>NC_081318.1:33555698-34202698 GCF_026419965.1 Kogia breviceps | reverse complement strand
ACAGAATGTTGACTACAGGAGACACAGCTCCTGTCTCAAGGTGCTTACAGTCAAACTACAAATAAAGATCTTGTAAGTTCATGGTGAAGAAATGGAGCCAGAAAGGAATCCTACGGCCCCAGTAAGAGAAAATGTGAATACTAAGTTAGTGTGGTTTGTTTAATGTCACTGGATTTCTTTTTTTTTTTTTTCATGTAGGGGAGTGACAGGCTCAAACTGCCACTTAGGTAGGAGTATAATCTAGCACAACCACTTAAAGTAGGAGTATATATATATATAGGATGGGTTATGGCAGAGGAGGTTGAAATTAATAACTTAAAATTAGGAGTCTATCATAACAATCCAAGTGTGATATGTCTAAATTCAGGTAGTAATAACAAGGATGAATCTAAAGCATATTTGAGAAGGTGATTTTTTTAAATGACAGTCTAATTGGTAGTGACTGATTGAATGTTGAGTTCAAAGGAAGAAGTGTATCCTACATCAAAGACAGAATTGTAAAAACAGTAAAGTCAAAAGGATGAAAAGAGTTGGCTTTTAATTATATTTTGTTTTATATATAAGAAAGTTCTAAATATTTGCCCCCTTTTTTTACAGAGACAACTACTTCAGCTGATGTGAGATATAAACTTCAATTCTGGAGACTCTCAGGCATTCATCAATACTAGCAAGTCACCAGCTGTCAGAGCAGATAATTTATTCAGCCAATACCAAATTATCTAGTACTTACTATGTTCCAGGCACTTTGCTCTGCTTTGATTTCCTTGTCCTCGAGGAGCACACAGTCCACTGGGGAAGAGAAGCAGTTAGCAAAGCATTCTAATATAATGTGGAAAGGCTATAATAGAGAGAATAAAGTGTCATGGCTACATTAAGGAAGAGAATATTAACCCTGCCTGAGGGAGCCTAGAGGACTTAAATGAGGAAATAACATACACACTAGCCCTTGAAGGATGAACAGTAGTCTAGCAGGCAGAGAATTTCATAAAAGCAAACAAAAAAGGCTTTCTATACATTGAGAGAGCAACACCAAAATATGGTAGCGTGAAAGAAAATAGCATGTTTGGAGACTAATAAGGGGTTTTGTGCAGTTCCAAGTATAATACATATGGTATAGAATCTTAAGAGAAAAGCTTAGAATGTTTAGTTGGGGCCAGATCATAGAGGGCTTTGCATGCTGTGCTAAGGAGGGAATTTTTTAAATTCCTTCAAGAAGTAGGGAGTTAAATAAAGATGTTAGGGGTAAGAGTGTGATGATTAGAGTTTATATTAAAAAATATACCTGGCATATAATGGAGAAAGGATCAAACGTAAAAATAACTAGAAGTAGAGAGATCAATAAAGTGCTATTGTATAGCTAAATCAAGAGAGAATGAGACTACTACTAATTCATCTGAATGAATGTCCAATCTCAATTCATGTGAGTCAGGAGTCATAGTAGGTTCACCTTTCAGAGGAAGAGCATACAGAGTAAGGAAAGAAGAAGTCTGAACATTAATTACTGGTAATTTCAACTGAGGGAGAAGAGAATTAAAGAAGCACTTGAAGGGGCTTTTGGGGGGAAAAAAGGAGAGAATAATGTCACAGTGACCAAGGGGAAAATCATCTTTAAGAAGGAGAAAGCAGTAAATAACATTAAAGACCAAGGAAGATCAAGTCAAATGAAAACTAAAAATAGTCACTGGAGTTTGGGGGTTTTTTGGTAATCATTTTCCAGAGTGATTTTTTGGGAAGAAGTCAAAAGGAAGCCAGATTTCAAAGGGTCTAATAATCAATGGAGAGTAAAAAGCAGAAGCTTAAAGCAGAGAACATCCTTTTAAGATGTTTTGAAGGCCGGGGAGCTCAATAGCAGTGACTGACCAGGGGCATCTGGACCTAAGGAAAGTGAATGTTTAACATGTAAGGGACTTAGAAATGTGTGTAGGACAAAGTGAAAGTAAATGGAAGGGAGTGCTGAAAATACAAAACAAAATTTCTTTTTAAAACTTCTTGAAAAGAAAGATTCTTGGTGTGTGTAGGCACAGAATCAAAAGCTAAGGCAAAGAAAAAGGTTTATCTTGTATTAATATGAGCTAAAGGTTTATCTAAGACAGTAGAAAGGAGACAATGAAAGTGCCTGGCACATTGTAGGCATTCATAATTGGGACTTGAATGAATGTTAGCAAATCAGGGAGTAATGGTAAATTGAAAACTCATTCTCCATTTTTCTCCTATGATGGTCATAGTTTCAAGATAATATGCTGAGAAAAGCAACAGAGGTATGGTAACAGATTTAAGGATAGTGCTAAATGTTTGAGGTATTTGTTACAGAAAATGAGAAATCTAGGTATCTTTAAAGAAATAGAGTTTCCTGAAGATGCAGATGACGTTAGCAGTTTTGTATTATATTGGGTCTTATCTATAGGGCCCTGTGATATTCTCTAATGCTATCAGGAGCCCAGCTACATACTGTCATAGATGAGAGTACTTTTGGAAAATTAAGATGACAGTTAAAGTGACTGGCAATAAGGCAATGGAGAGAGAAGAAAATTAAATCAGAAGTATTTAACTCAAACTAGAAGCATAAAAGGAGTTGAGGCTTGGGTATCACAATGAGGATAAACAAAAGACATTGTTGGCATAATGCAATGAGTAGGGAGTAACGTTATGATAAAAGTCTGTGAACAAAATAAGGTTGGGGTTTAAGAATTTTGTGATAGAAGAATTCTAGCAGAATAAAACTGCCCACAGACTTTTATTTGTTCATGTATGTGACATTTGTTGGAACTCTACTTCTATTACTGTTAACATCTTTTTCCCCAGCAGTCCTATAAACTTTATCACATCATGTGAATGGCAAAGGAGAGTATGGGATTCTCCAGACTTTTGATATAGTCCAGATTCTTTCCAGGCAGACATGATTCCCAGAAGAATCCAGAGTATTTCTTTCCAGGACTGGAATGGGTGTTACCTATAACTTGTAAGGGAAAGGATTCTGTACCAGAATTGTAATTCCGTATGTTCTTCCAAATGAGTTTTGCTCTCACTTGTGTACTTCCATCTACTTTTCATCCTATCTGAAACTTCTTTTCATCCTATCTGAAATCCCACATGTCTACACCCATGGCTTTCCTTGCCTTCCACTTTTTATCTTAGGACAAATCTACTACTCTACACTAAATAAGAGGGAAAAAAAGCACAGAAAACAAAAATAATAAAACCAAAACTTATGTTACAAGAGAAATGCAATTGAGAATAGGGCTGTATGCAAGTACTACTTAAAGGGTCTGGAAGTCAGTTAATTCGCTTCTAGTGCTAGCTTTGCCAGTATATGTTGTCTGGCCTTTGATGGATTACCAAACCTGTTGGGACCTCAGTTTCTTTATTTTTAAAAACAGTGATTTTACTAGCTTATATTTAAGTTGTCTCTCCATTCAGAAATTCTATAGTAAGTTATCCATGTGCTTTTAAAAAATCAATCACAGTTGATTTTTTCATGAGTTTCTTAATGTTAGTGAAGACCTCATAAAACTTATCAGATTCCTTTTAACAAATATAATAGATGGCATTTAAAAGCTATGTTCCTTGACATATTTTAGTTTTTCTCATTTTATATTTTGAAGCCATATTATTAACAGTATAAAAATTTTGAATTGCTATATGTTCCTGGGAAATTGAATCTTTTATCATTAATTATTGCTTCTCTTTATTGCTTGCAATGTCCTTTACCCTAAAGTCTACTTTGTGGGATAATAATATAGGACACTTTCTTTTGCTTAGTATTAGTTAGTATTAGTAACTACTGGTTATTCTTTTGGTTATTATTAATACAGTTGGTATCTTTTGATTTATTCTGACAGTTTTGTCTTTTAATTTCAAATCTAGTCCATTTATATTTATTATAATAATGTATATAACATAATATATAACATAATATGTTATATAATAATATAATAAATATAATAATTAAGAAATTTGAAATTGTTTCCACCCTAATTATTTTGGGTTTTCTAATGCTCCCTTTTTCTATAACAGTTTTCTCCTTTCCTGCTTTTTTAAAGATTTGACATAGAATTTTTCTTTTTTTTTTTTTTTTTTTTTTTTTTTTTTGTGGTACGTGGGCCTCTCACTGTTGTGGCCTCACCCGTTGCAGAGTACAGGCTCCGGATGCACAGGCTCAGTGGCCATGGCTCACGGGCCCAGCCGCTCCGTGGCATGTGGGATCTTACGGGACTGGGACACGAACCCATGTCCCCTGCATCGGCAGGCGGATTCTCAACCACTGCACCACCAGGGAAGCCCGAACACAGAATATTTTTTATCATCATTTCCTTGTTTGTTTGTCCCCACCCTAGTCCCCACATATTTCCATTCCATTAGTTTGGAAACTACATACTTTACCTCTATTCTATTTGCAATTATCCCAAAAATGTTAGCATGTATATTTAGCTTTACATGTCCAAAGTTAAGGTATATCTATTCCCTCTTTCCAAACATTATAGGCCCTTAGAGTATTTTATCTCCAAACTTATATTTTTACCCAATATTTTAATTCTAACATTTAATTTTTACAAATTAGATATTGTTAGTATTGTTCTATACCATCAAGTCTTATTTAACCTTATACTTGCTATTTTCTCTGATTACCATTCCTCTGTCACTCTGTCTTTCCTTCTTAATGATTTTTAACTTCTTCATGAAGTTCATCCTCTAGTTCTTTAGAGACACCTGTTGACAGTAAGTTCTCTCAATTTTCCCTATCTAAAAACAGTCTTTACTTAACACTTTTTCTTGAAAAATAATTTTACAGGCTATACAAGTCTGTGTTCAAAATTAGATTTTCTCAGAATTTTAAAGATATTATTCCACAGCCTTCTGGTTTCCATTGCACATCTACTTCAATGTCAGATATCAGTCTAATCATTGCTCCTTTGTAATTTGTCTTTGTTTTCGATCAATATTCATTTTAATTATAGTAAATCATGACTGGGATGGCTTTTGATTTATATTTCTTATGATTAGTTGGGCTTCAAATACTGTAATTTCATAGCCGTTAATTGCCTCATTCAATATTGCCTTTCTCCCATGCATTCTATTCTCTGTGGAACTCAAATTACATATATCTTAGAACTTCTGTTTCTACACTTCATATCTTTTAGAATGTCTTTTTGTATTTTCTATTTCATTGTTTCTTTGTGTTGATTTCTGGACAATTTCTCTAGTTCTATCTTCCAGTTTACTAATTCTCTCTTCATTTGTGACTAATCTGCTGTTTAGCTGTCCCAATCAGTTGCTAATTTCCGTTTTTATATTTGTATTTCTATGGCTTTCTTTTACAATACTGCCTTGATAACTCTGATAATGTCCTACTCTTTAGTCACACTTGTTATTCTTTTATTTCTTTAAACATTTACTAATTTTATATTTATATATGATAATTCCAATATTTGTAGGTTTTGCTGGTCTGACATTATTATTATTGGTTCTACTAAGTCTAACTCATGGTAGCTTGTTTCTGTATGTGCTTTATGATTTTTTCCCCTAGTCTTAGTTCATATTCCTTGCAATTTTATGTGTGAGAAAATTTGATGTGTCTGGGGTTTTTGCTCATTTTAGATGCCTAGGGGTACAATTAACATAAAACCACTTTTAATTAAATGTTGAGCTTATACTTTTTTTGATGATCCAAAGATAAATTAAAAATCCAAGCCTATCCAAGCCCATGTACCAATCAATTGATAGATATACAGAATGTTATTTTAAATTTTAAGATCAACCACTGGTTCTCTCTCAGAGTTATAGACTTTCATAGAGATTTAAAGTCTGACTTCCTATTTCACAGAGATTCTAGTCTTTGCTTTCAGTCCTCCTCACATGAGTCATTCAAATCAAAGCTGTAGGCTGCTGGAGATTGGGAAATATTCCACAGCAGTCACAGGCTTTAGTACTGGTTTACCTCCCTGGATTTGTCATTTCTCATTATCTTTAGACTCTAAAAATTTTCTTTTCTCTCTTAAATGCCCAGCAATGGCTCTGATAATGATGGCTCATATCATTATCCCTTTACATGTAAAAATCTATTCTAGTTTTACTTTTTATAAAGAAATAAGACTTTACAGATATGACAGTTTCTTCCACCATTTAATCAGAGGTCAGCAAACTATGGTCTGTGGGTCAAATATAGCCTACTGCCTACTTTTGTAAATAAAATTTTATAGGAACACAGTCATGGTCATTCATTTATGAATTTCTATGGCTAATTTTGTGCTATAACATCAGAGTTGAGCAGTTGCCACAGAGACAAAAAAATTTACTGTCTAGCTTTACAGAGGTTTTCGGACCCCTGATCTAAATCATCAGCAACTAATTTATCTTACAACAAACATCTTGGACTTAATAAAACAGCAAAGTATTATTCAATCTGGGCATTCATTTACTTAATGTATGCATGTGTTCAATATAGGTTTATAATATCACTACTGCAGATTAGAACTTCTTTGATGGTATGAGTTATATATCTAAAAGGTTTTAGTAGCAGATCAATCATAGAAATACACTTAATAGATGCTTTTGATTATGATGATGACGATGGTGATGATGATGACATCTTGAATTCTCATAATTTTCTAAGCCATGACAGACATAAGAACAGATATCGTTTTGTAGAGTTAAGTGTACTTGTCAAGTCATTTTGGAATGTGGTAAATCACTTTAATTGGGTACATTTTGCCTCCAGGAATCTTAACTGCTTATGTTCTCTGACACTCTTACTGATGAAACTCATTGCCATAGATTAAAGCTATGAATGTTACTCACTTTCTAACATTATAGCTTTTATTACAGGGGATTATCTTTACTATGTGTATAATATCCCATGTTCTTTCACAAAAGAAGAAATACACATTTGCATAGAAAAAAATGCAATATTCCAGTGATAGCTCTTCACTACCTACTTTTAGAGTACACATAGCCTCAGTTGTTCTGGTCCACAAACAAAAAACAGATAATGAGATATACTTTAATATATATATATACATGTTGTTTTTGAAAAGGCTCCTGACAAGAAGACAGAGATGCAGCCTGCAAAAGTAAAAGAAATGGCTGACTAAAAATACTGTCACAAGGGAAAAAGAGAAATATGTTACAAAATTTTATTCCTGGGATAGGGAATACTGTACTTGGTGAGAGAAGCCAGAAGGAGTGAATGAATTAATGGTATTTGCTAGATAGAAGAAAGTGCCAAGTAAAATGAATATAGAATACTTGTAAAGTGTCCCCGATGGAGAGATAGAGTACTAGATATAAGGGACAGTTGGCATTGCTAAAACACATGAGTGACATGTCCCAGAGTAAGAAAGGAAGTGCTAGGCATAATGGCAGCTAGTGTAGAGAGCATGGACAGCAGCTTTTCTGCAGAGCTATGTTGTTCATGGCTAGTAGTGATCTGAGGAAAATGTAAGTGAACAGTTTTGACAGAGCAGCATGTGAAAGGGAATAAACTAACCAGGATATCTGGCTGCAGCACAACTGACTAAGGGAAAATTCTATGGGTAAAAAATCAAGCTGTAATCTCTTTGGAAACCAGGCAGTAAGTCTGAGAAAAAAATTCTGAGACAGAAGTGAGTAGTACAGCATTTCAATTCAATAGATTTGTATGGAAATCTTCCATTTGTATTAGGAAAAAAAGTGTTGTAGAATGCTAATGAATTAGTTACAAAAACTTACAGTGTGCAAAACTTTGTCAATTGTTCATTTCACTTGTTTAAACTATTTTTCTCCAATTGATATGGCTGTAAATGTAAAGAGCATTTACTGAATGGGCTCCATGCACAGAGCACGTGTGAAGGACTTAGTGGACTTAGTGGGGAGAGAGAGGTGCAGTGGAGGTGATTCTGATTGTAGGGAACAAGGTTCTAGTTTAAACAGAGCTTATAAACTCAAAGCACAGACCACTGAAAATGCACCACATTGAATATATGTGTAGTGGTCCAACATAAATAGATTTCTCAATGTTAACAGAAACATGTCCGAGGATTGCTTTGCAAATGTTAAATGCCACATCAAGGTCAATATTGCCAAGAAAATCCATGAATGCTGTTTTTAAAGTGTCATTATAAAGCAAAGAAAGTAAAGTAGCTCTGGGTGTTATTAATAATAGCCCTAGGATTTGGATTCCATGGACAAGAAACATGAGATTTTTCCCAAAGGATAATTATTTTAGGAATCTCATTTTTGTCTGAAACTCACCTGTGTTTATTGACCATCAAACCTTGATACAAGGCTTATCTTTTAAAATAGCTGTTCCTAAGTGGTACTGAATGTTTGAAATACAATATCTTTGCTGGATCTGTTTGTGATTTAATATTCTTACAATATATCTTATTACAGAGGCTATTATTTTCATAAATCCTGTAAAACAATGAATAAATATTTGCAAGGAAGGTTTAATAGATGACATCAAAATGACTCAACACAGAGTATTTATAAAAAGTATGGCAAGATGCATATGGAAGAGGCTCTCAGAAGTGCTGACAATACTACTGAAGCAGATTACCTTAAAAGAAAACACATATGGTTCCATTTTGTGCCTTCTTGCTCAACTAAATATGTTTAGAGGCACAAGCTTGCAACCTGCTGAGTGAATCCTATTTTATCCATATGTGGATTATAGAACTAAAGAGGAGACAGTTAAGATTATTATTCAGTTACTTTTTCACATTTCAAGATGAAAAAGATGAGCACATGTATGGGTTTCCCCTTTCCTTTTACAGGTTCAGACCCCAGAATTAATTTCTTTTCCTTCAATGAACTACCTATTTATACTCCTGCTTCCCAAACTTTGTGACTTTCAGGCCTCTAAAATTCAACATCATTTTGTTTTACTATAGGACATCTCTAAATTGGGAAGAATATTTTGTGTAAAGACAAAAGCAAGGATAGCCAATTATCACTTCACTCTCCATCTACAATTTCTCCCATCAGTATACCCTAATTTTGTCCATTCTAAAACAAATAACTCAACCCCACTCCTCACCCCAGTTACTGTCCTTTGTTCTCTCTTTCACAGTCAAAAATTTTGAGTGTATTTATCTACCCTCACTCTCTCTATTAACTTCCCTACCCAAACTTTCCTTAAAACACTCCAATCTGACTTCCCTCCAAAACTGTTTTGAAAACTAACTTTGACTTAGTCATCAATGACTTTTATGTTAAGTTTCTGTCCTCTCAATTTCTTGATATCTCAATTTGACTCAATACTATTGATTATTCCCTTCTTCTTGATACATTTCCTTAGCTTCCATGACGTCATAATTTCTGTTTGTTTGTTTTACTTAAAACAAAGTAAAGCGTCTCCTTTGGCTCACCATTCAGAATTTAAATGTTCAGATTTCTCAGAGTTCTGTCCTAGACTCTGTTATCTGCTCACCCATGCTTTTCAAAGGTATCCTGATACGCTACTCTGGCCGCAGTTTTCTTCTATAGTGACACATCTCTAGCCTAGGCTTCTTCCCTGAGCTACATGTCAGTATAGCCTCTACCTACTGGTATCTCTACCTCCATGTCTCAAAAGAAACTCTAGGCATAACAGGTCTAAAGTAACCCACACATCATGGCCCACCTCCTCCATCCCAGTATATGGCATCTTCCTCCTTTCAGTTGTGCAAACCAGACACATGGAAGTAAGCCTTGACTCCTCCTGTCTCCACATCCATATCTGAAAAATCTTCAAGATTTGTCAACTTCATCTTCTGTATCTCTAGAATCCGACCATTTCTCTCCAGGTTCACTACTGCTACTCAATCCAGGTGTTTCACCCATTGTAGCTCAAAAACATCTCTTGAATTCCACCTTTCTTTCTCAATACTCATCTTTTGTCATAAACTTGAACTTCTGGGATAACAAGATTCATTGCCACCAATTTTTCTCCAGGTCAAACAACCATCTACAATGCCGGCAGAGTTATTTTCTTCAATTAAAAGAAAACTATTGCCTAGTTAAGATATTTGTTTGATCCCTGTTACCAAGAGGAAAAATTCAAATTCTATAACTTAGCTGTGACTTCCATAATTTATTCCCAACCTCTGTCCAGTCTCATTTCAGAATATTACCCAACTTCATCAACTCTAATTGCAAGCCAGAGTGAAGTTCTCTGTCACTTTTCTTGGGGCCTGACTACTCCTTGTATGATTCTTCTGGCTTTTATACTTGATGATTGCTCGGTCTTGTATGCTCCTTTTTATTCTTCCAGATTCAAGTCGAATATTACCTGAAGCTGCCTTTGCCTCCGGTAGAGTTCTTTGCTTGCCTTTTGTGCCTCTCTATCTCTTGATCCATATATCTGCTTTAGTATGAACTGAGCTATATTTTCAATTCTCTATTTACATGTATATCCTCCCAAAAGACTATGAGCTTCATGATGGCAAGGACTGTCTCAGTCACCTTTAGGTGCTTATCACACATAATAGGTACTCAATAAAAAGTTTTAAACTGAAGTATTAGAATATTTATAAAATCATGACATAAATAAAAGCATAAGAGCACATATTTAAATAGGAATATTGTGATACATATATTTGAGGCCTCACTAAATTAAAAGCAAGGCCACAAGGTAGGAAATTATAAATAAATTTGATGTCAAAACCAACACCACGGAGGAAAAACAGGTTTTGGGGGGTGACCAGCTTTAGACACTGAGTTAGCACAAAGAATGACTTAAGCCTAGTATATTACGAGTTACTCAGAGGGTTTTTTTTTAAAAAGACATAAAGAGGAAAGCTAGTATTTGTACATATTTGTTAAGGCATATTCTAGCGGGAAATTTTGAGGGGTGGCCACTTTTGGAAGTTCAGAACGGTACCCTTCTAAGCCCTTAACCCTTTACCTGGTTTCAAGTGTCTAGTCAGGTGCTTCAACTGCTTCACATCTCTAAGGTCCAGATCACAGAATCTATAGTGCCCTTTCATTTTTTAATACCCTATGGGTTTCCAATACTTCCTCCAGAGCCCAGGTGCTTCTTTCAGGCATATTACTGCTTGTATATCTATTAATGCTCTATGTTTTTTTCTCATTTCTTAACATTTTTGCACATGCTTTTCTCCCCTGCCTAAAGCTCTTCCTTCTCTTTTATGTTTGAAGTGTCAATTTAGCTTCCTAGAAACTTTCCATGGTTTTAAAAATTGAGGCCCCTTTACGTATGACCAGAGCCGTGGTATGTCTTCACATCATAGTATGTATTACATTACTGTGTAATTACCTATTTACCTATCATTTCCTAGACTACAAGTGGAAGGATAAGTACTATATATCTTAATTGTAGTTGTCTGCCCAATGCCCAGAACTGTCCCTGGCACCTAGGAGCTCAATAAATGTGTGTTGAATGATTACTTAGGGTCCCTCAGAGAACATTTCTGTCCATAACACCATGTTATATTAGGGACCTGTCACTTCCTGCTTCTTGTGCTAAGCAGAAAGAGGCCAGACACAATCTCGTTTGTTCACTCTGTTTGATTATTAGGGCTGTTCTCTTGCAAAATCAGACATCTCAGTCATGGCATGTTACATACTTGGATCATGCTGAAGTTACTGATCCTGCGCTTTCCTTTGACATCACAATTCCCAGATTTTTGACCTGTCAAAATCATAGATATCATGGGTTTCCTGGCCTCTGCTTTGATTTTATGGCTTCTGGCTTGTCAGCTTGCTGCCAAGAACTGAGAGTCCACATTGTTTAGTTGCCTCTTTGACCTGGGGTCTTCTGGACCCTTGCCTAATTCCTCATTTACAGCAATCTCAGAAACTTTTATTCCCAGTTGCATGATCTCAGACTCAAGCCGCAGTCCCTTGCCTGACTAAACCCGGCCTAAGTCCTCTTGCAAAAATGACTCGAAAAACTGGTACCTATATATAATTACGAAAATCTGAAGAATATTGAGAGCTGAAGCATGGCTTAAAATAAACATCTAATGTAAAAAAGTGTCAATAAGATGTTTACCAGTCCTTCATTAACATGCAAAATGGAACTAGAGCAAATTAATATTTTGTTTCTATACATATGAACTTATGAGAGATAAAAATAACATTTATGTCAGAATTATGTGGGTATTACAAAGGAAAATGTTACTATTTTAACAATGAATACTTGATTATTGTTATTATTAGTAGTAGGTTATATTGTTTTATTTGGTTTGTTATGAGGCTGTGGTTGGGATATGTGATGCACAAATGAAGGCGTATGTCCAGTGCAAAGGATGGTAGGTATTTTGCCCTAAGATTATGCACCCAAGTTTGTGAACCCAAGCTGAATTTGCTAAAAGACCTGCAAGCTGGCAAAGCAACGGCAAAAAGTATCTGGATCCAAGCATAATCATGGTGAATAAAACGGTATCATTCAGGTTCAGAACAGAAACTGAGGGAAAGGCCCCACAACCAACAACAGAGAAAATCTCTCAGATTATGCCCACTGAGGGAATTGCTAATCCCATAGGGAAAGGAATGGGAGTTTGTGCATTGGTCTTGTGAGGAGAGTTCTAAGAGGATAAAACAGACAATATGTGTAAGACTGGAGGGGAGTGCACACATTTGGTATTTCACGATAGGGGCAGTGAGAGAAAATGAATTGTTTGCGTAGATCCTTTTGCCTTAGGATTGCAATTGCCTGTAGCAATATTACAAAGGCTGGCTCCTTTGGTTCAAGAAAAACAAATATGGAAAAAAAAAAAAAGCTTTTTTGCATGTCTATTTTCCTGAGAAAGCATTTCTAGCATTATTTTTTTCTTTATACATTATTCTCTAACCTTAGGTGACACTGACTCCTGGGAGACTGGTCTGGGCTGTCTTCCACTTATGTTTAGTTTATATATTTATTTTTGTCATGGAGAACTTTAGGGCCATGTCAAAAAAATGTTTGCTCCTACCCCCAGAGTCAGCAAGAAAATGAATCAGGTTTTTAAAAAAGTTTCCAGTTAAATACCACCTCTTTATATTCTACCCCTTCATTTATTTCCCAAACTTCAACAGAAAATAAATGAATGAATGAATATATCATTCACACATACATACATACATACAATTAGGTTCCCTTAAGTGAATCACCTCTTTGTGGTGAACTCCTTCTGGAAATACTCTATGGACTTCTAAGGACTAATCACCCCCCAGATTACAAACATGTACAATCTCCCCACGTCAAGACACACACACACACACACACACACACACACACACACATACATAAATACATATACACCCTGCTTCCCTAATTATTATTTTTTTCACAATTCTTTAGTCAGGGGTCTTTATGTAATTTTTAATCATTGTATTTGGGTTCACTTTTATCAGTGAGCCAAATAAATATTCCTATTGAATTCTTCAAGATCTCTACTATCAAATACATTTAAAAATTCAGTAGAACACTACAGCATCTTTTTATGAATATGCATGTATAATAGAACACCTATAGCTACTTTTGTAAAACACATACCTAAGCATATAGACACCCACACCAACATAGAAAAAGCAGAGATAAGTAGCATTGTTTTATATTTAGAAAAACTCCTACAAAATGTACAAAGTTAGAGACTTCAGAAGTAATAATCACATTTGAAATTACTTAAGTTTATGATGCATTAATACAAGCCAAGTTTCTGCAGCTGTAATCAACAAACTATTGAGAATATAACACTCTTTCCAGAGTCAACATAGGTATTTCTAGTGAATCAGAGAATTGGGGCTCTTTCAGGGAAGTAATATGTAGAACTTGAAGGAGGAGCCATAAACACTATAATCCAGAAAAAATTGAATATATAATAATTAAAGAGTAACTACAGTCTATATAATGAGTATATAACTTGACACATTGACAATACCTTCCTTTCAAGTATAAAATCTACTTAATCTGTATAAAAATAAATGAGTTATTGTATGGCTATCCTGCCAATGGAAAAGTTGTACAAGAATTGAGAGGGTTAATGAAAAACTAATAATAAAAAAAGAAGGGCAAAAGATGATATAAGTAGTGTGTTGGATGAGATATAGGGTCACAGACATTTATAGAGTCAAGAGAGGAGAAGATTGAAGGGGATTTGATCACAGTCTATAAATACCTTACAAGTACTATCTGTATAAATGAAAGAATATGATAATTCAAAGCATCAGAAGACAGAAGGACAAGGAGCACTGATCTGAAACTAAAGAAAAAATGTTTCAGCCTTATATTAAGAAATACTTTGCAACAGTAGGAGGACTTTGCATTAGAAATAAAAATCAAGGACAATACATAAAGTTTAGAAAAGGCCTGAAAATGATGTACCTATGAGTACAGAGAATAAATCAGAAATGACAAAGGGAAGAATGGAAAACAGTGACACTCACAGGATCAGAAGATGCACTTGTTCAGGATGTGTGAAATGTTAGCTGCCAATCTTTCTGTTAAATAAGATTCTGTAAGTCTCATCCTAAGAAACTATACCAAAACTTGAAAACAGTTTAAATAAATGAAAAAATTTAGCCTATATTATAACCAACTATTCTACTATACTCTGACACCCAATAATTTCCAGCTGTTGGCTATGTTCTCACATTTGATAAAGAGCAATGCAGTTAAGTGCTGATAGCTGGAGTTTATGATCATAGATTTACCTAGATTTTTTGACCCACACAGAGAGATCTATACGTAGCATACTCTTTATAATTGCTTTAATTATACAGTTTCAGACCCTCTCCTAAAGAAAATGTTAAATAATAACAGTAAATAATAAAGAGATAACTGAAAACAAACATATTTCTTTCTATACATAATACTTTTCCACCTGAGAAAAAGGAAAACCCAATAAAAAATTACATATTTCCTTCTCTTAAAAAGAACTAAACATTAATTCTCTGCTTAAATAATGAAAATGCATTGTTTGTTGATTTCAGACTGCTTTCAATCATTTGGTTTTTTTCATTGCTCAAACTTAAGATTTTACCTGCTTCCTCTATCCTTTCCTCTTACGAGTGAACCTCTTACTGCCTTATCTAAAGCTCCAAAGTTTTTTAGTTTTAAGAGAGATGCTTCCAAGAGTAACAAGAGGTTTGCTGCTCCCTTGGCAAAGGGTGTAGTCAAAGATGAATAAAGGGATTATTGAGAATAAAGAAGTGCTTAGCTGGCATTAAATGAAAGGAATTTGCTGTGGACCAAATTCATTAATTCACCCACTTTAAAACAAACAGACAAAAAAGAAAATTAAAGATTTTCTAATCATCTTCTATGTATCAAGAGCTGAACTAAGTAGATTTAAGAGTATGAGAATAGGGCAAGGAATCTCTAGGATGCTAGTGTTTATACTGTTGATAAGGTTGACTACGTTTAAAGGCTGGGTAGAAAAGTAATGCAACCAGAAAGAGATGATGTCCTTAGAAAACACAATATTTAATAAGAGCACATGGTAAGGAAAAAACAGATTCAGAAGAAATTTAAAATTAGAGAAAGCGGAAATCAGAGCTGATAGTCAGAAAGAAGATTTCAGAAATTCCAAATTATAGAATTTAGAATCTGAAATCAGAATTGAGTGGTCATTGGGTTACTATTATGGAATGGAGATGCAGGTGACTGTCAGCAAGGAACCTAGAAGTTCTTAATTGGTGAAATAAAGGATTTCAATAAATGATACATTAGAGTTATGTAGATGTTTCTATGTACGTTAGGAGTTATAAACAAAACAGAAAATATCTTCATAATTTAGGTGTTCAAGTAAACTCATTTGACTTTTATGTTAAGAACATTAAAGGTCAAGTTCGCCAAATTAAATGTAATTTATTCTTCTATCAAATATTCTTTTGTAGCACATGATTAGAACTATTAAAACATCACTTGATTATTGAATTTCACTGTTTTAGGCTTAACATCAAAACATGTAGCAAATGTTTAAAAATGAATAAAACAGCTAGACTCTAAAAAACAGATGCAAAATATGTAATATTACTATATTAACTCTATGACTTCTCCTTTTGGCTCCTAGGCTCCTACTTATATATGAATACTACACATATACATAAATGCAGCTTTGATGACTGATGAAATAGCATAAGTTCAAATTATTTCCCTCTCCCTCCCTTCTTCCTTCTTCTCTCCTCTGTCTCTTTCTCTCTCTCTCTCAATCATCAAATTTGAAATGTTACTTAACAAGTTTAAATTAATTATGTGTCCCATACTGAAGACTGGCCTATAATATTATATCTTAAATCACATATTTTTATAAGATTTCAGTGCCTAACTAATAGAATTCTTGAAAAGCCTATCAAAGTGTTTCAGAACATATGAAATATATCAATTGGACAGAAACAGTTCTTCATTATGCTTTACACACAATTTTGCTCAACTGCTTATTTTAATTAGAGCAGAACTCTAGCTTCTGCTCATTGGTTTAGCATGAGCAATAAAATGAAGTTTATTTAATTTTCTAAAATAAGTAAAGCAGAGTAAAGTTAATTAAAAGTTAATTACAGAATAATGAATCATCTACCCTTGCTGTGCTAGTGTTACCCAGATGATTAGATGCTGTCCTTCCTGAATATACTTCCATTCCCATAAGCTGGGTATTCCCTTCATTCCATGTAAGGGTTTTCATTTGTGTTCTTTAAAAGTTTATGCTGCCTTTTCCTGAAGGTGTCTTTTTCAGGAAATACACACATACATAGATGTACCTACACACACCTTCCTAGTTTCTCTCCTTTTATATGCTTTCCTCAGGCATAATTTTCATTTAGACTTCTGATTGCCTTTTAAATTTGACAGAATATACCTATAAAATTCGTTAGTAATTGTTTCATTTCCCAGCATGGCATGTGTAGTTAACCTTGAAAGACAGATTGGACGTTAACTGTAGTGAACCCAACCTTTGCCAGTATCACAAAGGTCATGGATCTGTTCTCCCTGGTCCTGTGTCTTCAAGTAGAAGGTTTTGTACATATTGGAATTAGAATGCTTTTACTGCTCATTAATTCATCATTAAAATGATGTTAACTAATCATTCTCTATAAGGCTCTGGCATACAGATTTTCTGGCATGAACTGCTACAGCTGGCTCCCAGCCACTTACACCTTCCTGAAAACAACAGCATTCATGTTTTTGGTAGACTTAAATCTTTTGTCAAATTTTATTGTAAGTAGTATGTCTTATAAACTTTCATTGGGAATATAATGTGGCTTATACTGAGAGTATCTTAATTTTTATGAATGGATTATATATATATATATATATATATATATGGAAACACTTGAATTTCAATTTTGCAGCAGGTTTCTCATAGTGTAAGAAATAATGTGCAATGACTATTACGTATACACCTCAATCATGTGTCTTGCATCTTGACATAAATATTAAGGCATTGTAACAAATACTGTTACTTAAAATAGGGAAAGAAATGAATCAGTGTAACTTGGGATATTTACATTGATTCAATACATTCACTTCAGATATTTTTACTCCTTGACTATGTGTCCAGTCTATGTAAGCAGCTATTAGTTTTGCAAAATCATATGAGATTCAATGGTACAAATGTGATATGAACTAACTACGAACTGAATTCCTGAATCCTTCTTTAAAAGTATGCAGATCTTTCTTGACTTACAATGTAGTTACATCCCAATAAACCCATCCTAATTCGAAAACACTGTTAAGTCCCAAATGCATTTAATACACCTAACCTACCAAACATTATAGCTTAGCTTAGCCTACCTTTAACATGCTCAGAACAAGTAAGTTAGCCTACAGTTGGGCAAAATCACCTAACAATGCCTATTTTATAATAAAGTTTGAATATCTTGTATAATACCACATTCCACTAGCCCAAGAAAAGATCCAAATTCAAAATTTGAAGAACTGTTTCTACTGATTTTGTATTGCTTTCACACCATCGTCAAGTCAAAAAATCATAAGTCAAATCATGGTTAACTCAGGGACCATCTGTATTCTATATTCTACATCCATAATTTTTCAACCTTCTGCTAAAGGATACATGTAGAGGCATTTATGTTCCCACATGTTGTTAATCAGATGTTAAATAAGAAGGAAATAGATGGAAAAGATCTGAAAATAAAATTTTGAAAGGATCTTTCACACAGGGACTATGAGGAGTTGGAAGAGAGGGTGCAATCATGTTTTCACAACTTCTTACTTGCTGTCGTGCATTTATCTTCACTATTCTAACACTTTCCCTCATTCTTCTTTTCAGATTTTTTTCCTGCCTTTATATGTTAGTTATGCATGCAACTTCTTCACTATTATATTCTAATTTTCTGGTTCTCAATTTTCCAAACTTTAATATGATGAGAATAATGGTTCAAAAACAGAAAACCTTTCAGTTCAGAAATGCTGACTTCTATTTCAACTATCATTTTCAAATGCTGATTCAAAACTTCATATTCAAGTCCATCTTGCAAACACGGATCTTGGCTGTTCTTTCCATTCGCTTATGAAAAATATGTCATATTAGGAAAGTGCCATTTTGTGAGGGGGGTTGTTCACTATTTTTTTCTTGGCATTACAATTTTTATGGTAATGTTATTTTGATCCCTTTGATTCAGATACTTCTCTTTAATAATGTCTGAAATTCTTGGTAGAGAAAAAATTAAAGAATTCAACCCATACCATAAAGTGAATTATGGGTCGTTTACTGTAACTGTGCAGAAGTAAATTATATGGAATGATGGAAATTCCCTCTTCTAGCTTTTTGGTTACAAAGGGAGATGGTCAAATGGATGCCAAAATGTGCTACGTTTTTATAAACGGCTTCATATTGTCTTCATTCCTGGGGAGAGCTAGGTTTCAAAATGTTCCACTCTCCACAGAGACAAGTTTGTGGTTAAAGACTCCAATCTTAACAATCAGAAAGCATTTCTATAAGAACACGATAGAAAAAATTATATTGATTACAAAGCATTCTACATATATAAGGATCTATTGTTTTTGTACTATTTTTACCTCCTATCATTGCTACCAATTTATACATATATTTAGAGTTCTTTTATTGTTATGTAATTGCTCCAGTTAATAAATAAGCAAACACCCAGTTGTTATGTCAAGAAAATCCAATTAATTTATAAATTTTATACAAAATATGACTGGCAGGTAGTGACATCATAAAACATTTAACTTCTCTGCATTGAACCATATGAGTCATCTATTTGGACCATAATACAGTATATATGTATGTTTGAAAGAATTTTTTATATGCTTAACCAGTTACTTTTAATGTTTTTGAATTCTTATTTATTGAATCAAAAGTTGAAACATTGTAAGAAGTGTAAAATTGGCAGCACCATGTGTGGAAACTATGAGAAACCATAGATGAAATAGTAACACAACAAGGGCTTATATAAATAATGGGACAGAGTGTGTTCAAAAATACACATGTGTTAAATAAAATGTGTTGTTATATTAATAATAATTAAGATGTCCTAGAACAGCTACTTTATAAAAATTATTAATCATATAAAGTGAGAAAAACAAGTAAATAAGTAAATTCTAAGCTAGCTAGTGCAGTAGGGCAAACTGTGCTTCTTTCATGTATTGTAATATACATGAATAATGGGAAACCAATGGACGTAATATGTTTGTTACCATTTTTACTCTGCTTCACTGAAGCTTTCTGCTCAATATGCTATAAGAAAACAAAAATTATGCAAAATTAGTCTCAAATGTCTTTAACTCTGCCAGCTAAATTAACCTCTGAAGGAAAATATAAATTCATAAACCATTGCCAATCTGTGAATGTTGTTTAGGGACTTGTGCAACACAGTAACAAACTGAACAGATTGACAATGCAGTCCTTCTCCAACATAGTATTGGGATGGCCAAAAAGTTCGATCGGGTTTTTCCGTAATGTCTTACGGAAAACCTGAAAGAACTTTTTGGCCAACCCAATACTTGCAGAAAGAAAAAACTTGCTGGATTCGTTACCTAGTATTGACATTACGGCTTTTGGAACCCAAATTAGAATCTGTGCTGCCTATTTCAGGCATTATGATCTCCAGTTGTTTGAGATAAGAGGGGCATGGCATTAGCACTTCTAAAAGGGAGATGGAAAACCAACGACTCAATTTTAAGAACAGCATGTTGCTACAAGTTGGTATATTTTCTGATGTGAAAGGAAAATCAAAAGGAGTCAGTATTGCTAAGAGAGCTCTCTAAAATGGAGCTGGGAAGCCAATGATGAAGTGTAACCTATGCATGTCTCAGCCTGGATGGGATCTGACTTTTTCACTACTTATTGTACTTAAAGAGAGTATCCAGAATATCTGCCAGAAACTCAAGATACTTATGGAACACTTAATCTAAAATAACTCATGATAACCATCCCTTAAGACAAATATTTCTTTTCTTGTGTCAGAGCACAACCTCATGGCTTTTGCCTTTTTAAGCCCTTGACTCCTTCTCCCCAGAACACTATTTCTGGGGAAGAACAAACCTGTCTTCCAAATTCTAATTCTTAAGACTCCAAATAAACAATTTTCTTACTTGAAGACTTCTGAATTATTTTTTGGTCAACATTGCAGACAGGAGTTTTTTTTTCTCTCTCTCTTTTATTGATGTATCCCCCAGTCCTAGAACATTGCCTCATACTTACAGGCATTCAGTAAAACATTTTTGAATGAATGAATGTGAATCATTAAAATATCTCACTGAAGGAGAGAGGAGAAATACTTTCTCCCAAAAGAATAAGCATGAATGTAAAATGTACCTCTTTCTAACTATTTTGGTCTGAGTACTGCAGCTTGCAGCAAGCTAAGCCAAACTCCTAGGTCATTTCTTTTTATTTCTCTGTATACTTTTTAAAACTTTAAGTGTAATTGATTTACAATATTGTGTTAGTTTTAGGTATGCAGCACAGTGATTCTGTTTTTTGCAGACTGTATTCCATTATAAGTTATTATAAGATACTGGGTATAATTCCCTGTGCTATACAGTAAATCCTTGTTGCTTATCTATTTTATGTACAGTTGTCTGTATCTGTTAATTCCATACCCCTCATTTTTCCCTCCCCCCTCTCTCTCCCCTTTGGTAACCATATGTTTGTTTTCTATGTCTGAGTCTGTTTCTGTTTTGTATATAGATTCATTTGTATTATTTTTCAGAGTCCACATATAAGTGATATCATACAGTATTTGTCTTTTTCTGCCTGACTTATCTCACTAAGCATAATATTCTCTAGAGTCATCCATGTTGATGCAAATGGCAATATTTCATTCTTTTTGCGGCTGAGTAATATTCCAGTCATAAAATCGTCTGTTGATGGGCACTTAGGTTGCCCCCATGTCTTGGCTATTGTAAACACTGATGCTATGAACACTGGGGTGCATGTATATTGTTGAGTTAGTGTCTTCATTTTTTCCAGATATATACCCAGAAGCAGAATTGCGGTATCATATGGTAGTTCTATTTTCAGTTTCTTAAGGAACCTCCAAACTGTTTTTCATAGTGGCTGCACCAATTTTACACTCCCACCAACAGTGTAGGAGGGTTCCCTTTTCTCCACACCGCCTCTAACATTTATTATTTGTAGACATTTTGATAATAGCCATTCTGACCAGTGAGAGGTGATATCTCATTGTGGATCTAATAATCAGTGAATGTTGAGCATCTTTTCATGTGCCTGTTAGCCATCTGTATGTCTCCTTTAGAAAAATGTCTATTCAAGTCTTCTGCCCATTTTTTGATTGGATTACTTGTTTTTTTGATATTGAGCTGTATGAGCTTTTAATATAGTCTTGATATTAACCCCTCATCAGTTGCATCATTTGCAAAAAATGTCTCCCATTCTATAGGTTGTTTTCATTTTGCTGATGGTTTTCATTTGCTGTGCAAAAGCTTTAAAATTTAAATAGGTCCCCTTTGTTTATTTTTGCTTTTATTAATTTTGCCTTGGGAGACCGATCTAAGAAAATATTGCTATGATTTACGTCAAAGAGTGTTTCACCTATGTTCTCTTCTAGGAGATTTATGGTTATATGGAACTACAAAAGACTCCAAATTGCCAAGGCAATCCTGAAAAAAAGAAGAAAGCTGGAGGTATTACCCACCCAGACTTCACTACAGTAATCAAAACATCATGGTATTGGTCCAAAAAACAGACACATTGCTCAATGGAACAGAATAGAGAGCCTGGGAATAAACCCATTCACCTATGGTCAATTAATCTATGACAAAGGAGACATAGTATATGACAAAAATATACTATGGAGAAAAGACAGTCTCTTCAACAAGTGGTGCTGAGAAATCTGGACAGCTACATGTAAAACAATGAAATTAGAACATTCCCTAACACTATATACAAAAATAAACTCAAAATAGTTTAAAGACCTAATTGTAAGACATGACACCATAAAACTCCTAGGCCATTGGTGACTATATCATTAACTCAGCCAGTTATGTTTTTCTCTTATTTGGAGACCTGATAATCGCTTCTGCTACAGTTCCATCTATCCTCACATCAAAGACTACTCTGGTTGCCAACCAGAGTTTATCTCTCACTTTTGTAACATATAGACAAGGGAAAAGAACACCAGCAGGGAATATAATCCTTCCCCTTTACAAAATTTAACACTAGCCTGTGTTTACCTGGCTAGCCACATTGCACACCTCTCTTTCTATTCCCACACTGCTGGAACACTGGGGGGCAGAGAAGAAGCAGACAATTTTAAGCTTAATTTTAATTAAAATGATTAACAAGTCCAAGAATTTCCAAAATAATACTTCAAGGTTTATGCTGACAGATCCATACTGAGGGTAATTAAAGTCGTATAGCTTTCCCTTGCCAAAAAACAAAATCTAGCCAAAGAAATTCTTAAACATTTCTTTTTCTATTCAACTATAAAATTATTTATTGGCTTTAGCTGACCCACAAAGAATATGATCAAATGTGGAAAAGACAGAGTTTACTAGTTTTACAAGCAACTATTCCAACTATCAAACTAGCAAGTTACGTGAGTTGGAGATCTTAGCCCTGTTCCATATAACAGATAGATGTCCACATCAAAGATAAAGTCACTGCTCTTGAAACCTTTGGAAAAACTCAGCAGAAACCAAAAGGCAGAATGGCTTTGAGGTTAAATTAGACATCAGACTAAAAAAAGTGAACCATATCATATGAAAATATATCACCTTCTTTTTGCAAATAATGGATCAAAAATTACTAGATCAAGGAAATCAGACCTATATTTTTAAAAGACAGACAAAGGACATATATTTCTATTTCTAAAACAGAATACATTCAAATAAAAAATAAATTTAATCTTTTTACCTTGCATTTTTATGTACCAAAATGCAGAATAACCCCCAATATTGAAAGTTACATAACATAATCTAATTAAGTCTACACTTTCCGTAATTCTTTCACTATGTCAAAACAATTTTTCTTTATTTGCAAGCCTTATGCAAAACAGTGAACTTCGTATGTATACACAGAGCTGATTCACTTCGTTGTACAGCAGAAACACAACGTTGTAAAGCAACTATACTCCAATCAAAAAAAATTAATCCTGTGGAAATAAATGAATCAAACTGGCTTGCCATTTTAAAGACAGAAATGTCAGTCGTTTGAGAGGCAGTGTCAAATATTGGTTAAGAATATGGTCATTGGAGACATCTTCCCTGGATATAAATCCTGCCTTTGCTGAGAGCTCTGTTGACCTTGGGAGAGTTACTTAACTTCTCTGTTCCTCAGTATAGTCTCTCAAGTGAGGATAACAATAATACCTAATTCATAGATTTGACTGAAGATTAAGTGAAATAATGCAAAGAAGGCTTGTTATGATATCTAGGAAATAATAACTTCAATAACTGAATTTCTGTTTTAGTCAGACTAGGGGAGAAAGGGACAGGGCTCAGCGAATCCTGGAAGTTGCTACAGATTACATTTCCTAACTAAAAGGAGAGGAGGGAGACCCTTGTTTCTATTAAAAGGACCCACAAGAAATAAATACAGAGGTGATCTTAGGCCAGCTATTAAATGTTAAGGACCCTAAATTGCCCAGGATCGTGGATGCTCTATGCCACGTACTCCTCCAAACTCTACAGGTCTGTAAGGGTAATGGATTATGGAGTTGAAAGAACAGCATTTTAAAAATTATCCCTTAACCATTCCTTTATAGGTTTTTAATGTAACGAATCACCTTATCCAAAATTTAGCTCAGGTCAATTTCATATCATCTTTTTAAAATATATACTTTAATTCTATAGTTATGAACAAGGTTTGCAACTAAAATTTTAAAATTGCCTGTTTTCTATATGCCTCAGCATCATATAGATGTCAACTCAGTTAGTACACTGACTTAATAGGAAAATTGTATTTAAATCTTATATGGCGTAAAGGTTTAGAAGTTAACATCGTCTACATGAAGATTTTCTCTTTAGTTTTATCACGTAAATTTAATTATAGAATATACATGATAACTTGACACTAGTTAATCCAGTAAAGTCCATTTTGGTAGCACTCATATAACAGTTCAACAAATACCTCCAAATGTATAAATATTTATGTTCTTATAATTGTGGAAAAGTTAAAAATGCCAAAGTGGCTAAATTATTTTTCATTTAAGACATTTTTAGTTTTTAATTCAAAGCGCATTTAAGACATTTTTAGTTTTTAGTTCAAAGCTCTACATTTCCAATTTGATATCTCATACTTGGTTACAGATACAAACTTATTTATAGAGACTCAAAGCACACTGTATATTTATAGGTGTTTCTACATATTTAGAATGTATTTAATGAAGGTCAGGAATAAAACTGCAAATGAGGTTTATGGGAGTGTTCTAAAGGTTCATTATTATCATTGTGTGGGAAAGTATAATTTTCTTAAGAGAAATGATGACATATACATAATAAAGTCCCTGTCCGTGTCATGACAGCTCAAGAGCATGCCATCGTTACCACCTATGTCACACTGCAGGTGTGCCTGCTATATGGGTGACAGCTGCTGACTTCTCTGATCAACACATAATTATCTCTGAATAAAAATGCACGTTGAAGTTAGCTGGACATAATGGATTGAAGACCCAGGGCAAAATTATCTTTGTCATGGCACATAGCACCACCTGGGGGTAGGAGTGGGCTAGAGGGAAGTGTTGGCAATGATGCAACCTTGAGAAGCCTGCTGTGGTGTGGGTACTTCTGGGGTGTTCATGTTTATCCTGCTTGTCTTCTTTGGGACAGAAGAGGTCACTCGGTTAATGGTTAGGATGCTCCTGATAGAGAAAGGTTCCCGCTGATCAGCGATATTCTCCACTGATCTAACTGTATATCTCTCCCTCGCAACTAGATAGTTTCCATTTGCAGAGTCCCCTTCCCCCATAAGATAATAAATATCATATCACAAGGATGGCAGTGCTCCTTCATGGAACACTGACTGTTTATTAGAGGCAAAAAAGTTTAAGAGAAATGCTAACAATGTTCATTAATGGCCCGCATCCAGGTTTAATGAGGCATGTCAATATGCGGACTGGGCAACATCAGTGGCATAATAGTGGGTGGTAAATGGGAGTAATTGTATCCAATTGTACGGCACAGCTTCCAGGAATGAGCCCGAACTGCCAACTGACAATGACAGAGCAATTATGGGAAGGCAAGCGAGCTGTGTCAAATTAGCACTTGGTGAGAACTCATTTTTCAGAGATGTGCTTGCTCTACACCACCACAAGTGATAGCTACTTTATTGTGAGTGATAGGAAGACCAGCACTTAGACTGATGTTCTGATTTGTCAATAGCTGTATTTGAAAGCTTAGTGTCACAAATATATAGAGATATTCAGGGAGAGAGGCACACTGCTCATGATCCGAAGGATAAGAACGCTGCCGAGAAGGTCATCTGTCAGTGTGAGCTGTCACAGAGAGATCACACTCTATGAAAAGGGAACATTCAGCCGACTTAAGTAATTATCTTTGACTGAGATTTGAAGATGTCTTCTTTTGTTGGCCTACATTGACTGCATAATTTATAATTTACTGCAATCAGCAAAGGGCCAGGAGTTGTAACTAAGAAAATTCTTATTTTATTTCCCATAATTACTTTTTTCTCCCTCTCTTTTTTTAACTCCTTTAGCACTTCAGAAGTGTAAAGTGGGAAACTGATGAAATTCATTTTTTCTATCTTTCTTAAACGACTCAGTCTCAAGTACATCAGAAACAATATATTTACTTTTGACTGCTGTTTCACAGAGCCTAGCTCTCTACCATCACCCTATAAAAGGTATAAAACACCCCCTTTATCCTTGATGTATTTTTTTCTTGCTTTGTGGGATTACCAGTTAAAGAGGATAAAGGAATAATTCAATTTTGTCTCTCTAGTGCAGAAAAATAAGAAAGAAAAAAACAGATTTGGAGTACTGAGCACTGAAATTGTAATTCACATCCTCAGATTCTCATCAGTTTGACTGAGTTGTCAAAACCATAAAGAGATAACTGTTACGGCAAA
Organism: Kogia breviceps; assembly: GCF_026419965.1. NCBI lineage: Eukaryota > Metazoa > Chordata > Mammalia > Artiodactyla > Physeteridae > Kogia > Kogia breviceps. Next base: position 34,176,272 of record NC_081318.1, on the reverse strand, counting down.
TATTTCAGAACTATATGGATTAACAGAATTTTCAGTTCTTCTTGTCTCCCCCCCACCCTGCCCTAGGACATATCACAGGATCAATGTCTGTAAAATAATTCCTTTGCCTTTAATAACCTTATGAAAAAAATATTTTGGGACCCATTATATCCTGGAGTGCAATAAGCCCCCAAATTTTATTTTTAATATATTTCTAGAAAAAGTAATTACTTAATTTTGTTAGCTAAAATATAATAGGGATTTGTAACAGTGTAGCTTTTGATTTATTTTATTCCCTGAATCCCTGAATTAAAAGAAGACCCTGTGAAGAAATATTAACTTCTATTATTTAGCATCATTATCAAATTCTTGCTGCTCTGTTTTTATTTTTTTCCTTATTGTGACCAACTGATTAATGAATTGTAACTAAAAATTACCAAGATTAGCCTGCCTTCTGGCAAAAACTGCTGTTTAATTCTAGGTGTATTGATTTACTGTAGAGATATTGACAAAAGAATTAATTTAAGTACTTTAAGTCAATATTACTTGAGTGGACACTCTACCTTTTAGGTATAAAGAAATACTCTTAGAATATTCTTCTATTAATATGGTGTAAAATTACTGTCACATAATAAATATTCATTTCTTCCCCTCTTAAAGTCTGCATAGGTTCACGCTGCTCTTTAGTTTTCCTCAAGACCCATCATGCACTCATATTTGAAATGAGTAATTGTGGGTTTTAGGATGTTTGCTAATGTATTTAATGTTTCCTCTAAACTTTAACTATTCTGCTAAAAAATATTTTGTTTTCCATAGTTTACCATTTACTACCTGAGATTATTTTAAATTATATACTTGATGTTTCCAAAAGACTTTTTAATTATTTTTTAAAATATTTCAGAATTCTTTGGACCACTCACTTTCCCACCATAGAAAGCTGTTTAATTCACTATGCCTTTAGTAGAGGCCCATGATCTAGTCTATAGTGACTGTGCCACTTAATAATGGAATAGTGCATCAAAGTGGCACTTAGGTCTCAAATTGTTATGTATGACTGTCAAAGCGGTAAGAAAAAAAGAATTAAAAAAGGATTTGTGGGGGGGTGGAAGAAAAACCCTTGATTTGTCTTTACTACTGAAACGTGAATTTGTCAGCCAGGTTCTGAAATCACAACAGCATTGCATCCCCAGCGAGATGTTGAAAACTTGACAGGTACATATTTTTTCAACTACAAACACTTCTATAACGAAAACTAAATATACAAATCTTATTTTTTTAATTTTTTTTTCTTTTTTTGCTCTTGACAGATAGTTGTTGCCAATGGGATTTAATGTTCAGGTTCAAGTTGTCAAGAGAAATAACCAATAGGCAATCCAAAGAGCCACGATACAGATATGCAAAGGCAAAAAGCCTGGCTTCTGTGATATACTGAAAGGATTTGAGTGTATAATTAACCAAGTCCAAGCCATTGGCACTTAATCTTCCTCCTAATGACAAGTAAAGCCCATTATAGCTCTCCGGGAGACAAACTGTAACTTGTTTAGTAGTCACCAAGGCTTTTGATCATCATTGTTCTTTTCACTTCATCATTTAAAGACGAGTTTGCTTTGGTCTGGCATTTTTCCATTTATCATTGCTTATTCTCAGAAAGAATAAAAGGGTAATCCCCAATCCAGTAATGAAATTCTGTCATCCTAAGTATTTTTTTTAAAATCTTCCTAAATATCCTTATAACCAGAACTATCTACTTTTGAGTCTGATTCAGAGTATAGCCTGTGTATATAATTTCTTTGGGTCTGTTGACAACCACTATTAATACCTACAATGATGCTCAGTGTGTGGTGATTATTTACCTGCTGGTAGCTTCACTATATTACCAAAAACCTTATGGGTATGCCTGGATGTTTTCTGTAGGAAGAAGGAAGGAGACCTGTAGTTGTAGCGCTATTTCCAAGGAATTATAAATTGCCACTGGTTGTCACCCACTGCTCTATATAAATCAGTCTTGCAGAATTGCATTCAACCATTTGCCTGGGGCAAGTGATATTTTTGACAGGTGAGTGGAATTTTGCAAGGCTAGATAATGCTCCACAAACCACATATGAATAACGGAAAACTACAACTCCCATCATGCCCTGCAACTGAACATTAAATAATCATGACCTCTTCAGAAGTTTGTTTGTTGTTAATTTTATTTTATTGTGGTAAGAATACTTAACATAGCAACTACTCTCTTAAAAGATTTTTTAAGTGTACAAAATAGCAGTATTATCTATAGCACAATGTTGTACAGCAGAGCTCTAGAATCCTGGTAAACACCATTCAGTTTTTTTTTTTTTTTTTTTGCTTCTTTGAGTTTGACTATTTTAAATACCTCATATAAGTGGAATCATGTAATATCTGTCTTTCTGTAACTGGCTTGTTTCACTTAGCATAATGTCCTTCCGGTTCACCCTTGAGGTGGCATATTGCAGGATTTCTTCCTTTCTAAATGATGAATAATATTCAACTGCATGTATATACCACATTTTTTTATCCATTCAACCATGGATGAGCATTTAGGTTGATTCCATATCTTGGCTATTGTGAATAGTGCTGCAACAAACATGGGAGTGCTACTATGATTCTGAGATCAGGATTTCAGTTCTTTTGTATAAATACCCCAAAGTGGGATTACAGGATCATATGGTAGCTCTATTTTTAATTTTTTTTAGAAACCTCTGCACTGTTTTCCATAGTGTTGAACCATTTTGAAACCCTACCAATACTGTACAAGGTTCCAATTATTCCACATCCCTGCAAACACTTGTCTTTTGTAGGTGTTTTTGTTTTGTTTTGTTTTTATAATAGCCATTCTAACAGGTGTAAGACAGTATCTCATTGGAGTCTCATTTGTATTTCTCTGATGATTAGTGATGTTAAGCATCTTTTCTGTTGGCCATTTGTATATCTTCTTTGAAGAAACATATATGGATCTCCTTTGTCCATTTTTAATCAGTTTTTCTTTTTTGCTATTGAGTTGTATGAGTACTTTATATTACTAAACCCTTATCAGATACAAGACTTGGAAATATTTTCTCCCATTCTGTAGGTTGCTTTTTCATTTTGTTTCTTTTGCTGTACAGAAGCTTTTAAGTTTGATGTAGTCCCACATAATAGATGTTCAGTCAATAGAAGCTATTACTGTATATTGCTTGACTATTTCATTTCTGCATGTGTTTCCTTCTGTCCCTAACCAGGTCCAAGGCTGCTGTGAGAAAAGGACAGTGATGGTCATATGACTTCACCTAAGTGTACATGGAGTTCTGTTACCTATGAACTGATTTGGAACCTTGCTTTGTTAATCAGAAGAGACAAAAACAAACTATAAACTGATCAATTGAATGACTGATAACTTGCCTGATGTAGTTGCACTTGTCTTATTTTTACTTTTATTGCCTGTGCTTTTGGTGTCATATCCAAGAAATCATCTCCAAGACCAATGTCAAGAAGCTCTTTCTTCCCGTGTTTTCCTCCAAAAGTTTTACAGTTTCAGATCTTACATTTAAATCGTTAATTAATTTTGAGTTGATTTTTATATATGGGGTAAGATAAGGGTCCAATTTCATTCTTTTGCAAGCAGATGTTCACTTTTCCCAGCGCCGTTTGTTGAAGAGACTGTCCATTCCTCGTGTGTTGTCATGTGATTAATACAGGCCTTTTGAATCAGATCTCAAAAATCCACAGAAAACAAATCGACATGACAGCCTTAGAAATGAGTCTTAGTATAATTCAGCTCTACAAATTGTTACCACAGAAGTTCCTACATTCTCTTAACTCTTTCAGGAAGTAAAAGTTAGGATGCTCCTGGAAACTCTGTTTTCAAAAGACTATTGCAACTTAGAGTCATTTTAGTGTTTAAGCCTCCAAACATTAATTGATACACTCATCTTTGATTTTCTTTTTCCCTTTCCCTTATTGTCCACATGTAATTTATCAGCAACTCCTTCTATGCTACTTCCAAAATCTATCCTGGAGTCTTTCTTCTTCTGTCACCTAAATAACTGTAGTAGCTCTCTGGTCTCCCTGCATTCACTATCGCCTCTTCTGCTCTACATGCAGCGGGAGGAAGCTTTTGGAAATAAAAATCAAACATGATCATTTCCGTTCTACTGATTACACTTGTGTTAAAATACAGCCAAAGGCCTCAACTGATTTGATGCCCACAAATATCAAATCTCACTAAAATTCTTAATAGTCCCTGCTCTTTTTGACTCCTTATTATTACGTGGCTGCTTTTCTGTCTGACCCACAGCTCCACTAAACTAACTTCTCATAGGGCTAAATGCCAGTACTTTCTTCTGAGAAAGATTTTACTTGCTTCTCCAACAAAGAACATAACTTCCCCCGCCCCCAATATACTGGTAGCACAGTGCTGAATGTGTTCCTCTATCATAACATTTGTTATACTAAATTGAACTTTTCTATTTGGGTGCCTCTCTCCCACACAGAATATGCTAATTTTGAGGACTGGCACTGAGTTGTATTCACAGGCTTGTATTCTGAGACTGACAGAGTATTTGGCATTCTAGACCCTTAAAAAAATTGGTTGAATGAATGAATGAACCATTCCCTGAGGCAGGAGCCATTGTGTTACATTTAATTCAGTAGAATTATAACATCTAAACTCAAGACCTAGTTATATTACCTTGAGAAAGAAACTTTGGTTCTCAGTTTAATCACTTTAAAAAAAATGGGAAACACCATTTCCATCACATCCCTCATAAAGTTGTTAAGTGGTTAAATAAGATATTTATAGAAAATTAAGTGCCTACTGCTTAGCAAACCTTCAATAAATGTTTCCTTCTCCGTTTCTAACTGAACTCCCCCATTTAAAACTACACTTTCAATTAACTTATTAAAGAAGAATGGAACCTCTCATGGGATGATCTTTAAGAAGACAACAGAGAACCTGAGAAAAATATATTTAGTATTTAGTCTAAACTATGTTTAGACTATGACATGTTTGTGACTTTTTTCTTCTCATACATTTTACATCAAATAAGTCTCATTTGTCCACATGTTCACAATAATTGTGGCACTCAAACAATTCTGTTTTCTTAAAATGCCTTAGAATTTACTAAAAAATGCAAGGTAGGGGCATTTCACTTGGCCATTTGAAACCTGAATAGCTCAAGGTTATAGGACTCTGTGAGTTAATGGGATGAGATTTGTGGTTTAGCAGGCAGCTTTCTAACATACTGTCATAAATGAACTGAATGAAATACTACTGGCTGTCTTCTTTTAAGGAAAAATAATCTTTCAGCTTGTAGTTATAATTTCCAAAAAGTTACAGACTTCTAAATATCCTATACATTAATGTGTAAAGGTTATATGGGAAACCAGGTGAAGTAATCATTCCCATGAAGAAAATCCATGTATATTTATGTGATAGTTTAAAGAAAATGACCCTACATTTTATTTGGACAAGTGAAGAAGATAAGGGAATTATTTTCATAAATAAGTGAAATGTATAGCATCTATAGAAACAGGATAATATCAAAACTATACTCTCAAAATCAGTCACTATAAAAAGTTATAAAAAAAAAGTTATAATATATTTGATTAATCAGTGCCTGATCTGGAAGTCTACTTTTCTAAATCTGTATACAATTTGCAAGATGTTTCAGGATTTGCAGTGCTATAAATCTTAATGTATATGCATTTAACAAAAAAATCGCACAAAATACACACCAGGTCTATGAAAGAGGATTTAATGGCATTGCTTTTCTTGGTTTTCCATGCAGACTTTACAATCACATATTAATCCAGATTCCTTAAGCACTGTTTCTTAAAATTGGAAAGGATGTACAGAATATGGAAAACAGATTAGCTTATTCAGTAATAAGTAGGTTATTTGATCCTGGCAGATTAGCCATAGTATGATCCTACCGCAAAGGTTTCCCCCCACCTTTCCAACCGGCACCATTTCTATTTAGAAGGAATGTAGAATTAGGCAAAGCCACAAGTGAAGCACTCCCTGTAGATTCTTACTCTTCCTAAGCCTTCAGCAAAATCTTCTCTGGAATCAGAAGGTAAATGAAATTAAGAGGCAATAATATATGGCTTGACTTGAGTTATTTTTTTCTTTGATCTGGAAGACACAACTTCTCTGTCTGATAACTGTGTGATACAAATCAAACCTAGTGTGTTCCCCATTTGAAGCCTAAAACCAGCGCTTTAGAACAAACATCAACAATGTTTTCCTTTTAATTCTGATACCAGTTTATTCATGACACTTTGAGATTCAATTCTGAAGTAATAAAGTCTGATATGCCAATTTGACATCAGAAGATAACATGTATTATTTTTTAAATGTTGTAATTTTGACTCAGGTAAGTTTTCCAATGTATTTAAGAGTTGACCTTTATCACGATATTTTTTTCAAAAGCAAAAAAAGAAAATATCACAAAAATAGAAAATAAAGCTAGCCTTCATAAAGCAGAGCATGGACTTTTCAAACAGCAATTCTCTCTCTTTCCTATGAACATCAATGACATTGCAAACCAGACATGTAACAAAAAAGAGAAATACAATATACCCTGAAAGTGGAAAACAAGGTCGGAGGTGAGGCTTTAGCTAAAAGACTTTCTTTAGGCAACAGAGACAGCAAATCAAGCTTATTCTTTTTTCTGTTCGAATCCTCATAAAAAAAAGCCATAATACTTCAGGTTTTTATTTTTCCTTCCATGAATTGCTATGTTAACACTTTCCTGCATTGTTATTTCCAAACATATTATGCATAAACCAGCACTGAAAAAGACTTAATTTTTTAAAAAAGGAAGGAAAGAAAGAAGAAGAGAGGGCAAGAGAGCTAACAGGAGGGAGACGGGACAGAAGAGGGAAAGGGAGGGAGACAGAGGGGAAAAGATAAGGAAAGGAGAGTGAGGGAGGCAGGTAGAGAGATACAGACAGAGAGGAAGAAGAAAAGAAAACGGAAGGGAAGAGAAATTGGAGGGATGGAGAGACATGTTTTATTCAATCTGGTATATCTGATTTGGGTAAGCAAATTAACAAAGAAATGTAACACTATTAACAGAGAAATCAAAGTGTTTCATGGCAGGAGGATACTTTAAATAAGTCTACCAGGGATGAGACCAGATTTCTATATTTCTTATACTTTATCTACTTTATGATTTCCAAATTTATTTATTTTTGTCCCTTTTATTAGATAACTCTTATAAACGTACATCTACCAGATTCCTCACTATGATTTTTGTTTATTCTTCTGAATTATTCAACTCCTGGTGACTTACTTCTACTTCCCTTAATGTATTTGTTATTTGTTCCTCTTTGCCTTTTCGCTTTCTCAGTTCCTAAGTTTAAAACATCTTCTTATCATAGGGATACATGTAGTATTATTGGTTTCTTTTAAGTCTGTTCCTAAAGAATGGACCAAAAGCAAAGTGGAGCCATTAGAATAATAATCTATTTCAATGCCCTAAACTGGCTTATTCAAAGCTCACATACAGAGGATAGACTGTTGTTTTACAAAACTAAATGTACTTATTTATAATCAATAACTGTTTAAATACTTTACAATTTATCAAAACTAATAGAGAGAGAATATAAAGAATTTTGTCTTTGATCTGGTAGTCTATTAAATGATGAATTATTTCAACCATTCGTTATTATTATTCATTAATGCAATTGTATCTGATTTTCACTTATTTTATCCTATCCTAAAACATCCTTAGCCAATAACAAAGGTGTCTATCGTGTAGTAGAAATCTTTGCGGTGAGATTATATTTATAAGTGTATCTAAGAAACAGAGTGAAGGGATTGTGACTAAATTCATAGTAGGGGGAGGGGAATAAAAGGTTCTATTTGTAAAGAAGAGGGGAAAGAACACTGTACAACAATTCTCCCTGAAACATTTGAGAATTGATCTCAGTTTGAGCTGAAGTCCTTACCAGCCTCACCTCAACAAAGTGCCCAAATGACTTTTTAAAAGGGTACAGCGCAAACCAGGGGAGAATGAGGGAAAGGGCAGGTTTGAAACTTACAGTGTTTCTATAATCAATACTCTGCTCCTGAACAAAAGTGTAAAGAGGCGCACAAATGTGCTAAACTGCATTTCAAAAATGACATCGTAATTGCTGGCACTGCCCAGCCTACCCTGGCCTCAGCATTGCCAGGTTTTAAATTTATTTCAAACTGTTCTTCCAAAGCCTGCCTAATTTTTTTTTGTCCAAATAGCAGCAACTGGCAGTTAGTGAACAAAGCTTCAGGATTTTTTTTACTTACAGCTAAATTTAACTTTACCCATCCAATAAAAAAGAAATAAGGGAGCCTTTATTATCTCCCTGGATTTCTGGGTATGATACCACATCATAGAGAAGTGGTTATTAGAGACAATGGCCTACCAAGGTGAAGTTTGTAATAAAGCCTATTATGTGGTTTCACCATTGACACTAATGGAATGTAACAGTGATTTAGAATGATTTAATGGTTCCCAGGTTGTGCTCTAATAGTGCTCTTTATATTATGATGTATATCACAAAACCTAATGTGGCTGTTGTGATATATTGACAGTATTCATGCTGTTTCATTTTTTTAGAGGAATTTAAAAAACTGTCAAAGAGGAAAATTAATAGCTGCAACTGCTTTATTTTCAAGGGTTCTGTTTTTTAAATGTATGTGCATAAATTTCCATTTGGTGCCACTCTTAGGCTAATAAATTCATTTGCATTTTCATTCTGAGGTAATAAAGAAGTGTGCATGTGTATACGTTTGTGTGTGTATTTATGCATGTGTGTATATACATATATATTTGTGTTTGAAATCTGACTTGGAGAAGACTGCACTGTCATTTCATATGTTTACAAAATGGTTCTATTAGATTAAAATGTACCTGAAGGAATAGTACAGGAGAAATCATAGTTTTATGGTGTAAGATAAAATTATTTACTTTCAACTGTGAAGCAGAAGGTTAGGATTTTAGTACTAGTTCACTAAAAAAATTAAAAAAAAAAATCCCTTGGGTAGCTGGCATGTGAGCTCTTAGATTTGTGAGTAAAAGGAGAATAGAATTAGTCTAAAAGGAGAACTGAGGCAGCAACGATGCTCTTAGAGCTTGTAAGCATCACAACAATCCCTGATCTTTTATGGAGGCATATTCTGAACTCAAATAGAAGGTGAACAACATTGCAAAATTTAAGCCTCTTATTGTCGAAAGTTGTCAAACTGGAGAGTTGTAGATAAAATGTAAAAAGAGGGAGGGTTTTCAAGAGCCTCCATGTTCCATCTCTCAAACATTTTGATCACTACTTCTTATCTGCTCAGTTTGTTCTTTCTTTGGAATGTCCTACTTTCCCCATTTCCACGTAGCATTCATTTCTTAAGAAATATAAAAGGCTTTCTATAACTCCTACTTAATTTATGAAATCATCTTCCTCCTTTCCAGCCCACAGCAATTTTCATGGCTCTGACCTCCCTTTATAGTTGGTTAATATGCAGTTCATTTGATGTTATATTTCAAGTAAACACATGATAAGCATTTAGCACATACCTTCTAGTTATTTGATAGATTGATGTGATTGCATACAACTTCACCCAACTCTACTGCTATCCAACCAGACCATGCCTTCTTGTGGAAAAGAAGGCTACCATATTGGTTGGATATGAGGCCTTCAGATATTGGATTACTTTAATAAAAAATAACAACTTGATCATGATAAGAGCTTTCTTATTTGAGGAAAAATACTCCTAAATTCTATAGTTAATTTATTACAAACTTGTACCACATAGAAAAAATATTACTTTTAATATTTACTTGAGGTACATAATTTTCTTTATGTTACTGTTGGTATTGCATCTTAAATGTAATCACAGATATATCTGAATAAATATATATAACTTTTAACTTGAATCCCTCTCTCCACCTGTATAAAGATCACTAGCATACATCATATGCACATGGGTATACATATGCCTATACATGTAAGTTGACTTCTGGTGGGTCCAGAGAATTAATTATAAGAGAAACAGTGCATTTTCATTTAATACATACAGGGCAACATATTTATACAAATGTATGCATTAACTTCAGGGCATTTTTAAACTATAACATTTGTAAAGTATATGATATTCAGTAAGAGCTAGTTATTAAATTAGCTTATTTAAATCTTTTCATTTGAAACCTAATGGTTTATGTATCCAATTGGCCATCTTAAGCTCTCTTTGCCAAAGCTGGCAAATTAGAAAAAGTAAACAGAAAAGGAATGAAAAGAAAATTTGAATAAATGAAAATACATCTTATTCTTGGCTTGGGGACACTCAATACTGCAAAGAGGCCAATTTTCCCAAAAATTAATGTATAATGTACATTTAAAATTATACAAATTTTGGTGAGAAGTCAACAAAATGATATTAAAGTTCATCTAGACATGTTAAGGTAAAAAATCTAAAACATTCTGAAAGGAAAAAGAAACTATTAAAACACATTAAAAAAACAAATTTAATTATAACAGCTCATAATTAAGTTTTGGAACAGACAGAAAGTTTTAACCAAGTGGGAAGTTCAGAAATAACTTCAAGTGTATATTGGAATTTAGTGAATGACAAAGTTGACAATTTAAATAAGTAGAAAATAGTGTATTAATTGAGAAATAGTATTTGGACAACTAGCTAGCCATTTAGGAATAAAAAAGGAACAATAAATGATTCTGGGTTTATTTTACTCCAAAATAAGCCCCCTAGATCAAAGATTTAAATGTAAAATTTGAAACCATAAGAGATCTAGAAGATATCATTAGTTAATTAAAAAAATAATAATTTGTGGTGCTTTGAGTAGAGAAGGCCATCCTAAATATAGACAAAACCCTAGAACCATGAAGAAAGAAGATTGATAAATTTGGCCACATAAAAACAAAAACCTTTGTGTGGCTAAATATAGGATAAGCCAAATCAAAGGGCAAACTAAAGGAAATATTTGCTATAGACAAAAGTCTTAGTAAATTTGTAAGAATTCTAAGAAATCAATAAAATAATCAATCCAATAGATAAAAAATGATCAAAGACAGCAGTAAATATCACACAAAAAATGGCAAACATGGTTAAAAGAAAAAAAACAACAAGCACAGAACTATGCTCAAAGTCAGCCATAAAAAAAGAAATGCATCACAGTAATAATGTGATTTTTTGTTTGTTTGTTTGCACTTAAAGTTTGATAGTTCCCAGTGCTGTTAAGGGTGTGAGGGAATATGCATTCTATACTGTTGATGACATAAGTGCAATTTTTTAAGGCAACTTGCAAAATCTACTGATATTGCCCAATAAACATTAAAATGTGCTTATATTCATTGGTAACCATGGAAATACAAATTAAAACAACAATAAGATACTGTTACATGCACCAAAGAATGACTAGAATTAATAAGACTTTAACAACACAAATCCCTACTAAGATATAAAACAGCAGGAACTCTCTTATACTGTTGATGAAGAAATACATTGGTACAACCTGTTTGAAAAACTGGCATCATTTTGTCATTTTGAAGATATGCCCAATTTATGACCCTAATTCAACTCCTAATTATACACACAACCAAAAAACCCGCATACACTGTGTTTAAAACAGCATGATTTGTAATATTCCCAAACTAGAAACCCAAACGTTCATCTGCTGTGGAACGGATAAATTAGTCAAGCGGTATTCATAAAATAGCTAACAACAATGAAAATGACTCAATTACTGAAGTATACAACTACAATGAAGAATCTATCCAATATACTGTTAAGTGAAAGAAGCCAGATACAAAAGTGATTCCATGTATATAAAGACCAAACAAAATTTAACTTTAAAGTTAGAAGTCAGAAAAGTGGTTACCTTTGGAAAAGAGGAAGGAAAAAAGATGGAAGTAGCAATTGTCAAAGCTCTAAAGGATGTTGTTGGTTTGCTGCCAACTTTGTATTTGTTGACCTGCCTGGTGACTACTCAGATGCTCACTTGTGATCACTCTTTGAGCTATATATTTATGTTTTGTGCAAATGATCTGATTGGGTGTTATACTTTACAGTAAAAGGTTTAAAAAACAAGAAAGGGCAGGTTAAAGGGAAAGAATAAAGAGATATTCATAATTTTTAAGGCTCAAAAAAACCTCTGTAGGTTGCCATAATGGCCCTTAATAATAATAGTAGCTTCTAAGCCAGTAGCTTTAGAAATGTAAATATAGATATAACTGGTTAGTAGACTAATCATCCAATGATTTTAACCTGTTGGTACAATTCTGCCATTAAATATGGAATTATAAAAGTCACAGAAAATAATACTTACTTTTCTCATACACACAAGTATTCTGCCTTCTTATCCTCATGCTTTAATTAAAAGTATGGGAAAAAACCCTGATAAATATAAATAGGATAAACATTTTGATGGCTAATAAGTTTATGGCTTTTTACAACTTTGTAAATTGGTGGGATTATCTTCATTCTCTGGGAGTTGTTCTAGATCTGAAGAAAATTCCAGGCCTGGGAAGAATAAAGACATTCTGTGCACCCATTTAACCAATTCAATGTTTATTAAACTCCCAGTATATTCTGATTACCATAAGAAATAAGACATAGTTTTTGACCTCATGGCCTCAGAGATCAATTTAATAAGAGATGAGCCCACATAGAGATCACTTTGCATACACTGCATGGCATGGTTACCTTCAGAGTCTTACCTTTCCTTAAAATGAAAAATAGAATTTCAATTTGGAAAAGAATAAGGTGGCTTTCCTCAAATGGGGGTAATTAGGCCATCATGGCTCCTCTTATGGAAAAGATGCAGTCTTGCTGGGAGAAAGTGGCCCCTGAGCCAGAAAGAACTTGTTTCAAATACAGTCACTGACTTTGCAACACGGTGACTTTCCTGAGCCTCAGTAAGGACAGCTTAACAAATGAAAGTATCTCACAATCCTGTGTCCATTAATTGGAGTTACATAGACTGACTGGCCACCTATAAGTACTTAATAAATTTTAGTTACCTTCTCCTGTTTCGACTGTTTGCTATAGTCACTTGACTAGTGTCTTACTTCCCATATTGGTCTGTAAGCTTTTTGAAATTAGGGATCATTTCTTATTCTTCTTTCTACCCCTTATAGAGCTTGGCATAATGCCATGTGCAGAGCTGAAATTTCACATTTGCTGAAGGAATGAAATTTTTTCAACCACATACTGACTATGAGAAATGAAGATATGTGCCCTTAATTCTGCTGAAGCTAAAGGAGAACCTACTCAATGAACCCAAACCGAATGATGCTTTACTCACATTCACTCTAGAGAAAACTAAATATGTATTTAACAACTGTCATTGGGAACATGAGGTTGTTATACAAAAAATAAATAAATAAAAAGGGACTACTGCTTTGTGTAAGGAGCTGGTAGGACGAAATAAGTTTCAACTCATTGAAGAAGCTTGTAATACAACGGTTAGCTATAAAGACTGACTTTTTGTTGTCCTTGTAGAATCAAGTTATTAGTTTAGAGTCATATTGCTTTTTGCAGATACACATGATGCTGAATTTTAGAATTTTGTATAAAATATAGCCTCACCTGAAATAGCTCAGCTACTTTACGCCAGGATGTAGAAGGAGTAGGTAAATTAATGCCAAGGTCCTTTAAAGCCCTATGATTCTTTGACCTATTTGGTTTTCCCTTCTATCTCTCCTCTTAGGAAAGCTCTGACAACTTTAAACATAAAATTAGACAACTAGCAAAAGAACTCTAAAGCTGTCCAACTATTCCTCTTATACTAGAATGGTACATCATAATGAAGAGTGACAATGTTCTAGGTGACAAAGGTCATATATATATGATAGGTAATAATCACACCATTGTGTGTTAATAGCACACCTATCCCATCCTACTGTATTTGAACTTTCCATGAAAACAATAGCCTGTGGTGAAACAGCTTGTCGTGGATACTAATGAAAAATTACCCGATGGGATTCCTCCTGCATTCATTCTGCCCCAGAGGTCTGGAAAGTCACTGAACACAAAAGTGAGATTTTCCTCTATCTCTTATATTCTGCCAAAAATTGTACACAAATTCAGAATATCTCAAGTGGCAAAAGTGGGTAACATGTGCAGAATGGTTTTTAGAATACAACCACACATTAATTAATTACAGTGCCGAATGGAAAGAGGACAGGTTGACGGAGGGGGAAAGTCATTTGTTTTTGACACCAAAATTATTTCAAGCTTACAAGCAAATAGATGTTCACTTTTGTTTCTAATTTTGTACAGCACCTTGCCAATGGTAAACTGGGCAGATTCCTACAGAATAAAAACAGGCAAAATGCCTCCCCTATGTAACCTTAATGTTCTCTAAAAATAATAGTGTATTCTCATCACTGGAGCTTTCTGTTTCCAAAGATTCTATACAGTAGGTTTGGAAAAGTAAATGAGGGAATGACTAAGAAATACAAAGACTTTTTGTAAGATAATAAAAGAGGATTTGAATAATTATTATCCCATTTTGATTTTTCAACTTTAGAGTCTCTCTCTATATGGGTCGATTTCTAGTGCCTTAATTAGCAAAATAAAAATAACAAAAAATGGCAATTTCCTACACTTTCTCTTAGGTTCTTTTTTTTTTTTCGGTTGCAGCCTGTAGCAATAATTATATTTTACAAATGCAAAATACCTCATTTAAAATGCAAGCTTCCCAGAAGTTGGCCAACTCTTACGTGCTCAAAGTGGCAGAAACAAGTAAATCATTTCCTCTGACATCTTCCCCTGTTAAAACTCCTTTTGGCACATGCACTGAATATGAATCAGCCACCATGTAAATACATTTCTGTGTCAATATTTTTTATTGTAAAATATTTTGCCCATTGGAGTAAAAGAAGAACAAGGGTTCACAAATCAGATTACTAGCTTACTAGCACATTTCTAATTTATACCTTGCACAGATAGCCTTTAAGCCACAGCTGACCTCTTATTTTGTGCATGTGTGTACACACATATATATATATATTATATATATATATATATGTATATATTAGCTGGAAACAATTCATGAAGTAAGTTACCCCCTTTCCTTTCAAATCCACTTGTATTACTAAAAGATTGAGTAAAGACCTCTAGGGACCACGGGCAATTTTTGACATGGGTCTCAACAGATTAAACTATGCGGGGACAATATAGAATACACTGGAGCAATAACATTATCACATCACAGGCTGATTGAGAGGCATTTCCTTGCATTTCTGTCCTTTTACCATAAGCCAATAGTAGCCACAGGCATTTGACTGGAGAGCCTGGAGGATTGACAGGCCTGGCAGTCATTACACGCTGGATTGAATACTAGATTACTCCAAAGTGGCTGAGGGTCAGGGATCAGTGTGTTCCCTTTTGGCACTAAATGACTTTAATATCCTTACTGTATTAGTCAATTACTTTAAAGCTGCTGCTCTCTGAGCTCTCTCTGCCCCCCTGCAGTTTACTGTGGACATCTGAATTGCTCCCATACTTAACCCGCACATCTGCTTTTAGCTGTCAAAAGAACAGTGCTATCAGTGGAGCTATTGACAATATGAAAAGAACTGAGATACTTGCTGGAGGTGTCAAGTGCCTCTTTCTTTTGGCTGCTTAGTTTAAAAAAATAAAAAAAAACTTAATAACTCAGTTACAAAGGTGGTCTTCAAAGAAAAGGAACTCAGAGTCTTTTAATCTATTGGCATGTAAAGTGACCAACAGGAAAGAAAATGGTGGAGTTGATTTTCTTTTTTACTACTCACTGCCATAAATTATGCATGTTCTATGTAGGTTTTTATGAAGTTTTGTGAACAAACATTTTGAATATAACTGTGAAAGAGTGTGCACCTGAGTGAGGACCTGTATCAAAGTTTTTATTTTATTTCACGATGGTTCCAGTGATAGTGGAGAATTATACTGCACTTCTCAATTTATTGGTGCAACACAGTGAAGAATTTTATATCATAGCCACTGAATTTCTAAAAGGTCTGGTGTGGCCTGGTGTTAAACCAACATGTCGAAATTAAATATGCACTAACCTGATTTGAAATTTAAAACTACTTGAAAGTCATGCCTTCAGTACTTCAGAAAAAAGTGATATGATTCCCACACAAGAGTACATCTGTTGAGCGGGCCCTGACTTTCATGTGTTTGCATGTGGGTATAGAGTCTGTTTGCTTGTGAGTGTCAGTGAGAGCATGTGTAAGTCACAGCACTACAATGATAGTAAGGACATCACAAATTTCTAAAAGATTCTTAAGAGCTATTTCACATAGAAGATTTTTTAAATGGACAGATATTTACAGAAGGGTTAACACATTGCCATTAGCTTACTTATACCATAACCTGGGAAAACCACTGATTTCCTACTTTAAGGCCTCCTTGCAATGAGACTATCTGATTATTTGAATGAAAAGTACTCAACTGTTTTGCTAAGTTTCCATTACTGATTTTGACTTTTGTGCATACTAAATTATATATAGATATAAGCAATTCTTCACAGCATAAAATTTAAGTAAAAGCCTAATTTTTCTAAAATAATAACTAAATAAACAAACACAATGGAAAATTTTTCACTTGTTTCTAAAAATTTGAATCCATAAGCTGTGATTTCAGGAACCATCCATCTCTCCTGCTTAGAAAAGATTCTTCCCAGTTATGAAAACATACCACAAAACACAATGTCAGCAGAAACATAATATAACCAACCCAAGTCAAAAATGGTAAAGAAATTACAAGTTTAGATTGTTATCAAGTCAGTAGAGAAGACAGCTTTTGTCACCAGAGTGGCACTTTTTTTTTTTTTTTTTTTTTTTTTGCGGTACGCGGGCCTCTCACTGCTGTGGCCTCTCCCGTTGCGGAGCACAGGCTCTGGACGCGCAGGCTCAGCGGCCACAGCTCACGGGCCCAGCCGCTCCGCAGCACGTGGGATCTTCCTGGACCGGGGCACGAACCCGCGTCCCCTGCATCGGAAGGCAGACTCTCAACCACTGTGCCACCAGGGAAGCCCCAGAGTGGCACTTTTAAGGTGATTTAAAGGGGAAATGGCATGAAATTGTAAGATTTCAGAACCATTCTGTATTATTTGCTAAATATAAAGATTTTGACTCAATTGTTGAAAATGACATCAGCCTGATCCTAAAGATTTACAATATACCTTTAATACAGGACAGTTTCCAAATCTTATCATTTCAAGCCATTTTCCTTCAATTAAAATGTTGGGTTTTTTTCATTAGTCTAGTTTTTATGAGTGTAGATCATATAATTAAACATGGAATAAACTACATATACTTGGGACTTTAAAAGCTGATATGATTCCTACCACGGGAAAGACAGACATACCAGAAGACAATATTATATATTTCCTTTCAGTGGACATCTATTAAAAATACAAATATATATATTATTGACTTGGGAAATTAATTTCAGGATTTTGCTCATTTAAAATTTAGTCTGCAAAGTACCTTTAAAAACTTAATACCTCTTGGCAATCATGCGTCATTAGCACTTTCCATTCATTTATATTTTGTTGTGTTTTGGGAATTGAGTATTCTAGGGAAGAAAGGTAGCCTGACAAGAAAGTGATTGAGTCAGCCCCCTTGATAGCTGGGATGACAGAAGGTGAAGAACTGTAGCTGCAGCTGACAACTTCTTTAAAATGAGTCACTTATAAATATTTACAATTCATAATTCAACAGTAACTCTATGGGTAGCAAATAAACAGAAGTATTTGATGGTTTGTTTGGAATCCTGATCATTACTATTTTGATAGGAGTGTGTTTCTATTAGGAAGTGTTTTTTTTTTACCAGTTCATATGGAAAAGTCTAGTCTTTCCTCTATGTCTCATCATTACTTCCAATAGATAACTTCCTCTTGCAGTTTACTTACCACATTTTATTTCTGTCAGAAACATACTTTGCATTTACAAAAGGTTAACTTCCTCTTCCATTCTGTCATGACGTTTAGGTGGATACATTTAAATTAATTTCCTCTAGAATATATATTATAAAGTAAATGGAGTAATTTTTTACAACACCATACACTAGTTATCTTTTAAACACAAGAATGACTATCACTGCAAAGTCTGCGAAGTAAAATACTGAGTTATCTTATGAAATACAAAAATCTACAACAATCTGTTAGTGTAGCATCTAATTTTCATTTTCACAGATTTCATTAATGCTTCCCTAATGTAACAAGGAGGATTTAAGTGACCAATAGGGTTGTCGGGTGTATACTCCTTTCTTTCTGACCTAGTGAGTAATGAGGCAGACAATCCCCTGACCCATTATGCCTTCAAGTGTGGAGTGGGAGTACAGTTAACTTTCAAAAGATAGAAAAAGGTGCATACTGTTTATGACAGTGAAAAAGAAAAGATGCAGAATTATAACCTATGTGTTTTAACATCTTTCTCAGTAATTACATAGGAAATTAACGGCCACGGTCTTTGAGTTTCCCCTCAGTTGCAGTACAAAATGTGAATATTTCACATTCACATGTGCAGTAAATCATTCAATATTTTCTGATTTTAGAAAGAACATCAACAATTTCTGAAACTGAAATATAGTCACTAGAGAGTAACTGGTTTTAAGCAGTGACAAGGTTACTTTATAAGTAGCATAAATAAGGGTGACAGAGGTTTTTGATAATGTGATCTTTTCTTTAACCATGTCTGAATGCTTCCTGATTTTCTTATGAAAATGTGAACACATGTGTGTAAATGTGTGCATGTTTAGCAATTCTGGTATAAAGAACTGACAGTTGTTTAGGGAAGTATCATTAGAATCATTTAAAATGTCTATTTCCCTTTGAATTGCTTCATACATCAACAATTAAAAGAAAACTTTACAGAATCTGCTTGTCATGGTTCATACTTCAGTATGTAAACAACTCACCGACTGTCTTTGCATGAGAGTAGGGCTCATAATTTTCAGTCTGAAAATGACATATACAAATAAAGGAACTAAAGCATGGAAAGTAACATGTTTTGGTCTTGTGACTCATGGTAACCTCGCGCTATTGAATTACTGAACTGTGTCTGAGAACTAATGAGAAAATTTTCCCAGGGGAATCTTTATCCAGTGCACTTGGAGAGCACCT
Source organism: Kogia breviceps (assembly GCF_026419965.1). Taxonomy (NCBI): domain Eukaryota; kingdom Metazoa; phylum Chordata; class Mammalia; order Artiodactyla; family Physeteridae; genus Kogia; species Kogia breviceps. Next base: position 34,157,187 of record NC_081318.1, on the reverse strand, counting down.
CGGGGACCTATTCCGAGTCTATCACCTTCCCTGTCTCATTGACACTCCACTTCTTTACCACCATTACACTGTGCAACCATTTCACTTCACACCTCACGATTAGAATATTAAAAGGAGAGAATACTACACCACGACTTGTTCCAGATAGCAGAGTTGTTTTTGACACTTAGAATAGAAATTGTCACCCGAATATCATAAAGACATGAGAGTCTCCAACTGAGTAGAACATTCTAAAGCTTAAAGCTATTTTATTTCGTAGCTAAGGAAAACTTTCAAGAAACCTCTTAATGGCACATAATTCATTTACTCAGAGTTATTTAAGGGCTGCATAATTTTAACCAAAAAGAATAACTGAACTTTCAAAGTTACAAAAAATGATTCTGCCATAGAAATATAGCTTGGGTCGTTATTATACCGATCTTTTGTTGGTTATTGTTGTTTGATCGTATATATACTTGGATAAAAGGTATGGCCCTAGATAGAGGGTGGCATTCTTGTACTGGTCAGTGGTTAAGATTAGCACTGTTACCACAGAGGACTTACTGTAGTGAATAAGGACAACGTTATTACTTCTAGAACTAATAGTGACATACCTAACAGGATACTCCTACTTTCTGACACAAAGGAACAAAGAAGATGGAAAGATAAGACCATTTAACAAGGTATTCCACTATTACAATGCTTTATATATGTATATATATATATATATATTACATATATAATATAAACATTTTAAAGTATCTGTTTTAGCAAGAAGTTATTAAATAAGGAATTCTCTTATGAAAACTGGGAACTATTTTTTATCAGAAGCAAAATTCCTGCCACTAAAAAGACAAAACTGGTGTTGATCTCTTATTTTATCCTTTCCAAAACTGTGAATACTGCCTCTGTGGTTAGGCTTTACTACATCCCTATAGCGGAATAAACATTGTTATTTCCATTGCTGATGTCAGGCTATTAAATTAAGAGCAATACACATTCATGTAAAAGACCATCCCATGCACATTTAGGGTTGGAATTTATTAATTCTCCAATGACCTTAGCAGTTATCTGTATATTTTGCAAAATATACTTTGCACAATAAACTCCCCTTACTAATAATATTATTGCTACATTTGCATTTGCCCCAAATTAGACAACCTCCACTCTTCTTAACAAATGGTTAAATTCATATGCTCCATGGCCAAATGTAGACAAATATTACTGAAGATAAAATTCTACAGAATAATAAACTTCCACAGCCATTCTCCTTCCACAGCAAAGTATCAATTTTATTATATAGCTTTAGATGTTTCATTACTGGAGCTCGTTTGAGCCAGAAAAAAACATAGTCCTGGTTTGGTCATTTAAGTTTTCACTATGAACATGCATGCTGGGATATGCTACTTTAAACATTTTCATTCCTGAATTGACCTGGTATATTGGTATTTCCCTTTCAGAACCTTATTGCAGACCACAGGGGATTAAAGCAAATTTTAAAGCAAATTTCCTTCCAGATACATCCAGAAAGATTTATCACTCTGACAAAAGTAGGATTGAAAAATTTCAAGTTCAGGGGACAGTGGAAAGTTTAAAGGCTTGAAATCCATTTGTAACAGTGGGATTTGGGATGAAATTATCTATGAACTATCCATCTTGAGGTAAGTTTATCAGTCCAATATACTAAGTCCAGGGAACAGAAAGAGATAAATTAGACATGAGTCCTGGTGTCACTCATGCTTTCAGTGTTCATTAAGCATCTATGTTTTTGCTTCTTCAGATCCATTTTATATCATTTTATATCATATGCTAGGATGAGAGCTCATCTTATCCTTCTGTCTCATGGACCTTTCTTCCCATTGTAAACAGACATAAAAGCTAAATTTTGTCTCTTTCCCTCAGATATGAATTCTAAAAAGTTATTCTCTTGATACGTAATGTAGGTCTGTAACCATGTCTGTTAATTTAATGTGATACAAGTCAAGAGAAAGAAAACCAGAAAGCTATAATTTCTGTTATAATATTTGTATTTAAGTACTCAAGTATTAAAGTGGTATTTTCCCAGCAAGCTGAGTTTAGAATGCTTTTCCACACGGGTATCTGAGCTTAAGTAGACGAAACCTTGTGACTCTTTGAGTGGTAATGATTCAAAATATAATTCACATGAGGGAGTTAAACACACACTCATAATAAGCCTACATGAGCCATCCGTTACAAGGGTTTCCTTCATTTTCTAGGCCAGAGTCACAGAATAACTTCAAACTTTGTCCCAGAGATGAAATCAAAAGTCCACCTCACATACATGAAAAGGGCATCTCTATGGATTTAAACCAAGACCCGATTATTCAGGAGCTGTTTATGTGGCTCGTGGCTAAGTCAAAGTTTGCTACTTCTGGGCATGTTTGACTATAGGGAATTCGCCCTCATTTTCATCCCTTAGCCTGTTCTGAAGGATGTGAAAAACACACAACTTCATTTTTACTCATGTGGTTTTGAATGGGCTCTTAGATGACTCATCTTCTTTAGAAGTGCGAAAAAAAATAAGAAAGCTTTGCATGTGCAGGGATTTGGGGATTTATTCTCTTTCTTCTCTTTTCCATTTCTTTTTCTCCTTGACAGAATTTCTGGTCTTTAAGCATCTGTAAGGTCTCTGTTTCATTCTTTCAAACCAATCCCTGAAATATGGGTGGGGAGACGGGGGATATGGGAAACAGGAAATGTATTTCTATCCATAGGACAGCTTAGAACCTAGGGGACCACAGGTCCCCTAGGCAGAACACTTCAGCGGAAGATGTTTCAACACAGCTTGGGCCGACATACAACGGCAGCATTGAATGGATGCGTGCTTTTTGATGGCAGTCATCGAGCTACACAACTCCATCCTGGCACATTGCTCTTTCATGCATACGCTCTTAAAGCCTACTGTTTTTCTTTTAAACTTGTTGCACCTGAATCTCCCCCAATCCATTTGCTACTTAAGTTTTCAATTTTGGTACTAAACTAGTCGCACAAATGAGAGTTTCTGACAACCAACAAAAGAAGAGAGGCGCTCATCTCACCCAAGACCCAGATCATGTCAGAAAAACCGCTCTCTTCAAAGGGAACAGAGTGATAGAAAGCCATTGCTATGGAGCTCAGTAGAATCAATTCGGTATAACTGCAAAATGGTTTCTACAAAGGATAAAAATACGGGCCAGTAGAAAAGGTGTGTGAAAACTTTAAAAACTCTTTTGACTCAGGACTGAATTCATGCAAAATGAGCCAAATTGAACTTAATTTATCAGTCAGTTCAATTCACGGTAAGATAATATCATAAAAAGGGAGGGTCAGGCTTTTCATTGCTAAGTTTCTACTTTAGTATGTTTGGTATTTTATTTTCAGTGTCAAAGAACCTAGCTGACAATCTGAATCAGAGTCAATTTATTTCAGCAAATATTATAAATTGATACCTGTTTTATATTTCTGTTGTTTTGATAATCCATGGCTGAACTGATTTCCCCACATTATACTCATAACTTTAAAGTGTCATTTGAGAACAGAGGGATTTTATTTTCTCATGATCTTATGCAGTTGAAGAAAATATTCTTTGAGGTATTTTGGGAGAGATTTCCTTTGGGCTATGTCCATACAGTGTCTAAATAAATAGTGAAAAGTTGAAAAGTTCAGTCAATTCCCTTTGTTATTGGCTCTCTAGACACCAAATAAGAGTGTAGCTCAAAATGACATCTAACTTGTACAATTAAAGTAACCTGTCATTTTAGTCCAATTAGTCAAAACCTTTGTGCACATTGTGGAAGTCTTTGCTACTCAGAGACTGTAGCAAATTTCCATATAGTTAGAGCCTCTGTATGAAATTTAAGCACTACGGCATAGGCCTCAGTGCAGTGTTTTTCCCTGTCTGATTTTTCTAGGAGTTTTCTCCATAAACTCCTAATACAAAATACAAAAAATCAGAGTAACTGGATATTTTTCTACACTAGTTTTCCATGGAAGTCTGAATTTTGGGCTCCTTTTTCTATTCAGGTCACCAAATATTTCAAAGCTAGTTGCAGAGAAATGTAGATAAATGAGAGAGACTCTGCTTACAAGGAGCTTTGCATCTGCCTCCAACAGACAACAAATACCTTGTTGAAGGAAATTAAGCCAAACAGAGGTGCAAGCAATATTCTGAGAAAAGCACAAGGAGAATGAGGAAAAGAGTGTATGGAAGAATGAGCAGTAGAGCCCAGATTTAAGGGATGAGACTTGAAATTTAGGGGAAGGGCAGTTAGACTAAAGAAACAAGAGTAAACTATTAACTTAGATGAGCAAGTGAGTGTGCTTGTGTCCTAGTGTAGACTGTGTGGAGAGATACTGCGAGTATTTCAGAACCTCAAGGGGGACAATGCATAAAATGATTATATCTGAAATTATTTACCATAGGCTCTGAAGCAAGATATTTTGTAATCTTTTATTGTCAACAAGAATTCCAAGTTTAGAGCTAGCAGTGTGTGGCTAGTCAATTTAATTTCACTCTCAGGTATAGTGAAGTATTTGTCTGCTGTAAATCACTCACTGGGAAGTCAAACTGACTCAAATGATGGTGAAAAAATTGTAAGGGCCATAGCTACACAAATATACCTGTGCTAAAACTTGGTTGTTTTATACCTAAATAAAAGGGAGAAAAATTTATATTCCACCAAACATAGGTATAGATACATTACCCATTATTCTTTTTGATGGTAAGGATCAGAAAATGGATTTTCTACAGCTAAGGACTTTAGAGAGGAATCATTAAACGTTCTCATTACTAGTCCCAAAGTGTTTTCCAGCTCTCTGTGGCTCTGCTGGTGTTCTGGGACCATTTTGCTGGACAAATTGAAAGCACGCTTCAGCAGTGCAAAGGCACAGTGCTTCCTGAATTCAGCCCATCTTCTGGGATTCAACAAGGAGAACCAAGGCAACTAATTTCAATCTTGGAACATCAGCTAAATTGTGAAGTCTTTGTTTATATGATTCTGGGCATGTAGTCATAGATGGAGATGAAATTGAATCCTTCTCAAAAAGTCCATCAAAGCATTGCTTTCATCTATGTGTGTTGCTTTGTTGAGAAGTTTCCAACCACAAGGATAATACTATAAGCATTCTTTGCCAAAATTTTTGGGGAAGTAGCATCCAGGTCATGGGATTCAATGCTAAATTAATACTGAAGTTCCTCAAATTTATCATAATTGTTTTTAGGTTTCAAGTTGGCATTCTTTGGAATCCTCAATGAATCAGAGTTCTCTATTGATGGGGTTCCAAAATACACTGTAGAAACACCTCATCCTCCCGAGAGAGTATACAAACTGTCCATCTGATCTGGTGATCCAGTTTTATGATAAGACTGGAAGACAGTGCTACAGCAGGATAGAGAGTTGAATACACCCTCCAGAGGATACCAAAGTTTATATGTGCTCTCTCATCTTGCAAACCAGGATTTGGAGTGGATCAATTACGAGATGACAATCTAGAAACTTACTGGCAGTCAGATGGCTCCCAGCCTCATTTAGGAACATCTAATTCAGAAGAAAAACAACAGTAAAGACATTATGTATTTATGCGGACTACAAATCTGATAAAAGATATACTCCAAGCAAGATCTCAGTCAGAGTAGGAAATAATTTTCACAATCTTCGAGAAATTCGGCAACTTGAATTGGTGCAACCAAGTGGCTGGATTTACGTTCCCTTAACTGATAATCATAAGAAGCCAACTCACACATTCATGATACAGACTGCTGTTCTAGCCAATCATCAGAATGGAAGAGATGCCCACATGAGACAAATTAAAATATACACATCCGTGGAAGAGAGCTCCATTGGTAAATTCCCTAGATGTACAACTATTGATTTCATGATGTATCGCTCAATAAGGTGACCTTGAAATAGAACAAAAGTCATTAAACGTATCTTTATCTTGTCAGTAAATGTTAAATCTGGTATCTATTGAAAAATGCATCAATTATTTTGCAATTTTTTTATGCATTGAAAATTATTTTATTGTAACTTTAATAAATAACTTTTGGGTCAAAAACAGTTTATACATGCTGGCTCTCACTTTCCCTTTTTTAAAATTAATTTTATCTGTTTTGCATATGTAATTTTTTTGGTAATGACTTAATTGAGAGCTTGGGTATTCACACATAACAAACTTAAATTTGATTTTTAGAAATCTCTTTTCTTAAAAGATATTTAACCATCTGCCCTAAGGAATTTCCCACTTGCCTCTTTCCACAGGCTCCAACCTCCAACCATGGCACTTTCTTCCTCATTTTCTTCTTTGCTTTCTTCAAAATTTTTCCTATCTTCTCTCATATTATATATATTCCCTTCAACACTGTCATATTCTTAAATAGAGAAGTCAAAAGAACTTTGTGTTTTGCTGTCCCAATCTAAATAATACTTAAGGTCTTCTCATTCCTTTTTTTTTCCTTTTTTCAGCTTTACTGAGGTGTAATTGACAAAAAATTATATATATTTAAGGTGTACAATGTGATATACACACACACACATTACTTCACATAGTTAAGTTACCTTTTCTTTCCTTTCATTCCCCAACTCTCCTCCCCTCTGACAACCACTTATTTGTTCTCTGTACCTATGGGTCTGTTTCTGTATTGTTATGCTTGTTCTTTTTTTTTTTTTTTTTTTAGATTTCACATACAAGTGATATCATACAGTATTTGCCTTTCTCTCTCTGACTTATTTCACTGAGCATAATGCCCTTTAGGTCCATCTGTGTTGTCACAAATTCTCATTCCTCTTCAAATAGGTCCTTCAAACTCCTTTCCTATTAAGACAAATTTCAAATATGTTTTGGTGATTTAGCTCAAAAAGAACTCTAAAAGTATGTACCACCTTGGAAATTTTTAAGTTTTCATCTGAAGCTTCTCATAATTTTAATAAGCTTAAGTAGTTGTAAATTATGCAATTTCTAGCATGTTCTAAATATCACACTTTACACTTTAAATAAAGCTTAAAACAATTTAAACTTAGAATAGAATAATTTATATTAAAAGTAAATTAAGAGAAGCATGTTGGGAATGGTGGGAAAAGGACTTCTGAAAAATCTACTCTGCCACAGAAGAAATGAGACCACTGGCAAAAATTATCAAAATCAACTTTTTCAGAATCTTGGAAATTTAACCAAAGACTTGCAATAATCCAAGGAGAACTTATCAAGAAAAATGACTGAATCTCAGTAAGAACAGTAAGCTTTGTGTCATTTAAATTTCCTCTATTCCTATCCCTCTCTTCCCAGGTTCACAGCATGCTTGAAAACCAATAGCCTCACAACTATGATGGCTATGAAAATTAGCAAACTAGTAGCTACTGGAAGAGACAGATGGGTTTGGAGATCCCCAGAAGTCCCATTCCCAGAGAAATATTGCCATTTGGAAGCTCCCTGAAAAACTCCATTCTTAGGGTTTGCCTTTATTTGATCAAACTCAAAGCATGCCCTGTGTGAACAGCCATATTCCTAGAGCGTTTGTTGAAAGTTATCAGTGGCAATTATTCAACATCAAAGCAGCCTGAGGTGGAATACTAGTCAGTGTTAAATAAGAGGCTGACTAAAAATCTTAAAAGGAGTATCTGGGGAATGATATTTCCATAAGTAGTGCTGTAAAGCTCTGATACATTCTTGAGAATCTAGAATGCCAAGCACATGTGCAGAACTGTGCACATTTCAAGGAAAAGCTGAAAACACCCTAATCGCCTACCTCTACCAGAACTTGAGGCTCTCCCCAGGCAGGAATAGAAGGCTAAGGCAGGGTTATAGACTGCCTGTTGGAGCAGTGACGCATGCCTTCCAATACACAGAGAACCACTTGGCAAAGGTTGGGAGATTTATTCATTCAAGACATGTAAGTTCATCTCTGTCCCATCATTAATTGACCACTAAGCTTAATAAGCTTCCAATGTTTCCACATAACTAAAAATAGACTTTATAAACTTAGTACAGTTAAGTCACTAACCAACAACAACAAACAAGGATATCAAGCAAATCCAATGAAGAAAGAACAGTCTTTTTAACAACTGGTGCTGAGCAACAGGAAATCTACACGCAAAAGGATGAAAGTGTACCCCTAATTCACACAATATATAAAAGTTAACTCAAGATATATCATAGACATAAATGTAAGCACTAAAACTCTAAAATACTTAGAAGAAAACTTAAGAGTAAATCTTTACGACCTTGAGTTTGACAATGCTTTCTTAGATATGACACCAAAAGCACAGGTGACCAAAAAAAAAATTGATTAGATTTCACCAAAATTAAAAACTTTTGTGCTTCATAAGATACCATCAAGAAAATATATATACAGCCCACAGAATGAGAGAACATTTTTTGCAGACTTGTACCTAATAAGGGACCTGTATCCAGGACAAACACTTACAGGTCAACAATAAAAAGACAAACAGCCAAATTAAAAAGTGGCACAGGATTTAAATAGACATTTCTCTAAAGAAGATACACAAATGGCCAATAAGTATGTGAAAAGATGCTCAGTATCATTAGTCATTAGGAAAATAAAAATCAAAACCATAATGAAAGATCACTTTATACCCCCTGGGATAACTAAAATTAAGAACACAGACATTAACAAATTTTGTCAAGGATGTGAAGAAATTGGCACTCTCCTACACTGCTGCTGAGATTATTAAAGGTACAACCTCTTTGATAAACATTTCAGCAGCTCCTCAAAATATAAAACATACAATTACTACATAACTCAGGAGTTCCACTCCTGGATATATAGCAAAGAGAACTGAAAGCAAATGTCCACACAAAAATTTGTACATGAATGTGCAAAGCAGCATTATTAATAATAGTCCAAAAAGTGGAAACAGAACAAATGTCCATCAACTGATGAACAGATAAAGAAAACATGGAAATCCACAAAATGGAATGTTTGGCCATAAATATGAATGAAGCTTTGATTCATGATGCAACATGGATGAACCTTGAAAACATGCTAGCTGAAAGAAGCCAATATCAAAGACCAAAATGGATAATTCCATTTATAGGAAATGTCCAGAATAGGCAAACCTGATGAGACAGAAAGTAACTTAGTGGTTCCAAGGGGGAGAAGGAAATGGAGAATGATGATAATAGGCATAATTTTTCTCTTTGGGGTAATGAAAATGTTCTAAAATTAGATAGTGGTTATGGTTGTATAACTCTGTGAACATACTAGAAAGTGGATTGTATACCATGAAAGGAGGAATTTTATGACGTGAATCATGTCTCAATAAAGCCATTACTTAAAAAAGTAAATTAACAGACTTTTTCATTAACAGTCAGAAATCAGCCATTCAATCAGCCTTTTTTGAGGGGGGAGAGAATGCTGTATGATCAGTTTAGTGTTCACTGATTAAAAGTGAGGCTGAATAATTGTATGTGTTTATTAGACATTTGCATTTATTTTAATCATCTGTCTAGTGATTTGATTTTTCATATTGCTTATTTTATTATAATTAATATATAAGAATTGTCCACATAATAACATCAGTCATTGATCAAATACACTGAAAATACTTTCCGAATTTGTGGCTTACATTGTTTCTAGTACTGATGTATATACAAAACTTCAAATTTCTATTTATTGAAATCCATTCATTTTTGTTTTATGATTTCTTGTTTCATTTTTATAAAGACCTTCATGTTGTGAAATCACATTAATATTTGCTTAATTTTTTGCTTTTTTGTAGATTCACATGCTGTATTTAATTCTTTAACCAATCCGGATTACATTTTGAAGTTCTGAAGTATGGCATGTTATTGGGAATGTAATTATGGTTAAAAATATTGTCCTAGCACTACTTAGAAAATATTTCATCAATTTGCACTGACTTAAAATACCATTTTTATCACATACTAGTGTTTTCATTGATCCTTAGGTTTGATGGTTAAGTTTTCTCTTCTGTTCCTTGTACTGATATCTCCCTATTAATTACTATAATTTTAGAAAGTACTTTAACATTTAAAAGCCAAGTACAACATTAAATAAGCTATATTTTTTACAGAATTAACCTGGCTATTCTCATAGATTAAATCTTACACATGAAATTTAGAATCATTTGATAAAGTTTCCCAACATTTTTAATAGGGATTCTTAGTCATGTTACAAAGTATTAAAGTGGGAGGATCTCAAATTGTACAGCCTGAGACAATGTTTAATCCTGTGTCATACACTTGACCTCCCAAAACCTGTTTCTTCATCTACAAATAATAATGATAATAATCTTAACCAGTAAAATATGTAAGTCTTAAAAAAGCATGCATACTTATACATCGATTACTTGACATAATATCTGCCCCAGAGTAAAGCATTTAAGAAAACTTACACAATACTACTGAAAAATTTAATTGGCCTTATCAATTATTTAGGGAGATAACTGGTACTTAGATTTAGTATGTTTCTAATTCAGGAAAACAATTATTGAAGTGCTCTTTCTCTTTTTCTTTCCTAATCTTTATAGAGGTCCTTCAACAAGTCTAGAACATATTTTCACCTTAAAATCATTTGTATTACTTATTTTCATTGCTTTGTGAATGAGAATATTTGCTATTATATGGACTAAACTTTCATAGTGATATATTGTAAACAAACTGATTTTGTAACTGATTACATTACTAATCTTGCTTGTTAGGGCTAAAATTTTTAATCAATTATTCTGAATTTTCTAAACAAGTATGTTTTGTAGCACTGATAATTTTATCTTTTTCTTTCCAATATTAACATCTAAATTTTTTGTTCCTTTATTATATTCTCTAGAACTTTCAGAATCATCTTGAATAACAGCGATAATAGACATCCTTATGTTCTGGTTCCTAATTTTAATTAAAATGTATTCAACGTTTCAAAATCAAGTAAAATGCTGACTATTGTTAAAATAAATTTTATCACAGCATTGTTTTATTATTAGTTTGTGCCAATTTTTTTTAGAAAGGGATACTGCATTTCATGAAGATATTTTTTGAAATATGACAAAATATTTCTTTTTCTGAATTATTGATTGATTCAATGACTTACTGAAATTGATCTATTTTGAGCCATCCTTGTATTTTGAAGTAAAAATGCTACAACATAAGCACTGAAACCAGATGCCGTGTTTCAAAACTGGCTCTGAAACTTATTAACTATATAATTTAGGGCCTATTAGCCTCAGTTTTTTCATCTACAAAATGGGGATAATAAAGTTGCTTTCCTCATGGGATTATCTTGAAGCTTAAAGTGTTAATACATATAATGATGGTTTATTTTTTAATATTCTTTTGGGTTTTCTCTGAATTTACTTTGTAATGTTTGTACCTAGATTTGGAAGTACATTGTACCATTTTTTTTTTGTATACTTCACTGGCCAGACTTTGGAACTATTTCAGGAGATTCTTGCATTCTTTCAGATTTTCAAAGTTCAGCATTAAATTGCATTTAGTGATCTAACATATTTAATCTCAGCCATACATACTATTTTTTAGTCAGCCTTACTTTTAATTCTCCTTATGAGCTTTTTCCTTTCATTTATTAGCTATATTAGTTTCCTATTGTCACTGTTACAAATTATCACAAGCGTAGAGTCTTAAAGCTTACACAATTATGTAACAACTGTATTGACTGTACATATAAAAACATGATATAGTTTTTATAGTTTATTCTATATATTATATTCATATATATGACATATAATTATTTCAGAAGTCTAAAACATGGCCACAGGCTGTGCTCTTTTTGCAAGCTCTTGGGGAGATCCATTTCCCCGCCTTTCCCACTTCAAAAGGATGCTCCTATTCCTTGGCTCATGGCCCCTTCCTCCATTTTGAAAGCCAGCAGTGTAACATATTTTCTCCTTCTAACCTCTGTTTCAGTCCTTGCAGCTCTCTGACTCTACCTCTACTGCCTCCCCCAGGCTAAGAATTTTATGATTACCTTGGGCACACTGGGATAATTCCGGATAATCTCCCCTTTTCAAGATCCTTAACTGAATCATGTATCCGAAGTCATTTTCACCATTTATGAAAAGCCACTCACAAGTTCCAGGATAGGATGTGACATCTCTGGGAGGCTGACCAGATTATTACCAGATTAGCTATATTACAGATTTCATATTTTAGTTTTCTTCAAAGAACATTATCTTGGAGCGATTTGTTTATTTGGGGGTTTTTTAGCTATTTATTTTATAAGTTTCTGTTTTCTTCAACTTTGGTTATATTCATTTGTCCAACTGTTTAAGTTAATACCTATTTACTTTATTTTTTCTTATTTTTAAATTTAAGCATTTACATCTCTGAATTCTTGTCTGATTACAGCTGTGGATGCACACCATATGCTTTGTTGTGTGATGTTCCCATTGTCATTTTACAATTGGTAATCGCAGGCTTGACATTCTCCTTGATTTTAGCATTATTCAGGAGAGAATTTTTTTATTGCAAGTGATATTTTAAACTTGTACTTTGTTATTAATTTCTGGTTATGCATTGTATTAAGATACTATCCTAAATACTTTATGCCCTTTGAGATTTTTTTAGGTTGTATTTGTGGCCTAATAAATAACCAGTTTATATAAATTCAAGTTACTTTTTGATAGGATATAGAATGTGCTATTAATTAGCATTATTATCTATATTAACTTTATTTTATATCCACTATAGGGTTATTTATCTTTGCTTAATTTGTAGGCCATTACAGTCCATTATACTGCCATGGATTAGGGTATATGGTCATACTATAAGAACACTGAGATGTTGTTCTCAGAGAAGTTTTTAAAATTTTAGATAAAAATTGCAACAAATATATAAGTAGAAAAATATTTAGTATACATTTATTTGTGGACAATAAAAACTAACTGCTTGCCTGCATACTTCATTCATATTTTTGCACAAGTGCCGACTGAAGCACATTTAGGGAAAAGTAAAGCTAAATTTAAAACAGTAAACAGATATTCTTTTTTAAAAAATGTCAATTTAATGTCTCACTTTCTATCTATCTTCTGATCTTTTGAAAAAGCTTTTGACTTTGCCCATCCATACTGGCATTAGAAACACCAAACACTGACATGGCATTATTGTAAAAAAATATGAGGAACTTACTTTACAGTAGATAACTGCTGTCCCAGCAAAAGCCCAATGTTGGTTTTAGCTAGTTTTTCTTTAACCTTCTGGATTGCAGCAGAGAGCTGATACTGAAACCATGTCTCCAAGTTCTAAACTAAATGAGTTTGATGGTGTCAGCTTAACTGGAGCCAAAATAAGCCTACAGTATATGTTTATAGTCTCTGTTTTATACATGTCTGGTGCACAGGAACAATTGAAGTTGAATTACTTCTCACCCCTGGAGAGTGTAGTCCTTCAGTGTCATGACAAAGGTCACTGACAGGTCATCATGGATAAGACAGCTTCTGGATATCAGAGTACAGTTTCTAAAACCTGTCTATTTTCTCCACTTTTACAAAAACAAATTGTAAAAATGTTTTCATAAGAAATATATCTGTGCACATTTCCATGTCCAAATTTAAAATACTTATTTTCAATGTGGGTACAGAAAATTGTAAACTGTACCTGAGAACTATGGCTATATTTGGAAGCATTTTTTACTTTGAATTATACAGAATATGACTAGAAATAAGAAAACTTCACTTACGTATCAATGTCAAAAAGAAAATCATAGCTTTGCCCAGGTTAACAGTGAGCTTCACTGACAGGTGCCAGAAGCTGGTGAACCAAGTATGAAGAATATATTCCCCAGTTCAAAGGAACAGAACATTTTTCAAATCCTTCAGTATACATAAAGAACATTTATTTGTATATAAAGTGGTCATTACTGTAATTTTAAATTTCATTTCTTATTCCGCCTGCCACCCTTTTGGAGCAGAATGATTTTCCAAATGTTGATTTTCTTTAAATGTAAATGTTATAAAAACCAGTAACTCAAAGGATATTCTATCCTAATTATGACAAACTTCATTTTAATATTCAAGATGGTGGTATGTATAAATAATAAGTTTGTGATCTAATGGTCCACTTTCAGCATTGATCAACTGATCTATGTGATGTCTTGTTGCTGTCGCTATACTGACCTCTGCAGGCTTCTGAAGTTGGGAACAACTGTTTACTCTGTGTAGCACTGCTGGCTATTGTATTAGAGTAAAATGACGGAGTTTATAGTCATAAAGGACTTACACACTTTGAGAGTTACTGATGAGGTAAAATCCCTTTTTATTCTATCTTTGATAAAGAACTTTGTATATATACGTTTCGAAGAACGATTTCAAAAGCAGTATTGGTCATTTTTGATTACTAAATAACTTTCTTGCCCAACAAACCTTTTAAGATGAAAGATCTCCCTTTAAAATGAACACCTTATAAGTCATTTTTAGTGATTAATACAGGAAAAGACTCTTGGTCAGTTAGTAGGTGCAATGATTTTAGTTGAAAAAAATATTCCTTTGCAAATGAACTATACGTTGACTCTGATTTTATCCCATGTGCAGTTTGGTTCTATTTTTCCATGTTACTACGTAATAAGCACTTTCACTTGCAAGTTAGGGAGCCACTTGCAGACTTACTGAAGCTCAAATGAGGCAGACTATGAATTCTAATATAAATATTACAACTAGCAAATAAGTTTTCTGAAATATCTATGTTGAATTCAATTTTATCTGTTAGAATTATGCATTACCTGTAAAGAACTAGTCAGTTCTTCCCAGCTTGTCTTCTTACCCCTCTAATAATTTGTCTCTAACATTTGTTCATGTCCAACTATAACTTCCCAATTAGTCTCTTACACTTCATATATGTATATTATATATATATTATATATATATAATATACATATATTATATGTATATATAAAACTTGTAATTCATGGTCCAGTCTGGTTGATTTGCAGAGCAGTGCTCCAAACTTTATTTAAGTTAGCAACAAAAGCATGTTGAACTACAGCTCTGTGTATGCCTATTTGTGGTTTAACAAATGACAAAAAATTTGGTACTGGAAATATTTTTGTCTGGTTTATGTTTTCCTTTGCTTTCTTTGCATTTACTGATTTTAGTAACCATTTCACCCATTTCCTATAGCTATCCAAACTATTTTCTTAAACAGATACAGGGGATATTCAAGTAGTTTCTGTCTCTCCATCAAGTAAAAAAATTCATTTATGAAATGAACTTTTACTAATGCATCTTTGAAAACTGAATTGCGCTATGTTCTGCCACCTTTCCTCTATCTGTAAAACTACAGGCGATACGGATTCTGTAGTAGTTCATCTCATCCTAGCTGTTGACCACTGAATCCTGTGTCCCAGAACTTAAATAGTCCAAAATTTTCATTACAAGCCACTATCATTTGAAACACTGTATGTTTTAGCATTGATGTTAATAGTAGTTTGATCAATTTAGCCAAAAAATATACTTTTATATGAAATATACAGACAAAACCAGGCAAGAAAGTGTCCTTAATATATTATCCCTATGAATTTTTGGAAGAATAATTGGGAAAATTTTAACATTGACTAGGTATTGGAGAATCTTAGGGGATTACTATTAATGTTTTATGTGTGTTCCAGTTATGTTTCTAATAAGTCCTTATCATATAGAAATACATGCTGAACTGTTTGCTGATTAAATTACATAACTTCTGGAATTAGCTTCAAAATATTCCAGTGGGTAGGGCTGGGGTAGTAGTTGGTGAAATATAGATGAAACAACACTGCCTTCAAAAATCTAGGGGGTAAAAACTGGAGGTTCACGATACTATTCTTTGTTTTATTTCCCAACCCCAACTTGAAAATAACAGTAATTATTTCACACCTCTTCCTAATCATTCAACTGAACCAGCATCTCAAACCTGGGTCACTGAAGTTCTCCCTTATCCATATTCTTTTAATACAAAAAGTTACGCACTCTAGATCTGGCCAGTTCCACACCCACCAATAAGCCTAGCTGTCCTCACTTCTACTTTATAATGCACGATTTGATTTCCTAAATACACTAGTACCACATTCTATACCATTCTGTTTCATGCCTACACAACTTTGCAGGTATTGTTCCACCCTCTACTCCATGTGTCTACTCTTCTCGTTCCTTCAAAAGTGAGGTCAGATACCACCTCTTCCAAAAACCTCTTTGATTTAGCTAAAACCTCAAAAAATTCGCTAGTTATGCATTCAATTATCTTGTTACAGCTCTACTTTGTACTTTTAAATTATTATACTTAATCGTACATTGCATTTTATCACTTTACACGTATCTCACTGAAAGTATTTGAGATTTTATTGCATGTGCATAATGCATGGATGTTATTTCTAATTAATTTTATTTCCCTAGTCCTGTTTATTCTCCCCTTCATCATTCTTACCTGTTTTTTTATTCATATTATTTATACTGTTACAATGTATTTTTTAAGGCTGCCTTAAATTATTTTTGTACATTTGGAGCATGCATAAATGAGCCAACAAATAATCTTCTTTACTAATCGTGAAACTCTTCAGGACACCTAATGTCTCTTGTTGACTTCTGCATACCCAGCAATAAAGCTGTGTTAAACCAAATTGAAAAAACAAAAAAATTCAAAAGAACAGTTAGTAATGGTTTACTATAGAAGGAGAAGGACAGTGAGGGAAGATTTCTGGAATTATCCAGTTTAGAAAATGCTCTAAAATAAATTTCTAAAACTTTATTTTCTATTTTATATTTTTCTAACGTATAAAGTTGTTACTTTTTATTACATGAAACTATGTACATTATTGATTTGGAGCCTAATTATTATTTTTTATTCATTCATTATAATTACATAGTATCCTTTTTGCTGTTGTTGTTGTC
The DNA here is from genome assembly GCF_026419965.1 of Kogia breviceps. NCBI lineage: Eukaryota > Metazoa > Chordata > Mammalia > Artiodactyla > Physeteridae > Kogia > Kogia breviceps. The sequence continues at coordinate 34,140,367 of NC_081318.1, read as the reverse complement.
TTGCCTTAAGAAAACAACTATTTAATTGTTACAATGGCTGGACCAAAGTACATATTACTCTATAGGTTTGTTTGTTGATAAATCTTAAGTTATCATGAAGATACATTTGTACACATGCTAATTCACAAACATATTTACAAAGATAAGTAGAGTTTTCATCTCAATTAAGTATCCTTTCATTTACCATGGTGAAATTAATAATCAACATATAAAAAGTAATGGGAAAAGGCTTCCCTGGTGGCGCAGTGGTTGAAAGTCCACCTGCCAATGCAGGGGACATGGGTTCGTGTCCCGGTCCAGGAAGATCCCACATGCCGCGGAGCGGCTGGGCCCGTGAGCCGTGGCCGCTGAGCCTGCACGTCCAGAGCCTGTGCTCCGCAACGGGAAAGGCCACAACAGTGAGAGACCCGCGTACCGCAAAAAAAAAAAAAAAAAAAAAAAAAAAAGTAACGGGAAAGCTGAAGACATAATTCTGCTCTTAAGTGTTTTCATATAATTTCAATTCCCTTTAAATAATATTCCTGGATTATGAGCAATTATAACTGTGGGCTATACAATCTAAGCAACTTTATTAAAATTCATTAATTTTCAGAACAGGAGAAGGCCATATGCAAATATTTTCTATATGGTAGATGTTTATGGTAGCATTCAGTCTAAAATTCAGTAGAACTATTCGATCACTTTCAGGGTGTTAAACTGTCACATACACACTTGTATAAATACCATTTGGAATAGGCAGAAACTTAGTTGTTTTAGGAAGGAATGGAGATATTACTGTAATCCTCCTGCCCATGAAATTTACTTTAATACTAACAGTCTTTAACCTTGATTGTAAATAGAAGCAATAGGTGGGCTTTATCACCAGTAAGATCAAGGCACCTTAGGACTAATACAGCTGAAGACTAATTCAAACATATGTGTCCATGAGCTGCCCCTTCCCTCCCTCACCACTACTGTATAGGCACTGTGTTGTGGCTTTCAGATCAGCAATCAAGGGAATCAAAAATTCCAGTATAAGAAATCAATTGGCAAGTTCAAGTTTCTCTCTCAAAGCCTGCTTCCAACTCCAACAGGACTGTCATGGAGGTAGTTATGGGTAAGACCAAGAAGGCTCCCCCTGAATGCCCTGCTTCTCCTAAACTGGTTAGGAGTGGAATGTAATAAAAGTAATAAAGACAATCATAATATTTATTCCCAGCTCACTGTTGCCAGACACTCTGCTAAGTCCAAGTTTCAGTCAGACCCTTGTAATTAATTTGTGTGATTTCGGATTGCAAGGCTTTATCTGAATCTTTGTCTTTTGACTTACTCATAACTATTGCTTGGATTAAAATCCTGAAGCTGGACAATAAATGAAAAATAATTTGCTTTAATTTTCTTGAACAAAAGACAGTTTCAGACAGGGTAATATTCTTCTTCCACGTTAAATCTAAAACCTAAGCCAAGACATTTTGAGAGTTAAAGCATTCTTTAATAATTTCTTTAAATTTTTACACCAGAGATGGGGTATGATTTTATAACCACAACTTCAGATGTGCAAAATTATTTATTTCTCTGTAACTTAACTTAGCTCATGGCCCTCCAATTTTACATAATCCTGTCATTTTAAGGTACACTCAGCCACTTTCAGTGGAAATTTGCCATTTCAAGATTATATTGCACTTTCCCATGTTTCATGCCATCTCTCCATGAGTGACCCACGAGGGAGGTTGGGAGGAGCTAACGTGTCCATCACTATCCTCCAACTTGCTCTAACTTGTACAGTTTGCATAGAGGCATTCATTTTTGGTACCCAATCCTCCTGCATCCATGCCCTCCAGTCACCAGGGTCATGAATTCCCTTTTCACTAAATACTAATCAGAAACCCCTTCAGGTTCACTGACAAATGGTCAGCTACTTCTCTGGCCCTTCCCCACCTCATGAGAGGTCTAGAACCTTTAATGTGATCTTCCGCGTACTGTATAGAATCCAAAGGATTTTAAATGGCTAGCTAAGGCCAATCTAAAAAAAGTAAAAAGGAACAGGTAAAGTTAATTGATAATACATTGTATTTAACTCATATATTCAAATAATAATAGAAAATCTACTTTAATTTTGGAAAGAAATTCCAGATTCAATAAGCCTCAAGAAATCCCCAAGAAAATTTGTTTTTAGTATATCTTTATTCCAGATTTAAGGATGACTTTTACATAGCTTGATAGACTTTTTTTTTAATTTATTTATTTAATTTTGGCTGCGTTGGGTCTTCATTGCTGTGCGCAGGCTTTCTCTAGTTGCAGCAAGCGGCAGCTATTCTTCGTTGCGATGTGCGGGCTTCTCTTGCAGAGGCTTCTCTTGTTGCAGAGCACGGGCTCTAGGCACGTGGGCTTCAGTAGTTGTGGCACGCGCAGGCTCAGTAGTTGTGGCGCATGGGCTTAGTTGCTCGGCGGCATTTGGGATCTTCCCGGACCAGGGCTCGAACCCGTGTCCCCTGCATTGGCAGGCGGATTCTTAACCACTGCACCACCAGGGAAGCCTGATAGACCTTTGTTTTAACGCAGGATTTGGTGATTCATTTGAATCCCAATCACCCCTCCCTTCTACCCACCACCCACTTAAAAAAAAGAAAAAAATCCTGTAATGTTTTGATCTCGAGGTGGTATGGGCTACTAACATATGGATGCAGTCAAAATCTCAAGAGAGCATATTCTGAAGTCTTTATAAAGGCAATATGACAGCTAGGGATAAAATTCAGAAGTAATATTTATTAAGATTATAGTAATGTTACTGTGTGATGTTTGACTAGTGTCCAGTATATTTTACCAACCTAAACTTTTTTAAAGTAATTTTTATTTTATAACTGTATTTGTGCAGATTCATTTAATAAATTAAACTTCTTACAATTCTATTTATGCTAAATCTGAATATCAGTCCATTTCTCAGGCTAGTGCTGGATAATAAGCTAATATTGAGCAAGATACTATTCTATTACAGTTAACTATAACAACAGAAGCAACTTCTCTTTTCCCTTTTACAAAGTATAATTAAATTCATCTTCAATCTGTCTCCACACAAATGTGACCACCACTGCTACTATATACACAGTGAACCACCTGAGTTAAAGGATCAGGATCTCAGGTATGCTATTTATTCTAAATATAATGCACTTCTTTGTCCAATAAGAGAGCAGAGCATCATCCTGTTAATTCAGCCTTAATGGAGATTTTATCCTACCAACATATGTAACCATTTTAATTCTTTACCTTATTTTTACTGGGGTCAGAACAGCTTTACTAAGTGATCAAGTTTCTCTATGCTTTGGTCTACAATGTGGAAAAAAAAAAAAAAGATGGTCAAATGGCACACATCCAAAGCATTTTTAAATGTTGATAATTATGTTTTATAAACTGGATAATTTTATAAGTGAAAGGTCCTGTATTATTAAAACTTAGAACATATTTATCTAGGGGAGAAACATTTTCTGTTAAACCCATTAGACCGCATAAGTCAGCACAATATGTCTAAGTTTTTCTTAGCTGATCTGAAACAATTCAGCTGTGTCAGATGGAAAGGTCATAAGAGTTTCACATTCTGAGTGACTATGTGATTGGTAAATTAAAAGAAAAAAGTGTTAAACTTACATTCACAATATGTTTTCACATTTATATTTTTGCCTTTTCATAACTCTTATTGTCCTGTTTCTTGTGTTTTATGATAAAATGCAGAATGGAAGGAAAAATATCCATGAATCACAAGCCATGTGTTCTACCCACACTATTAACTAGTTGTCAAATTTGAGATAAGCCTATTAACTTCTTTGAGCTTCATTTTTCTTTATGTTTCATTTAAAACATTAATAATATGCACACTCCTTTCCTTTTTTTAATATAATGTAATTGACATCTGACAGCTCCTCAATAAAAGGACAGGACCATATTGAAGGAGTATCCTCCAGGTTTAGATAAATGTTCAGATAGTTTCTGGACCTCGTATCTACATCAAAATAGCAGATAAATAATAACAATAAACCTGCTTTAAATGATGAATTCAGTTCAGTAGAATGGTTCCTAACTTATGAAGATAGAACTTGTATATCTCCAGAAACAATGACGGGATTCAGAAGATACCTGAACATTTACCTTAGATATAGCAAGAAATGGCTGTATCTTAATAAAATACTGTTGCTTCGTATAATAGGGAGAAATTATAAAAGGCATATTTGAAGACAAATAATTTGAGTTACATGGTATTTATACACTGGGACATTTTTTTCAGCTATAAATCTAGGGAAAAAAATGTATTACCTGTACAAATTTGTGTTTGATGAAACTCTAATCCATCTTGTCTCTCTAATTGTAAAGGGAAACCTCCTCTCCTCTCAGCCAGAATAACATCAAAAAGAAGCAACGTCAAAGGATAGGAGGAACAGCAGTGGAAATATTAAAATATTAGTTTAATAATATAACTAATAATAATAACTAATATTATACAATATTATATAATTAATATTATATTATATAACTATATAACTATAATATATAACTATAATATATAACTAATATCATAATATTATAATACTGTAATAACTAATATTATAATTAGTTGTATTAGATAGTAATATTATCTATCTAATATTATAGAATATTATAAAGTATTATAGTAGAAAACAGTACATCTCAGGTGAGAATTAGATTGGGTAGGGCTTGAGAGAAAAGGATCTGTAAAAGGGCTTACACAGAACCTACTATGTGTCAGGCACTGTTCTAAGCACTTTACATATATTAACTCAATCAATTCTCACACTCAATAAGATAGGTTGGATTACTACCCCCCACGAGGCACTGAGGCACAGAAGGGTTAAGAACTATGCTTCAAAGCACAAAATTTTTAAATTGGTTACTCACCCCAAAACAACTACATCTATCCTTTCAGATGTTTTTCATTTTGTTCCTCTTGTATCCCCATAGTATCTGCTTAATTATTTAGAACACAAAATTAATTTGTGTAAATCACTGTATTTTAATTTCACCATATTTTACATATATATTCTTTATAGAATTTCAGCGCAATTTTCCAGCAAGTCTCAAGTAATTGTTCTACTGCAGTCATATGGATTGAAGTCATTTTAATGAACCTCAATCTCTAACTTCTGAAATGGATACCACATTTATAAGAATTTATGGAAAGAATCAGACTGGTGTAGAATGCTGTAATTAGGTGTATAATAAGAGCATCACAATTTGCAATGCATCCTACAGAGGAATAGCCGCCTACTACGATTTAACTAGGATTGGGCAAATGTGCAGCCCTCCGCGCCATTTATGAATTAATCAGGTGCACAAGCACCTCTTAGGAGCCTTCATACGGAGTGAGGAAACCTCCTAAGGGACATCATATTAAAACAGCCTTACAAAACTCATTAGTAGAAAGTACATCTTCCTATTTTTAATTTAAATATATAATAGAAAAAGAAACAATCTCTCTCAATCTATCACTGGACTTGAATTAGGATCATTGTAATGCAGAAATTACTAAAGTTTTTTGTTTAGTTTCTGAATAAATGCATATTTTATGTCCTTGTAATTCCAAAACTAAAAGAAATATGAAAAAAAGCATTCTGATGTAGTTAATAATGTATCTAAAACACATATACCTTACAAACTTCCAAACAGAGGCACATATAAATGCTCTATTTTATTTCATCCTGAAGGCAACATAAAATATATGTGGTTAAAATGATCCTCTTGCTTAATTCAAGCCAATGCCAACTTCATATGACTTATCTATAATGAGCTTTGAAATTGAACCAAAAATTAGGCAAAGTTGTAAGAAGTCACTATTTTCTTCTTTAGCTTAGCTATTACAAAAGTACTTTTTAATGCTTTCAGGCAGAGCAGGTAATATAAAATTTCCAATATTGACTTCAACTTGAGACAAGGATACACTTTAGGAGTTATTAGCACTCTGCAAAGCGTGTTAAGTCTGACATTCATGATGCCTCCGTTATTAAATAGATACTGGTACGTACTTATTTTCTTATAAAACTTAATAATGATAATGACCTTTCCTTTAGGAATTGGGTTTCCACGTTAAAAACACAGGTAGATATATAGAATTTGATACCAGATACAGACTGTAGCAGACTGCTGAGTTTTTATAAAAAGAGAAGTTGAAATGCATTTCTCACCTTGGGCTTTGAATACTGGTGTGCCATCATGGCCATCAAATGTATATATTTCAGTTCATAGTGAATATAATTAGTGTTACACTCAATTTATTACCTGATTCATTGTCCTTATGCCCCACTGCATCATTCTACTGTAGTGATTTGCACATCAGAAAATCCTATTAAAGGAAGAGCAGCTGATGGTACACATTTTTTCCATGTCATTTTGCTCTACTTAAAAAGTAGTATTCAGCCAAACTTTTATGACCACACAGAAGCTAGTAGCTTATAGAGATGATGTTACAATCCTTAACTTTATTCATAATCCAAGATTAAGGTTTATTCCAATATGATGTAATTAGGGGTTCAGTGATCCAATTAGTATTGTTTTGTTTTCCTCCAAAGTCTGAAATTCTCATAAGCAAAAATTAATCACATTATTAATATTTCATTCAATATTCAAATGTGTGAAATAGCCATTAATGGCTACCATTCTTTTTTTGGCCCTGAGGCAATAAGTTGCTTTATGACATGTTAAGTCGTATGTTCATCAAGGGCCAAAGAAGGGAAATCAATTATAAAATAATGTTTGTACATATCAAGGATAAAGAAAATTTAACTGTCTGTTTGCACTCAAAAACACTTTCTCAGTATTAAAACTTTTAGGTTCTTCTCTAAGCCTGTAATATTGGCTTGCGCTATATAACTTGTATTTTACCTTAGCTTCAATCACTTGTACAAGTTGATTTTTATATAATTAGCAATTAGCAATCAACAATAAGACTCCCACACATCAATTGTTTAAGTCTTTTACAAGGGTATGAAAATTCAGCCCAACTAGATTTGAGTCCAACTCAAATTCTGGCTCTTGTTTCAGCTACCCATATTAATTCCCACAATCTTTTGAACCATCTGTTCAAACGTTTTTGAGTCCCATTAGTGTGTTTGTGCAGGTATTCTGCACAGCATGAAATGCTATGTAGATAATAAGCTATAATTTGAATGCCCATTCCTTTTATAGATGCTAGGATCATTCTCTATCACTGGTGAAATTCACACTCAAACATATTTTTAACACTGTGTTGACTCAGTCCTAATTAGTTTGCACGTGGAGCACCTTACTCAACGTACAAGAAAATATGAAAGTTAAAAATTATTTTTCTTTTCATATAGGCCATAATGATAGATTGGGATGGAAAGGCATTTAACTGTAGGAATATTGTTAGAAGACATGTCTAAAGTGAGACATTGGGATCACCTGGAAAATAAAGACTGAAATGTGTTTTCATCTCGCCCAGTAAGGGCTCAACCATGTGGGGCTTTGAGAGAGCCATGGGAGTAAGTGAGTGTGCAGTGGACAAGAATCCTTGGTTTTTAGCATTTGCTGAAGACTAATAAGCTGTGTTACCTTGAAAGTGAACCATTACCAACTCTGAACATCAGTCACCTCATCTGTACAAGAAAGCTTTAATCAAAATCAGGAATTTTTAAACTTTCATCCTTAGAAACTCTGGAGTCTATGGCGTAATTCAGAAGCCTCTGAGAGATGTAACCAAATGTAGCATGGGCAAAGATCCAGGCCTTCCGCCCCATTCAATAACATCAATTTGTTTTCTATTTTGAGGTTCCCATGATTTCATTTGAAAAAAATTTAAAAGGTGTGGGAGTGGTAATGCTGTTAAAAAATCAAAACGACTGTTTCTACATGATCTTGAGTTTCATTCAGTTTTTAAATGCCATACATTTTTTAACATTGGAATAAGCATCTCTTATCTAGAGTTATAAATCCTCTTACCTAGTTATTTATTTACTTAAACCAACACTTAGATGGTGACTTCTATGTGCCTGGTTCGATTCTGACTACCTCATAAATAATAACTCATTTACTCCTGTTAAGACAGATATCATATAATGATCCCTATTTTGCAAATGAGGAAAACAAAGGCACAGAGAGGGTATCTGTCCAAGGTCACAAGGACAGCAACTGGCAGAACTAGGACTTGGACCCAGGCTGCTAGCTCTAGAATACATTGCGCTTAATCCCTACATTGCTCTGCCTCTCATATATTTCAAATGTATTAGTGATATACTAGTGATACAAATGTGGATTGATTAATATCATTTAACAAGTCTATAATGATTCAGATATATGAGAGCTTTTTATCTCTTCCCAACAATGTTAAAATTTGACTTTTCCCATGTAAAATAATGTAACATGGCCTTTGTGGAACTGTCAACTACAAGAATATAACCATCATTAAGGTTTGATGCTCTCATGGTCAGATTAACATAAATGACATATTATTTATAATATGTTTTAATTTGTTTATAATAATATGTTTATAATATTATTTAACATATTATTTATATGAATCACTTTTAGAGAAGATTATATTTTGGAAAATATTGGTATATTGCTTGAAAATAGACCTTGAGTTTTAACACTTTCAAATTCGTTAGTAAGTGAAAATACAGAAACATCTAATTCTACTGTTTTAAAAAACTAGAGATAGACTATAGAAAGCTTATTTTAAGAGGCCCTTTTAAATTGTGAATCTGAGACATAATATCCTTTAGTGTACATTGACAATTATTTTTAAAAATAGAGGTATCCTCAATTGTGATATTAATAAATGTTAGGAGAATATATTCACACAGTGTGTCCTTTATCACTTTTTTTCACAAACTGTTGTAACTTTTTTGACACACTGTGGCAAAATGTAATCTTAGAAATTTAGGATTAATGAATTTATTATCCATTAATGTTTTTTCACTGAAGCAATCCATAAAATGTACTGCGTTTGGTTAAGTGAGGAAAGTACATAAACTTTCACTTAGTTTGCAACTTGGTACAGCAACTCTTGACTATCTAGGATTATCTTCATAGATGGACACTGAGATGTGGAAAGGAAGATGTGAATAACTCTAGTGAGTAAGGTAGAAATATTAAAATTATTGGTTATGACTAGATGTCCACTATTGATGATTTAATTATCCATACTATACCCACTTTGCTATTGCTAAAGAACAGCAAGAATTTTTTATATCCTCTATATTGGTGACTATTCATACAATAATGAAGAGATAGGTGATCTTAGAAGGGAGCATGTTAATACACATTTTGTAATTTTCTTACACTGTTATCGTTAAGTTGTTAAGCTTTACTTAATTATTCTGATACTTCAGAAAACCCTTCTACTTCATCTTCACAAAGAATATTTTTAAGTTAACACACAACACATTTAAAAAATCAACTTAATAAGGAGAACATACACCATCAAAGCATTTGACAATAATATTATATTTTAAAGTCTCTACTAAAAAGACAGCCTCTTATCTCCAGATCTTTCTTCCAGGATTACTTGTTTCAATTATTTACCTATTCATTAATTCTTTTATTCATTTTTGTCTTTTCCCCAAGAGGTTTCAAGACTCTTTTACAAAAAGAATAAATCAAACAAAAATAATATAGTAGAAATAAAAGGAGGAAACCAGGGCTAAAAACAGGAAAGCAAGCATTCCAACATCAAGGATTAATACTGCTGCTGTAACTGAGCATAAAGCCTGCATTAAGTTTCCTGGCAGGCAAGGTAAAAAATACAAACAGCAAGTTACAAATCGCTCAGAGAAAAGAAAACATAGCTACGATTTGCTCCTGAAAAACAAAGCTTTTCCTAGCAGCAAACTTTGAGAAAAATGATTCATGGGAGGCAGTGTTTTGCAAATTGTAGGTCAGCCCATGAAATAATGTCACTGGATCCTGACCAAAATTTAAAATGAAATAGTCAATTTTTGTTATTTACAGTAGTTATATTCTATACAGTACCTGCAAACACTGAATCAGTAAATACTGATTCACTGCCACTGGAGAAATTCAGCATTAAGTACCTGTCTGGCCACATTTTTGTAAACCTATCAATACATAACCTTATTTTATGTTTGTTTCTGTTTAAAAGACACCTTATTTAATACATATTGTTGATTCATTAACATTGAACTCATGGCCAACAGCACTATAACTCATGCCTGAACAAAGTTTATCCAACACACATATTTTCTCAGTAAGGCACACCACAGCCCCCTTGTGCTTAGAAGCACTCGACAGAGCTTCAGCACTATACTGGGGACATTTAAAACAGCAAAATCACCAATGAAAAGCACAAAAGTGTGAAAAACTTTTACAGTATGAGAGTTAAAACAAGAAAGCAGTGCATTTCACCATGTGTGACCTCAGCTGGTATGTGCCTACCTGGTAACTCAAACTTTTCACCATGCTGCACATACACATAGCTACAAAGGACTGTGAAAGGACTATGAGTGTTGAGTTTGGTCTTAACAAACAAACTTTAGGGTTTAGACAAATCTGCAAATACCGAGTCTACCAATAATGAAGACTGACTCTATACTGGAAATGAATGGAGAGGAATAAAATAGGAAAAAAGTTATTAGCGCTCATCTCAGGCAGTCAAGATAAATATTATTTCATGAGAGATTTTTCAGAGCTAATATATACATTGATATAGATGTACACATAAAAATTCATATTAATAGATACACCAAATCACAATGAAAAAATCCTTACTATCAATTTTTTTTTATGTTTAGAAATCACTGGAATAGAGGATACACAGTGATGCAATGAACAATTCAATAGCAAATTTTGAAACTTAATTCATTGACTAGTTATCTCTGAGGAGTTTTTACTTGTAAAGACCCTCTGGAAACACTTCAAGAATCCACAGGAGAATTCAGGATGGCCTCTTCTAAGGCAGTAACCATGAAAATGAAAAGAACAAGGCTGATGTGAGACTACTGATAAAATGGGAGAATTCTTGCTGACTGCATGTAAAGTGGAGGAAGGGTGAAGAAGAAACAGGGATCATTCAGAAAGGGAAATCAAACTACCTGAGAAGAGTGGTTCCATTTTTGAAGAACGAAAACACATAAGTAAAAGATATTTTTCATTTTTTGTTTGTTTGTTTAAGGAAACAATATTAATAAAATGAAAGAAATGAAGTAGAAGATTAAGAAAGGATTAAATAATATAGCTAAAATCTTTTGATTTCTTTCACTCTCTCTTAAAAGTGCAAATAAGAATTAATAAATAATGCAACTTTAACAAATATTCTAAATATTCTAATGGAAAACATTATTGCTATAACATGTGTGGCATGTTGCATAGACCCAAAGAGATGTGAGCTACCTGTAAAGTCGTGTACCCACCATGTCAGGTGAGGGTGGAGAGATGCTATATCACAAAAAAAAAAAAAAAAAAAAAAAAAAAAAAAAAAATCATATCAGGATTTAAAAGAAGAAAATAACAACAGTATTTCTCTTTTTCAGCTCAGAAGTGATGTACCAGAGGAATGGTGAGAAAACTATAGAAATAAAGTGGTAATACCTAAGGCAACGAAAATCAAGTTGCAGTTATATGGGGAAGTACCAATGAGTCTCCCATCTGTCCAAGGTCAAATCACACTGCTGCCTTCTTCAGAATACCCCAAGGTGTTTTCCAAGATTTTTAGAAGTTAAGTCTTCAATGTAAGAAATTCTACCTCAATTCATTTTTCTTCCTTTCTTTTCTTTTTTCATTCCTTCCTTCTTTTCTTCCTTCCTCTAAGATCAATTTGCTAACAGAAAATATTCTAAGGACAACATGTTGCTTTTCAATGTCTAAATACCCTGTATGTGTTATATCATCATCCCGTAACACGTTTTGAATCTGCTACGGTTGACAGGAGTTCTTACTGTTTATTATTTTCCTTCAGTTATTGAGCTTTTTGTCTCACTAGGTGTCCCTGGGCTTTTGTGTCTAACTCATGTCAAAAAAGCAAAACACATTCCCTCTGGCCGCCAAAACCATATTGATGACAAATATCCAAAAGCTATAATCATAGTTCTCCTGTTAAGACTTCAATACATTTTGAGATGTAAATATCAACCTCATGTAGTTTCAGTTTACAAGGCTCTCAAAATTTGTTAGAGTTTTGGTTTCAATAAAACACATCGGGCTTCCCTGGTGGCGCAGTGGTTGAGAGTCTGCCTGCTAATGCAGGGGACGCGGGTTCGAGCCCTGGTCTGGGAGGATCCCACACGCTGCGAAGCAACTGGGCCCGTGAGCCACAACTACTGAGCCTGCGCATCTTGGAGCCTGTGCTCCGCAACAAGAGAGGCTGCGATAGTGAGGGGGCCCACGCGCCGCGATGAAGAGTGGCCCCCACTTGCCGCAACTAGAGAAAGCCCTCGCACAGAAATGAAGACCCAACACAGCAAAAATAAATAAATAATAAACTCCTACCCCAACATCTTCTTTAAAAAAAAAAAAACACCCAAAACATTTTTTGTATAACAGTACTAATATTAATTCTGTTTTTAAAGCTAAATTATGAAACTGTTATTAATTTAGAGCTAATGAATATAAAAAGGTGCTATGAGGATAATAATTAACAAGATTTTAAATGTTTTCTCTTGGGATAAAGAATTTTATCAAATAAGGTAAACACACAAAAATTCTAGGCCTTAGTGGGATTCTCTATGCTTGTGAATTTTTGAGTGATTAAAAAGACAGCAATTTGTTCACTAGCTTATGATAACTTAAGAAAACACAGATATAAACTCACTTTAAACATTTCAAAGTCTGCATTTCATGACATACTGAATAATAATAACAATATCCCTTGTCTTTACCTTTTATAACTTTTATTATTAATCTTCACTGAGTTATTGAAAACAAAAGGTCTTATTTTTGTATGTCTAAAGAAAACCTATTGTTTTAATTCCACAGTAGAAGTATACTCAAATATCATACCTCACTTTGTTGAAAATTCAGTAAAGCAAAAGGGAATTTAAACATAAATAAAACATCCTTCAATACGAAACGGGAATTTTATTTTTCATTTTTTCCGGTGCTCAGTGTCAGTCCTAACCAGTACTCAACTCCCTCCTCGCCCTTACCCCAACCTTCTGCCCTCATCTCTTAGTACCTAAGATTGGCTTTGTCTGTTCTTAAAATTGAAATAGCACCTTAACATTATTAGACAGATTTATTTAATAAAAACCACATTATTTCTAAATGGCATTCACCCTCTCAGAAGTTTAAATAATCTGCCAGAAATTTATCCCAGCAATGACCTTGTTTTCTTTAGTAGAGTACAAGCTTTTAATAGAGCACTCTGACAGTCAACAGCAAAAAGCTGTTTGTCTCACCTTAATATATAATAACAAGGATAAGTATCGTGGTTCTTTATACGGACATATTTATATAAGCACATAGACATGGGGGTTATTGGTTAGTACAAACACGCATATTCCAAATGCTCCTTACATTCAAATCCAGCTAGTTATGGTTTGTTTTGATCTTTGAAAATGTGTTTGAAAGTTTTGTGGGCTTACTTCACGTATTATATCCAGTTAAACTTTAATACAAACTGACTTTTCCCCTCTACATAGTTACTCTCCGACTGCTGTCAGTCAGCAGGAGCTCTGCATACACAGACTCATGTTAACAGTGGCCTCTAGAATGATGTGATTTCTAGCCTATTCAGTCTCCTACAGAAAAGCTCAGATTGTATTTCAAACCAAAATAAAAGTTTCTCTGGAGGTGATTCCTTATTCCCCACCTTTACTACCTACTAGCACAAGTAATCAATCAAAAGGGAAATGGATATTCAACTTTAGATTTGTAACCAATGTGAATGTTCCAACAAAGAGTATGTATGCTTGTATTCCAGAGAAATATGGGAATAGGTGAGTGGGCACTTATGAAATCTCCTTCAAAGAAATCCTATGAAAGAAAGAGATGGTTCTAACATTTTTCCCTCCAGTGAATGGATTATCTAAGTTTCTCCTGGGCATATGTTTAGTTCATGAACTTTATTATAGTTGATGTCAAGGTGGCTTAAAATGGTTTTGCATTCTTGCCCACTTGCTAAAGGCCTACCAACCTTTCAAAAATCAGGACAAACAACATTTTACTTTGAAACTTTCACTGGACTGACTCCACAAGCACATTTAGGTATTCTTCTGTAATTCTCTGTTTTCAGAGCAGGGTTTCCTAAACTTCAGTATTTAACTTTGTGCACAGCATCCAGTATCTATCTTTGAATATACTGGGCAAGTAAAAATAGAACTGTTCGCTAATTATTTTAAAATGAAAATCTCCGCTCAGTGAAACCTAAGTTCTATTTTATGCCACCCCTCCTTGAATCTTCCTTAACCACCCAAGGCAAAACAGCTTCTTTCTTCTGTGACTTCTGTTACCTGTCCAGCTCATTGGTTGTCCCCACTAATCTGTATCACACGCAGTTCTCCAGGACCTCATATTTTCTACCAAAAAGAATGAAAATTTCTGAAAGATAGGGAGAGTCCAGCACAGCCCAGAGTCTAGTCTGTTGCGAGAGTCATCCAAAATTTCTTAAGTAAATTCTAGCTATCCTGGCCTGACGCCAGAAGGCTTCAAATTTTTTCAAACTTATTCTGGTGTCACACTAAAGTCTGTATCATCCTGGAATACTAGTGACCAGCTAAGTACGTCAATGACCAAAACACCCTTCATGCAGGTGAAAATCTTCTTTCCCACTCACATCATCTCTAAAAAATAATGTCACTATAGTGTTATTTCTAATAGGTGCTTCCAATGTGATATCTAAGGTATGCTCTGCTTCTAGATGTCAAAAGTTTAATAAACTAGCCAAAACTTTAAAACAGAATAACAGGAAAATATAGGTTGTGGTTTATTCTGGAGGAATTGCTATTAGCCTGACTACAAGGCTAATCTTCAAACATGACTCTAAAGAAAAGGTCAGCAGCCTGAACTCAAACAGAAATGGTTGTTAATAGATGAATGCAATGATGAGGGCCCTCGTGGGTGGGTCAGCTCAGTGACTTCTGACCACCTCAGAAGCACAAGCTGTGAAAACACAAGCATTCCTTCATTTCACTTATCATTTGGATTCTAAGCTCCGATTCACTTTTTTCAAAACTTATTTTGGAGCCAACAGCGATTGGTAAGTGAAAGGCTACCTGGGGCTGATTGTCAGCAGCAGCAGGGTCCCGCGTGGAGGAGAATTATCGCTCTTGTTCACAAGAGCATGTTTATAATACATCTGAAATTGCCTGGCAGAGGGTCTTTGAGGAGACTGCAGAGCAAGGGTGGAAAGAGAGAAGAATATGGATTGAAAAAGACACTCTAGTGATTTAGAAAGTTCTTTGGGGAAATATTTTCCCTCTCTATTCAGTCTTTTCCATACTTTATCAACTCAATTTTATTTAGTATCTGTGTATGATGTTTAATACTTGCTTTCTAATTTTTTTTCTATCCAAATAACTGTGTGCAAGGTCTAGATAGTTCTTAGCAGCAGATCACAAACTTTGCATTTAATACTCATTTAGTCACCTAAGAACAACCTGTCTCAGTCACCTGGACTTCAGTGGGCAGCCCTCAGTAAGCCACTGTCCGACCAGGCCTGACGAGTGAAACAGTGTAGTAGGCTCACACAGACATGGGTTGCTGTTCCTCAACTACTAACTGTGTGATGTTGGAAAATACACTTACCTTCTACTGAGCTTGAGTGGTAGAACCGGAAAAGGACTTGGGAGGGATGGGTGTGACAGGAAATTAAAATGCAGGTACCACAAATTACATTTCAGAACTCCTTGTAAAATATTCTCACCAAAGAGCATCTTCACAATAGACAGATTTTTCAGTTCTTATGATGTGGACACGTACAAATGATTCTGTAGGAAAATCCTGTGGTTTTACTTAACAAAAGTGAAGATTACATATCATTTAACATATCATCACAAAGCTCTTTCTATTTGAAGGGGCCAAAGTCTAGACATAACTTGTAACACCACTGAATTCTATGCCTGAGAACAAAGGGTAATTTCTGCTCAGCAATCCTCAGTGGGTATGTAAATGAATGCTGCTGAAATATTCAGAAGCTGATACCAATACAAAGTGAAGTGTAATAATCTAAATGTGCCATTGCTTTCCCCTCCTACTAATTACTTGCTTTAGGCTTTTTTCACCAATATTTTGTCTCCTTGCCTTTTCTGTTCAGACTGAATGGACACCTAACTACGTAGGATCACTACAATTTCTTAACACAACTTTGAAGCATTGTCATTATTTTACTGGCTTGGTTGCTGCCCTGGCTGTGAACACTTAACAGAATTGGTTGAAGTGCAAAACGGCCGAAGTCACAATTTGTATGGGCTAAATTACTCTTTGTTCTATGGCAACAGATATCACTTAGACAACAGGGAAAACGTTCATCGGTTAAAAGAAACATCAAAACCAGTGCACCTCAGAAGGTATGGTCAGCTAAAGGCTAACGGGTAACTGCTGATTTACTAAAAATTTTGAGGACACAAAATAAAATTGAATGGTCTCAAGTCGTCAATGCAATGAAGTTCGGTGGTGTTTTCACTCTGCATGAAATAATTCTTCCCATTGTTAATTTCATCCACTCTACCTCCATCCCAGTTTCCTCAGGACTCAGACTTACTGATTAAACTTAAAGGCAAATCCAAAGGATGTTTACCATGCTTATTCAGAGAAAGCCTCTCCTTTTGGACACAAAGGCCTTGTGTCTAGCTAAAGCTCACTAGCTAGCTTTCCCTTCCTTCAGAACAAGTTCTGTACTGAGAGGCTCTTCAGGCTCTCTTGAAAATTGGTTTCTTATAGACCCACTCCTCCAACATTAATTTAACAGTTGTAAATCCAGAGGTTGATTCAGCTTATGCTCGAGCCACACCTGGAGCCGCCAATCATTAACCATACGAATAAATGAGAATAAGTTTCCTGTTACTTATTTTATAGGGTTCCAATATGATTTTATATCAAGATAACCATTTTTTGAATGACTCCCACTCCATAAAACTGATGACAGTAGATGTGGACATGGAGATGCATGAAAAGCCCAGAGCTGCCACCCCAACTCATCCTTCCCCTCACAACCACCTCCCCTTTGATTCAAGGAAAACAAGTAAAAACTGGACTAAATCATTCTACTCATAGAGTCTCACTCTCTAAATTATGCATGAGTGGCAGGAATTATGAAAAGTAAAAGAATAAATGAAATTTGGGGAAGTACCTAAATGTATTTATAAATTTATAATTCATATTATTAATGAAGCAATATGGAATAAGAGAATTTTACAAATATCATTAATAAACATTGTACCTTGAACACTTACTTTGTTTTCAACTGTGCTAAGCACATTCCATACTTTTTCTCATTTAATTTTTGCAACTAATAATTGATAGGTGCTGTTATTGTCTTCATTTTATAGCAGAGAAAAGTGAGTCTCGGTAAGGTTAAATAATTAACCCACAGTCAACCAAAGAGTAAATGGAATAGCTAGAACTTGGATACAAGTCTCTATCCAACTCCAAAGATTCTTATTATATACTTTACTGCCATTTTCATTCATTCCTTGATTCCTTCAAAATATGTTTACTGAACATCACCTAGGTGAATGGTTTTGGAGTTGACATTATGATATATCTCAGAAACTATAATGATAGCTCTTATCTTTAAAGAATTTATAGTTACTTACAGGGCATATGGTCTTCAAAGGACTCAGTATGTAAGAGGTATATCTAAATAATTATATAGTTATCCTGGGTTGCAATAATAGCTTAACTTTTCTCTGCTTTCTACATATGAACACCTTGGAAGAGATCTGGAAGGGCTGACAAAGACCCCCACCCCCAAAATCATCATTCTGAGCATAGGTGTAAAGGGCAAGCTGCGGGGGATTGATCCAGAAACAAACTGTGCATGCCTTGAGTGGCTGGAGAAGTGCTCAATAGTTTACGGAGCAGCCTCAATTTCTGAGAATGGGAACCCAGTATCTAATAACTCTAGCTAAAATATAAAATAATTCAGACTTAGTCTATTCTATCTTTGTGAAAACATTTGTGGGAATGATCTAGAAGACAGGATGGTATCAGAGAAAGAACATAAACTGTGGAATCAAAAAAAATCTGTGTTTGAATCCGGGCTGATCCATGTTCTAGACAAAATACTTAAATTCTCTGAAGCTGTTCTCACATCAGTAACTAGAGATGATAATAATGGCATCCATCTTAAAGGATTGTTGTGAAACAATCAAGAAACACTTTACATGAGGGAGATACCCAGTATGTGTTACAACTTTTAGCACTGCTCAATCTTATGTCCTTTTATTTTCAGGAATATTGTATATGTAGGTAGATGTCCTTATCTTCCCTCCCTACTGTAGATGAATTCCTCCTAAAACTATATACTTGGTCAATGAAAGAACTTTTTTATAATAAAAATAAAACAATTAAACAATTAATTATAGTATACATGAGGCATTATTCTCACCTGATAGACTATTCAAACTCAAACTCATCTCCAAAACACTGGATTATCATTTTCAGAAAATAGACTTTCTTATCTTTTCTTCTTCTATTTTTTAAAACCAAGCTTATTGAGGTATAATTTAACATACAGTAGGATTTGTCTTTTTTTAGTGTATAGTTCTATGACTTTTGACAAACACATATAGTCATATAACCACCAAAGTCAAAATACAAACTATGTCATCACCCCAAAATTTCCTCATGCCTATTTGTGGTCCATCTCTCACAACGCCTAAAGCCCCTGGCAATTCTGATTTGGTGTCTATAGTTCTACCTTCTCAGAATGTCAAAACAGAACGATTACATATTATGAAGTAGTCTTCCAAATTTGGCTTCTTTCACTAAGTATAATGCATTGAGATTCATCCATTCACCGCATGTACCAGCCGTTGTTCTCTTTTTATTTTATGGTATTTCACTGTATGAATGCATCAGAGTTTGTCTTGTTGAAGGACATTTTGATTTTTACACTTTGGGGCAATTACGAGTAAAGCCACTACAAACTCTGCCAAACTGCTTTCTATAGTAGCTGTACAATTTTGCATTTTTACCAGTAATGTATAAGAATTTCAGTTGTGTCACATCTTCAACAGCACTTTTTAAAAACAGGCATTCTAATAGGTGCATAGCGGTATCTCATGATGGTTTTAACTTGTATTTCACAAATGACACCCAATTTAAGTTTGAATGGTCAGCAACCCTGCCTCACCTGTTGTTTAATGTTTTTCGTAACACAACTTTATGCTGTAAACAAAATAAGCCCCCTGCCACTTCAGTAAACAAAGAACGCTGCTGCCATCAAGCCCTCAGCCACTGCAGCCACCCCCAACAGTGCACCCTGAGGGGAATCAGGATGGAGAAAAGCAGGATCCTGGCCCTAAGTACTTAAGGTGCACATCAACAGAATGATTTCTATAAACCCAGACTTGTATCTTCCCATACATAGAAAAGCACTAAAATCATTAACTTGAGATGTTTTTTGTGATTAGCAGTAATCTTTTGATGTTTGACTACATTTTGTGTTTTGGGGGGGGTTTTGTTTGTTTTGGGGGGTGTTTGTTTTTCTGGGGGGTCTTTTTTTTTCAGCACAAACTCCAACATATCTTGGTTCCTCCCTTACCATTCTGGAACAGTCCCTCAGAGCTATCTGAGAGGCTGCCATTCTGGGCTATAGTCCTTAATAAGGTCCCTGAATAAAACATTATTCTCATCTTTCAGGCTGTGCTTTTTTTTTTTTCAGTTGACAATGCCTTCCCATAATTTAAGATAATGGGAAATATATTAAGATAATGTAAACCTTTGTGAGATAAACAGTATTCCACTGCAGTACTCAGCTACTCAACTGCACCTCAACATTTGTATGTACAGCTTGTACCCTAAAATTTTACATTTCTATATTGTTCTGTAGTTTTCCTCTGATTTTTTTAAATCTGGGAACATTGTATTTATCACCTAGACTTGAGTCTTCAAACAGACAGTGAGTTAATGATCTCTGTCCTAACTTATTATTTTTTTTAAATATGGAACACTTCACAGATTTGTGTGTCACCTTGCTCAGGGACCATGCTAATCTCTCTACGGTTCCAATTTTGTATATGTGCCGCTGAAGCAAGCACTATCTTAAAGTTACATTATACTAAGAGCCTGATTCCACAAGGGCTTTTGGAGTGAACTGAGAGCATTTAAGTCACAATTTTGTCCTGCCCTTCTCCAAGTTAAATGTCACCAGTTGCTGAGGATCGACACTGAACAGAAGACAGAGAAGGAAGTGTTAAGAGCATGAGAACATTTGAGAGCTGAAGTGGGGATTGGTTAGCACTCTAAAAAAAGTTGAAGAGAAAATGCAAAGTGAAGTATTATACGATGTAAATAAAGAAGCACAGGCAAAAGTAAGAAGAAAATAAGCAGAGGGAATACTGAAAATATAAGGAAATAATTCATCATATAAGAGGGTAGGACTGAAGATCAGGAATATGCCACAAATTATTATACATGAATACATCTATTTTATTGATAATATTTATTCTCTTGGTCTATAAGTTAAATCAACCCTCCTGACAGATGTAGGATGAAGAATCAGCGATATATTACTTGCTATATTTCTGGGGATAATGCTTAAACAGATTTTTTTCTATTAACAAATCTCCTGAACTTTTATTAAAATTGAAAATACTAATACAGACTCAAAACAGTCAAGATACTAGCATGTAAGTGAGATTGGGGAGAAGATGGGGGAGACTCAGCCTCCCCTTGATGACCATCATCCTAATACTATATCTTTAAATGCTACCAAACACTGACAACAGCCCAACCACTACTCTGAACTCTGTGTATTCAACTGCTCACTCAGTAGGCTCCCTTTGAATTTGAAAATTTTTTCAAATTTTACATGGTCAAAGTTTTTCATGGTCAAAACGGAATTATTTATGCGTTCTTCATATGTGCCCCAGTTCCAGTTTCCTCCAACTCAGTAAATGGCAACTCTAGTCTTCCACTTGCCAAAACCGTAGTCATTCTTCACTTTTTCTAACATGCCACTCCAATCCATCAGCAAATCCAAATAGCTGCATCTTCAAAATACACCCAGAATCCTACCACTCCTTATCACAATATAGTCAAAGCTACCATCCTTTCAACAGAATTATTGCCATAACCTCCTAACTGGTCTCTCTGTTTCCACCCTGGTTTCTCTGGGCTTATCTCTTACCAGTCCCCGCCTGGCTCACCCTTTTCTAGCCACACTGCCTTCCTTCCTCTCCTTGGAACATGCCAAGCAAGCTCCCCCCTGAACAGAAGACAGAGAAGGAAGTGTACTTTTCTTCACTCTCTCTGAAACGTCTCCCCCCAGATATATACATGCTTCTTCCTGTTCTTTTCAATCCCTGCTCAAAGGACATCTTCCTTCTCAAAAAGGCTTTTCCTGACCATTCTGCAGAAACAGCACCCTCTTCCTGTTTTCCTCCCTCCAAATTATTCTGATTTACTTTTCTCAAGAGCACTTGCCACCACCTACCATCCTATATATTTGTTCATTTACTATCTATTTTATCATCATCTGGGTATCCCACAGGAACCTAAGTTCCATGAGGGATTTAGCCTACTTTGTTCACTTTTGAATTCCCAGTGCCTAGAAGAATGAGTGGCTCACAGAATGTGGCAACATGGATTTGTTAAATGAATGAATGAATGATTTAGGAGCCTGAAGTAAGGTCACACCAAGTGATAGAGTGTGCACATGAACCCAGCACCTTGATTCCTGATCAGGGCTCTTAACCACTCTGCTTGTTCTACTTATCCTGAGACAGCTATTTTAAGGATTGAAAGACATATTTTAGGTCAATTTTCCATCATAGCATTTGATACACGGTAATTACGGAATGAATGACAAACATCTTTTTATTTCCAGGGCTTTCTCAACTTCAATCCCCTCAAAGGTTGGTAACAGATGAAATCTGTCAAGTCTTGGTATTTGGCATAGTAGAGAATACTTGATGTGCCTGTTCCCCAAATCTTAGTAAAGGGAGGCCTCTACCAGTCATTTTCCAAAACATATATAGTGTCCCTCCCCCCTTCCTGACTCTGTGGCCAACTTGACTTCCTTTTCAAAATTCTGAATAAAAAAAGAAGACAGAGTATGAGGGAATGAAGTGTATAGAATACACCAAGATAGACAGATGGACAGATAAAAAGAAAATCCTATGCATCCCTCACACAGATAGAATTTACCAAGCATAGGTTGCTATCATTCGAACAAAAACAAACTTCAGATTCCCTGGGGCTGACTTGAAGCTTAAACAAAATTATACACCCAGAGCCAGGGTGATGTTGTCTTCAGTTCTGCCCCCTTCCTCAGTGCCCCCTTCTTTCCTCATCCACACTATTGAGCATTTAGTGGGGTCTGGTCAAGGTCAGCAGCAGATGGACATCTGGTACTTTGCACAAATATTAACAATATGTAAGTTTTAATATGCAAGGAATTTTTCAAATTTTTTTATTGAAGTATAGTTGATTTACAGTGTTGTGTTAGTTTCCGGTACAGAGCAAAGTGATTTTATATATATATATATATATATATATATATATTATATATATATATATATATATATATATATACACACACACATATATATTCTCTCTTCCATATTGTTTCATTATGGTTTATTAAAGACTACTGAATATAGTTCCCTGTGCTATACAGTAGGGTCTTGCTGTTTATTTTATATATAGTAGTTTGTATCTGCTAACTCCAAACTCCTAATTTCCCCTTTGGTAACCATAAATTCATTTTCTATGTCTATGAGTCTGTTTCTGCTTTGCAAGTAAGTTCATTTGTATCACATTTTAGATTCCACAATAAGTGATATCATACAGTATCAATATTTGTCTTTCTCTTTCTGACTTACTTCACTCAGTATGATATTCTCTAAGTCCATCCATGTTGCTGCAACTGGCAAAATTTCATTTTTATGGCTGAATAATATTTCATTTTATATATATATATATATATATATATATATATATATATATATATATATATATACATACATACACACTACATCTTTATCCATTCATCTGTGGATAGACACTTAGGTTGCTTCCTTGTCTTGGCTATTGTAAATAGAGCTGCTATGAATACTGGGGTGCATGTATCTTTTCAAATTAGAGTTTTCATCTTTTCCAGATGTATGCTCAGGAGTGGGACTGCTGGGTCATATAGCAACTCTACTTTTAGTTTGTTAAGGAAAGTCCATGCCGTGTTCCATAGTGGCTACACCAATGTACATTCCCACTAACAGTGTAAGAGGGTTCCCTTTTCTCTTCACCCTCTCCAGCATTTGTTATCTGTAGACTTTTTAATGATGGCCCTTCTGACTGGTGTGAGGTGGTGCCTCACTGCAGTTTTGATTTGCATTTCTCTAATAATTAGTGATGCTGAGCAGCTTTGCATGTGCCTCTCGACCATCTGTATGTTTTCTTTGGAGACACATCTTTTTAGATCTTCTGCCCATTTTTTGATTGGGTTGTTTGCTTTCTGATATTGAGCTATATGAGCTGTTTGTATGTTTTGGAAATTAACCCCTTGTCAGTCTCATCGTTTGCAAATATTTGCTCCCAATCTGTAGGCTTTTTCGTTTTGTTGATGGTTTCCTTTGACGTGCAAAAGTTTTTAAGTTTGATTAGGTCCCATTTGCTTGTTTTTGCTTTTATTTCTGTTGCCTTGGGAGACTGATCTAAAAATATACTGCTACAATTTATGTCTGAAAATGTTTTGCCTATGTTTCCTTCTAGGAGTCTTATGGTGTCATGTCTTATATTTAGGTCTTTAAACCATTTTGAGTTTATTTGTTTGTTTTTTTGTTATTCATTTGTATGAGCTGTTTGTGTGTTTTGTAAATTAAGCCCTATGCAAGGAATTTTTTGAAGAAAAACTAAATTTATTTTGCACTAGTACCAATCTACAACCTTGGAAACCCCAGATTAAAGCGATGGGTCTCTAATGCATGTGCAGAACCCCTACATGGGGTATAGGTAATCTATAGAGTATACAAGAAGAAAATGTTAGAACTGCCATGTATTTTTACTTCTGTATAATAAAATAAGAAAGAAATTAAGCCTCAGTGACAATACATGGTTTTATAGTAGCAGTAGTATATACAATTTATAAATGAATGTACATATATTGGAGTGCAAGGTAAAATTACAGTATTTTACTGATAGCATTCTGGGATCAGAACAGATTCAACTGTGTTAATTTTCTTTTTCTAAGTAACAGATTACCACAAAGTTAACAGCTTAAAACACACATATTTATTATTACACAGTTTCCATGGGTCATGAGTACTGGCATGGTTTAGCTGTTTCCTCATCTGGAATCTCAACTAGAGAA
Source organism: Kogia breviceps (assembly GCF_026419965.1). Lineage (NCBI taxonomy): Eukaryota > Metazoa > Chordata > Mammalia > Artiodactyla > Physeteridae > Kogia > Kogia breviceps. The sequence goes on along the minus strand of NC_081318.1, from coordinate 34,115,940 downwards.
GTATTCTGCTTCCAAGCTCATTCAAGGCTTTTGGAGAATGTATGTCCTTGCAGTATTATGACTGCGGGAGGCTCTCAGGTCCCAGAAGCCTTCCTGCCATGTAGCCCTCTGCACAGACAATTCACAGTATGGTTGTTTGCTTCTTCATAGCCAAAAGGAGAATCTCTCCAGCTCTGGTCTACAAAGGCAAAGTCTTACTTAACAAAACATAATCACAAGAGTGACACTCCATCATCTTTGCCACATTCTATTGTTTAGGAGCAAGTTACAGGTTCCACCTGCACTCAAGGGGAGAGAATTATACATGGATATAGATCACTGGGGGTCATATTAGGGTGTCCCTTCCACAGAGACCATTCTTTAAAAGGAAATCCAAAGGTCTTTTCAGCTTCAAAACACGGGGATTAGTTTTTTAAAAACCTAGCTAAAATATACCTTTCCTCCTGGAAAATTTATTGCATCAACGCAGCTCAACTCTGGTCACTTCCTACACTAAATTTCTTTATCAGTTATGTTCTGAGTTCAGAACGTATTAAGTTGTACTGGTTAGTGGATGTTAACAAGTGTGTTTATGAAGTCTTGGGTCACTCTAATATATACATAGTTCAAGGATATGAACGTCTATTTCTCTTATAAATAACACTATTGTCAAAGAAGGCAACGTTTTTCATCTTCCCTTCCTGTGCTCGCTAACATACTCCCAGTCTGAAAGTAGAAATTCTACATCTCACGTAAGACAAAATGGAGACAGAGGGGCAATGTAATGTAGCTGAAACACAAAGCAGCAGTCACTGACAGAGTAAGGATTAGACCTTAACGTTTGCAATTCTTTATCCTTTGTTCATTCCATTAGGTCTTACTGTTTCCAATTAAATAGAAGAAATCTTTAAAGGAAGAAATGATCTTCAAAATAAAAATGAAAGCTAAAGAATGCAGTCAGCACTAAAAGCTTCCAAAGTACCATGTGGATGAATAATTCCATCTGGAGAGGTGTGGCTTTTTTCATTTTTAAATTTTCAGGGCGGGTCATTACCTTCATATAACTATGCATTAAAGAGTCTAGCTCCCCTGGGTCAGAAGTCTGAAGAGAATGGGAAATCAAGCTCAGTGTACAAGTCAGTTCTACATAGTTGCATAAGACTCAGAAGCAACCCTTTCAAGATGATTCATTATATGTTTTCAATCTAGTCTCAACAAGTTAAAAAATAAATTTTAGGTTATATGTTAATACAATTTGATCTCTAATTAATCCAATATAACTCAATTTGTTTGACAACAAAAGCAAATAAATGCATTCTATTCCATCAATTTCTTGACCTTTTCCCTTCATATAGTTGGGAGGAAAAAACTGATGAAAAAATAATAAGTTGTATGCCACATATAGACAGGGCTTGTAACATGCCAAGGCAAAGAACACAAGAGCAATTTACTGAATATGGTCCTTTTCCCAGGACAAAAATAGATGATTGCATATGCTATAAGAATGTATTTCTGAGGTTTCAATAAAATGTTCACATTGCTCAAGAAAAATGGTACAAATTCTGTCATTGCCACTTGTAGAAGATTCTCCTATGTCCTCAGTCACTGAACTCTAATATCCACAAACATCTGCCTCTACTCCAGCAGGCAGCTCCTCTCTGTCGTGTGCAAGCAGCATGATACAAGGGTGCTGTGAGGACACAGGGATTATGAATACTAGTAGGTGCTGATCAATGGGAAACAGTGAAATTCTTCACCTCCTTCCTCTTGTGCAGATAAGAGCAATACAAAGAGCAATATGTGTTCTTTTGTTACAGGCAAATCTCTGACCTGCTGTTGCCACATTTGAGTGTTTTAAAACTTTCGTCATTTCAATTCACATAAAGCAAACAATAAAAAAGGAAGTTTGCCATTGCTCATTTGATCAGCTATCCAAGAACAAAGTGAATTTCTTCAATATTGTAAGGTTCACATGGTGAACACTAAGAGATCTCTTCAGGAAAGCGAAGTGTCGGTTAAGTCTTTTGTTAAGAGCACATTTTAAAATAATAAAAATGATCTTTAATCCTGATTTAACATAATTTCAATTAGTTTGAATAAATTCAAACATATATTTGTTCCTCACTGAATTTTATGTGGTTTTTTTTTTTTTTTTTTTTTGCGGTACATGGACCTCTCACTGTTGTGGCCTCTCCCGTTGCGGAGCACAGGCTCCGGACGCGCAGGCTCAGCGGCCATGGCTCACGGGCCCAGCCGCTCTGCGGCATGTGGGATCTTCCCGGACCGGGGCACGAACCCGGGTCCCCTGCATCGGCAGGCGGACTCTCAACCACTGCGCCACCAGGGAAGCCCCCTCACTGAATTTTAATGTCAGTATTTTGTAAATGAAATGTCAGTATTTTTCTAATTGGTTCTCAGCTGATTTTTTTTTTCAGTCATCAACCGTGTGATACATTTTGGGAGTTCAGTGTAGGGAGTACACACACACTGCTTTCTGTCAGGTTTTTTTTTTTAAGTCCTCCTTAATGAATTCTTAATTACATTATTCAAAAGATCTATTATTCAGCATTCATCTCACTGCTAAATGAAAGTCTTTACCTGACATGTGAATGAAATGAGTCTAAATGCTTTCCATGCCACCTAGGGATTATGAATAGACTTTTAGCTTCATGGCAGCAAGAGGCTTCATTTCTGTTTTAAATTTGTATGGATTGTTTTTAGAGATGGGTAACTATGCAATAGTATAACAATCTGAGCAGCACTTGACTTCCAGTGTGTTCTCAGACTTACTTAGGGCCAGAAAAATGCAAACAAGGTCAGATGATAGCTGAAAGTGGAAGAATTCCATACAAGATTTGATAACCTGTACAAAGATTTTAGATGAATGCAAGCATCACCTAAAACATGGACTAACTTCAGATGAGGAGAGTGAGCTTCCTGAGAGCTCCTTAGAAATGTCCCTCCTGTCATTTCTTTATCAGGAAAAAAACAGTGCTAAGTTGTAGCAAGAGAAACTCAGAGACCCTTCATAAGATAACAGGACTTTTTTTAAACATACTTTTCGTTGTTTTCAACAGACTAATGCATAATAATAAGGAATAGTCTCAGGCTTTATATGCCCCTCTTATAGTCATATCTAAAACTGAGCCAGAGTTACCAGTCTAATTATCAAGCAGTTGCCACATCTTCAAATGATACTCCAAGAAGGTATCTACGAAGAAGGTAAACTGGAGTATGAAATAGTTCTGACTGGGCTCTAGAACTCCCTCTGGTTCTACAGAATATAAACAAACTTGTTGGAGACTGTAAATTTAGTGAAAGCAAAGTTCATGTTCTAAAGAACTGAAAGCAACAAATTCAGAATCTTTGCCCTCCCTGACCCAGCTCCAGAAAAGGAAAAAAAAAAAAAAAAATTAGCAAGAGCACCTAACAAGACAAGTTTACTTTCGTTTCGCTACGCTTGGTTTTGTTCTGGTTTTTCTAGTGTAAGAAACCTGGCTGAAAACACTGTTACTTGCTTTGCTAGGTTCAGGGTATGTCTGTGTGCAAAAGTGCATAAGAACCAGCCCTATGTCACATTCAGCTATGCAGAGCTGATTGAATAAATGACTTCATAGCCTTGCATCTTATATTGAGTTGACAAAAACAATGAAATCTTTTGGATCACCAAGTCCATCCAAGCATATTTTTAGAGAAAGCGTAAGTTGATAGTTAAGATTCAGGACTCTGTTTGAACATAGGAGGAAATATGTCTGGGCAGAAAAGCAAGAAATTTTTCTTCCATGATTGTTTTTATAATAACTGCCATTGTAGCCAAAATTGGAGAACCAATTGTTCTGCAATTGTTGCGGAGAGAAGAAAGTATATAGAGGAGAAATTTCAACATGAAATTACCCCAAACACAGGAGGGTCGCTATATCTTCAGGGGCAGATATATTTAAATGTTTTCATATTATTAACTAAATATCTTGAAAATCAATGATAAATATACACATTTTAAAATTCAGTGTCTACACATTTTTAAAGAATATAGAGAAAAATGGCAGTCCATAATAAAAGAACAAGATGTGTCAGAGAAATGGAACATCATTAATTCAGTAGAAACCACAAATGGAGAAGATTTACTTCTTTCCAATTTTTGATTTAAATCAAAATTTAAGATTTTAAGATAATCAAAGTTTAAGATTATTCCATCAATGGAGGATCCAATCTTAAAATATATTTCTCATGGGCCAGAGATGACACTAAAGGTGTGGCCTTGAAGATGCTCAGGCTCTAATCCCTAACTGACTGGAAAGAGAGAAAAGGTTAAGATCTTTAGAATCAGCCTCACTATGTGTACTTCTTGCTAGAAAAGAATGCCCACTTTAAACTGGTCAGGTATTAGTTAATGAAACACCTGGCATTTTCCAGCAGCAAAGCAATACTCCCTAGATACTCCTTTAAAAAAAAAAAAAAGTATCCTTTAGAATACATAGGAATATTAGAGGAAAGCCCACATTAATCCTCTCCTGTGTGGGCAACTCCTAAGGACTGCAGTCCCCCATTCTCACTCAATGGGTTCTACTAGTTAAGCATCCTCTGCTGAGGCCCCCAGTCCACTCTAGCTCCTGGGATTAGGAAACCTCAGAGCAAAAGGCTAAGTCAATGGAAGACTTCTGGTGTGAGTTAAGCTAGAGATTTTGAAAATTAATAAAATGAGTCTAAACATAACAAATTTACATAAGGATGAAACCAGTAGGTAACTTAATAGAGCATCTGGGTAGTCTCAGCTCCTGAGATCAGCACAAATTCTGTTTTCAAAGTAGGTGCTGCATTTGTTTGGAAATAAGTTCCATGGTAATAGATATGATTCTCTGTCATGAGAGCCTCTTTCATTTTACAGAAGAAAACATAGATCAGACTTCTCTCCCATAGAGAGTTTGTACCCACAGCCTGGCTAGACTGTTTTATGTCTCGCTGCCCCCATTCCACTGCAGGTGGAAAAATAGACCTTAAAATAAAAGAAGCAGACAAAGAACTTGCCAAGCTTTAGCCCACAACCCATGCACATTTGTAGAAAATAAAAGGTGTATTTAGGGGGAAAAATCAAGACTGTTTAAGTTAAGTGTGCTGAGGGAATGAGTAACCCTGTCTTGGTGTCTGGCAGTTGACAAGGTTCTGCACAATTATTTTTTCATCTGTAGTGCAAAAATCCATATTTATCTCTGCTACTGCCAGGAAAAAATATCCTAGTGAAGCTTATGAATAATATTTAAAAGTGAAATAAGCAACAACTATTTAATTATCTTGTTACTTATAAAAAGCAATGTTACTTAAAATCCCAAAAGCTCCTTTCCTCAGAGCCATTGTAAACATCAACTATTGTTTACCAGATGTAACTTATTACTACGGAAATGTCATTCTATTATACTTAAACAAGGTAATTTGCAATTCCCTGTACCATTCATAGGTGTCTCTCTCTGAATCCCTTTAAAAAGGAAATTCATGAAATAATAATACAAGTGTTTTTTATGTGACAATTTCATTTATTTTTAAGCAATCTATGCTGGACTTTAACCTTCTGATTGTTTACCTTTTAAGTGTCTATTAGATAGAGTGACTGCACTGTAGAATATTTTAACTCTCTGTACTGATAATGATAAGCAGGATTAAGAAAGAAAATGAGACTCCTCTGATGAAGGGCATTTCTTCACAATATGATTAATGCTTTTTCCCGTGTTAAAAAGAACAGCAATTTCCTGTTTGTCCCTTTTCATTTCAATTAAACAATCCTTAGTGTTTCATATGGGGAAAGGTTTCTTTTCTTTTCTTTTCTTTTTTTTTTTTGCCACTAGTGAACATTTGAACTTCCTTCTGATATGATAATACTGGCCTACAATAGGCTAGTGTACAGCAAACTAACATCGAAGACAGCTTCTTATTTTGGGTGACAATTATTCCAAATTAATAATTCTTATATTTAGGGCAGTTAAAAATTATTACAGACAGGCTAAATATGTTTAATTAAATGATTTTTTAGATTGTTTATGAACCCCAGTCCCACCACTCTGTGTAGCACCAGGGATATACACAATCCCTTAAAAATGTCTACTCTTTATTCTGAATTTTGTATGAAATCATGAGGAGTGTGAGTTTCTCACAGTCATTAATGTGTTAAAGGAGATGTACGTGAGAGGCAATCCTGAAAGTTAGAATTACTGATAGCTATAAAAGCACTAGCTCAAAACCACGTAACCTTCTTAGCTGGTCAAAAGAGTATAATCCTCTCAGTTATTAGAAGACCTCTGAAGTGAAACACAGAGTGAAACTCAGCCCTTCTGCCTGTTTTTTAAAAAAATTCTCCTCGACTACAGACTAAATCACAGGGCAGTGTGGGCTCAGCCCCATCTGCGTGGCAAGCAGCGAATTACTTTACTTGAACTTTGCTCCAGTCAGGACATTTTAGGGCTTATAAATCTTGAATCCATCTAAGTTCACCTTAAATTAGCCTTGCAAAAACACACTCTAAACTCCAGTTGTCAGCCTGGTGGCTTTTGGCCAGATGCCACTCAGCAGCTGAAACACTGTCATCTTCTCTTTCACTTTTTTTTGTATTAGACACAATTTTTAAGGGAAAAAAAGGAATATGCAAGCTAATATGATGTGGAGAACAACTATAGCTGAATAATGGTACTGTTAGCAGGTACATTTTACAGTTAAAATATATGTGATGAAAACAGTGGTCAAGGCAGTCTAGCTGTGTGTACAATAATGCCATATACGGCACAAGGAATCTGGGACGGGGCCAGGGGCTTGGCTAAGCCATGCCAAGATACAACAGATTTTTCAATTTTCCAGCAAATAGAAACAAAATACTAGTTTCAGAAGGTGTACTCAACAAACACTTCCCAATGTGTTTCTGATTTGCGGTCAGAATGTTTTTACTGTTGGTGCCCTGCACTTTTGAGACATTTATTTCCTAAAAGAAAGATTCCTTTCTATAAAACTCAACTGTCTGTTTTTCAAAGCAATTTAAAATCAAACACACAAATAAAATTCTTAACATATGGAAACCTTCATATAGGGCCTTACGTATCCAGAGTTAAAATTGTTTTTATAAACTGTAATGCTTTGCAGATGAAAATACAGAGAGGATGACTGTTTTTAGCACTAATGCTTTTTGACAGCGTTAAACCTTGTTTTAGTAATTGACATCAAAATGTTTGGTGGTTTTAAATGGACCATTAATAAAAATGGCATGTTTTAAGTTTTTTAGAAATTGTGCTTAATACTGTGAAGTGGGATAAAATTGCAAATGTAATACTGTATTTTTATTATTTTAAAAAATTCTTATAACAAAACAACCCTCATTCTACCCCATGTCTCTAGAGGAACTTCTGAAGCTCAAAGGGAGAAAATATTTCCTCAGAATCTCTATAGAAATGGACCTTTTGCCAGTTCCCAGTTTGGAAAAAGACAAACTAACAAAACACAACAAAAACAAAACCAAAATTGGCATTTTCTGCCACTAGGACTCTAGAAGGCTGCTGAATCAAGCTGGATTCCCACAGAACCATGAAAATATAAACAAAGGTGTCTACATGAACTAGGAAGTATACATCAGAAGACATGAGTTTTAGTACTACCACTGTCACAAATGTTGCATCCAGAAAATCACATAAAATTCTCTGAGCCTCAACAAACTTATCTGCAAAATGAGAATAGTAATATTGACATTACCAAAGTAGAAAGACAATTGGGACAGCTCATAAAATACCATATGTAAAAAAATCTTTGTAATAGAAGGCAAAATTATCCAGTTCCATTTAATTAAACAAGCATTCTGCTTAGCACCAATTAGCTCTTATCCACAATGAATGGGAGAGAAGAAATGGATATGAAAGTTATAGATCTTATCCTTGTGGAAATTTTTGTAAAGAATGAATTGGATGAAAGCAGAAAATGGGATGAAGTTGGGGCTAGAGAGCCATCTGGTTTAGAGAGAACAATGTGAGAAACAAATTGAGGGCAGGAAACAGCACAGCATGATTCTGGAACTTCAAATGATCCAGCATTGCAATATGAGGATCGACTGGAAAACAGGAACAAATATGTTTGGGCTAACAGTATGTAAAGGAACCCTGTAAAAGGCTGTCATTCGTTTGTTCATTCAATATTTTTTGGGTGTCTGTCATGAGACAGGACCTAATACTAGTCAGTCAGTTACACAGAGGTGAAATAGAGAGACCTATATATAGGATAGGCCCTAACTACACTGTACCCATACTCTCCAGTTAGAGACTTTGGACCTGACTAAGCTAGAAACTGGCAAGTTGTAATTTACATTTTATGGAGACAATTGTGCCATCAGTGTAGGAGGAGGGTTCCAGGGAAGAAATTTATGTTAGTGCACCTGCGTTTCTTTCTGCTGCCTCTGGGTCCCTCCCAGCCTCCTTCTTACGTAGTTCTTAAGCCTTTGATTATTTTAATGAGAATAATGAGGAGACAGATCTGCCATAGTGGATGTGATAAAGACAACAAAAAAGATTTACTTTGGAAATGGGTAGAACTACTAGGTAGTTCTACAGGAAGGAGAGGAGAAGCGAAGGTGTTAAGAACTGCTAGGTTTTATTTTGAGAAGTTTAAGTTAGTAATTGAGATTCGGGAAGGAAGAAATTTGGGGATGAACAGTTGCCATCCATGTAAGGACTACTGAGAACAGAAAAGATGAAAATAAATATTTAAATGGTATGAAGAAATGCAAACAGTAGCCCCGATTATTCCTGAAATTTTACCAGAAAAACAAAGGAACATGCTAGAAGCAATGCAGAGATTGGAACTGTGATTTGGGGGGGGGGCAGGGGGTGTTATGGCTCAGGAATTGGTGTTTCAGGCTGAGACCCAGAAATATGTGTTCACTAAAATGAAAAGAAGTATAAAAAATGTCCTCAGGAGTTTACAGCAGTCAGTCAACACTGAGGTACTTTAGAGACACAGAGACTCTATTGTCAAGGAGCCTACATTTCAATAGGACTGATAAATATAACAGTTTGTAAAAATAAAAAATAATTTCAAGTACTATTAAGTAAATGAAACAAAAATATGGAGTTTCCTCTAGCCGAAGTAGCTGGAGAAGACTTCTCTGAAGACATGCTTTCTGAACAGGATGCTGAATGACGAGGAGAAAACAGTAAAACACCGCACGCAGAAGAACAAAGGGACACAGGGCTGAGCCAGGAAAACCTCGGGCTGTTGAACACTTGAGGAACACAAGACAGATTGTGTGGCCAGAATTCACTGAATAAGAGAAAACAGTAGAAAATGAGGTCTAAAGCGTAGGCAACAGCCAGATAGTACAATCTCAGAGGCCACAGAAAAGAGTCTGGATTTCCTTCTGGCTATAATGAGAATCATTAAAGGGTTTAAGTGAGAAATGACACCCATTTTACATTTTAGAAAGATAAATCTGGGTGCTCTGTGGATAAGCTTTTGGTGCTGGAGGTGGCTGGAGTGGAGGGCATGGGTTGCGGAAACAGAGCACATTGTCAGGAGGCCATTTGGTCAATACAAGCTGCTGGTGCTCAGGGAAGGAGCATGTGTTCGATGGGGGAGGAGACATGTGAAGTAGGGAATCAAGAGTTTCGTGTTGGCCATGATAAATCAATAGGCCTTTTGGACATTCATACGAGGCGATCACAGTCAGAGGGAAAGGACTGGAGAGAGAGATAAATTTGAACACCATCTGCACAGTGATGTTATCTGAAGCCAAGACTATACAAAAGCAAAGAAGGTGAAGAACCCTGGGCAATTCTACCGTTTAGACGCTGGTATAGAAAGAGAAACAAGGAAAGGAAATTGAGATAAATCCACCTTGAATAGAAAATGTATTAAGAGTAAAGGAGAAGTCAAACAGTATACTGGCAAGAGACCAATAAAAATGAGAACAAAAAAATTATCATTAGTTTGGCAAGATGAAGAAAATCGGTGACTTTGATAAAAGTCATTTAATACTGTTTGGGGGATGACTGCAAAGGGCTGAGTATGTGGCAGAAAGCAGTGACAGTGAATATAAGCTCCTTGCCTGACATTCTCTAATTACACGGGGTTTTACTCCATTCTGAAGGAAACCCTTCTACTTATATGCCCCCTGGATGGCATTCCCTCTCTTCTTCGCATGGACTTTGCTCCTGTAGTGTTCCCCCGCCACTCCTGGGACGTCTTCGTTATTATAATTAAACTTCCCATTGATGCAATTAAACCTTCCTATCAGCAGAATGTGGCTTAATTTTCACCAATCTTAAGACATCTCCCTTAGTCCTACCTCCCTATTCCAGCCACTACCCAAATTTTCTGCTTTCCTTCATACACAAATTATAAGCTAAAAATTCTTTTCTTTATCAACATCAAAGTTATGAAGAAATTAGCTATCCTCAGAAGGAGGGCAGAAATCCAGGATCCTCTGGAGACTTGGTATCCACCGTGGGAGCCAGGCAGGCTGCAGAACGAGTGGCGTGGATTAACTGTTAGCATAAACATGGGATCAGGAATTCAGAAGGATCGCCATGCCAGAGGTCAGAGAAAAAACAATATACTTAATGACTAGAACATACTGCTGAAATTCCGTAGGAATGGGAGGCATCAGAGGCAGAGGAATGTTGGCACCTTAAGTAAGCATCCAAGAGACCCCGCAGTGGAGACTATTCGGACTCAAGTCCTCTAGCATCTCCATTATGATGGCAAACTGTCCCGGGCTAATTAAAAGTCAGGGTAGAGAATGTCTGTAACTCCCGTGTTAAATTCCTAACTATGCACCAACCAACAAGAAAAATGTTTCACCATTTAAAATCAGTTTTGAAAGACAACCATTGTGGCCCACACACCAGGGAATTAGAAGAGTCTGGAGCAGGCCATTCTGTGAGGATGTGTAGTAAAAAACTGAACAGCCTTGTCTTTCATCTTAAAACTGAGCAATCCCTAGTTTTTTCGCTACTGGTAAAGTTCATTAATCAGAATTATGGAGGAAAAAAAAAGACAACCACAGCTGCCCTCAAGAATGGAAATGAAATCCATAAAGAGCTGCAGATATGCTTCAGCCTCCTGAAATAAGCCCCTCAGCAGAAGAGTTTGTAGGAGGTATAAGCAGTCAGGTGTCTTAGTCCTTTCCAGCTGCTATAGCAAAGTACTATCAACTGAGTGAGCTCATAAGGAACAGAAATGTATTTCCCACAGTCCTGGAGGCTAGAAGTCTAGGATCAGAGTGCCAGCATGGTCGGGTTCTGCTGAGAGCCCTGTTCCAGACTGCAGATTGCTAACTGCTCCTTGTATCCTCACATGGTAGAAAGAGTAAGAGAGCTCTCTGAATTCCTTTTATAAGGGCACTCAACCCATTCATGAGTGCTCCATTCTCACCACCTAATTATCTCCCAAAGGCCCCACCTCCTCCTACCACCACTGGGGCTTAAGATTTCAACACAGGGATCTGGGGAGGACACAAACATTCAGTCCATTGCATCAGATTTTCCATTCTCTGCCAGGAAAACCCCCCAAACCAAACTAAACCAAGTTTGGAAGACAAGCCTAGCAATTTTCTTCAAGTGTGGCAGGGTAGGTCACAAGCAGTATGGCAATGACCACAAGTCTAACCCTGGCCCACAGAGGTGGCCCGTATTTATATCAGCTGTGGAAGAGGCACACTGCATGGCTAACTGAACCCGTAGGAAAAAAAATAACTCAGTGAATGAGTCATCAGCTGATCCCAGGCAGAGACCTTGTAAATCAAAACACTGGCATATTAGCTGACCAGTGTACTAACAGGAATTTGGAAGAACACAACAAAGTAGATTTAAGCAGTTCCTCCATAGATACCAAAAGTCGTGCCATCTGACTAACAGAAGGGAGTAGGCAAGATGTGTGTGGGGAATGACAGGATGCTGATAGTTGGGGGATGAAAGGAGCTTCCAAACAGAAGAAATAGGTGTGTGGCTCTTCATCAGTTCTCTAGAGGAAAATGTATGAGTCTTAACAAACTAACGCTTTGCTGCTCCGCTCTACTTCCCTGATTTCTCCTTTTTCTCTAATTTCTAAGGAAGAGTCTATGTTTTCTTACATAGCACCAAGGCCTAGTGAAAGACAATCAGGAAAACTGGGAAAACGATTGTCTCAATAAAAGAAGTGAGAGTGTTTAAAAGATTTATATTGGAAAAAGGAGAAATCACAAGCAGGAGAAAGATATACTAGACTTGAGCTTTGTGAAGGGGTACAGTGGGAGGAACAGCTGTCGTCCACATGGAGGGTGGAGCAAAGAGGCAGAGATGGGGTGGGGAGGCTTAAAGTACAATCACTATTAGTAACGTACTTCCTCCCTTTGGGTATTTTCTAAGAGACAGATTATAAATTAGAATTCTGATTCTAGTTTTCCTTTCGACCATTGTTTCTTCAAATACGATTCCACGTGGGGGCTAAGGCCCCAATTTTATCTGGGTTATAATTTTGATAATCCAAGCAAGAGAAAATAAGGGCCTAAACTAGGCTGTGACCTTTGTGATTTTGAGAATGAAATATTTTGAGGAGAAATATTTAGAATACAGAATCAACGGGATAACTGCCTTGGACATTAAAAAGAGAAGAGGAGGAAATTGTCCAGGATGTTTACCAGGCTTAGTTGATTGATTCAGTAAGAATGCCAACAACTATGAGGGCTGGGGAAGAAAAACTTTAAAGATAACCAATAGGCAACAGGACATCAATGTCTGGAGCTCATAGCAGAGTTAAAGCCAGAGCGTCCCCTGCATGCATGTGAAAAATAAACTCATAGGAGCAGATGAGATTCTCTAAGGGAGATAAATCAGTCAGGATCCTAAAGGCATCTTAAGATTGTAAATTGGCCAATTGTTAATTGAAAATCTAAAATGTTAGCCATAACTGATATTCTTCAGATAATGTAGCAGTGCAAAAATGGAGGGGGAAAAGAAACAGTAGCTGCTACACTCTTCTCTTCTATAGCAGGTCGTGAGGCCTGTGCTAATTATCAAAGCAACTCTGCTATGATTTTGTGCTCTCCTTACCTTCTGCCAGCCCCTTTAGCTAGACTGGGTTTGGATCTGGTGGAGTATTCCGTATCTTGATTCCTACATATCCTTAGCCGTTAGTAGTCATGCCTTCCTTGGGTTAGCACAATTTTCCAAGGACTGTTAGGTAAGGAAGTATCAAGACGTAATCCAGTGATTATCCTGAGTTCTAAACATTAGTCCCTGTTCTTCTATTCTGGAACAGCAACCTTATTTCCTCTTGTTAACTGTGATAATTCACCCCGGGCAGTATTGAGACCTTCACCTTCTCTACCTGATGGTTGAGCAGCATGAGAAATTCAAAATATCCAGAGAATAGTCTGAGCTTCCAATTTATTGGAAACGTGATGATGTTTCCTCGTGAAGTATGCTTCTCTTAGGCACTATGACCTTCAATCTCATTGAACCATACTCTTGGGGGCAGGAAGCAAAAATTCTTCTACTGTATTAATTAAGAATAATTGCAAGAGGGGACACTTGCATTTCCATGCCTTAACTCTCAGATCTATACATTCCATCTAGGGACCCTACACTGGCATTAACTACTGATTTAAAAAATACATCTCATCCTATAGGAATATCACCCCCCTTTCACAAGGTGTTTTCTCCTTGTTTGTACTATAGGTGAGGCTTTAGAAGGCCATTTCTATGTTTTGTCAAGCCAGCTACTTCTGGACGAGGCATGTGGTAAAAACTAGTGAGTTCTGACATTGTGGGCCCACTGTCAAGAAATGTGGCCCTAGTCAGACAAGATATATATGGAAGAAAATGATAGCTGATAAGTCATTCTACAAATTCATGAATGATGCTGCTTGTGGAAGCACTGCAGACACTGAAGACAAATTCCTAACCAGAACAAGATAGACACTCAGCAGTGGCAGTAGCCAAATCAGCCTTGGCAGAAAACCCATGCCTCTATCCCTGATGCTATAGTCATTGTACACATGATACAATGAGCAAGCACTGAGTATCTAAAGAAAGATGACTGTTATCTACTGGGTAGGTCATCTTACCTAGTTATCTATTGAGAAGCTCTTCAGTAATGGATTACCTCTGCCGAGCATTACACAAAATACAAATAGTGCCACACTCTGTACCTTTCCAGAATTGCCATCACACATATCCAACCCCCAAATCTTTTTCAATTTTCCATTAAAAAACGTTTTCTTTCCAAGTCCCTGACAAGCCAGGTAACTTGTTAGCCACTACCAACACTACCAGTGTAGATCTGTTTCTCAAGTCATCTCTCCTTCCATGTGCAGTGGAAAACTAGACAAATATACCAGGATGTTCTCTCTGCACCTTGAGTGGGACTGTAGTAAAATATCTATCCATTTCCTTCCATTCTTGAGCTGAAAACTGGTGTCTCTGTGCATCAGAACAAGCAGGACTGCCCATCACCCAGTCACCAGAGATTCAAAGTAAAATATTAAAACATTAGAATATTCTAAGCCAGTCATGGAATTGTGTTCTCCTTACCAGGATAAGTAACGAAATTTTAATTAATGAGACTTAAGAGAATTACGTTAGGGACGTCCTGGAAATTAATCCTTCTCCTAAAAAGTTATATGTAAAACCTTTTTTGCCTCTGAATACTGTTGTATGCATGTGACATCTGAATCTAAAGCAAATATCTTCAGAAAATAAAGGACACTAGCTTAAGACTACAAGCTAACAAACTGAAGATCGAACAGTGGAAAGACAGAAAGAACCTGGTTCCTAGATAATGTCCTTGAGCCACTGAGTTATCCATACTTGGAATGGCTAAATGTAAGAGAAACTCTAGACTCTTCGCTACCACCGCAACATTGGCATCATCTGGGATTTTATTAGAACTACAGACTCCCAAGCTCCACCCAGTTCTCCTTAACCAGAATCTGCATTTTAACAAGATTCCCAAGTGATTCATAAGTATATTAAATTTGAGAAATATTTTCGAAGACAAAATTTTTAGATGCAGTTACTAGCACATGGAACTGACCAGAAGAAAATAGACTGAAAGATTATTAAATTCTTAAGGGAATTGTATTCCCATTAGGTTCTCTATTACTTGCTACTCATTGATAAGGAGGGATAGCTTTCGAATGAAAGAGTCTTAAACATATTTATGATCCCTTTTTTCTTTTTTGGTGTAGTAAATGTATTTGGATTATACAGTATGAAAACTATAAGCATTAGCGTTCAAACTTTGAGCACTATAATTCTTAAGATGAGGAAACACATGTAAAGGCTTTGGAACATACAATGTTTAAATAACTGCTTAAGAAGACAACAAAGTAAATACCCCATGAAAGGGGGCATGATTAACAAATGAAAGCAATTCAGTGTCCTTCAGGTACTACATAGGTAGTACCAGGGATAAAAATATGAATGGCATAATCCTTGCCTTAAGGAAACACACAGTCTAAAACAACTGTAAGCCAGGTCACAGATCAAAATAAGTAGGACCAAGCGAAGGATATGCTTTTGATAGTATTTGGCATGTACATCCCCAAACAATAAGTAGAAGCATCACAGTGGGCTTTTTTTTTTTTTTTTGACTTTCCAGCATACGTTCTCCTTCTGCTAACAGCACCACAAATTTCCTTTGAGGTGCCAACTCTCCCCCATTTTCCATGCATGCGGTTCAAGTTAAGCTACACCATTGCTCCAGGGAAGAAGAGAGAGATACAGGCCTGGCCAATCAGAGCTCCTATAAAAGATTACAGTATTGTTTCCAGCTAACATCTCCACCCTACTCCCAACTCCCACAAGAACAGTATATGTATATGCCTTTGCCATAGTACTGACAGCTGAGGTGTTGCCCTGTAAGTAGAATATACTGGAGTGGAAGAAA
Organism: Kogia breviceps; assembly: GCF_026419965.1. Classification (NCBI taxonomy): domain Eukaryota; kingdom Metazoa; phylum Chordata; class Mammalia; order Artiodactyla; family Physeteridae; genus Kogia; species Kogia breviceps. The sequence continues at coordinate 34,100,076 of NC_081318.1, read as the reverse complement.
TCACTATCCAGAGTTTTAAGTCTGGGAAACCAGAAAAATGATTCCATTCGTAGTGAGAGAGACGTCAGTAAATGAAGAGCATTTGGTAAGGAAGATGAAGAATTCCATTTTGGATAATGAGATTTAATTTAAAATAATACTTATTATTTCTTTTTGATTATAAAAGTAATGCTTGGTTTTATAGATAATTCTGAGTATCAGGGAAAATGGAAAGAAGGCATTTAAAATAACCTGTTAACATTTTGATATATTTCCTTCCAAACACATTTTCCCGCTCATACATAAATATATAAAACCAAAGTGGGATTATATTTTATACACATTCTTGTATCCTGATGTTTTCATTTGACCTTGTGAATATCCCAATGTAAAAAACAAACCAAAAAACAACTTGACTATGTAACTCTTCACTTAAGGACAGGTTTCTTCTATTTTTACAATCACAAATATAACTTTAATAAGAATATTTATATCAAAACCTGAATATATAACTAATTTCTTAAGACAAAAGTCTAGAAATTAAATTATCAGGCCACAACAAGTATGAACTACTCTAAGGCAATGTAGATATGCACAGTGATTCCTCGAGAAGGTCTCTGAGGTAAAATGTCTACAAGAATATTGGTATGTAACACCTTTTTCTCTCACAGTAAATATTTTCTCAAAAAGGACATATATACACAGACATAGACACTTGTGTGTGTATCGGGGCAACTCCATTAAAGAGTCTTTAACACAATAGTATAAGGGTAAGCTTTCCATCAGGATACACAAGCCGAAAGTCACCATGAGTTTTCTTTCTGGACCAGGTGGTCATTATAGGCAGAAGGCCAGCACAGTGAGGTTTTGTACCAAGTAAGCAAAAGAAACATTACTCAACACATGTAGAGAAAATGCAGCCAGAAAAGAGGACATTTCTTTTAAGACAAGAGTAAACTTCTCTCAGGAAAAAAATAAGTAAATAAGTTACTCTAAAAAACTAGAAGATTAACTAAATACTCATGCATTTCTCAAGAGGATAGATACTGCATCTATAAAACTATAGCATGTAGTTATAAAAAACAAAGAACCTGAGTTCTGTGAAGGCTAGGTTGTAAAACTGCCGGCCACCATTTGCTCAATTAAATCATAGAAGGACTGAGCCTCATGTTGGATAGAGCAGAAAATCAAGGTAATGAGATAAAGAAAACCCCAAGATAGCAATTTCATATGGACAAAGAAGTGAAAACCAAGAAAATAAATATTAAGAGCGACTCACCAAAGGCGTTGCGCGCGGTGCCAACTCTCAGGTTCCACGGAGTCCGAGCCTGTGCCGCGGTGCATGCTGGGCCGGCAGTGGGCGGGGCCTAGGCTCCCATCACGGCTGTGCCCGTAGGCTTTTGGTTTCTGACTCCGGGCTTCCCTGCATGATCTGTGCAGCTGCTGTCTACAGAGACCACGCGGGCAAGTTTGGAGACAGCGGTATTTGGGGAAGCTCAAGTTTGCCCTCTTGGAATTTTCCCTGGATCCAAAAAGTTGGTTTTAGCCACAGAGAGGAACGAAGTTGCAGCGTTAAATTCTCAGACTGGGTAGATAATCTGGTGCTATGTTGATAAGGGCACCCCAGAAAGGACTGTGGACGCCATGCTGCTCCAAGAACTGGATGCAATCACTGGATCGGATGGAAGCCGAATTCCGCGTTGTTGGGAGACTAAAATTGGGGGCCCGAAGTGGGAGATTATCTTGGACAATGGCAGTTTCCAGGCAGTTGGGCTGGTGGGTCTGCAGGAGTCAGTGAGGTCCCTTGCAGTTCTGAAGACCATTCTTGCCAACCATCACCTCTCTGGTGGGCACTTAAAGTAACCAAAAAAAGAAGGAGCGGGAAACAGGGAAGGGGAAGGAGAGAAATAATAGAGTTACAGAGAACATATCAAGATGATTCAATATTTATATAATAGGAATCTTTGATATCAATAAACCAACAAAACAGCCTCTCCAAGTCAAGAGAGTTCACTGGGAACCAGAGAAACCTTTATTAAACAGGATAAATTCATGGTGTGAACCCAGATTGGATATTGAATTAGAAAAGTTATAAAGGACATTTTTTTAAATTAGCATTTGAAACAAATATTAGACAATATTATTATATCAATATTAAATTGTCTGCATTTGATAATTGTATTATGGGGATGTGAGAAGTCCTTGATCTTAGTAGATATGTACTGACATATTTAGGAGTGAAAGGTCATGATGTCTGTAACTTTCAAATGGTTCAGCAAAATATAAACGACTGAGAGAAGGAACATGCAAATATGGCAATATATCAATTGATGAATTTAGGTGAAAGGTATAGGGTTGTTTATTGTATTCTTGCAACTTTTCTCTAGGTTAAAACATTTTAATATAAAATTTAAAAACATGAAAAAATGTGAAAGATAATGCTGGGATACCAAGTGAAATGTTTAAAAGATTTTTTTTAAAAAAGGTTCTGTAGATATCTAGGAAGAAAACAAGCAAACTCACAGTGATTAACATCTGCAATATACAAGCAGAAAAAAAAATGGAGCATCATATCAAATGAGCATACAGAAGCTTAGAAAAAAATATCCTTCCTCAGACAGGGGTGGCACAATGTTTCCAGCCAACTGAGAAGTAAATGATTACAAAATAATTCAAGTTTGAGAGTCAAAGAATGGGGAAAAATACTTTTAACAGAAAAGATAACATATAAAACACTGTCTAAGAATCTGTTGGTCTTGTCTGATTTTCTAATTCAGCTTGGTTCAGTATAATTAATTAACATTTCCTGAAAACTACCTTTCTTTCCATATTTTAAATTATTTTGCTTAGAAACCACATCTGGTGTGTATCCCTCAAAGCATTCTCATTTTTTGTGTTTGGTTTTGTGTCTTTATTATGTTTGTGAAAGACTGCTTAATTCTTGGCTTTTTCAAATACTCCTATCTCCTGAATAAAAGTGGTGATAGTGGGCGCTGTTATCTTTTTCTGAACAACAAACCAGCTCACTAAAACAGCCAAGACAACTTCTCAAAATATGTAGTATTTTAGGTTGTTTTCAGATGAATAATGAGATTATACATTTCTTATTTGTGGATGTAGGATACTTTAAAATCTTTGAATTATTTTCTGTGTAAAATGTATGTATGTGACAACATTCTGAAATAGTTTGCTTAGTACTGTTGCTATATTTTATAACTTTTCCATGAAAATAAGACATTTAGTTTGAAGAAAATAAGACATTTAGTTTGAGGAAAATAAGAAAAATTCAGAAAATTATCATCTAAATAATGATAGACTTTTTTGGATCATTGTGTTTGATGATTCCAATGACTTGTTAGCTTTAAACAAAAGTCCATTGTAATCGAAAAATAAATATTGTTGAAAAAAATTTCTAAGCCCATGATGGAGCTGCTCTTGCTCAGGGTGCCACATCAACCAACTGAAAGATAACTTTCATGTCCCTGTAAATGCTCCACTTGATCAGAAATGCAGTATATTCAGTCGGCCAATCCCCAAATACGAAGCCAACTCTGGGCCTTCTCACCCCAAACAATGTTAACTATGTGACCCCAGCCAATCAGATATTTTCTATTTATCTCTTCCTCATTCTTTATTACCTATGCTATAAAAGCTTCTTTCCTTCTGCCCCGTTTTGCAGTCTCCCAAAAGGTGACTATCTGCTTCATATATAGTTTGTTTGTATCACCTAAATTGCCTTCTTTAATCATTTTTTAACAACACCTATACAAAAAATTTTTTATGAGAAATGTAGGCCTTAAGACTTCAGAAAATAAGATTTTTTTAAAATAGTTGAGGTTGTTTTTAAGACTGATAGCATGCTTAATATTAAAAAGAAAATGTTTAAAGTTTAAAAATATAAGAATGTAAGAATGCAGAAAGTGAAATAGAAAATATTGAAATATTAATTTTTATTTAACATTCAGAAAAGTGATAAAATATTCATATTAATTATACTCATGTATGAGAGAAAATACTTTGAGAAATTGATATTCTAATGCTATGTAAATCTAATATTTTATGATTGAATAAATTCCAGCCTTACCAGATAGAGCTTAGCAGATGAAATAGAATTGAATAGTGTCTAATCTGCAAATGCCATGAGTAATACCACACACTTCCAAGTTGTGAGTATCAGGATCTTTAAGATCAGAAGCACTTTTTATGGCATAAAATAAAATCTTAAAATAAGATAAAAACAGTGAAAACAAACTGACCAGTGTTAACTGTAAACTTTTCCTGGAACAGAGTTTGTACATTTCTTAAATATTCCTGTGTTAGGTAGAATAATTTTCCCTCAAAGATGCCTACATCCTAATCTATAGAACCTGTGACTATGCTAGGTTACAAGGCAAAGATGAATTAAGATTATGAATGGTATTAAGGTTTTTAATCAACTGACCTCTAAAAAGGGAGACTGTCCTGGATTATCTGAGTGGAGCCATTGGAAATATTGACGTTCTGAAAACATGGAAGAAGTCAGAAAAGGTACCAGAATCAGAGAAAGACTTGATGATGCTATGCTGCTGGCTTTGAAGATGGAGAAAGGGGCCAGAAGCTAAGGAATGTGGTGACCTCTGGAATCTGGAAAAGGGAAGATAATGGATCTTCCTTATAGCCTCCAGAAGGAATGCACCCTGCTGACATCTATATTTTAGCCCAGTGATACCCATTTCAGACTTCTGACTTCCCCAACTATATAATAAATTTGTTTTCTTTAAGCCACTAAGTGTGTGATAAATTGACACAGCAGCAATGGGAAACTGATATAACTCAACTTCTTTAAATGTATTAAGATATCCTGCAAAGGCCAGCTACTGTTACAATTAAAGACATTTCAAACTGGTAAATTTGTATATAATGGAGGCATCAACTTTCTGCATTCAAATCAAATTTACTTGAGGTTAGATATTGTTTTCAAGTTTGATTCATAAATTACTACCTATGCTCTCTTTCCATATGAAAATCTAGTCAAGAAAATATTTTTTTCAGGCTACTTCTCATGGGAACATCTTAAATGGGTTACTGCTGGTTAAATTGGACATGAGCCCTTTAAAAGAAGGTAAGAAGAGTGCATCTAAAGAGCTATACTTTTGAGATTTCACCATGAAAATTTGTCATTAACCAAGGAGTCAAATAATATTTTTTAAAATAAATTTATTTATTTATTTTTGGCTGTGTTGGGTCTTCGTTGCTGTGTGCAGGCTTTCTCTAGCTGCAGCAAGCAGGGGCTACTCTTCATTGTGGTGCATGGGCTTCTCATTGCGGTGGCTTCTCTTGTTGGGGAGCGTGGGCTCTAGGTGCATGGGCTTCAGTTGTTGTGGCTTGTAGCCTCAGTAGTTGTGGCTCGTGGGCTCTAGAGTGCAGGCTCAATAGTTGTGGCACACGGGCTTAGTTGCTCCGTGGCATGTGGGATCTTCCTGGACCAGGGCTCAAACCCGTGTCCCCTGCATTGGCAGGCAGATTGTTAACCACTGCACCACCAGGTTCTCAATACTTTTTGTTTGTTTGTTTTTTTGTTTTTCCGGTACGCGGGCCTCTCACTGTTGTGGCCTCTCCCGTTGCGGAGCACAGGCTCTGACGCGCAGGCTCGGCGGCCATGGCTCACGGGCCTAGCCGCTCTGCAGCATGTGGGATCCTTCCAGACTGGGGCACGAACCCACATACCCTGCGTTGGCAGGCGGACTCTCAACCACTGCACCACCAGGAAATCCCCTCAATACTTTAAAAAAAAAAAAAAAAATTCACTTGGTTTAAAATTTCTGAACCAGAGACTTCACTATTCTACTAGGTTAATACTTCTGAGAGTTCAATAAATTATTTTAGGAAAGAGTAAAATGGTAAAAATTATGTTTTAGAAAAATAAGAAATAGCAATATAGGAAACAGTTTGGACTTCCAGACAAGATGATTCTGTAAGTTCATGCTTTGGGGTAACCCCATGGTTCCAACCACATAAAGATGATGTATAGTTTAAAAATAAATAAATAAAGATTCAACCTGGCACAGAAATAAGATACTCTTCCCAACTGACAACACAAACAAAGCAAAGAGTAGGCAGAAGCAATTAGCCCACTGAAGTCAAATTCCAGAGAAAGCAAAGGTAGCTGGGATTCAGCTTATGCAGGGAACTGGGATTAAAATGCTTCACATTTGGTAGGAAGATTTCTTGAAAACAGAGGATATGGTGGATTCCAAGATGTTGATGATACAGAGACTGGAACTGTGCTTTATATACAATTTCAAGCTTAGAGAGGCAGCTGAAAATACACACAGTATCACAAGAAAACTGGAAAATATTGTTTGGGGACTGGAATGCAAGAATTCCAATAGAACCTTGGTGCAGAAGGCATTTCAGGATTTTGTATCACAGGAAATGAAAAACCATTAGATAGGGGTGAGGAGAGAAATTATGAGAGTGAAAGCAAGAGCAAGAGAGTGAGAGAGCAAGAGTGAGCAAGAGAGAACGAGGAGGAGGAGGAGGGAGGGGAGGGAGAAGGGGGAGGGAGGGGGGAGGGAAGAGGAAGAAAAGATGAAAGAGAGAGAAGAGGAAGAAGAGAGTACACATTAAAAAGATACCCAAAAGTATACTACCAGAAGTCAATTCACTGAGATTAAAATAATGACTAGAATAGTATGAAAAAAGTGTTTTTTCAAAATAAGTTGAGGATGCCAGAAGTCTCATAATGTCCATACAAAAATAATTAGCATAAGGATACAAAAAGAACAAACCTTAAATTTTACATGAAAAAGAGTTATGAAAATACAAAAGTCTATACCTAGAATAAACTCCAGATTGAACTCAGAGGAAAAAAAATAGGTAAAACAAAAGGTTTCTGACGGGTTAACTCAGAATAACACCCAGAGAAAAAGAAGAAAAGATATTTTTAGAAAAGAGAGAGGAAAAAATATTGCAAGACATAGAGGATAATCAAGAGCCTCCAATAAATAACTAATAGGTATACCAGAGTTAAAAAGTGGTCCTGGACTGATGCTGCCCTCAGATGGCTATCAAGAGCAAGTTCAATTTTTTCTGGAAATATCGATTTCTATCTCCATTCTTATTGAATCACCACAGATAAAAGTTACAAGAAAAGTAAGCTACATGGAAAAGACTCTGACAAGTACAGGTTTCTGGTAACTGACTGTACTGCTGAACTGAATAAGCATTTTCAGAACTCTAATGGAAAACTGATGAATTCATAAAAGTGCTAACAAAAGATCAAGATGAAAAAAATAATTAATTACATGGGACTGAGTGAACTGATGAGGATGATTATAATTTTTGTAACTTTCTGTTTGAATTAAAAAAAAAGAAAAGAAAAGTAAGCTAAAGTCTTTAATGTGAGCCCTGTAAAAATATCCATGACTATTTTTATGGAACTAGAACCAATAATCCTAAGATTTATATGGAACCACAAAAGACCGAGAATTGCCAAAGCAATCCTGAGGAAAAAGAACAAATCTGGAGGTATAACCTTCCCAGACTTTAGACAATACTACAAAGCTACAGTAATCAAACAGCATGGTATTGGCACAAAAACAGACATCTGGAACAGAATAGAGAGCTCAGAAATAAACCCATACACCTTCGGTCAATTAATCTATGACAAAGGAGACAAAATATAAAATGGAGAAAAGACAGTCTCTTCAGCAAGTGGTGCTAGGAAAGCTGGACAGCCTCATGTAAATCAATAAAATTAGAACACTCTCTCACACCATATACAAAAATAACCTCAAAATGGTTTAAAGACCTAAATATAAGACATGACACCATTAGACTCCTAGGAGAAAACAAGGCAAAACATTTTCAGACATAAATCGTAGCAATATTTTCTTAGATCAGTCTCCCAAGGCAAAAAGAAATAAAAGCAAAAACAAAACAATGGGACCTAATCAAACTTTAAAACTTTTGCACAGAGGAAACCATCAACAAAGAGACAACCTACAGAATGGGAGAAAATATTTGCAAATGATGTGACCAACAATGATTTAATTTCCAAAATATAGAAGCAGCTCATATAGCTCAATGTCAGAAAACAACCCAATCAAAAAATGGGCAGAAGACTTAAACAGACATTTCTCCAAAGAAGACATACAGGGGGCCAACAGGCACATTAAAAAATGTTCAACATCACTAATTATTAGAGAAATGCAAATCGAAACTACAATAAGGTATCACCTCACACCAGTCAGAATGACTATCATCAAAAAGTCTACAAATAATAAATGCTGGAGAGGGTGTGGAGAAAAGGGAACCCTCCTACACTTTTGGTTAGAATGTAAATTGGTATAGCTGCTATGGAGAACAGAATGAAGGTTCCTTAAAAAGCTAAACATAGAGCTCCAGAAATCCCACTCCTGGGCATATATCCAGTAAAGACAAAAACTCTAATCTGAAAAGATATCAATACATGCGTCCCAATGTTCATAGCAGCTCTATTTACAATAGCCAAGACATGGAAACAACCCAAATACCCATCAATAGATAGTTGGTTTAAGAAGATGTGGTGTAGATATATATATATATATATATATATCATTACTTAGCCGTAAAAAAGAATGAAATATTGCCATTTACAACAACATGAATGGACCTGGAGAATATCATACTAAGTGAAGTAAGTCAGACAGAGAAAGACAAATACTATATGTTATTACATATATGTGGAATCTATAAAATAATACAAATGAATCTATATACAAAACAGAAACGGACTCACAGACAGAAAACAAACTTAGGGGATAAATTAGGAGTATGGGATTAACAGATACAAACTACCATATGTAAAATAGATAAGCAATAAGTATTTACTGTGTAACACAGGGAATAATATTCAATATCTTATAATAACCTGTAATGGAAAATAATATTAAATATATATGTGTATATGAATCACTTTGCTGTACACCTAAAACACAATATTGTAAATCAACTATACTTCAATTTAAAAAAATAAGCTTACAGTCAAAATCTATAAAACAAACAAGGAAATAAGATACCATGAGCAAAATAGAATAGAAACAAAGAGGCAGCTAAATAAAATTCCAAGCCTTCAGAAATAGGAGTAACCAGAAAACAAAATACAAGCATATATAAAAGGTATTAGACACATGGCTGAAATCAAGAAAAAAGAAAATTATCTGGCAAATAAATGAATAGAACTTCTAAAGAGGAAAAAATACAATTATTTGAATGAAAAAATTAATGGGCAGGAATAACAGCATTTTAGCAATAGATCGATAAAAAGAAATTTAGCAAATGGAAGATACAGATGAAGAAATTACCCAGAATGTGGCAGAGAGAGGCAAAAGTAGAAAATATTAAAGTGTGGTTGAGAGACACAAAGGATGAAGTGAGAAATATATAGGTTTATATATTGGCATATATATGTTTTATATATATATATATATATATATATATATATATACTCAAATATATATATATATTTATATCAACTTAGGGAAGCAGCCCAACAAATTCCAAGGAGAGTAAATTGAAAAAAATACAAATTATAATTCATCATAGTGAAATGGCAGAAACTAATGGCACATAAAAAATCACCAAGAGAAAAAAGAGGGATTATCTTCAAAGGAATGTTAAACAAAACCATAGAGAGCAATTTATATTAAAGTCTTGGGAAAATATATGCCAGCCAAACAATAGCTAACTAAACTGGTTTAGTCATTTTGACATCTGGCAAAGTAGAATTTAAGGAAAAAGACAACATAAAATGTCAACATATAATAATTTTTAAAAACCCACCAGGAAGTTACAGAAATCTCAAAACCATATGGAGCTACAAAGTGGATTTGAGAATGGATTGGAGAAGGAAAAGACTGCAGTGTGAAATTCAATGAGGAAGCTAAGAAGATTGTGGGTTGGATGTGGTTTTAGAGAACTCTGTGGTGACCTTCAAGAGAACAGTGTTATTGAACTGATGGAAGAGTGAAGCAGATGCAGTACGAGGAAGAACGAAGGAGAGGTGAAAAAGTGGAGACTTCGGAATCGTGTCTGGGACGTGACAGGGAGAGCCATCACGGAAGCTAGAGGGGGTACATGGAGCAGAGAGGTTTATTCTTTTTTTTTTTTTAATGTGGACATATTTTTAACAAAAGCTTAGATTTTGTGATATTTGCTTGGCAACGTGGAACATTATAATGTTATTTTCTTTCTTTGTCCTTTTCTTCTCTGACCACTCAGGAGGAATCAGAAAAAGAAGCACTTTAGGGTCATGCCACTTTGCTGCTGTGAGTACAAAAAAAAACCCAAAAAAAGTAGAAAAGAAAGTAGAGAAGATGTTGAAGAACCACACCCACAAGCATGGCCTCCTACCACCCTCTGATGCCACCTAGCAAAGTGGTTTCATCAGTGTCAGAGCTGAGCAACCAGGTAAGTAACTCTTCCTTCACAGGAAGTGATGCTGAAGAAGTGAGAGGTTGTCATGGGCTAATCATGTCCTCTCAAAGTTGATATACTGAAGTCCTAACCCCCAATATCTCACAACATGACTGTATTTAGAGATGGGGTCTTCAGAGGGTGGGGCCTAATTCATAGGACTGGTGTACTTATACGAAGAGGGGATTAGAACACCAACACACATGGGGAGAAGACATTAATCTGCAAGGAAAGGGAAAAAGCCTCAAAAAAACCCCAACCTTGCCGGCACCTTATCTCAGATTTCTAGCCTCCAGTATTATGAGAAAATAAATTTGTTGTTCAAGCTACCCAGTCCATGGTACTTCATCATGACAGCCCTAGCAAACTGATACAGAGGTAGAGGATGAAAGGTGGAATCCTGGACTCATTCCCTCCTTAAATTCCCAAATCTTTTTATTTTTATTTTTTAAATTAAGATGTGATAGGACATTGCAGCCAAGCTTACGGTCAGGCCAGTGATCAGAATCAGAGAGTCAGATCAGTAGATCAGAGAATTTGACCCTAATAGTCCCAGAAAGAATTAAGTGCAAAGCCACCTTTGAACAATTATCCCTTGATCTATTTCTTAGTCTTGAATTGCATTCAGATAATGTTACGCAACCCAGTACACCAGGAATGGCATATTTTATGCCCAGGTCATAATGTAGCCCAAATAATACCACACCAACAAGTTTTAAATTCTCAAGTTGAAGAGTAATAGCCCCATTCCATTGTTAAGAACCCATACAAATAATTAATGGAGAAATTTAAGTTCACACAGTGGACCCCCCCCACCTTGTGGTCACATCGAAATATAAAACATTGCATAAGTAAAAGTGATTCGAAAAATAAAGTCAAAATCTAAAAAGCTGTATCACTGTTTATATGGTCAGAAACATTAAAGTCTAAAAATATAAACTTCCCTTTTACACAAGCTTGTGAGATTTCCAATAGTTTTCAATATACTTGGAGACAGTTTTCATAATTAAAATAAATTAAAATAGTTTTAGGTACTTAGTATGTCCTAAACTTTGGAATTAAATTTCATGTGTTAGAATAATGAACATGTAACTTATTAATGGCATAGTATTTAGTGAAATACTTTAGTTCTTTGGCTTCCAGTGTTCTCAATGTGCAAATAAGAATAATAAAGCAAACCATCCTCTATGTTATAAAGATCAAATTTAGATAGTTTGTGGGAAAACATTTTGTTAACTCTAAGGCATGCTATTAGGAATACTATCTCATTATTTTTTAAATTTACCCTTAAGTAAAAAAGGGGCCTATGGGATTTTTCTTTCTGAAGTTGTTCAACAAAACTGCTCTTTCTCATATAGAATCTAGAATTTGAGTCTCATCTAGAATCTTATGGGTTAGTCGCTGTTAACCATTATGTTCTGAATCCTGTTTGCTGCAAAAATGTCATGAAGCCCAATTTTCTCCTTTTCCAGCACCTCAGACTATCCATGTTTTACCTCTCAACCGTGTATTTTTAAACTAGGTAATAGGAAGCAATGGCCATTTGGACTTGCTGCAATCAGAACTGTACTGTAAACACTTATCACACCCATTCCTCACAGGCCAAAACGAGGGACCCCTGGAGATCAGCCTCCCTTTCAGGTTGTGTCCAATTAAACATGGCAACAGGCCAATGAAAAACAAAATATCCATTTTTAAAAAGAAAAAATGCACTTGATTTATCTTTGAACCCAAGAATGTGTGACAGCATGTTATAAATTGTGCTTAAGGTGGGGAATTTTAAAGTTGAAGCTCTAAGGGCTCCCTCCCCCAAAGATTCGAAGCTTCTTGTTCTTCTGAGTGTCAAATGGGTAGATATGGTGTATTACTTCTCTGGAACTTAATGATCTAGGTTTTCTACCTTTTAATATTTATGATGCTATATAAATGTTCTGTGTACTTGACATTTCCAGGGCCAATTTTTGCAAATGGTCTTAACCCAAACTCTAAATTTGCAAACACAAATTATTTGGGCAAATATTTCTGGTAGTTAGATAAAAATGCAGTGTTTGAGGATGTTATTTGATGCACACAATTTTAGAGACCATGCTGTTAGAAGGTAGAGTAGCCTCCCTAAAAACTTTCTTGAAAAACCTGAAAGTTTACTTATATCCACAAACTTTATCTTAAAAAGGAAAAGCAGGATAGAATTTTGAAATATTTTATGGTACATACTAGATGATCTAAAATCTTTACCCAAGTCATTATTATTTGCAGTTAACTTCACAAAAGAAGGCAGGTAGCATAGCACCTTCTATTTCATTCCTGGGGATTTCACTCCCTCATCTTATCTTCCCCATTATAGACAATACAGTAAAACACCAAAAACTAACCAAGAGATTTACAGGGACCAATTAAGTAGAAGGGGATGCTCTCCTTCTCCCAGGTTCTTGAATGAAGGGCTCAGGGGAACAATTTTTCCATGATCAACTGGCCACAGTTCTAAATTGTCTCTTTCATTTCACCCATTACAACATTAGCTTAATACAGTCACAAGGCTTCTTTCCAAATTCTAGTAATAAAATCAATATAAAATGGAATTTCCCAATCCACATTTAATTGTGATTTTCCTTTATTTGTGTTTTTAAAAAATATTTTCTAAAGCTCCATGAGTGGTCTGCCCAAAGTGTTAAGTGCCTGATTGATTGACAGATTATTTTACAACTAGTACTTACTATTTCTTTTTATTAAGAGCTGAGTGGCTTTTAGAGAAAAAACAATAGGATAAAAAAGAATGGGCTTCCCTGGTGGCGCAGTGGTTGAGAATCCGCCTGCCGATGCAGGAGACACGGGTTCGTGCCCTGGTCCGGGAAGATCCCACATGCCGTGGAGCAACTAAGCCCGTGAGCCATGGCCGCCAGGCCTGCGCGTCCGGAGCCTGTGCTCCGCAACGGGAGAGGCCACAACAGTGAGAGGCCCGCATACCGCAAAAAAAAAAAAAAAAAAAAAAAAGAAAAAAGGTCTTTGATTCACTTATTTCAAATAGAAAATTTCAGAGAAAAAAGTTATAAAGTCAGCAATTTTGACAGTATGTGCATTTCTTGCATCATATATTAATTGGTAGTCATAAATTATAACAAGTGGACATACAATACAAAAGTGAAAAGGAAAAGATGTATTGTAGAATTTTAAAGGTATTATGCAGTGGGTGATAATTGATCTTTTCTTAGTTCTTATATAAGTGAGTTTTTAAATATAAAACTAAAATACATAGAATGTGAGGACTGTGACTCCAGTGTGTATTTTATGAAACTATGGGGATTGTTCTTATGTAAAAAAGCAGGTGCTGCTTTCTCCATTACTGTCTTTATATCGTTTTTATTTTTCCCTTTTAGAATAGTTGGATATTTTTCAGAACTATAAAAAATTTAGATGACTTCTCCAAAATTTTGTTGATATCCTTTGTCATACATTTATATGCCACATATAGCTTTCCTAAGTTATTTCCTGTTTTATTTACCCTTGGTTGATATTTGACAAAAGAAAAAAAAACAGTTGGTAAAATTCTTATTTTAATCTCCATGGAACCAGTAAAACCTATCACCTGCTTTCTGTTCTGATTGGGTTAATTTTAAACAATTATGCAATATCTAAAGAGACAGAAACCCTGTATAACTTTTAAGGAAAATAAGTCAAAAATTTAGCAACTTTGAGCAGGATAGCCTTCTGATTTAAAACATGCTTTTCAAAAATCAGTCCTTTGAAAAAATTTTAATTACCTGATATGGATAGCAACCTAGAACTAAACAATCATATATACTCTGGGCCATTGGTTTATAATGCTTCATGTATTTCATATGTCCATCTGAAGTTTGCTACTCAGCAATGCATAAAACATAAGAGAGATGAACAGATTCAATAAATTACCCTGCTATTGGCCGATCATTTGTATTTTTTGGTCATGCATCTCCAAATGGTAAGTACTCTAAGAAGGATATTCAGACGGCAGGGCCTATCTTCTTTGTACGTACCCTTACATGAATGATCACTTCTAACATGGTGGTGGCTAGAAAAAGTTTAGTACAGTTGTTGCCCATTAGGCTCTAGTCTCATAAATGGGTTTTTAAGAATTCCTTGGGCAAACGGGAGAGCTGAGCATAGCAAGCTGGGTCTAAATTCAATATCACCATATACAGCAAACTTTCCACAAGTGTAAAATAACATTGTTGGGCTGCACCCCTCAGGCCTACTGGCTTATAATTGTCCAGAGGCAAGACCAAAGAAAGAGCCCAGAAGCAGTGACAGGGACATCAAGGACTTGTTGGATAGGGAATCTTACAAGTCAGAAGTCCTGGAGCGACGATGTTTAGCAGACATCAGGCAGAACACAGGAAAAAACTTGGCTACCTTAAGGAGAAGGCGGCTACCATTTATAGGGGGAATTGACTTCAGGTTGGCTCATAAGTTACCAGGGAAACCAGCGACTGGGCCGGGGGCAAGCACGAAAGCAGTTCTGATTAAGCCCTGTAATTAAGAGAATTGGATAGTCATGTGAGTGAAGCAGGTCCTGGTTGAGCAGGGGATGGACAGAGAGCAAGAGAACAGCCATCTTGAATGGCCTGACCATACCAATATCCATGACCAAATTGAGCCAATAGACAAGAATAGGGATCAATAAGTACAGCTGAGTATTATTTATTTTTTAGTCATTCAAAGAGCTACTTTTAGGCTCAAGCTGTGAGTGTCTTTAAAATGCTTTTTTGGGGATTTGTGATTAATTTTAGCCTGGGGAGACTGGTTTAGAGCTCCAAATTTAGATGATACCGCTGAGCTCTTGGAATTGACTGAGGGAAGTTGTTGAATGTTTGGCCTAGAAACAGACGCATGTTACATAAAGAGACGCCACAGCACTGAGGTAACACTGCAGGAGGCAGAACCAAAATGAGGCTGCATCTGAGTTCAGCACACATAGGGGAAAAGGACCGAGTAAATTATGCACCTGCACCAAATCAGGTTGATGAATGAAAGAGAGTGATTGATGAACAAAAGTGAGGGCTAAAAATCACATTAGTCTCTTAGTAAGTGAGGGAGGGAAATGCGATTCTTCTTAGGAAAAACTTATATAGAAGTATGATTCCATGTTGATTTTTAAACAGAACCCATTCAGAGTAGGCAATTCCTGACTGTTCCCTGGCTGCCACTCTTTCTTTGTTCAGTGTCTGCCCTGCCAGTCAAGGCTTTCAGGCATTCACCTATTCTGGATCACTGTCACCTTGCAACCTGCCTTTATTGTTCTATCCACATTTGCATTTGTCTTTGATGCCTCCTGCTTTCCCCTGCTTATTCCTCGTTTTCCTTCTAAGGCATCTTGTCTGTTCATATTCCTTTTTGTCTTTTCCTTATCAAGAGCCGTGTTCGGCCCTTATTCTGGGTTCTATGATGGTCATTTCACTGTTTGAAAGATCACCCTATTAAAATTGGGTAGGGTGGGCCCCCATCCAGTTGTCAAGGGAATTTTTTTTTCATTAATTTTGTGCACTAGTCTTTTCGAAGGGTTACACTTTCCCTTTTCTTCATTTTGCGTATCTAGGAAGAAAAGGATAAAAAGACAGTCAAGAAATAAAAGGAGGCAAAAAGTAGAATAACTGGAGCTGCCATTCATTGCTGATGGTACAAAGACTTTGTAAAATGGCACCACTACTTTTGGTGCTTGAGAGGTTTTAATAAAGTTTGATACATGCCTACTCTATGTTACAGCAACTCCATTGCTATGTAGACCTCCCAAAGGAATGAGTGTTTATATCTTTAAAAAATTGTACATGAATATTCATAGAGACTCTATTCAGCATAGGCAAAAAACTGGCAACAGTGTAAATGTCTACCAATAGGAGAAAGATTAACAGACCACATATACACACAACGATATGGATGAGTCTCAAAACAATTGTATTTAGTGAAAGAAGACAGACATAAATGAGTACGTAAAAGTATATTTCCATTTGTATGAAGTCCAAGAATAGGCAAAAACTAACCAATGGTGATAGAAATCGGGATAGAGCTTCCTCTGGGAGGGGGGATCATTATCTGGGAAGGAGTATGAAGAAATTTTCTGGGGAATGGAAATATACTATTTTGATCTGAGTGATGGTTACTTGAGTATAAACATATATTAAAAATTTCCAAGCTACACACTTAGGATTTATTCATTTTACTATATGAAAAGTATACCTTATTTTAAAAAAGAAGGGGAAGGGATAAAAGAAGATTTGGTGAAAAGAGCACCAGTTTGGAAATAAGATGAACCTGGATTCAGAATCATAGCTTGAGTTTAATAATTCTATGATTTGGGGCAACTTATTTCATTTCTTTCAACCTCAGTTTCCTCACCTGTAAAATAGGAAAACATCACCTATCTCATAGATGTGTTAACCACATTAAATTATTTAATGGTAGTCAATCAAGAAATACTAGTTTCTTTCATGACCCCTTCTTTTCTGTTTTGACTAATTATTAGCAGTGGCAAGATTCCTAACAAGTATTCTTTCTACTATGCCACCAGATAGGTTTGTATGTACATTAAGTTTGAGGAGTACCGCTCTAGAAAATTCCCAGTGTATAGCAGTACATTCAAGGCTCTCATAAATTATGCTTTAAAGAAATCTATTTAGTACTGCTTGAAACCACATCTCCCAATCTTATTAGATCAAGGAACTGCCCCCGCCCCTCCAAACATGTATTTTTTTCGGGAAAGACATAACCATTATCCCTCCACAAGATTTTGCTCTAAAGAAAACACCTTGAGAAACATGTCAGTGTAGCACATCTCCCAGTTATGAGTAAGAATTTTGGGGTATCCCCTGGCACATTTCAGAAATGCTGAGTTCAGGATTAGTCTGCCAGATACAACTGCAGCTCTTAGAACCACTTAATTTGCTGCTTTGACTCTATTAATACATATGTGCTTGGACAAATAACCCAAGTATGTGATTCTCAAATGTGAGTGAAGGGCACATCAGAATCATGTGGTGAGTTCTATAAAAATACACATAGATATATCATTCAGATTCTACTTTGGATAAACAAGGATGGCAATACAATCTGTAGGGACTGTTGAAAATACTGTCCCTGACACTCCCGCCCCACATTCCGGGCGTTCTGGAAGATACCGTCTGGTGATTACAATGCGCACCCTGACCCAGGTGAGAACTATTGGTTTAAATAAATGCATCTCAACTCTGATTGCCCGTTAGTATCACTCTGGCTTAAAAACATCAATTCCAAAGCCCACGGACTGACTTAATTGGCCTGGGGTTAGACTTGGAGATTGGCATGTTTTAAAGCTTCCCAGGTGATATTAATATGCAGCATGAGTTGAGAACCACTGGTCTAAGAAAAATAACGGTGTTTCTTTGACCCCATCACCAAAACTACCCATCATTTTGTTCTTAAGTTAAAAATACAG
This sequence comes from Kogia breviceps, assembly GCF_026419965.1. Lineage (NCBI taxonomy): Eukaryota > Metazoa > Chordata > Mammalia > Artiodactyla > Physeteridae > Kogia > Kogia breviceps. Next base: position 34,082,219 of record NC_081318.1, on the reverse strand, counting down.
TCATTTCAGTGGTGGGTATTAGTCAAAAGAATGTCGTCTATGCTGAAATTTCTTACGTGGGGTCCCTTGTCTCTATATGGAGAATGGTGAACATCAAAGTGGTGTTTCAGAAAGTACAGGACAGTGAGGTGGGTAAGAATTGCTGCTGAGTCATTAAGATAATATGAGATCTGGGCAGTTTGCACACTGCCCTCCATCCATATTCATTCAGAGCTTTAAAACTGGATATTACATACAAGCAATTTGTAGACATCTGGGTGTAGAAAAAACCTCTAAAAGGCTTTTTTCATTGTCTTTAAAAATAATCATTTTATAACTTAACTTCATTTGAACAATTTTTAAGTAAATGCTGTTATTATCAGAGAACTAGTTTTTCCCAAGTCACCTAATTCATACTAAGTAAAGCCCATAGCAAGGCTTTTAAAAATAAGCACTTTTCTTCTTTTTGAGAAAGAATCCACCATTAACAAAGATGTTTTTAAAGCTTCCATCATCTAATACCTTTAAGACTTCAATATTTATTATAAGTCAAAACTGGTATTCAATTAAATGTGTAAGTAGTAAATGATTTTATTTATTTCAGTAAGGAATGACTTTATTAAGAGGGATTACTGCAGCAGGCGGAAACGCCGCGTGTTAGCCAGAATGGTTTCAGGGAAGGAATGGAGGAACAAAGCTCTGATACGCGGCGGCCAGTGGCTGGGGAGGGAAGGAGGGACTTGTTAAAAACTGCTTTGTGGGCGGGGCTGGGGTGATAGTGTGGGTGAAGGCAGGGGGGTAAGTGCAGGATGGTGGAAAAGTGGAGAACGGTGTTGAAACTTAACAAACTGCTTTACATAATTGCAATAACAGGAAAAGTGCAGGCAGGAAATGTTTGTTGTCAGGCACATGGAGGACGGGTGGGGATCTGGGACTGACGCAGAGCAAACAAGTTGTAGTGCTGGAAGTTCTCACAAATAAACGGTCTCACTGTCCTAAGTCAATCCAGCCTCGGTTATGTCAAGCAACGTTTTGATCAGCCTTGTCAAGGGCTCCGCTGGAACATTAGCTCCCCAAACGGTGCCTGTGTTCAATTACTACCAGTCATTCAGGTACCCCATTGCCATTTACTTCTCTTCTAGCATTTGCCATTTGCTTTTTCTTTCATTCCTTTTTGTTTCTAATATTTATTTATTTATTTATTTGGCTGCGCGGAATCTTCCTTGCCACGTGCGGGATCTTCCTCTCGGCATGTGGGATCTAGTTCCCTGACCTGGGATGCAACCCGGGCTCCCTGCGTTGGGAGCGCGGAGTCTTAGCCACTGGACCACCAGGGAAGTCCTGCCATTTGCTTTCTTTCTTATTTGATTTTTCTGTGTAAATGTTGTGTTGTTTATTTTACATTCCTGGTATTTAGAATAGTGCATGGTATACAGTAAGTACTCAGTAAACATCAATTCAATGAATGAATAATTACCCTGTAAAAATACTCAACAATTTAGACTTCCATAGGCAGCGAACCACTCTATGGATATCGCTGAATGCAGTCCACACTGGGGTCGATAGATCTGCGATTGGCTGAATCCACAGATGCGGAATCCGCTGAATAGGAGGGCAGAATGTAATACTACACCATGTTACATAAGGCACTTAAACATCCATGGCTTTTCGTATGGGTGGGGCGGTGGTCCTGGAATCAATCCTCCGCAGATACTGAGGGACGACTCGTAGTAAATGATTTTAAAAAAAACCTTAGAAGTGCCTTATCTAAATTGTAGCTTTGAGGGCATATTTCTTGTTTACTTGTCTTCCTTGTGCATTAATATCCCTCTTTTTTACCATTTGGAAATAAAGAGACTCATTGGTAGAGGCAGGAAGTTTTGTGGAAAAATAAATATCTATTTACTTAAAATGTACCAATACTATCTAATGGGGCAGGGGAAGCTTGAATAAGCCTTCTGGGAGATGAGTTAATGTGCTTTTATTAAACCAGCCCTCCAAACTGTGTGGGCATGACCCTAATAGAAATCTGGGCATTGATGTGTTTTACAAAAAAAAAGTAAAACACACACACACACACACACACACACACACACACACACACACGCCTCCTCTAATTGTCAAATGATAGATAATAAATGTTTACTGAAGTGTGAGATATAATATTTTTTAGTAATAGTAAATATAAATTGAGGCAGTCAGGTCTTTTATCAATTGAAGGCATTATAGTATTGCTATTGATAGAACTTTTCTAGTCCTTGCCTTATATCATTAAACAGTGCTGGTCACCAAACCTTTGCAAGGTTTAATTGCTCTTCAGGGGAACAGTGTGGAGCAATTATATGAATGATACCAGATCTCGACGATCAAGTTATGTGAAAAGATGGGGAAAGTTGAGCAAATTCTCAGTGGAAAAGGAAAGACTTCATGTAACCCAACTGAAGTTTTAAAAATTATAAGGTGGATTGATAAAATTGATCCAAGCAAACTCTTTATGTTTCAAGACCAGAGAAGTGAGTAGATATGATCTGAAAATTAGAAAGTTGGGAACAAGGAAAAAAGAAGGCAAAACTCTTTTACACAAAGGATAATACGCATATGGAATAAATTACTATAAAGGGCCCCGGAAGCAAGGAGCATCATTGAATACAGGAGGGAATGAAATGAATTTCTAAATAAAAAGGGAAGATAGAGAAGAACAGGAAGAAAATAGGCTGATGGAAACAAGGGAAACTTTAAAAGGCAGGTATGATGAGCAGAGAAACCTTTCACTGGGGTCCCTTCACTTCTTCCTGATAGTGCTGTTAAATGGCTTTTGGCATAGCCTGTAATCTAAAATAATGTCATAGCGTGGTGCCCTATGCTGTCACATTTAACCAAATGCTACATGGCATTTAACATTCGTCTACCTCCAGGGATGTCTAAATACAACTCTATGTAATGTAACTCTACTCTGCAAATAGGTGGTTTGAGAATACTACCCACCTTTTTGACCAATGAAGTTCAACTTTTCTATGGATGTTGCAGATTCAAGGAATTCCTCCTTAGTCTGCTGCTTTAAAAAATAAATTGTTTCCCATAAGCATCTATAATCTAGTGCATGTCAATAATTGATGAGATGATTTTCAGTAGGACATACAGAAAGTATGAAAGCATATTAACCATTTGTAAACTATCCAAAATGGGACTGACTGTCTCTCGTTGAGCACACTGTCTTCTGTTACATCTGAAAAGAATCCCCTGCTTTTTTAGCTGGAAGCATGAATCTTTTTTTAGGAAAGTGTGCTGAGGCTGAATACAGGATTTCGAGTGATGGATGATTTGAAACATGAATATGTAAGGTATTGCTAGCTAATTATTCAGCGGTTACTTCAGTGGCTTAGATGGGGAATAGGTTTCCTTTGGGAGACAGGATTCTGCTTTCAAGTGGTGCTAACTAAAGTGTTAGTACTAACAGTTATATAGTACCTGTTACTGCTAATTCTCTCCCCAAAAGTATAGGTACATCGCTTTCTAAAATATAAAATGCTTAATAGGAGCATAGTCATTGAGTGCTTGGAAAATATCTACTTGGTTAAAACGGACAAGAAAGTTTTCTTTAATTTAGGCTCAATTGTGAATTTTTAATATTGCTTTCATAGGTATGGTCTTTTTCCCACACCTGGGCAGCATACTCTTGTCATTTTCTGAATACCAACAAAAAACACGAGAGGACATTGAGCAGGACAGTGGCTTCTCAGTGACGAACTTAGAACTTTTTGAACTTCTCAAACATAAAAGGACATTTTCAGATGGAAAAGTTCATCAATAACGCATTGAGACCATTATCAAAGTTTGTTGGCCTAGATGTCTCACTCTGAGATTCAAGTCAGATGTGGGACATGTCCACTATTCACAGGCAAGGTTAGTGTATATTAATGACAGACCGTAATCTGCCAGAATGCCCAAAGGAGATTGTAGTTTTAAGAAATGGAATCTAAAATGCCATGAGTGTATCCAGAGAGACACATAGGTAGGACAGGCTCCAATAGATTCCTAGATTTGGGCACGAATTCTATGCACTGTAAAAGAACTCTGGGTAACTGGCACAGTGGGTACATTAGGTCTAAACCTTTGACTCTTCAGTCCAGCGCTGAGCTGACAAAATCATAGAGCCGATCTCACCACTCCTGTGTTCTCTGACTCTCACTTCACGCCAAAACAAACCAATGAAAGGCATTGGTAAATAACTGTGGCATTCTTTCCCACTAATACACAATCTTTCTTAAAATTGTCCTCCCAGGAGATCCTCACAATCTACCGGGTTCGGCACTATAGATGAAACCTATTTAATAATCCTTGCACCGATCCTTACATAGATGCAAATTCAGAATGGGGCTAGAAAAAAATGTCTGTGGAAAGTATCAGGGCAGCTCTGAGCAACAGAACAAGACACTTTCGTACAAAAACAACGTCTTTGCTTTCTGATTTCATAATGAATAATACAGGGCATGTGGGGCGGGGGGAGATTTTTGGTGTCAAAGGGCATTGAAAGTTAGTTAAGACGTATTCGTTTTGTGGAGAAAATCTCAAAATGGATTTTTGGCTTTTTTCATTTGAGGCCTTTTGGCTTCATTTTCTCAAAAGTTAGATACAGATTGGTAGACAGGTAAGTAGCTGGGTGGACATATAGGTACATAAGGAGGTAATAGCACTGATTCATTTTGGTTGACCATGCTTTGCAACATTTTATTTTGCAAGCTGGTTTTGTGTTATAGAAATATAGAGACAACAATACCACAGAGAAATATTTGTCCTATGTTTAAATTTACGGGGCACTGAATTTACTGTGTATAGTTAAAGAAACACATACTAGTATTTTGTGTATGCTGAGGTTAATTTTCAATATGCAGTCTCCCTTGGGATATTTATATTCTTCCAATCAGCATGGAACTGTCCATCAAAACCAACGTTATAAATTTTTTTTAACTTGGCACTGAGAAATGTTTCAGGGCTTTCTTTAAAGAGCTCTAGACAGATTAGCAATATTCCTGTAAAAATGACCTCTGTCATTTTCCCTGGTGCTGGCTACTTATTTCAATGCAGTTGAAGTCAGAGGAGGAGAGGGGTTTCCCCTCTTTTTCCTCCCTCTCCCTTTTAGATAATTTTAGAACCATTTGTTTAAGGCATAGAACTTATGGCTAATTTTAGAAAGTACTGATATTTACTTTAGAATGCAACCTGCATTTTGGTGTAAAGTTTATTTTAATTAGACCAGTGGAAAATAGTTTCCAAAAGGGAAAATACATCCCCCCCCCCCCCCCCCCCCCCCCCCCCCGCACAAATTGCTTCCATAATTTTGGAACCCTGCTAAGCATTTTTAATAGATATGTGCCCTTAGCTCATCTTTTGCATGCTAACAATTTAATCTGAATACCAATATAGACACAAAATAAACGATTGTTTCCTGCCAGAGGTATCTGCAGAAGAAATCTTGGAGTAAAACATTGTCTTTGCAGCTCATTGTGTCTCTAATTAGAGTGGAAGGAGGCAGAAGCTTGCTGGTGTCAGTCTGTGTTTAGCATGCCCTGGAGCCTCAAACTCCTGTGGGTATCAAAGTGCACTAATTAAATGAGGGGTCCACAATACGGCACTAAACATCAGAGTGCGAGAAAGAGTCCAGTGTCCTCAGTGCCTTTGAGAATCTGTGGCCCACGCTAATTACCCATTGTTGAATTGACTTTCCATTCTGTGAGGAATGAATGGTTCCACTCTCCCTCCTCCCTTCACCCCTCCCCCTTTCTATTTTACCATCTTTGCTTTGGCCGCCTAATTAATCTTATGGAAATCTCCCGAAGCCAGATTCCAGCAAGGTTGCCCCGATGTTTATAATTTGATTTGTGATGATAAAAGTGAAGGCACCCGGTGATGGAACAGTGTCATTTTCAACGCTCTTGAGAATCGAAGAGGCTATCAATCTTTCCCACGTGCATGGCAAACTGATATCCTAGAAAATTAACTTCAATTAATAACAGAAATCCCGAGACACATGAGAAAGCGAAGCTGCTTTGAAAGAGAACCTTCAAAGATGTCTCTGGACTGTCTTTTATATGCAGACCTTTTTTATATAAGAGATCCTCAATGAGGAAATATATATATATGCGTGCTTGCATGTGTGTGTGTGTGTGTGTGTGTGTGTGTGTGTGTGCCTTTTTTTTTTCAATAGTAATTTTAGGGAAGTATGGTGTCATTCATACCTAGCGTAGAAAGAATTTAACCAAAGTTCTCTAGGTTTAATATCAAAGCATTCCTGTCTTTAAGCTCCAACATTTGGTGTCTTTTTTCTTTTGATTTGATGAGCAATGCAATTTTAAACATCATTTGAAAACTTTTCTTCTTATCCATAAAGCTTTTCTGTGGGCAATCAACATCTTAAATGTAATCACAAAATATATATGCATGTACAAACATACATACACAGTAAAACTCACTAAAATTTTTGACAGGATAGGGTTCAACAGAACCTGTCCAATATAGTAAGAGTTGGATTGAATAAGGAATAAAAAGCCTCTTTCCCACAAAGTTTTATATCAGATATTACTTGATTTAACACAAGTCTACTCTCTAATTATGTGCTCCAATTCTGGATTATACTTTCAAAAAGAGAAAGAAAGCAGTTATTCTTGGACAGCACAATTTTAGTTTATTGATTCAAAGATTTTAGACATTTATAATATTTTATCACAACAACTAGAATGAATGCACCATCCAGAATAATCTCAGAGATAAATACCTAATTCCTTCTCCCCCTCTTCTCCTCTGCTTCTTTTTCTGCTTATATTTCTACTTATTTTATTTCTAAAAGCCATTAGGTTATTAAATCATAATTCTCAAAATATTAAAAGAAACCTAATTCTCACCAATAAATAGTCAGCACCTCTCAATGTTTTATTGAACTTAATAATGAGGGAACCAGCAGGATGGCAAAGCTAGTTCAAAAAAGATGAGAGGAACTGGGCTTGTGTACAGCCCTTGAAAACAAGAATGAAATAAGATTAGGTGAAATAAGATTAGGAAATTACAAGCTTGATTAATCCTATGGCTCAATGAATATGTAACTTTTAGAGTTAAATTTTCTACTGGACAGAAAAGAATGTTGTCACACCTTAGTTTTTAAAAGTTAACTTCCAACTTTTCAGAGTTGTCAAATGCCTGGGCTCTAGTCAAGCATGAATGCGAAGTAAAACAAAGTTACATTCCCAGAGAAGATCAGGTGATCCTCAGACTCCGGGCAACCTTGTTAGATAATTCTCTAGCATGGATTAAGGAAACTCAAATTTTGGATAATTCTCTTTGACAAGGTAAATACACTCACCAGCTTTGCAATTAAAACAAATGACCAAAGTTAATACTGTTTTTACAAGTCAAAAGTGGGAGGGCTTGGAGATTTTAAATTGAGCAAAACAAGCAAACACACAAAAATCTGGTTTAGTAACCAGATCAGGTAAGTTTGTACAATTTTAAATTTTTGTTGGAATTACCACATGATTGAATTCATTTTGTACCATTTATTGTTCTTTAAAATCTTGTTTTTTTTAAGTATTTATTTATTTGGCTGCTCCGGGTCTTAGGTGCAGCACGGGGGATCCTTGCTGTCTCATGAGTGCAGGATCTTCCTTGCTGGGCACCAGATCGTTAGTTGTGGTATGTGGGCTCTTAGTTGCAACAAGTGGGATCTAGTTCCCTTATCAGGGATCGAACCTGGGGCCCCCTGCATTGGGAGGGCAGAGTCTTAACCGCTGGACCACCAGGGAAGTCCCTAAAATCTTATTAACAGACATTGGGAATCTATGAAATTAACAGACATGGGAATCTCATGGAACCTACGAGCTGTGTTATTGTATCATACCACCTCGACCATTTATGTATGCTGATTGGCTGAAATTTTATTTCTACCTTTGCTAGCTAGGACCATGTGTTTAAAAATGAGAAATTGCAATTCAATTAAAATCCCAGAGACTTCCCTGGTGGCACAGTGGTTAAGAATCCGCCTGCCAATGCAGGGGACACGGGTTCAATCCCTAGTCCGAGAAGATCCCACGTGCTGCAAAGCAACTAAACCCATGTGCCACAACTACTGAGCCTGCGTGCCACAACTTCTGAAGCCCCCGCACCTTAGAGCCTGTGCTCTGCAACAAGAGAAGCCACAGCAACGAGAAGCCTGCGCACCGCAATGAAGAGTAGCCCCCACTCGCCTCAACTAGAGAAAGCCCGCGCAGCAACAAAGACCCAACACAGCCAAAAATAAATAAATTAATTATAAATAAATTAATGAAAAAATATTTTAAATCTCACATTTTAAAGTGGGCAAATGATATATCATGTGTGTTTTCACTTACTTGTTGAAAATAATATTCTGAGATCTCTAGCAAGTAATTAAAAATTACTTTGACAACAAAGAAATAGTAATATCAACCTTAATGTTTTAAATTTCATATATTAATTATATGTCCCTTAAGTCATAGCTGGATGCTGAATCAGGTATTAGAATTGACCATTCTTATGTCTTTTCATTAAAAAAGATCATATCTTCCAGAAGTCTAGCAATTCATTGACAAGGAAAAACATTTTCTGCCATAATTTACTTGTACTCATGTGTCTTCAGCATGTGTAACATCAGCAACATTGCTTTTAGAAATGACTTGCTAGACCTTTTATTTATTAAAAATATATTTTTTGGAGATATGATTTCATTCTTAACACACAGAAGCATTATTCCCAGCACATTTTTTTATTGTACACAATTCAATTATATAACACTGCTTAATCTCACTCTATATGGTGTGTTAATAATTACAAATAGGATTTTTTTCCCTATGAAATAAACATTTTCTTATTATGATTGGTTTTAATAAAGTGGAAGGAACCAAGACTGAGAATAAATCAGAAGTATCATGCAGATTCATGAATATTATTAACTTGACCAAGCAAAATCTGCCCTGGACACCTTTACATAGAAAGAGACAATGAAATATGTGTTTATATATGTATTGTTATGATCAATACAAACTTTATCTGAATTGTATTGTGAAAGTCTAAAAGTGATATTTAAATTATCAAAGCGTTGTATAAAACGTCAAGGATGAGGGAACCCAAATTCACAATGAATGTCAAAAGGATGTTTACTCTGGGTGCCATTAGGTCATGCAGCCTGTCATATGCCAAACAAAACATTTTGCTTATGTACAGGGTGATGTTTTAAAACATGTCCTCACAAAGCTACTTCTTAAGTCATCTAGGGTCCATTTTTCTCAATGATAGATATTTCTGGCTGCATTAATACTCCCCCAAACCCAATTAAAGATAGGACATATATTTTTGCCAAATATATATTTAAAAAGCCATTAATTCAGTTTTTGCAGAACTATGTGAAAATCCTAGCATCCCAGGTAGGGTTGTATTATTGTACTGAATCTCCTTAGTACTAAAAGGATCATTTCCAGATCCAGTGGGTTTCCCACTTTGCCAGCACTGGACTACCTCCACATAGCATGATTAGCTCTCATCTTAGATATTGTTTAACACATTTCATGTTAAATAAAAAGAAACTGGATGATGTAATAAATGTTTTATATTCAATAAGATAATCATCATATTTCATACATTCATTCTTACAGAGTGCCTGTTTCCATCCTTCAGAAATGACCTGCAAGTAGCCTAGCAATAATGTTAACTCTATATGGGCTTTATTCTTTGCTCAGTTAATCACACATTCAATTTACCTATCTTCCTGCCCATGTGCATTATAATGCAAATCAATTCAAGTAGAGATGTGAGAGCTTAGGAAGGCTGGCCTGGCGAGCCAGCATCCTTTATTTCTTGCCTTAGAGCTAGCCAAGCTCCTGAGATGAAAATGAGCTTAATTAGAATTGTAGAAGGATTTAAAAGTCAGTTTAAAAAATAGAAAACTATTCAAACTGAATATTCTATCCGCAACAAAGTGGAAGAAAACGTTCACTGCCTATGTCCAAACATCTCAAACCTCAAAGGGTCAGAGGACAGTCTTCAAGAGAAAGCTGTTCTTGGCATTCAATACAGCCCTTCCCCAGGAAGAAAAGTATGAAAGAAGTTCCGTGCTGTTTACTACCCAGGAGTCAGGCCAGTAAACAGAGCACACCTTTCACCTGTCTTGCTGTTCCAGTTCTATTCCCTTCAGCCCAGATGCAATCCAGGGCCCTATACACAACACCCCAGGTTGTAAAGGCCCAAGAGACCCATGAGATAGATACAAGCACAAGTGCTGCAGAGTCAGTCTTAGAGCTAATAAAGAAAACAATTTCTAATCTCACAATGCTGAAATTTTCTTAAGCCCTGTGCTCCAAGAAAATAGTGAAGGTTAAGAAATCCCCTCACTCTTTTGTGCTCTGAGGACACCCTTCCCCATATGACTGAGTTAAGACTCATGATACACCTCTGTCCCCACCTCATTTACCTATAACAAAGCCAGGCACAGACCCTCCACATTCCAATTTTTTTGCCTTGTAAGTAATTAGCTGAACTGCTTGTTCCAAAAGATCAATCAGGGCAAAATGCTGGTTAACTGAAATTTGGTTAAGTTTTGTTCCTTCTCTCAGAGACCTGAATTTTGACCCACCCTCATCCCGATCCAGCATATAACTCCTCATGAGAACAGGCTGGCCTCATGCAAAAAGATTCTCTGATCTACTCTCAGACCATACCACTCTTTCATCCCACTTCCACACACCCAGTTTTTTCCAGTCCTGTTTATCCCTCTTGATAGAGAAGAAAATTATTTTCGCCGAATGCTATGGTCGCCGTGTCCTCCCTATTGCAATAATCCCTTTCCCTACTTTTGCAATAATCATTTGAATATAGCCTTTCTTTACTAAGACTGGATTTGATTATTTGACAAATCTTATCAATGTCCAGGAATTTTGGAAAACTTTAGGTCTGCTCCTAACCTGGGGATTGAATCTTCCTTGACTTCTGGCAGTAAACCCATAAATGATCCTATGGACCTATGTTGCCACAAATTGCACACACTTTTCTGTGGGGTAAGCTTCATATGATCAACCCTTCTAGAGAGTAAGTTATCAACGATTTGGCAGGAGAAATTGTTTTTTCATTTGTTTTTAAAATCACATTTTCACAAAAACAAAAGTTACAGAATCCTAATCATGTAGGCCTGTCTTAAGAATTTTAGTAAAATAATTAAAACATTCTAAAATATCGTGTATGAATGAAATGATCTATCATGATAGAAACTAATGATATAAGTATTGTAGTCATTTCAAAGTTAAGGGATCATCAAAATAGAGGCAAATTCCACCAGGCTGATGTCAACTTCTCAATATCATCCTCATCAAAGGAGCTGGAAGCTGGGACTATCCTGGTGATCCAGCAATTAAGACTCCGTGCTCCCAATGCAGGGGGCCCAGGTACAATCCCTGGTCAAGAAACTAGATCTCGCAGGCCACAACTAACAGCCTGCATGCCACCTAAAAAAGAAGATCCCACATGCTGCAGCCAAAATGAAAATCCTGCACGCGGCAGTGAAGATCCTGCATGCTGCAACTAAGACCGATTGAGGCCAAATTAATTTAAAAATAAATAAATATATTTTTTTAAAAAGGAGCTAGAAGCTGGACCAATCTGAGCATCTGGTTTCTGATAACTGAGTTTGTAACTTAATAAACCAGCGGTTTTATTCATTTGTTTTATTTACACACATGCATGTACACACAGACACACACACACACACACAAAATCATTGTCTCTCCCAAATTAGTTTAACTTCAGTCACAATTGTCCTGAAAGCATATTCATAGAGTATCCAAGGCACAATATAATTTTAACAGTACCAATAATTCTGTTTATATAAATGTACTTATGTCGGTCTTTACTTACCCTATAAAACGTATGATATGTCTAAATTAAATTTCCAACAGTGAACATATGAGTTCATAAAAACAATATATGCTGTGCCATTATTAAAGTATATAAAAAGTAAGAGAAATTCAAAACAACTGAAAATCTAGGGTTATATCAGATCAGATGCTCTCTCTTGGCTCCCAACAATGAACTTGACAATGAAGATGAGGCTAAATTGCCCCAATAATAATTAACTTATCAATAGCAAAGAATTGCTTCAACTTAAAAAGATGTGGGATGCAATTAGACACCTATTTAAAATACGCATTTTATTATTTTGAGGCTAACAAGATGAAACTTTGCTATTTTTCATGTGACACTGTCCTGAACAACAACAGCACTGAAGCATCCATCTTTTAAAGGATTTTCAAGTTTGGAAGAAAAATCACTAAGATGTTTTATAACAAGAAAGAGAGAGCTTGATTGGAGAAATGACATTAGAACACAATCAAAAATGCAGGTACAGCATTGCTTGGCTGTCTACAAGGGAGAGGGTTTTAAGGTTATAGATTGAGAGCACTGGAAGGTAACTGCTGCAGCTGAGGAGAGGGTTAGAGGGCGGGGTGCGGGGACAAGGCACACCCCTGAGACACAGATACCCCCGTGCAGTCCAAAGACTGAAGCTTATATTCGAAGATTCAAAAATACTCCTCTTGCCCCCATCCTACCACCAAGCTAACAAGACTTCAGTAACAGTAACAGTTGAGTACAAATAGTACTCTAGAGGCAGACTTTTTCCCAGGATCAGCAGAAAAGGAAGCACCAAAGCCAAGCAGGGAGACAAAAATAAGGTGACAAAGCAACAGGAAGAATTTGAAGCCTCTGATGCCCATAGTTACAAGAAACATCAAATACAGCCCAACTATTGGCCGGAACAACAGAGACTCAACACAGATAAGAAAACAATCAGTGAGCTTTAAGGTAGATCCACGGAAATTATCCAAACTGAAACGTAAACAGAAAAACAATGAAAAAAAAAGAAGAGAACATATCTTCAAAAACTGTGACACAATATCAAACCCAGTAACTTTAGCCTGATTGGAATACTTTGAAGTAGAAGACAGAGAGAACAAGGCAGGTGAAATATTTGAAGCAATATGGCCCAAACTTTTCCATTGCAAGGGGAGCTAACTCAATCTAACTTGAAAGTTTCATCATCTAGCTTTTCGGCAGATGCTTGGAAAGCTAGATGCCACATCCTATGGTATGGAAGGGCAACCCAGCCTAGGTAAGATGCTAACCAAGAGAAGGAAGGAATAGTCAGGAAAATCTGAGAAGGTGCTCAATGTTTATACCTCCAAATGCTTCTATAACTGACTTTAAAAAAACCCCACTGAACATATATTTATAAAATGTAAATTTTTAGTAAGTATAGAATTGACTTACTATATTTCTTACTATTTCTAAAGAATGGAAAAATGTAAGTGTTGTCAAGAACTGTGAAGGGTTTAAGATTTTACCCTACTTGCGAGTTAGGCTGACACATGTTCATGGATGCTGGCAAGAAAACACAATACTTGAATCACACAGAAAAAAGATGTCATAACTCATGGCACATCAAGCAGCATGAACACCATCATGTGTGTATCAACTTCCCTTGCCTCCTGCATCTCACATGGGTGAAGTGGAGGCATCACGTGAATGTTGCACACACAGATGGGTTGTGTTACAGCTGAGGAACCCTGAGCTTAGGGGATCACAACCTTTTATAACAGTCTGCAAGGGAGCAAACATGCCTGACTTTTTCCCAGAGGGTGGCATTATCTTTATTATACTGGACAGTAAACAAATCTGCCTTTTGCTCTGACAGACACTATCTCTTATTCTTCCAGCATTGTTCATTATACAGACATCCTTGAAAAGCTATTCCAGAACAAAGGCTGTCAGTTACTCTGCTCTCAAGTCCTGGGGAGACACGAGAAACCCCTCGAGAACTGTCTCCCAGCTGGGATCTACACATGAAAGAGATCAGATATGTGATATGTCATAATCTAAAAGAAGGTCACGGACCACGCTAAGAGCACCAGCACCTTGATTCAAAGCATTTTCATACTCACGCTTCGGGTGCTGAATGGAAGAGAAAAGTTTGTAAAAAGAAGTTTTAAAAAGTAACTTAAGTAGGCATTATATTTGTACATGGTTTTAATGAAATAAGAGAGATTTTGAAAGATGGTTCTAGAGTTTTAGAAGTCACAATTTCTTCATGGGGAAAAAAGAGGAAAATGTGAAAAGATATCTTGATAAGGTGCATGACTTCACTGTTTTCTTTAATCATAAGGACTGTCTTTCAAAATTACTTATTTCACAGTTTTTCAAGGCTAAAGAGGAGGCAAGACTCTTGAGTTTTATGTTCATAATTCAAATAAGAACACATTTTTGTCAGTTGAATGACTAGAGTTTACTGTGAAGATTGAGTCATTTAAAGCCCTAGTTAATTTTCATAGGATACAAATTACAATATTTTATAAAAAGAACAAAAACAATATTAGCAGTAATTATTCTTCATGAAAGACCACTAGGGTATTAGAAAGCCCTTTCTTTCTACCATCTGACATGGGCAACTTAATCCAGCAATAAAAACGTACTCACCAAACTGTCTACCAAGAGCAACTAGAAATAATTCCATGTAGCCCTTTGGAGGATCTCTTCTCAATGATGCCAATTATTATGCTAAATATCTATATACTGATGTGAATTCAGGTTCCCCATGTGTTTGATACCAACACAGAGAAAATAAATTGCCTGGATGTTATATCTTATATATAGTGTCAATCATCTATCCATTGTCCAAAATAAGAGCTTCCACTCTTCAAAATCTGTTGAAATCTGGAATTTTTTAACCACAGCAAAAATGGTTCTAAATCATATTCAGGCATACTACTTATCAAGGAAGGAGTCTGTAAAAATTAAAATACTAAAAAACTCATTCAAATAAAAGTATAAATGACTGACAGCTGAGCAATCATTCACTATATATTTAGCAAAAACTAGTAGGTTGTGGGTACTATGCAAAGAACTGAACAAAAAATGTACACTAAACCATTTACCATGTATGAAAGATATTACCTTGTGCTTCACTTAATATCACTGAGATTCAGTTTCCTTATCTACAGAGTTCAAATTAGAAAAAGGATGCTATGCTTCTTCCAGGTCTAAGGTTCTTTGCATCAGATACCTACTTGGCCTGAGCTTATGTGCCATACTGGTCTGTTTAAATTAAATGAAGTCATCAGTGTTTGTATTAGTACCCGTTCGCCCACCCATTCTCCTCTCCCATATTTGGTACACCCAGCCCCTTCTTCTCTCAGATGGCCAGGGCCAAGATGTTGTCTAGGATGCTGTGTGTTTCTCCAACCCTGTGCAAGAGTTGGGACTATTCCAGTTTCTGGACATTTCTTATACCCACTTGCTTATTAAAATTTTAAAGTACAGATTTCCCTATATGCTGAATATTTTGTCTTCAATTTGCCAAAGTGATGAAAAATCACGAGGAATATTAGTCCAGCTGTAAGTTTTAATACCTAATATGGAATTTATATATTATACTTCCCAGAGGAATTTTTATTTTAATGGTGGAGTCTTGGAAATACACTTTTTAAATCCAAAGGAATATGAGTCATTTTATCCATTATTACCATCTATCTGATTTTAGGGGAAAGTTTGTAAAATTTCCAATATAACAAGGTAAAGAAAAGATATGTTTGGAGTTCACAATGTATAGGCAGCTGTCTTTATGCCCAGGATTGAGTCAGCATGAGATGATGATTCCCTTACTAATTAAACTTTGCTGGGAGCTGGTATTCCTTTTAAGAGGCAGAATGAATCCTAATTAATTAGAGGCAACAGAAAATCCAGGCAACGTACTATAGTAGAAAAATCATGGAATTAGAAAAAAAAACAAAACAAACAACCTCAACAAACACCATTCACTATCGGTATGCCTTAAATCTTACTTGTTTTTACCCTTCTCTCTCTCATTTCTCTCATAAGTAAAGTTTAGAAAAGAATAATATTTGAACTATTATGTGAATCAAATGTGATAATCTGGCACATACAGAAATCCATGGGAGTGGATAGCGTATATTACTAAGGGGAAGAAAGTTGGAGATGAAAACATAGAGTATGATTAAGAAAAAAGACAAAAAATGCTACAGAGAAGTAAAATGTAAATGTTTTCCAGATATATTTTCCCTGAAGAGTAGGGAAGCATCCACCTTCTCATTCTAACCTCATTATGGCAGTTCTTAACCAAAGGTGCCCCTTAGCACCACTTGGGAGTTTTTCCAAAATGGGCCCCATGGCCAGGAACAGCTCTGGGGCACATCAAGAATAGTAACTCAAGAGTTGCTGCTGTACATTTGTTTTCATTTGTACCTGTTCCATGCTGTAGGCACACACCGTGAGAGTAGAACAATATTGGCAGCAATGTGGAATTTCAGTGAGGAAAATTCCTAGCAAACTTCAAATCTGCTTCCCACGGATTAAATATGGTTCAAGTCACAATATATGTCAAAGGCCTAAATGACTAATGGACAATGAGTTATACATAGGGATTGGTGCTTCATTAAAAAGAGTATCATAAATTTTAACAATATATATATACTTTTTAAATTTTAACAATATATTTTTGATATCTGATTTTACTCCCTTCATCCAAGGTAAATCTTTCACTGAAATATTGTTACTGCTGTAAGGAACTTTGCTCTCTGGAATCATGTCATGTGGGATATTAACTTCTGGTGGGTACAATTTACTAAACCACTCAATTGCAAAGCCTGTCACTTCACTGTTCAATAATTATGGCTCTTCCTATTCAGCATATAGTTGATAGTTTACTTTCAGAATGTGAATTGTTCACCTTTTGTCTCCAGCAGCTATAGCTGTTGAATTTTCCATTATAATCTAAACCTAAAGGACCAATTTTTAAAAAATTCTTAATATCCCAAGGCACCTTGCTTCTTTAGACATGAATATTAAATAGGGTGAAAGCTTAAAACCCTTGGTGGCAAGTCCCGTCAAGAGAGGCCACATGAGGACATTCAAAATACAACTAGCCAACTCACATTCTATTGTGGGATTAATTAGCTGTGAGCTACAGAGTCAGTGTTGTAGTAAAGGTACTTTTCCGTAGAGCTTTTGTCACGTGCTTCTGCCAGGTCCATTTAGTTTTTTCTCAGTCTCAAGCCATAGTTTGAGGAAAAAGCAGCTGGACGTGGTGGAAGGAGCAGGAGACAGAGTAGGAGGGTTCTGGATGATCCCACTCTCTTTACATTACACTTTGCCCAGACAGCAACTGACTAGCTACTTCCTCTGAGAAAGTCTTTCTCTTTTTCCAGATTGACACCATTAGAGGAAGCTATTCTTAACCCTCGGATCAAGTAAGCTGGCGAAAAATGAAAGTGAAATCTTTTAAGTTAAAAAAATTTTATATCATTGTCAGTTTGGTAAGAAAAAAGAAAAAAAAAACACTCTCCATCTAGCAGAGAGAAGAAAACTCTCTCCTTTTCAAACTCTTATGATGTTTTTTCAGTATGTTGCTCAAAATTGAAGAAAGGGCTCATTTCTTGACTATCACCATGATTTTCACTGAGATTTATGTTCAATGACACTGGAAGATTACACATAAACCCTGACAGTAGTGTAGGCTAGATCCTGCCACCTGAACTATAAAAAAGAATGATTGTAGATGCATCGGAGGGCTAATTAGAAAGTCTTTCACTCCTCTGCCCAGCCAGCTACTCTTGGTTTCAGTTACTTTCTTTGTGGGGGCATGTCTTCCTTTTCTGTTCTACACCTTGCTATAGTTTGTAAAATGTTGGAAAATTTTTAATGCATTTTCTCCCAAATAAAATAATGTAATACAAGTGAGATTATTGAAGAACTATGTGTTTTCCTGAGCCACCAATTAGCATTATTATTCTTTAATGGGCATATTTCTATTTCTATCAGACCATGACAATTAGGACAATTGCACTGTTTCAAATCTTTCAGTAAAATTGTTTAATAGTTACAACTTTTTCTCCTTTGGTTAAGAGATTTAAATTTGTGGTTTTGGGGTTCCATCAATCTCTGCATGTTCTGATTTTGTTTGTTATAGGGTACGTTATTTCCCAGGAGTCTTTAAATATTATCTAACTCCTAAATGACTTTACTTGTAGCAGATGTTGAGGGGTTTTGTCAAAACCTACTCCAGCAGGCATTTGTCTCTAAAATCATGTAGTTTCAAAAAGGTACAGTAATGAGAATATATGGTTCAAATGTAGATCCACTGACAAAGAATTAAGTCAAACTATATTGTCATTTAATTGAACATATTATAATGGCTAACTTATGGTCATCGTGCGGCACAAAGTTATTGATTAAAGTAGAATCATGATTGTGAAACCTGCCTTTTTGCTTTTTGAAATAATTTTTACTGAGACTAATGTGTTTACTATAGGCATTGAAATATATCAGATATGATATTCACAGCTATTCTGTGAATATATCTACATTAACCCCTTTTCTCTGTTGTACATGAGTCACAACTGCCTTCAAAGTTCTCTCTCCCTCTAGTGTCCTGAAGGCAACCAAGACACTAATAATGATTTGAATACTTCACTTTTGTGAAAGGAATATTCAGAAACAATATAAAGTAAATAAGAAAAGAAATCAATTTGTACAAATGCGAGAAGGTCTAATTTGCCAAATGAAAACCACAAGAGGTATTTAAAGGAAACAAAAAAAGCAAGGTTAGCAAGTTTACCTTAGTTTGTTCATGTTGCAAAAGGAGCCATATTTCCTCTAAAAACAGTATTGCAGAAGTCAGTGATAATGTTTTTATTATAGAAGCAGTAATTTGCAGGAAATGCTTAAGGTTTCAGTTTGGGGACTAGAAACAGGTGGCAATCCTTTTATTTTTTGCTACCTAAAGGTACAAAGTGTGTGTTTTTTTTCTGACTCTTGGACATATTGTGTGTTTCTGTGCCTACTGCCTCAGAACCAAGTGTCAGCCTTCTTTCCAAGATCTCTTACTGTAGGCAGATTTCTGTCCCTAAGGAATGAATTTGACCACACACATTTTAAAAAAATTAATATTGTTAATTTGGTATTTTATTTGATCAGTTTTATTAGTGGAAGTTGAGAGATATTAATTAATTGATACAAAACTCCTTAATATCTAGCTTTAAAAACAGACCCAGAGGATTCTAAAGCTTACGAAAAACTATCCATGTGGAGGATTTGTAAAATCTCTAGGACTGTAATTTACTATTATGTATCAGAAATATTTTTTGTCTTTATAAGCTTATCTATTGAGATTAGGAATCATGAATCATCAAAATTACATTTACCAGGTTCTGTCTATAAAATCTATAATCTGTAAAACCTATTACCAATCCTTTCTCAGAGAGTCCCAAGTTTGGGAATGTACTTTTTGACCTAGCTGGTCAAAAAGTAACATCCTTGACTACCTGTGAATATGTGTCACAGACAAGACCTTCAAGCCATTTTCCTGGGAGAACATTATAGACATAATTTTAACATATGATACATAGTTCTCATTTCTTACAAAGACATTGTCATATCTAATTAAACAAGATCTTTGTTGTCGTAGGGTTGTAAATTTTAACTTTTGGGGGGCATGGGGGAGAAGGATAGAGTCTCACTGAAACTATATGTAAATAACTACATGGTCAGGAAAAGTATAAGAACTCAGTAGAGACACTTGGTATAAGATTTAACTATTGTTTTAAGTAGTCGTGCAGACAGGCCCCATGAATATATGTCATTGCTGTTGTTTGAGGTAATACACACACAAATTGCCTAAAGCACTCTAATATTATGTATACAGTTAACAGGAATTTTTAGGTAAATACCGTGTAACCACTACTCAGATAAAGAAATAGACCCTTTCTAGTACCTTCAAAATTTCTCTGATGCTTGTTCCCAGTTAATGCCCCCACCCAGAGGCAATGAATATTCTGACTGGCAATACCATGTTTTTCATATTGTTGACATTCATATAAATGGAGTATAGGCAGAAAATTGTTCACAATTTCTCTTTATTATCCTTTTAGTGTCTGTAACTCTTCAATGTTCTCCTTTTTACAGCTTTATCAATTTTTTAAAATAAATCTTTTCAAAGAACCAATTTTCAGTTTTATCAAGTTACTCTATTTTTTTTGTTTTGTTTCATTGATTTCTCCTCTTATTTCCTTCCTTCTACTGTTTTTTTAAAAATTATTATTATTTGTGTAATTTTCTCTTCTTTTCCAGGCTTTTTGAGCTGGGAAATTAGATAATTGATTTCAAAACCTTGATTTTTTTTAATATATGTATTTAAAGTTACAATGTTCTCTCTTAGCATTGTTTTAGCTGCATATCACAAATTTTAGTATGTTGTGTTCTATATTTTCATTTATATAAATGATATTCTAGTTTCCTAAGTGATTTTTAAAAATCAATTCAATATTACATGTGTGCAGCTTAATTTCCAAATATTCAGGGATTTTCAGGCATCTTGTTACTGATTTCTAACTTAGTTCCATTGTGGTCAGAGAACATGTATCTGAGAAATGCATAGGTGATGGTTCTTTTTAGGTGATGTTGCCCTGAAACAAACAGCCTGCCAGATATTTCTCCAGCAAAGATGGCTTTATTTGGGATCAGCAGAGAATTGTAATTCGGGGTCTGCAACCATGGTGAACCATGTGCAAGTCCCAGCATGGAAAGGGAAGAAGAACTCTTTTATAGAGGGGAAAAGGAAGTTGGGAGCGCCATAGTAAACAAAGAGTCCATGGTTTTTCATTGGCTGAGTCCTTGTCAGCAAAGAAGAGGGGTCTTTCTTCTTCCTGTTGGGCTCTGCTGTCATTTCAGGGCATGAGAGCTCCCTGTTCTGGTCTTTCGATTCTATCTGAGGTTTCTGTTCATTAATTTTTTAGTGAGAGAGATGCTGATGAGAAAAGGAATAATGGAAATGAACCCACTGATTTTATCAGGGTGACAAGAGTGACAGAGGCTAAATAGTGGCACTGCTTCTTCTGACTTCGTTTGTTTCTAATTTCAGTTCTTTGAAATTTATTGAGACTTGTTTCATGGCCACCACACGGTATATCTTGGTGATTACTCTACATACACTTGCAGAAAAAAATATTTATTTTGAAGTTGTTGTGTGTAGTGTTCTCTAAAAGTCATTGGTGAAGTTTGTTAATACATTTGTTCAAATATTCTATACACTTAATGAAACTTTTTTTTTCCTGTATGTCTTATAAATTGCTGAGAATGGAGTGTTAAATTCTCCAACTATGATTTGGGATTTATCTATTTCTCCTTTTATATGTGACAATTATTTCTTCCATCTTGCTCTTTGTTAACTGCTTTCTCCATCTTTTGTGTTTCTCTTTTCCTATTTCCTTTGGTATTAGTTGAGTATGCCTTAGTATGTTCCATTTATCTCCTTTTTAGATTTTTAGCAATAAGTCTTTGTTTTAGCCTCTGGAGATAATAATGTACATACTTAATTTATTACAGTCTTACTTGAATTAATTTTATACTAATTCACATATAAGAAACTTACAATACCCCCTGCCATTTTCGCTACTGTTGTCATGTATTTACATCTCCATATCTTATAAACCCACCATACATTACCAGTATTTTACTTTAGAGAGTTAATATCCTTTTAAAGAAACTAAGAAAAATATTTCGTATACACTCACTTATTTTTGGTACTCTTATTCCTTTCTGTAGATCAAGATTTCTGCCTGGTGGTATTTTCCTTGAGCCTATAGAACTTCCATGGTGTCATCAAGGTAACAGAACATGATAACCCCTTGTGGTAAGGTGAGAAGGTCATGGAGTCTGTGTACAAACTTATGAAAGAGCTGAAGAGCTAGCCCAACACTACAGTAAGACAGGAAAAGTGTACTTCAGTCTCCATCAGGTAAATGCAAACTGTTTCTGATGGTCTGTGCTCATCAATAGAAAGTGTGATACATATATACAATGGAATATTACTCAACCATAAAAAGGAATGAAATTGGGTCATTTGTAGAGATATGGACAGACCTAAAGACTGTCATACAGAGTGAAGTAAGTCAGAAAGAGAAAATCAAATATCATATATTAATGCATATATGTTGAATCTAGAAAAATGGTACAGATGAACTCGTTTGCAAGGCAGAAATAGAGATACAGATGTAGAGAACAAACATATGGACACCAAGGGGGGAATGTTGGGGGGGTGGGATGAATTTGGGAGATTGGGATTGACATGTATACACTAATATATATAAAATAGATAATAAGAACCTGCTGTATAAAAGATAAATAAATAAAATAAAATTCAAAAAAAAAGAAAAAATGCATTATCTTTCAAAATTACTAATGCACACCAGTGGCAAAGGGCAATAATGATTTTCTCCACTAAAGAACCCATATCTGAAACAGCAGCTGCATTTGGAATTACCATCTGATTAAGCTTACAATTATCCACTGTCATTCTCTATGATTCATCCAGAAGAATTAAATATCATGGTAGGAATTACTACCCCTGTGTTTTCCAAGTCTTTGAGGACAATACTAATATCTCTGACTTACCCAAGAATGGTATTGTTTTTGGTTTACTATCTCAGCACCAGGAAGCAGCTTCTGCTTCCTATGATGATGATTCTGACTCTATGGGTCAAGGAGTCAGAGTAGGGCTTCTGCTAATTTCTAATTGTACCATTTTCAATCTAACACTCAGGGTTGCAACAGTAACTGCAGGGTGTGACAGATCCACTGAGACAATTACAAGACAAACACAGAGCAAAATTCCATTCTTCCTTTGACCCCTTAAACCCTCACACTGAATAGTGATGTTAACTGTCTCGAAGGATTAGTGCTGGTTAAGAGCCAATGTCCCACAATCCTAAAAGGTCTGGGTATTTACCCTTCCCCAGTGCTCAGTCACTTTGGCAAATAGTTGCAATTGAAGGAGGATGATATAAAATATCATTGTGGGATCTTCCCCCAACGATAACCACTTTCCCAGTAATTCAGTTCTGGGACTTGCACAGGGGATATAACTCTTTCATGAAACTTAGGGCAAGGTTTGTCACACCAAACCTAGTTATAGTCACTGAAGAGATCAAGCAGTGTCTTAGTGTACTTTTCACCTATTTCATCTTAGAGACCCCATGACCCATTAGCCCATAGCAAAGATCCTCACAATTCTCACTCTTGTTCCCACATTGTGTCTATCATAGTAACTCTGCCTTCATTGTCTCGGACAGCAAAACACCAGGATTTGATAACTCCCATTGAAATGAAGGAGGTGAGGACAGTTAGAGGGTGAGTGAATGGACTGCACATGATACTCCCTCCCCTATCTCTCTATGTATTTGGCTTCCTTCTTGTACATAATTTTCAAGGAGTGTTCATTTCATTCACTGTAGAACACACTTGAATCCTGCTTTTAGCTAACCAACTAAGAAAATGCTAACTGCTCAGGCTAGCACACTGAATCCAGCATCTTAGGTAAATGCCCCATGTTAATAAATTTTGCCCTATCTAAAAATGTGTTGTTTTCTCCATGGTCTATCTATCACTGAAGAATCCACATATATATTCTCCAGGTTTCTGATTCTTTTAATCTCATATTTGAATTCTTTTGACATGTAAGTTTTCTATCCTTGGTTTTACTTGGTAATTGGCTTCCTTGGGCAGGGTGAAATCTGACTCTGGCTGCGAGATTGGAGGTCGTGGGGCATGGTAGTGGTAGAGCATAAGGATAACTAGCAATATCCTTGATAAAGTTATTTTAGGTTCTCCAAACGAGGTAAACAATCCTCCTCAGACTGGAAGGTGGAACTGCTTTTGTTCAATACAGTTTGGAGCTGGGTCACTCAGAGTCATCTGAATCCTTCCAAATGTCACTATTCTAATTCTCAGAGCCTCATTTTTCAAATTGAAACCCTAAACTTCACATAAAAATGTAGCTGTAATTCACTTGGTATTGTAGGTTCTCCAACTTGTAGAATCAGATTCTGTATGTAAATTTGGGTTATAAGAGATGAAATGTTCTTTTCCTCTGACGCTGCCTTGACCTGAGATTGTACAGCCCTGAGCCTGTCGTGTTCTTCCTTTAACTCCCAAGCACAGTTAAACACAGTGAGGCCATCCAAAATTTTTGTATTCTTCATGCTCATCATTCTATGATGTGACAGTTACCGTGTGATCTGCCAAAGGCATGCCTTTAACCGACACTTTATTCCAGCAAGACATTTCTTCTTAAGGAACTGTTGCCACTGGTTGACAAAGACTACTACTGTTCTATACTCTACTTGTAACCAGACCCTTGTGCCTTCAAATTCAATCAGGTCAGATGACACATTCTTCAATAAATATTTATTGAGGATCTATTATATTCCAGACATATAACCATAAAAAAAGGGATACAGTCCCCAACTCCATAGGACTTATATTCTTTTCTTGGAATATAGGTACAAAATAAAAAACAAGTATATAATACAATACAGTATGGTATAATAAGAAATATGGCATGATGTGATATAACATTACAAATCATATTATCAGGTAGTATGATAATTAAATGTGCCTTTGGATCCATTTTGCTCCTAAGGATATCAGGGATACTATTTTTTAAATAGCAAAGTTTCTTTCCAAGGCAAAAAAATTCTGAAAGTATATTCCTGTCGGTTGCTGATTCTATATGCTTTACTTCCCTTTAAAAAACTGACATTTATAAATATTACTTCATATTTAATTGCTTAAACTATTTTGCAGTAAACTTAAAGCACATTAATGTGTTGTAAGGTCAAACGACTAAGCAGAAGATAAATATCAAAATTTTAAAACAAATTAATAATTTACCTGCATTCCCTGTGAACTTTAAATAGTTAATAATGCCCAGACTCCATGCCTCATGTCAGAAAGCACATCCCCTTTTGAGAGGTTGGGCTGGTCATACCACCCACACGCTTTTGATCATTACCTAGATATGCAGTGGTCATGTCAGTAGCTAATTGCCCGCGTTACCTTCTTCATTTTTCTTGTTAAAGAGAGATGTTTAAAATGAGCTCAATATATCAGCCTTTTTAGCAGAATTATTAATAATACGTAACCTTCATTTATTATTTGGTCTTTTTTTTCCTGAGCTCTTCCTTCTCTGATAAATCTGTAAAGCCTCTGAAAGACTGTTGGAAATCATCTCACTTTACCTTGCTAACACTTTTACCTAAAACTACAACAAATTCATACCTTACAATTTATTCTTTCTTAGTTATTCTGATTCGAAGTTGGCTTACTTTTCCAAATTTATTCACTTGAATTTTAAACCTTAAAATAAAGCATATTTTGACCATAAGCAGAAGAGATAAGACTTTTTAAATGAGGAAAGTTTGAAAATGTGAAATAAATAAAGCGTAAGGATCAACAACAACCAAAAAAATGCAGTGATTTAAGTGGAAACCTGGTTATAAGTTTCTACAGCAAAGCTCAAGAAGGAAACATAAACTTGAAGAAAAAAAAAAAAAAAATGTCACGTTCATTATATTACCCAAGCAGACATTTTTCTCCTGGTGCTAAAGTCTAAAAGAAATTTTCCATTTAAGCCACTATATACAAACAGTGAATAATATAAGTATGTGATTTTCACCAAGTTACTTAACCTTCCTGCCTTATGTTCCTCATCTGCAAAATGGCTTAAATATTGTATATCTTGTATACCTTCCAAGGTTGGTGAGACAATGAATTACAAAATTGATTTCTAATTCAACAAATGTTTACTATGCTGCTTAGTATTTCAGGCACAGTTCTAGGTATGAATATAAGCAGTGAACCAAACATTTAATGTCTGCCCTCATGAGTTTATGTTCTATAGGAAAAGGGGGAAAATAAACGAAAAGATTATAACATGTCAGATAATGGTAAGTGCTTTGAAGAAAAATAGTGAGAGCTAAGGGGAGGATAGATGCACATTTTGAATAAGCAACTCAGGCAAAAACTCTTCAAGAAGGTGGCATTTGACCAGAGACTTGAATCAAATAAGGGAAAGAGCCACATAAAGATAGGAGGAAGAAGAATTTCTGCAAGAGGGAATGGAATGAATCAATGAAGAGAAGACTGGACTAGGAGAAAGGGTCAGAGATATAGGCGGGGTTAAATCAGGTAGGCCATGTTTGTCTATGGCAAGTAGTTTGGATTTTATTCAGAACAGAATGGAAACCAGTGGTGGGCTTTGACCTGTGACATGACTTCATTTCTGTTTTTAAAAAAGGTCACTGGGATGGCTCTGTTGAGAACTGACTATAGCACAGCAAGAATAGAACTGTGGGGTGTCAATACATTAGCTTTCAGTGTAGTTTAATAGGCCTAGCCTGGGGAGGTTGCCTAAGATTGTGAGAAGGGGTTGAGTTTATGCTGTATCTTGAGTGTAAATGTGAGATCTGATGTTGATGGGCCAGATGTGACGTATGATGGAGAGGATCCAAGGATGATCCCATGGAGAAGCAGGTTTCCAGAGGGAAATCCACAGTTCCAGTTTAGACATTTTAAGTTAGCCATTATTCATTCAAGTGCAGATGTCATGCAGGCAGATAATACCAATTTGGAGCTCAGGGAGGAGTGATGGCTATAAATGGCATCTAAAGCCATGGGACTATGTAATATCAGCTAGTGAAAAAACAAACCTAAGATAAGAGAAGAGGGTGAAGGTCTTAGCATTGGAGCACTTAAACATTTAAAGGACATAAAGAAGATGAGAAGCCTGAAAAAGTGACTGAAAACTAGTATTCAGTGTAATAAAAGGAAAACCAAGGGAGTTAGATATCCTAGAAGACAAGTGAAAAACCTTAATTCAAGAACAAAGAAGGTTAATGTCAAATGCTGTTGAGATAAGGTAAATAAAGGTGAAGAATAGACCTTGGATTTGGCAAGACAGAGACCAGTAGTGACCTTGATAGTAGAGTGGTGAGGTTGAAAGGTTGAGTGAAGTACGTTTAGAACATGTGAGATGAGGAAATGGAGACACAAAGTATACATAACTCTTATGAGCTTTACTGGAAAGATCTTCACACCTAATTTACACTCTCTCATTTTCTGTCTCACAGGTTTATCTATATGCTTTTTTCCCAGATTTCCTTGTTCCTAATCTTCTACTCTTTCTCTTTCTGGGTCCCTGACCAACCAGCCAATGCAAGTCACCACAGCCTATGAGTCTATATATATTCTCATCTACATCACATCATTCCCATACAAGGTAGATGATCAGGCACATCACCCCCAAAGTTCTGCCCATTGGGAGAAGTTCCCCTCACCTCTATATTTCAACGTCAGCCTTGAGTGAAGCAGCAGTCCAAACATAAATTAAGCATGAAATTTATTCTCTCTATCAGCTGGTTCTATGGGACCCTCGCAGCCATAGCTGTGAGCAACACGTATGAACAAGAGGCCCAAGTACAACAGCGGTGGATGACGTGATAGCCTACCCTTTGGCCCTGCTCTTGCCTACTGCCACTTCACATGTACCACTTCTGTCTTACAATAAATTGCTGGGCCCCCTGAACCTTATGTTTTGGAAAACCTAACAGAGCTCAGCTCATGATGGTCAGCTCTGGCTACGTGGTCCATTCATGTCCCATGATCAGTGCTCATTTACTAGTAGAGCCCAGGAGCATCCAGCTGCTATATATATATATATTTTTGGCTACACCGCGCAGCTTGCAGGATCTTAGTTCCCCAACCAGGGATTGAACCCAGGCCCCGGCAGTGAAAGCCCGGAATCCTAACCACTGGGCCACCAGGGAACTCCCAGCTGCTATTTTTTGAGTGGTGTAAAATTTTCTGTTGAATATTTTGGTCTAGAAGTCAAGGGGTCTAAATTATGATTATTCTCCTGGGGCTTGCTATAAACTCTACACGGCTTCATTTTCAACCACAGATATATCGAAAACCAAAGTCTGTGATCCTTGTCTCAGAGGCTGCTTCCTGAAGAGCCCAACTGTAACAGGTATCTAATGTCTTTCAACTTTTAAGCAAGTTTTAAAATAACAACTATGCTACAACAAAACCATTATTTTCTTTACACAATAGAAACTAGACAAGAAGTTAAAAGAACTTGCTAAATCAAATATAAACTTAATGTAATGCAGCCTAACTATGATAGCATTAACTTGCTATTCTTTATCAGAAATATTACACCACTGAGACTTCATCAATATGTAGTATTTTAGGGGTATGAGTAGATAGGTTATTCTGATAAATGACAATGGTGAACAGTAATAAATAGTTAGGGTGTAATCAGTTTAGGACTACAACAGTCAGTTTCCAGATATTTTATTGCACTGCTTGCTGAGAAATACCTCAAATATGCCAGCATGCAGATCTGGGATTGAATCAACCTTTCCATTTTTAAATCACATAATCTCAAATCTAGAATCTGTCATGTGGGCAATGTAAAAAGAGAGTTCTAGAAGCTGGACCCACAACCTTGACATGTTTCATATCTTTTCTGGAGGGAAAACTACAATCTTTAATTACATCACAAGTCAATTTATTTAACATAATACTATTTTGCTGTAAAATTCATGTGACACAAAAGAAATATTTACAAAATAAAAGACAGTCATTGAAAGTTTAATTATAGTATATCTAGAAAATACAACTGAAAGACACAATTTAAAATAAAAAGTTTCCAAAAGAAAGAATTTTGCATGAGTTCTCATCTATAGAACTGACACTGTGAGTCTTTAAGTTCAGGAAAAAAAAAAATTCACTTCCAGTTAATCAGTAGATTACTGACAATAAAATTGCTAAGGATACCTTGAGCCCTAAAATTGGATTTCTTTATCTGTTAGACCAACCAATGGTTTCCAAAACATGCCGTAAAGAGGTGAAAGTACATTGGTCAGAGCCAAATTCAACCCCAGCTCTATCTTAGTCTCTATAAACAAAGCAGCTCTGCTTTTGCCTACTTCACATTGTAGGCTCCTGAAAATGAGTACCTTTGGAAGACGATCTTGGGGAGCAAAGGAGTAGCTTGTGTACCATCATCTTAACTCTGCTGCATTATACGTATAGCTGAATTGATCTGTGCTGATATTGTAAATTTCTACAAACCTATTCTCCAAGGTCAAAAACTTATATTAAAGATTTGAGATTTATAATTAATGTTTCTATGTTAGTTGACCCTCTTGATTACATTGATGAGAATTTTTAGTGGAGGAAAAAAATGGCAGCCAGAGGTGGGTTTTGTATGCACAAAAGACTATTCAGAATTTCATTTGGGGAGCTAGGGCTGTTATTCAACTTAATAAAGTTGCACATTCAAATTTCCTGTTTTCCCCTAATAGTTAAGTTCAAGTTGCAAATTTTAATATTGTATTTGTGACATTGCAGATTTTAATAAACTTTTTGAAGATAACTTTGAATAATGTTTGGTCTTATTTACGTGTATGTATATCTACACACACACATATACATATTTTGACATATTTCAAATGGCATTTATAAATTTATTCATTCTTTTTTACTTTTACATATTTTAACCCAGTTAATAAATCAGATCTTGCCAAATACTAAATATGATTTTATCAATTTAAGAATTAAACATAAAAATGTAGTGTGCTTTACATTTTCTTGAAATTTCTGGCTCTGTAAAGAAACACTGTATGATTGCAACTTGAAATCATTTCTAAATATATTGCTCAATTATACACTTTAAATTGGAGTTATAAGGCTTTACTTTAAATCCCAAGATTCTCTTAAATGTCAGAGTAAATAAAATGTCAATCATGCATACATTCTTTTCTAACAAAATATTTATACTATGGTTTTCATTTCTTTTTATAGTAGATTCTGGGATGTGCTGCTGTGGCAGATTATATTTTCCCAGAATGGTCACACCTCACTCCCCATCAAGTGTCAGAGTCTATTTCTCTACCTCCTAAACCTGGGCAAGTTTTTGTCTATTGCAAAAAATAGCATGCAGAAAAAGTGATACTGCCACCATGTTGTGAGGAAGCCCAGGCCACACAGAGAGGCTGACAGCCCAAGTTCAGGTCTTACCTGACAGCCAGGATCAACCACCATACATGTGAGTGAGCAAGTCTTCAGATAATCTCAGCTCCCAGCCTTCAAGCTTCTGCAGTTGATGTTGAGTGGAACAGAAAAGAGTTATCTTCACTGAGCTTTGCCCAAATTGCAAATTTGCAAGCATAATACATGTTGTCATTGTTTTAAGCCACTAAAACAGCGAGGTTGGTTAAGCAGCAGTAGATAGCTAATACAGCTGCTCAGAAACCCCCTTTAGGACTGTGGCACCCATTTCCCCAGCTGGTGAGAGTATGGGCAGCTGATGGGAAGGTTTTCAGCTGAGTCACTCTCTGGAAATAGCCCTTAGCTAAAGAGATTTGCCACACAACACCCTAAGTAACTTGCCCTCTTGGAGTCAGCTCATACCACATGACTGGTTGGTGTAGAGGTAGGTGCTAACATCCTCTTGTCCTAAACACCGTGAAGGTGGAAGAGTTTGAATTGCCTGAGCTCCTAAGAGACCTTCTTTGGGGTACATCGCACATCAACTCCTCTTTTTTCCTAATGCTACTTTCTCTACTCCCCCACAGGCTTTGATCTTGAAAGCATTCCCTAAAAGTGTTCCTATACACAAATCTCCATCTCAGACTCTGTTTTCCTGGAATCCACCTAAGATGCTTTTCTATATTTAATTTAAAATCTTCCCAGAGTTAAAAGATGCATTCTCACTAGTGAAGACAATTATCTAAGCTTTTAAGTGGGAGGCTGACTAGATTCTTGTTGGCCATCCTCTGAACCCTATTTATATTTGTTGTATCAATAATTTCATTACTCAAAGGAAATGATCATGTAGTCCAAACCTTTGAATCAGTAGTAATAGAAGTCTGTAAAACTTATGCAAATACATCATTCGGGGTTCAACCAGGAGACAGTAACCATAGTGGTTATTTGAATTTAATAAAAAGACTTGTTAACTAGTAGAAGGTAGATAAAAGGGGTAAAAGAAGACTCAGGAAGCAACAGATACAAGAAAGCAACTACTACCTCTAATCTGAGGGTGTGTGGACAATAAAACTGAAACAAAAACAAACCAAAACCAAACAAACAGACACATGAAAGAGTGGGAGAGCCCTGACCTCAAGGTTGAGATTCAGAACTTTTTCAATATAGTGAACATGAAGACTACGGGTGGAAAAGAAACTTCCCTGAGGATGGGAATGGGGGCTAGTCTGTAGAAGTGCCCTGCAGTTGCTGTAGGATGTGGTCAGGACATAGCTGCTCAGAAGTGACCACTGATAGGAGATCATAATCAAAGGGCACAGCTGGATTGCTTCTGCAGGAGGCTCCTGTGCTCTCTCATTGAATAATAATAATGCAAGACCAGAGCCCCAAAGGAAGGTATTTTCTGCTGTTACATGCTTGTAGCATCTCTCCAGTGCCCTCTACTGATGATGCCTAACATTTTCCCAGTTGGCAAAGTAAATATATTAACAGGGCCCAGTTTCATTACCACATAGCATGGGAAAGAGATGGATTTGGAGCTGAAAGAAAATAATTGATTACTGGAACACCAGGTTAAAGACTTGATTGGATTCTGCATTTATTTTGCTCATTATATCTGTCTAAAAGCTTCAAGACTTTTGAACTTGACAGAATTCTGCACAATTTCAAATTCTCAGCATCATATAATTCCATCTACATTTAAAATGCTATCTGATTGAATTCTAGCTACCTCACATGGCTTTTTATAACCGGCTTTTGCACCTGAAGAGATCAGCTTATAGTCATGCTGCATATTACAGTATTGTTACCTCAATTAATAGGAAACTTATTTCAAGGAAGTACATGAGAATAAGTAGTACAGAAATAGGAATCTTATCTATATGATCGGTCTTCATAAGAATGTATTGTAGGAAAAATCATGTAGTTAGTTTTCTCTGAAATCAGAACACACTTCAGGTAGTAGAACAATCCAATGTTGAACTAGTAACAGTATTACCTCATTGTCTCCTCAATGGTGGGAATGATTCTTTCACAGTGTAGTTTCTCAGGTGATCATCTCTATCTTTTCTTCTGCACCTACCAACCAAATAGTTCACGTTTTTACTCTGTCATGATTTATTTTGACTTAACAGAATATTCTAATTTAGAATTTTTCCTTAACTGTAGCTTCTTCTCTCTTTGATTGGTTTTACTCTGCTTGGTATGGCCAATTAATAATACCTCTTCTTGAAAGTGACTAAATCTCAAGCCTCCTCAGAAGACCCTGGCCATCCTTATAGATTGGCTCTCATTGAGTTAACAGTCAATCCGTAATTCAGTCACCTATAATCAGTGGGATGAGTTCACATGGTAGAGAATATAGTCACCACCTCTGTGTTAGAAATCAAATAGAGTTGCTGTTCTCAGCAAAGTACTGTCCACATGAAAGGGAGATATTTGAATGGCGGAGCAGACCAGAGACTTTGAAAGGTCCTCTCTGGTACAACACTCAATCTAAAAATCCTGATTTTTTTTTTAATTATTTTTTTTTTTGGCGGTATGCGGGCCTCTCACTGCTGCGGCCTCTCCCGTTGCGGAGCACAGGCTTCGGACACGCAGGGCCAGCGGCCATGGCTCACGGCCCAGCCGCTCTGCGGCATGTGGGATCTTCCCAGACTGGGGCACGAACCCGTGTCCCCTGCGTCGGCAGGCGGACTCTCAACCACTGCGCCACCAGCGAAGCCCTAAAAATCCCGATTAAAGGGAGTTCCCCAAAGAAGTTCCAGTCAATGGTTCCCAACAGTGGCTTTTATCGCTTTCTGTCAACACCATCAGCTGCTTCTGTTGACTGTGCTAACAGTGATACGGTCTCCCATGGGTTTCTCTTTTTGACAGTGCCCTGTGTGCCTTGCCAACAGCTTGCAAGCCCCTTGGAGAATGAAGAGTGCATAACTGCTCTCTCAGCACAGTTCACAACTGAGGCATTGCTGACGCACAGCTTTTTCTAGGTTATTTTGTACAGCTACCTAGTATTGCAGTTGGAATTGGGCCATTTCTCTGAATCTTCCTTGGTTCACAGTCAGCTCACTGTCCATAAAGTAAAATATGACTTTTTAAGGGAAGGGTTTTGCTGTATGGAGCTCCCCTCAACACACGAATTATAAAGGATGAAAACTGCGGTGATGTAAGGAACATATTGGTTTAATGTAAACCCAACTTACGTGAATTTGGACTTGGCTTTAATTTTTATCCTGGCATAAACTATAAAAATGACAAATTAAACATAGATGCTGGGAGTTTGAAGGTCCCCTTTGGATTACATGGTCAATACTTCTAATTTTATAGATGTAGAAAAAAAAAAGCCAAAAATAACTCAGAGAGTTATTCTCTTTGTTGATAATTTGAGATTAGAACTCAGGCTCCTTGAAGCTAAACTGTTCTCTTTCTAGATATCATGCTGCCGCCTAGTGTTATCTAGATTTTCCTAAGAACTCGTGATTTCATTCACAAGAACAAATTCCCATTAATGTGAAGATTTGCAAACCTAGAATACATGAGCTAAATTAAAATGATCCAAAGAAGATCTAATATAAAACTCCTTTTCGTAGTATTTTGTCATTTATTAGGATTACTGTCCATACTAGAAAATATATTTGTCTTATCTTCTAAAATAAGTTGTCTAAGATTAAATTAAGGCCCTAACAAGAACAAACTTGTGTATGGGGTGGGGGCAAGGGAAGAGACTCACTTAAAAACAAACAAACAAACAAAAACCAGCAACACTATCTTTAATTAAAACTCAATCTTTCTCAATATACCAATGAGTCCATTTTCTGTTGTTATAGATAGGGTTAATTGGCATCCTGAGGCAACTTGGGGTCTATGAAAAAGTCACAAAGTAAAAGGAATCAAAGAACCACTTTTATAGTAGGAGGAATTAAACATTGTGAAAAAATAGAAAAAAAAACCCACAAACCAAATTAGTATCATAGTAAGTTTTACCATATATTTTCATTCGCCCTCTTCCAACAAAAGAATAGATATATATAAATAGAAGAGCAAAACAAATCAAATAGAAATAAGCAAATAAAAAATACTGACTTGATACATTATGAGAAGAAAAAATGAAAAAGTGTGTAACAGATATATCGGGGAAAGACAGAAACAGAAGAGAAAATAAGACAACTAATAAATGAGAGGAAGCAAAGAATTATTACACTAAGAAGGCTGATATATTGACCCCATTTTAAAAATGTCTTTAAAAAAGAATGAAGATAAATAAAGGGGAACTAATGAAGACCATGAAAATGCTAATAAAAATGTTGAGAGGGAAAATGTGGAATGTATTGTAAAATAGAGAACAGCGATTCAGAGAATCTTAAGTAGGATTATGGGATCCTTAAAAAAGAAAACTCTGTGATGGATACAGAGTCAAACATATGAGCACTGTCTTGGATTTAATACATTTAATTGAATTAACTGTGAAATTCCAAAAACATGGAAATCACACTTTAAAATATGTATTATTCAAGAAGGATTTCACAGGAGATGCAGAAGCAGCACACAAGTCTCTAGTGTCTTCCTTTTCCTCTTACCTCTAAGTTTCTATCTGATCATCTTTCAAGAGATTTCTGCCATAAAATGGCATTTATCCAGCACTTTGCAATGCAACCCATTCTTCTAACGCAGTCCTTCTCAGTCTAACATCACACTCAATGATGAAAGTTTGAAGGATGCCTACTTGCAGCACTCTTTTTCAACACAGTAGTGGAAGTCCTGGCCAGAGCAATCAGGAAAGAAAAAGGAAAAAAAAAAAAAAAAAGCTTCCAAACCAGAAAGGAAGAAGTAAAAATATCTGCATTTCCAGATAATATGACTTTATGTATAGAAAACCCTAAAGACTACACAAAATAACTGTTCTAACTGATAAAGGAATTCAGTAAAGTGACAGGATACAAAATCAACATACAAAATTCTGTTGTATTTATATACACTAATAAGCAACTATTTGAAAGAGGAAGAAGAAAATAATTTCGTTTATAGTAAAAGCAAAAACAATAAAATAATTAGAAGTAAATTTCACCATGCAGATGAAAGATCTCTACACTGTAAACTCTAAGACATTGATGAAAGAAATTGAAGACAGAAGACACAGATGAATGGAAAGATATCTTGTGTTCATGAATTGGAAGAATATATATTGTTGAAATGTCCATACTGCCCCAAGCCATCTATAGATTCAATGTAATCCTTATCAAGACTCCAATGACATTTTGTACAAAAAAAGAGAAAAAAATCCTAAAACTCATATGGAATCACAAAAGACCCTGACCAGCCAAAGCAATCTTGAAAAAGAACAAAGATGGAGTCATCACACTTCCTGATTTCAAACTATACTACAAATAGTAATCAAAACACTATGGTACTGGCATTTAAAAAGACACATAGAACAATGAAACAGAACTGAAAGCCTGGAAATAAACTCAGGCACATATGGTCAACTAATCTATGACAAAAGAGACAAAACTATACAATGTATGATCTCCCTTATATGTGGAATCTAAAAAAAAAAAAAAAAAAAAAAAAAGAAAAAAGAAAGAAAGAAAAAACCAAATTCATAGAAACAGAAAGTAGATTGGTGATTGACAGGGGCAGGAGGAGTGGGGTGGGAAAAATGGGTGAAGGTGGTCAAAGTGTACAGACTTCCAGTTCTGGGGATGTAATGCACATCATGGTGACTTATAGTTAACAATAATCTATTTTATACTTGAAAGTTGCTAACAGCATAGATCTTGAAAGTTCTCACCAAATAATGGTAACTATGTAAGGTGATGGATGTGTTAAGTAACCTTATTGTGGCAATCATTTTACAATATATATGTCGTTGTACACCTTAAACTTATACCATGTTATATATAGTTACATCTCAATAAGAATAAAAAGATGAAAGCTTATAAAAATTATCACTCTCAAGATATTTTTAAAACAGAAAATGAGAAGCATTCTCTGTCCAAATTTGTAGTTAGTTTTGACAGAGAATGCTTAATTAAATTAATCAATACCTTTAATGAAAATATAAGAGAAATATGGTAGACAGAAAAGAGATAAGGATTTAGAATGCTGAAAATTTTTTAGTTCATCATTGAATTTATTAATGCATAAGTGTGTGTATATGAGTGTGTACACATGTGAGTGAGTTAGAAATGGAGAGCAGAAAAGGGAATTTTGAAGTAGGAAAATATGAAGAAAGATGGCTCTTTATTGGGCCACATTCTCTGGATGTTAGTCTTTCTCATCCAGGCAATAAGGGTAGGGGTCAATTAGATAATGGACTCTTTCATAATACCTACGTAGCAAAAAATACAGTGATCCTCTATTGCTGCTCAGAATCCATTTCTTCTCTGAGTGGAGAACCATTCGTTTTCTGGGAAACACTTGACCCAGCCCTGAGCCCAAGCTTGTGTTTTAAATGGGAGACGACATGGTGTTACTGGCCTTATACCTCAAAGCAGAAAGGAACACCTGACTCAGGCTAGACTAGTCAGAGCCCTTCTCTGGATTTTTTGCTTTGGACCATAGGTAATGTTAGCCAGTACTTTCTATATGTATGAGAAGTATAACCCTGAGTGGTTCATTACCATGTTCCCAAACTCTGCGATGTCAGTTTGCATCAAAAGAAGATAAAGCCAACATAAAGAGGAAAGCAAAGACGATGATGGACCAGCCATCCTGGGGATTAGTCCTGCACTTTCTTGAACTTGGTTATATAAGATATCCTGGTACCTTTCCAATAAATTTCTTGCTGCATTTAAGCTTATTCAAATGGGTTTCTTATACTTGCAACTGAGAGCTCTGGTGAACACATGTTTTCAACAACCAGACCAATTCCACTAAATCAGTATAATGGTCAGTGGATGATCGGTGTGGTCAATTTAGACAAGAATGATAGTCTAAACTGTGTGGTCAGAGAGAGTAACAAACACCAAGTAGATTTATTAATTTAATGGGAAGAAAGCCAGGGTGGGCTCATTTAGGAACCACATTTTTCTATAGGAAATCATCATATACCTGCATCATATCCACTTAGAGTGACTGCTAAAGTGCACATTCCTGGGCCCCACCCTGGACCCAGGATATCAGAATGTCTGGTGAGTGAAAGGAACATCCTTAAAGTAGCACCCCAGATGATCCTAATGTGGGTTAGAGATTGAGAGCCACTGCCTTAGAGGAATGGTTGGTATTATTAGGATGCTAATAAAATGCAGTGTTGAGAGGCAATACATGCACATTAAGGATCCAGTTGTGTAGAGTGCAGAAAAAACAATGTAGGAGAAAAACCCAGGCAGTGTTTTCCTGTTGTCATTATGTTACAATGACTGGAAATGGAGAAAGTACAGATAAAAGCATAGGACCTTAGAACTACATATCAATAATAAAGCAGACTAAAGTTTTCCTTTTTATATATATGAAGGGAAAACATTCACCTGGTTTTCTTATATATAATAACAAAGATGATTTCTACATTTATTTATGGCTAGTATATGAATGTGTTTTGTACCATTGCAAATAGCCAACATATGAAAAATTAAAAATCCATGTGAAACAATAAAGTATTGGCCTATTTAAAAGAAAAACACCCCAAAATGTCTGTTCAATTTCCTCTCAACTGTATCAAATAAATTTGCCACTGAAATGGAGATTTCAGCTTCCATTAAGACTGCCCATCTGATTTAACCAAATTTTCTCACCTTGAAAATGAAGTCATAATTTTATGGCTTGTACTGATTTGAAGATCTTAAATCAGAGACCCAAATCCAGACAATTTTCAGAGGAAAATTATTTGCTCCAAGTAAATTTCAAACCAAATGAATAAAATAACAAATGGAGAGCCAACATGTACATGATCATTTACTCAATGCAGTTCATTTTTGTAGCTAGCCAGCAAGCATTTATTTTTAAGAAATGCAGGAGTCAATGTCTCTGAGAAGAACAGCCACAATCTAACCATCTTGTCAAATCCATTCCCTGGAACCTCAGGGGTAGAGCCTTCCTACCAACTTCAGGGAGGCCATATCAGCCTTTCCCTCCATTCCTCAATCTTCCATTGTCAGACCGTGTCGGTAATTGGTTTTTAATTGGTTCATTTACCCGAATGATTTATACTGCCTCAGGTAGACAAGATTTAATGACACCCATTACAGAGCTTTAGATTATTTCACAAATAGATATGCTGTTGTCCTTCAAGACTGAAGATCCATGCATATGAGTATTATCATTCATACATCTCTGATGTAGAAAAGTCCAATGCAAGGCTAACAATGATAAAAATAATAGTTTATCAAGTGTGAACTATGGACCAGGCATTTTGCTAAGTACTTTACATACATGATCTTATTTAACTTGCATTTCCATAAGAAGAGAAATAAACAGAAACAATGTCCAAAGAGTTGCATTTGTTTTGAACAGAGACTGTTTACAACTGTTTCTCCTTAACTGCCCAGATGGTCAGTTCCTTTGCTCAAAATTAGTCACTCTTCTTTGAGCAGTAATAATGTACTTGGAAAATCTCTAGAGAAACTAGGTAAGAAATCTAGATTTATTCTTGATTCTGATAATAATTGTGAGACTTTAATCCAGTTACCTAACCTTTGGGTTTAGATCGACTCTCCTGAAAGGACTCTTGTAATTCTGAGATAATGTGGCTGACTACAGATTCCTATTTCTCATTTTTATTGACTAGCTGCTTGGGGTGCTGTCAAATCTTCTATAGTATAACCTATGTTTGTACTTCAATGTTCTCTTGAAACATAATTTCTGCCTAATAGGAACACAGTTAAATATTTTTTAAGTTTTTTATAATTAGTTTGCATATACACACATACACACATATCATCATACATGTGAACTGAGACCTACTGATATTTAGATATAGATTCTAATGTTTATGTAAAACAACAAATTCAAATGACTCTTCTGATTAAGTCTGGATAAATTTAGAGAGGCACATTTTAGGATTGGGGCTTTGTCCAATTATAAAGATTTGCACAGAAATCATATGACAAATAATTGGGTGTGTCATAAAGTATCTTGCTTTAACAAGAAACAATCTTTGGCAAACCTAGATATTTTTGTAAGAATGTTTTTCTTACTTGCTTAAAAACTGTTTTAGTATTTACTTTGTACTTATGGTCATTGACAGACTTTTGTTTAATATCCACTCCTTCAACATGTACAATTTCTAAGGATAATGTTGCATTTTTCTAATTGTTTCTCACAGTATCCCAAGTTTAGGGAAGCAGATTTACAAACATTTTGCTCAAGTACTGTTGTGTCTCAACTCTGGATTAGTGCAGGCATATTTAAATGTAATAAGATCTTTACTTTCACTAACATGTGCATGACTTGATGCTTCAAATAAATTCAACTCAGTTGTATATAAATATAACTGGAAAAAAAATAAAGTGGAGAGGGGAGCTTACCTCAGAATTTATCTGTTCTAATGATGAGAAAAGTAGTCTTAAAATGTCTGTTGTATCTTATTGTACCCAGATGACAAGCATGAGGGCTGAAAGCTCTGTTGACTGGAGAGAATTTAGTGGTAGTAGATCTTTTATGTACTTAAAGACACCTGGGGACTTCCCTGGTGGTGGTTAAGAATCTGTCTGCCAATGCAGGGGACACGGGTTCAATCCTTGGTCCAGGAAGATCCCACATGACGCGGATCAACTAAGCCCATGCGCCACAACTACTGAGCCTGCGCTCTAGAGCCCATGAGCCACAACTACTGAGTCCATGTGCCACAACTACTGAAGCCTGCGCACGTAGCGCCCGCGCTCTGCAACAAGAGAAGCCACTGCAATGAGAAGCCCGCACACCACGATGAAGAGTAGTCCCCACTCACTGCAACTACAGAAAGCCCGTGTGCAGCAACAAAGACCAAACACAGCCCAAAATAAATAAATTAATTAAAATAAATAAATAAAGTTAAAGTGATACTTTAAAAAAAAGACATCTGGATATATTTCTTTTCCTTAAATGAGCTCTGTGCTATCCAGTACAATAGCCAATAGTCACTTGTGGCTACTAAACACTTGAAATATGCCCAGCCTGAATTGAGTATATGCTGTAAATGTAAAACACACACCAGATTTGGAAGACCTGGCATATAAAAGAAGAATGTAATTATATCAGTAATAGTTTTTATATTGATCACATATTGAAATCATAAATTTTAGGTATGGTGTTAAGTAAAATATTTATTAAATGTCATTTGTTTCTTTTTACTTTTTAAAATGTGGCTCTCAAAAAATTAAAATTATATTTGTGGTTCATATTATGTTTCTATGGGGCACTGCAGCTCTAGATTCAGACTGCATTGTCTCTGATGATTATTTCTTGTCATTGAGATATGTGTCTGTGCGGTTTGATACAACCATTACCTGACGAAAGATTAGGAATAACACAGGGCTTTGAGTTTACCCAGGCCAGGAGTGGTCAACTCTTCCCTGAACTGTCTTGCTGAAACTGGCGCTTGCAACTTACCTCACAACCATCCCCTTCCCCACTCCTAGTCACCATGGTATCACTCTAAATTTAATAATTTGGACTTCGGGAAAATATATTACGTATCACATCTAACACTATGTGCCAGGCATGGGTCTCAACTCTTCACATATCAGTTTATTTAGTTCTCATAGCAATTCAATGAAGTAGGTTTTATTATAACCCGCATTTTACAGATGAGGAAACTGAGGTACAGAAAAGCTAATAAAGTTGCCCAAGTTCACAGAGCTGATAAAAAGTAAAAGAGGCAGTCTGGACTCAGAGTCTGAATCCGAGCACATATTTTTCACTCTCGTTCATTTTCATTAACCACAGATTCCACACCCCTCCTACACCCCAGTTGCTGGGTTCTTCATACTTCAGGTTCTCCCAGGTCCATCTCTTCTTCCCAGAAATTTCACAATTTTTACTTTTTCATACAGAGCAATTTAGCATTCTTCTCCCTACTCTATAGCATCCTGGTCTTCCTACACATGTCCTCAGGCTCAATTTTTTACAACCAAATGGCAAAAGAGAAAACTTTTTTAAGGAAAAAAAAAAAAAAAAGCCCTTGGAAGATAGCAGCATCTGTAAATATTTGTGAATTTAAATGACATTTTGTTTCTTACCATTACCCTTATAAGGACTTTGTGTGAGAAATATTGTTATCATTAAGCAAATTGGAAAACTGGGTCACAGAATGTAAATAACATTCCCAAGCTCACACAGTCACCAAGGGTTAGTAAAGGGAATCCTGCCAAACAGAATTCATAGCTCACTGTACTAGTCATGCCTCACATCTGTTCACATCAGTTAAAGTTCTTCTGGACACTCTGTCCTGGGGCCTTGCCTTTACTGTAGCTCAAACCTTGGTCAGTTTAGATGGTCATAGCTCTGTCGGCCATACATGAGTTATCATCACATCACACTGCCACCAGACACAGCGAGGATGCCTGAGCAACTCTTCCTGATGGCATGGCATTGTGCCATCCAATAACTTTAAGAACACCCCTTCCCACCATCCATGTCACTGTCTTTCACCAGTGAAAGGAATGGGAAGGGGATCTTTAGTCATGTTTTATTGTGAGCACAAATGGTGTCTTTGGTAAAAAACCTATGCATCTTAGAAAAAAACAGAACTCCTCAGTCTATAATTGTTATCCCCACATAGATAAATGGAAGATGAAGATCCGGAAGTACCATTTTCTCTATGTTAAATAAGGAAATAAAAAAAACGCTTTCCAGTTATAAGAAGATGGAAATATTGAAGCTATTAGAAAAGAAATTGTTAGTGGATCAAAAATAGTTAAAAGAAATGTGAGTGTTCAGAACTTGACTGGAGAGCAAACTAATCAGCCAATGAAACACTTTTGAGTTAATAATGAATGTCTCATCTCAACTTGAAACACATCTGTCTGCTCTACTGGAAACATATAATATCAAAGGAGAGGAAAGCTGTCCCATAAAGGCAAGGTAGCATTTGAACATCAATTTGACAGGTAGCGCAATTTTCTTACTAAGGACTGAATATCGTATTGAAGCCTACTATAGAAATACTACTCAAATTCTCCACATAGGTCATCTGAATAGGAAATTTTCAGCAGAAGTCAGAAGAGATATAGGAAAAAAGGCTGAGGCTGATGAATTTCAGTTATGACCAAAAAACCATGACCTTGACTTATTTCCATTTAATACTAATCTATTAT
The DNA here is from genome assembly GCF_026419965.1 of Kogia breviceps. Lineage (NCBI taxonomy): Eukaryota > Metazoa > Chordata > Mammalia > Artiodactyla > Physeteridae > Kogia > Kogia breviceps. The sequence goes on along the minus strand of NC_081318.1, from coordinate 34,040,064 downwards.
TATTATCTCTAAACCAGGAACAAGTGAAACTGAAATCAGTCAGAAGCCAGAGTTATTTCTGCTCCAGATTTACTCTAAGTAGTGCTATGTCATCTGTACATTTGTATGCAAGTGACAAGACTTGGAGAATGTTCAGTTCTGATCTGTGCTTTTTCTACTATTTTAAGTCCCAGGGAAAGATGATAGTGATTTGAACCTCTGTGTTTCCAGCATATAGCACATGGATGGCATGTAGAAGATGAGAAAAACATTTTATTAGTCTTCTCAGTGTTATCTTGTATAATATATTCAGCTTTTTATTACCCATATAGGAAAAAGTTTTGAGAAATGTCAAGCTAAAATTTCAATTGTTTTAAAATATGTTTTTTCCCTAGGCATCCCAGAAGACTGTCACTGTGCAGAGTATGGGAAAACCTTGACTAGTTATGTCTTTCCGTTTCAATGTGATTTACCAGAATACAGGAAACATAACAGAAACTGTGATGACATCCAACTCCCAAATGGTCTCTGGATTCAGGTTTGGTTACAGCCAAGTCATCAAAAGAAGTTCTTTAAATATTTTCTGAATGGTGTCCAAATCTTGGGTGAAACTTTATTCTGTTAGGACTAACATATGAATGGAGTATACGGAACTATAAAAACAATTGTTGATTTGATATACAATTAGCCTCTGCAAGTTCACAAGGAGTCATTTCAAGTACAAGTCACAATCTAGGGCTGTAGGTTATCTATGAAATATAGTTTTTCTTTTAAAGAGCCAATATTTTAAAATTAGACTTTATGTTAAAATCTGCATTTCCATTCTATTTTGAAAAATTTGAAGATCTGATATCTTGTGACCCAGGCTTCCTCATGGCAATAATTTGCAGGGTCCACGTAACTGAAGCTCCTTTAAATTTTCAGTTCTTCCCAGCTCCATCCTCCCCAGGGAGCCAATGGCCAAGTGCCTCGAATTTCAGTTGCCTAGCAAACTCCTATAAGCGTTTCATGTTATGACCTTGACCTAAAGAGTCCATGAAAATCCCCCAACAGAGCAAAACTGATGAAATACAACCTTCGTGAGTGTATTCTCGCTTCTGCTCTCAGAAGGCAAACATTGCTGCAGAAAACCACAGTTATGAAAACTGGTACTACTGTTGAGGTTACAGCTTCCCATCTCCACAGGGTCCAGCAGTGTTTTACTTTCTCTGGAAAAATCCATTTCACATTCTAGATAGCTGATTCCCAAAGTATACCTTATTCTTGAATTCTCTTTTTCCACACTCCAGTCTTTACAGAGAAAATAAAGTCCATGGAAGAACTCACTCAACTTACTATCCTCCTGCTGCTATACTTTCCTATTGTACCTCACATAGCCGTGTAATCCTGGGCAAACCTTTAAAGATTTCTTAGCTTCTAATTTCTCCTTAGGCAATTGAAACCCCTGTGCCTAACTCTTGGTGTGACAATGACTAAATCAGATCAGTGATTTAATAATCAGTAAATAAACACAGTGACTAGCAAAGAAATTGTTTTCCTTCATGGGGCCACTTACCTTCCCTGTGCCTGCCTCAGAGGATGGAGATGTTGGATCCCATCCACCTTGACTCTCTAAATTTTTCTTCCTGAACAATCTATCTTGTTTCATCTGTCACCTCCTTGAACTCCTGAAATACTGTTCATTCATAGGATTCTGTCTTTGCTCCTTTTCTAATCCTGTTCTACTTATTTTTCCAAGATTATCCCAGACATCCTGATGTCTCCATGTCTGTACATCAACTTCCTTTTTCATACTTTAGTCATAAGATTCTCACTCCTGACCTTTCATCCTCCACTCTACTGCCTAAGTAACATCGCTCAAGGCAAAACTGATCCTGCCAAAAACATCTCTTTTAGTTTTGGGCCAACCTATGGGATAAATTCCAAATTCTTTTTTTTTTTTTTTTTTTTTTTTTTTTTTTTTTTTTTTTTTGCGGCACGCGGACCTCTCACTGCCGTGGCCTCCCCCGTTGCGGGGCACAGGCTCCGGACGCGCAGGCCCAGCGGCCATGGCTCACGGGCTTAGCCGCTCCGCGGCACGTGGGATCCTCCCGGACCAGGGCACGAACCCGTGACCCCTGCATCGGCAGGCGGACTCTCAACCACTGCGCCACCAGGGAAGCCCAATTCCAAATTCTTTAGATCACCATGCAAAGATCTTTATAACAGGTACACCCCCATTTTATGTGCCATCTTGTATCATTCTGCTACAACACACTGTGCCAAACTGAATTTCTCACCTCTTCCTGGTTATTTCAGTCAATCTTCCAACTTTGTACCTTTCACATGCTGTTCCTTCTTCCTGGTAATATTCCTCTCTCTGCCTCCCGATATGAAAATCTCATTTTTTTCTTTAAAATCTAGGTCAAAATGTACCTCAGTCTGGAGAATTCTTCATCTCCACAATTAATGTGGGTTCCCCAAGTAATTATCAATTCATTGACATCACTATACTGCCCTGTTTCTCTCTCACACCCAAAATAAATAGACCCATGCACTCGTTTTGAGACTTCTTAAGGGCAGGAATGGTGTTTCACATAGGAATCTTAAAGCCCTAGCACAATATCTGTTGTATGATAGGATGGAGAAAATGATAATTTAGTTCAACAAAACTTTATTTTGTCCTGACTTTACTGTGTTATTCCTCTCAATCCACTCAGCAACCATATGAGTTAGGGATTATTAATTAGAGAAAAATGAGGTTCAGTGAAATTATTGGGTTAAATTAGTAAATGATAAAACTGGAAATTTTCTTCACTAAATGTTTGTTGAATTAGTGAATGAGTCACTAAATCAGTACAGGATGTCAGGTAAATCTTTGCCAGTCTTTACATAGTTAACTATCAGGATAGTATGCACTATATATAGTACTCTTTAAAAACATTTGAGATATTTTAGTGTTTATTCATCACTACATCGAATTAAATTCATTATCCGTTATTTTGCCGAATTAAACAATGTCCAGGAAATTAGTTTCCAGAAAGTAACTTAAATTTACCTACTGAACGACATATTTCACACTGTTTCTTAAGTAACATACCAAGTTTCATTTGTACATGCTTTAATATACTATGAAACTAAATGTTAAAATAACAAAATTTTAAAATTAATACCGAGTAAAGCAAAGACACATAGATTGTTGTGCTATGTGTCTCCTAAGGTTGTTATAAACCTAATTTAAACTTTAATTATTTTGTTGTAAAACAGGGTCATTGAAAATCCAGGCAATTATTAAAAACAATTTATGGGGATTACTTTTAGTAAGAGAAATTCCATTAGTGTACTATGTAGTATCAAATGTCTTTGGTAATCATTTCATATTTCACTTAGTTACAAGCTTATTCCCTTTTTAGCTGCATTATGAAATGTTAATAACAATACCATTAATTAGTAATACATATTCCTTGAAATTTAGTGACTTAAAGACCTGTCTAGCTTCATATTTGTATTGTCCTTTGGGACACATATTCCAGACCTAGCATCACATCCAACCATAGATAGTGAGAATAAGATGATCTAGCTAGCATAATGTTTTTACAACAACAAAAAAAATGAGGACCAGAAAGTACACACATCCTTTTTCTAACATGACCAAACAAGGAGGATGACCAAGGACTACAACTCAGTCTTTAGACTCCTAACCCAGTAAATATTTTTTCTATCACAATTAAACCTATTTTCGATTAAACCTATTTTCAATAGTGAAAAGATAGAACAATGATTTGATAAAGACAATTCACTCTACCCTATTGTCCTGTTTTCCTTTCTAAGGTTACTTACTAGCCTTTACTACATTAATGTCACATATCCAGTATATCTATAAATTGATTTGTTTAGTCAAATCTGTTTGAGCAATTAGTTTGACTAATTATATGACTAAATTATTGGTTAACAAGAGCGGCTAGTAAGTTTATGCTAAAATACCTAATCAAACTGGTTGTTGCTTATAAATAAATACATTCAGTGGTTGAGGAAATTTTTTTTTCTTTGTTCTATTGTTTTAGTGCACATTCAGCTTCTGAGTGAGGCCATAGTCAATTGTTAAAGGTTGTAATAAACTCAAGACAATTTTTTTTTTACACGACATCAAATAATCACTTTGACTTACTTTTCATCTTTCTTCTAGTAACTCTGGCATCATGTTTCCTAAGAAGACAGTGTGTTCTGGATTTCGTTTTTTCACTTCTGGAAATCATCATGCGGAAGAAAAGTTGGTATCGTTTGCCACCTGGGAACTCAGGACTGGAGGAGACAAAGGGAAATTGGGGTAATAATTCACATGAGAAAGTAAACAGACAAAGAACAGATACAAAAAGTCTGAGAGAAAAAGTATGAAAACAGAATTTGGTTAATGTGAAGTATCACCTATATAATTGTAATAAAAATTTCACTTAGTTATGCTGCTTTGCTCCAAAGCTTAGAAACAATTTCAACAACTAAAAGATATTTTTGCTTCCATTTAAATGTTGATCGAATCCTATCTGTGTTAAAGAGTCACATCATATGAAGTCAATGCCGAAACAAAGATATGTTACACAAAAGAAACTCACAGCTTCTAGCTAGTGTTTTACTGCTGAAAAATGTCCAGAAATTGTTATCAGTCAATTCTCTCTGCTCCTCTATGGGGCTGAAGCTCCCCCACTTTATTTCAAATGCTCACTTCCCTGGAGATTATGTGACAAATGAGGTTGGGGTGGATAAGAAGTGATTTAGCCACCTCTAAATATTATTTTCTCTGGTGCATCCAAATTGTCTAAACTAATTTTTTCCTAGGAAATAGATTTGGGTTTATTTTATACAGAAGAGGAAATTCTGAAAAAAAAAAAAGAGAAGAAAAAAGAAGCACACGTCAAAAGATAAAATAGTGCAGAAGGATTCATTGCCTAGGTAACTTTCTTCTTCTCTCATTTTACTTTGCGATAAGTTCTCAATGGACTGATTCATTTCAGCTATGATTTTTATTCATATTTTTAAGCTGTTGGGCCGGATGTTGAAATCTCCCTTGTCACCAGTTAGACTTACTAGTTTTAATGATTTGGGTTTTAAATGAAGGTCATTATATAATATCCTGCATTGCATGCAGATTATAAAGTTCCTGCTGGCTTTACCTTTTAATTAAATTATTCTTTCAAGTGGAATATAGGAGTAGAAAAGTCCATCTTCTTTTTATATTGAAGAGACTCTATAGACAAACTTTTCACTTTATTACTAATGAATATTTAAAATAATGTTCTTGAATAAATGTTGATTGGATCTAAAAGAATTATTTGTTTAATAAATCTTTTTCCCCACACAGTTCAATTACCTACATTCTGCATATAATGTAATCCAACATATGATTCTCTTTCTCTCCATACATATATAGAGATATACAGAGATATATATCTATATATCTGTCTCCTCTATCTTGTCCTTCATTTTCCAATATCTCTGATACATAGCTAAACAAAAAAAGAAATAAGAGAGATAACACTTAAGAGTGAATTTGTTGATTAACACTCCAGAAAAAGTAATGAACTACAAGTCAGGGAAAAGGGAAGAGAAAAGTTTACTAGAAGGAACAGAGTGATGAGAGAAGCTCTGTGGGAAAAACCCATTACCCTGGGTAGGTCTATTCCATCCAGCAGTTCAGCTCTCTAAGATGGGTACCTACCATGAGGAGAAGGGGAGAAAGTTACTGACTCTGGTTGGAAGGCGAGCCTAAAATTCAGTATCTGGAGTAGTATCTGCCCATCAATGTGCTAAGTCATGGAGAGCCAACAGTGACAGCCAACTTGACAGGGGCATAGAGTGTTTCTATGGTTCCTACTCTGATCACTTTATAACTATTAAGACCGCCTCAGAAGACTGGGAGACCAAGAAGCCATGTATGAGATAGGGGAAACTGACAATTCTTGGGTTGGAAAGTGAACAAAAAAAGTCACCAAAATGACTCATGATACCAGGAATAACCCATCCAGTAAGTCACATTTTAGAGTCAAAATTTAAAAATCATCCTGAATAGACCCATTGTCTTAGAAAAGTTGAAGGAAGGCTAAAAGGAGAGTTAGAAAAGTGAATTTCTGGGAGAAAGTAGGACAGCAGGAAAAATCAGTCTTTTTTCTTATCTATTGCTACCTAGAACTGTGTCATAAATCTTGACCAGAAATGTCAGTAGATGACATCTGAATGCTTTTTAAATCTCCCATTGCTGAAGGTTAGTGCTCTAACCTCTCTGGATGGTCTCTGCTATCTAGAATAATAAACAGTTGTGGGGTGGCATCCATAAGTCAATGGCCTGATTAGTCTATCAACTTGCAACGTCCCTGCAACTCTCTTAACTAACACTATCTGCTGAACCATAGGATTGACAGCCTGAGCTTTAGTCTAGAAATTGGGTACCTCTGCAACCATTTGATGACTAATGATGCAAGGCCCTTTGTTTATTTGCTTTCTCTGAAATCTGATCCTGTTTTTCACTGCCCCCTTCTAGGTTTGATATAGAACTAATTGTTGGCAGATGTGGCGAGTATTTTGAGCTAAGATATAGTATTTGTTTGCACTGTCTGAGTTTTCAGCCTGAACCAATGTCAGGTCATTGCAGCTGGTTTCTATCAAGGCTCTGTATACCGTAGACCATCCACCTGACAAAACAAGATTTGCTCATGTGACCTTCATTTGAAAGCCTTAAGTACAGGAATTCCACCAAAATAATAGGGAAATTTTGTTGGGAATTCCTAATCAAATTAATGAATGGCTTAATTTAATTTTTATTTACATGTAAACGACGATCTTACAATATACAGGAAAATGTGTCCTTTAAAAACGTATTCATTAAGATTTATGGTTTTAGCTCACCATGAGTACCAATTTTAGGCTTAAAAATTATATTAAATCCTTACCCTCTATATAGGCATCACTCATAAAACAAAGTGTACAAACCACTTTTTAGCCTTCATGAAAAAAGAGATCTCACCGTCAAAACTACAGTAAACAACATGAGCTGAATCCAGCAAACTAATTTTGTATTAACATTCCTTTCCTCGCTGACAGGTTTTCACTTTTCCCTTACATGCCAGAATCAGTATGGTGAATTATTTTCATGACCTTCCTCATTGTTTTAAATAAATAAAAGATTAGCATTTCAGCCACCCTGTTTACATTAAACTACAAATTCCATAAGCCACAGTAGTGTTTGTGTTTTCAACTTTCATGCATTTTTTTCCCCATGGGTGCATGAGTTCATTTGATTTGTTCAGACAACCCCAAACATTCTAAGAGTGCTGCACTGTGAAGAAGTATTTATTTGAAGTAGCTGTGGATAATTTGCAAACTCCGTGATAATACAGTGGTCTTTACTAATGAAACAGAAAGGCTTTTATTCTGTAGTCTTCCTGACACTGCAGGAAATAAAATCTCAAAGACACCTAAGCTTTTATTAAATGATTTTATTTTTGGATTTTATCTACTCCTTGGGTTGTCATGCATCTTATATAATGTGATTCAAAGGCAATTTTACCTGTTTTTATGCCATCTATGTGGTTACAAGATACTTTATAGTGCTGTGGAATAAAAGTTGTCTGAATCTGAAACAGTACATTAAAAGGTATATGGTTAGAAAAGCACAAAGCAAAAGGAATTTCACTTTCAGATTTGGAAACTGTTGCAAATAAATTTATTTGGGAAAGTTCAAGATATCTTAACATTACCAAATATAAGGTGATCATGAAATAAGGCAATTCCCCACTTTTCCAAGAGAAGATCCAATTAAAGATTCTTTTCAGTCAATTTGAACATACAGATACTTATGGATGCAAGTGAGGTAGTCAAATGTCTACTTATAATATTAAAATAATTACCTTATTTATGCATATTAAAAACTTATGTAAAATAATAAAGTAATTATTAATATTACTTTATTCCACTCTAATTTTATGATTGTTTTTAAAAATCCTTCACTATATCTTTGACCTCAGTATCTTAGTCATCACTAAGAAAGTTTTAAAGTTTTTAAACAAATTTTTTCCAGAGAATATTATTTTTAGATTCACCTATGATTGTACAGCACTTTTTTCATTCTTGTGTGAATCGTCCCTGGAAAGTATATTGCAAAAGATAAAGAACCCCTGAGCTTAACATTCAGACATATTTTTCATTGTTGTTTTGATCTCCAAACCATAAAGTACATCATTTTTAAACCAGACCAAATACCTATTGAGAAATAAAACTTTGTTAAATTTCTGTTTCTTTGTTTATAAAAATCCCATCAGTTAACCTCTAGGGTCATGCAACGATAGCATTGATCTTTAAAAAAATGAAGCGACTTGGCAAAGAGAATGTTGATATTCAAAATAAGGTAACTGGGAAAGCACCTATAGTGTGAGATATTTTATAAGTGCTTACATGTAAATCAACTAATTTTCTCCTTTAAAAAGATAATGGGGGGCCTCCCTGGTGGCGCAGTGGTTGAGAATCCACCTGCCGATGCAGGGGACACGAGTTCGTGCCCCGGTCCGGGAAGATTCCACATGCCGCGGAGCGGCTGCGCCCGTGAGCCATGGCCGCTGAGGCTGCGCGTCCGGAGCCTGTGCTCCGCAACTGGGAGAGGCCACGACAGTGAGAGGCCCGCGTACCACAAAAAAAAAAAAAAAAAAAGATAATGGGGGAGATGGGAATCTCTTCTTATATTCAGGCATGCACAGTGCATTCTTCCTCCAAATCATTCAATTATCCAAGTATTATTTTAGCTACCTAATTACTGCCAAGATGAGTTACTTCAAATTTTGTTTAAATATATATCTATTTATCAAAAAGGCAACAAATTCTTGTATTTAATACTCAAAAGGTATTTGAAGGTATATGGTGAAAAGTTTCCTATTCATCCCATCTGCCCCATCCAGTTCCCTGTCCTGAAAGCAGGCAATGTTATCAATGTTTGTGTATTATTCCAGAGATATTTTATGTGTATATGAACCTGTATGTATGTATATTATTTTCTGTCCTTGTAAATACTAATTATCACAATCTGTGCATATTAGTCTATACTTCACTCTTTTACTCAGCATTGTATTTTGGAAATAATTTCATTTTATAGGTTGTTTCCAATATCTTGCTGTTACAGATGATACTACAACTAAAAATAATTGACAACAATCTTTTACATATGTTATTTTGCAGGTAAGTGTGTATACCTGTAGCAGAAATTTTTGGAAGTAGAAATCCTGTGTTGGAAGGTAAAAACATTTGAACATTTGATAGAAATTGCCCTAATGCCTTCCCAATTAAGATTTTTTTCCAATAAATATTCCCACCAACAATTTTAGTGCCTTTCCCCTCTCCATGGTGTAGTTAAATTTGTTTAAAAGGCTTGAATGGTTGCAGCTACATTAATGCCCATCAATAGGTGAATGGATAAAGGAGTGGTATATATATACAATGGAATATTACTCAGCCATAAAAAGGATGGACTCTTGCCTTTTTGACAACATGGATGGACCTAAGTGAAATAAGTCAAAGACAAATGCTGTATGATTTTACTTACATGTGTAATCTAAAGAACCAACAAACAAATGAACAAACACAACAAAATAGAAACAGAGTTATAGGTACAGAGAACAAACAGGTGGTTGCCGGGGAGTAGCGGGGGAGGAGAGAAATAGGTGAGGAAGATTAAGAGGCACAAAATTCCAGTTGTAAAATAAATGAGTCACGGGTATGAAATGTATAGTGTGGAAAATATAGTCAATAACTATGTAATATCTTTGTATGGTGACATATAGTAACGACTTATATAGTGCTGATCATTTTGAAATGTATAGAAATATCAAATCACTGTGTTATGGAACAGGAAATAAACATGGTGTTGTAGGTCAATTATACTTCAAAAAGAAACAAACAGACAAGTTCATAGAAAAAGAGATGAGATTTGTGGTTCCCAGAGGTAGGGAGGTGGAGGGAGGGGAATTGGATGAAAGCAGTCAAAGTACATACTCCCAGTTATAAGATTAATAATTACTAGAGATGTAATGTACAACATGATAAATAAAATTAAAATTGCTGTATTTTGTATATGAAAGTTTTTAACTCTACTTAGTTCTCACCACAAAGAAAAAAAAAATGTTTCTAGTTCTTTAATTTTGTATCTATATGAGATGATGGATATTCAGTAAACTTAGTTTGGCAATAATTTCATAATGTGTGTAAGTTAAATCATTATTCTGTACTTAAACTTATACAGTGCTGTATGTCAATTATATCTCAATAAAACTGTAAGAGAAAAATTAAATTAAATATAATTGAATTGTGGAGATGAAATTGGAGTGAAGTAACCAGAAAAAAAAACCCCACTTCTCTGAATAGTTAACAGTTAAGAAATAGCTTGAAGTTATAAGACAACGATGAGATGATCAGGGGGTGCAATGAGCATTGGCCAATAGGCTTTTGGTCAATAGTTTACACACACGGAGAAATAACACTTTGAAAATGTGAGTCAGAAAGTGACTAAAGTATCAGGAGTAGATAACCAGCACTGTCCAGGCTTCAAATCTTACTTAATCACTCAGAATAATTTTAGAGTTTTCATATAGGTGACAGCATGTTTTATCATTGATATAATTTCTTAAGGCTTACCAAAGCAACATCTAAGTGACTAAAGATTCAAATTGGCTTATAGCATGAAAAATTTGGAAACATAATTAATCAGAATACTATTTACATCATGAGTTTCATCATATGTTATAACTCTTGCTGCTAAAGGCAATCTGTTTGAATTTCTACAAGTGTTTTGTTTTTTCTTAATGTTATAATTTAATAGCACAGCTCACATATTATTATATACAGACATCTGTAATTAAGTTACAGAAACTTACACAGCTACTTATTGTTTTTTTTCCTTTCACCCAAAATATAAATTAAATTCTACACAAATAATTTTCTAATAATTCTTCCTGCTGTGAATATTACTTTAGCCCCATGGTGAACAATAACATTTATACACATATCTTATTCATATTGTTACTTCAGTGAATAAACTTAAACTAGCAGTTGTTCAGTTAGGTCTGTCATCATGCACAAACTGTTTATAAGAGTCTACTCCACAATGTTTCTCTAGTCAAAATGGTCTATATATTTGGAGAAAGTGAAGAAAAGGGAGGAAGTATGCTCTTTCCATGGTGAGGAAATAATCAGTTAACTGACATATTCATTCTTTATCCAGTTAGTGTAATAAAGTCTGTTTCAAAACATATACAATTTGAAGTCAGATCTTCTTATTATAATAGTAAGTGTTCACTGAAGGTATTTTAAGAAACACAGACATGAACAAAGAAAGTACAAATCCTGGACAAACCCATCCAACACATGTACTGCTGAGCAGTCTGTAAGTATCGCGGTGTACCTCTAGGCTTTCATTGTTTACTTGGCTGAGAGGCTTTGGTCCTGCTCCTGGTCTGCAAAGTAAATAGTTCATCAGGGTCTCTGATAAGTGCTATGAAACCTCCAAGTCACCAGCTTCCACTCCCACCTGACACGGCTCTGCCTCAGCTTTCAGCAACAAAGACTTGCTACCTGAAAGCTCCAACTTTGCCCTTTCTCTCCCAGGTACCCACGCTGAACTTTGTAGCTCCTTCCTACTAGTGAGAGAGATCTGAACTTGTGTCCAGAACATTGAAATGGAACTTGGGCTATATACTTCCTTCCGGTTCAGGACCAATGGTGGCTGGTCATTTTCACCTGGTCTCTGGTTTTGACTCTATTCCAATTGCCTGCTAGGGCTGTAGGTTCTTCAACTGGCCCTCAGGCCATTACTAGTTTCTTTAACTTCTGGGTCTTGATCACATTTTTGAAATGCTTCACATAATCTTCTGTGACTGGTTCACTCACCCAATGTTGAGACATCTTGCCACTGCTTAGAAATCACATTGCCATGCCCCATCAACTAATCTTCGGTTAAAACTCTTCAACATCAAGCCTACATTGGAGCTGAATTTTTCTGCATTAATTTTGACTTGTGGTTTGAACTGTTCTAATCCTTTGTGTCTGTTGGCTTTCCCCAATGCCTGGTCTTAAGAGCCTTAGGCAACTTCTCTTTGAACAGAAGCTTTTAAGAAGCCTGGGGGCCATGGCAACAAAAAATATGAGTGGTCTCTGCCTAAATACTTACATTCCATAGACTTCCACACTAATCAGTCGTGGAATACAATCTATCCTAGAAATTAAACACTGCATATATGCATCCCAGTTAATCTGTCTATTCTATGCTGGAAGCCAGTAACTCCAATTTTGGGATTACTGTGGTGGGTTCTTATATGCTATAAACTTCCCACTTTCTGGAGCTATACCCCAATGGACAATTCCAGAGTTTGAGAATTTAGCCCCCAGGAAAGCTCCTTGTTTGTAGAGGAAGTGGAATGACCTTTAGATATAGGGGCATAAAACTTTTGGACTGAAGAAAACACAACACAGACCTCTGTAAGATCAGAATGGACAGATCTGAGAGGATAGTTAAGTGGCTGCTAAATGAATTCCTCAACCATCTTGCTAAAGATGACATTGGCAAAAAGCCTCTGTTAGCTTAGTTAGCCCATTGGGAACTGTCTTGGCCTTTGCTCTAAGATTGATCCTTAACCTTTATTCCCTTTTCTTCCCTTAGGTATCCTTCTCAGTCAGACCAACATCCCTGTTCTCTTTGTTCTATCCCTGATTTTCTATTTTATCTCTCTTATATAAGTTCTGCTTGTTATTTTCCTTTTGTGAGTAGCCTCAGCCTAGCCATACAAACTAAAATTGTAGTTTCCACCTCTGGTTGCCTGGCTCTCAACCAAATCTGCTACTTCTGATTATTGTAGGTAATTGTAACTCCTACAATAGACCTTGGCTACACCCCTCACATCAACTCTGACTTGGCCAAAACTTTCTGGGCATTTAGGATAGTGGGGATGTAGTAACAGTATATATTTGGAGGTAATTTAACCTACTGATGGCAATAAGCATGTTCAAGGAGAAATAAAATTTTGTCAAATATCTTAGGTTTTTTTTTTAAGCTACCATTTTGTTCAGATGATTCCTTAGTTCCAGTTTTTTTTTTCAAATTAATAATTCTCTTATTCTACCATATTATTTTAATGCAGCAGAAGCCATAGTTTTCAGGATATGGAACAATTATATGAAACTAAGTTCTTCAGGAAAATCAAACATTTTGATTGTTTTTCACACATATGTAGAGAATGTGAGGCTTAGATTTTAAAAAACAAAATGTAGAGTTGTTTGTATAGCAATCAATAGAAATTAAGAATTCTCAACCCTTTTCGTTCCTTTTCGTTTTCTCTTTGATGAAATTCTGTTAGGTTAGAAGCTCCACTATGAATAAGAAGACATTCTGAGCATTCAGAGGACTGACCTACTAGACACATTTTTCCTTTGCTGTTTGGTCCAGGGTCCATAAAAAATTGATGTTCTCTTCTCAGGTAACATGCTTATTTTTATCTACATGAAACTCATTGATCTCCTTCCAATTTGGTGTTAGCCTCTTTATTCCACTATCATTCCCGAGGTAACAAATGATATTTTCATAGGCATGGCTAGTAATCAATATAGACAAGCTCTGCTCATTGATCTGAGGAAGACTTTGATCTAGAAAATCACCAATTATGGCTATTTAAAGTAGATTCAATTGGATCAGGTAGAACAAAAAAGAACTGAAATGTACAGTATTTAATAGTTTTAAAACCTAGAAAGACATAAAGTTAAATATAAGTCCTCTTAAAGAATAAGGGTTAATTTTCACTTTCAATTTTAAATGAAGATTTTCTTCAGAATAAGGGTTAATTTTCACTTTCAATTTTAAATGAAGATTTTCCTGCACATTCCACTTTATTTCTGAATTTTTTATGTCTGTATAATGTGATACTCTTATAAGGGACATCCTAGGTACTAGGGTAATTGACGATTTGCAGTAAGTTTCTGACAACCTTCAAATCCTAATTAATAAAAATAGATTCAGCTTAAATATTGATATGCTAAGCATTAGTCTTATTTTAACTGAAAAAGGTGGACTTCTGGTCCCAGCAAATTAAGTCTTTAATGGTATGCAGGCTACCTGGTTGATTGATCTATTACATTTTAGAGTGGAACTTGGAGTTACTATTATTTTCAGGCTATGGCCAAATATGAATTCGAAATGAGAATGTGGATTGTTTCTTGCCTACATAAGACTAATTATTCCCCAGAGTACAATCTATATTACTTAATGTACAGTGGCCTATACTGCTTCTGAAGACCATGAATCATGAAATATACTGAAAGTAAAAGGTAGAGAGTCCAGCTGTGTTTTCCCCTCTGTCTCCTCTCTGTGTGCAAGGAGTCCTGAATGCTGGCAGAATATATATCCTAAAAGCCATTTAATTTGTGGTTTACAATGCAGGCTATATAGTAGAGAGACCTGGATTCTGATCCCAACTCAACTCAACTCAACTTAATTTGCTGCCTATGCAGCTTGAAAGATTATTTAATCTCTTTTTCTCTAGTTTCCTTGTGCATAATAATAGTACCCATCTCATAGGTTTTGAGACTTAAAGAAATTAATAATAATAAAATACTTAATGCTTATAATTATTTATTCAGCAGTTACTATGTGGTGAGTAAGGTTCTAAACCCTTTAAATTATTTAATCCTCTCGACAGCCCCATGAATGACATACCCTTTCTCTCTCCATTTTATGGATAAGAAAATAACCATAGAGAGTTTAAAGTTTTCTGCACAAAGTCATAAGCTAGTAAATTGTCAAGTGATTACTAAAAGACAGATAGTTTCATCTCAGAGCCTGTCCTCCTAATCATTACTAGATGCATGCAGATATTTAGGATAGGAACTAGCACATAGTAAGCTCTTAATATATAAAAAATACTGAATGTTAACAAATGTAAATAATACATGCCCCAAATTTCAGAAACTATTTCATCCTTCAGATTTAAATAAAAATAGCTTCACACCTAGCTTCCAAACAATTTCTAATTTCTGTAAGTTTAGAATCCTGCAGAAAAGTCCACAGGCTTCTCTCCTTTTAGTGCTTACTATGGGCATTTAATTTGTAAGTTAGGTTCTTTTTGATGCTCTTAGCTATCTCCATCTGCCATCCACTTCTTCCTTCTTGTCTGTTTTCTTCCCTAGATATCTACTTTCTTTCTAATCTTTGTGTTTTAGAGTTCAGATAATTTTTGATAAAGTGTTAGGGGACATCTGTTTATTTTTATTCCCAGCATGCATTCACCTGTTTTTTTTTTTTAACCTCGGCCTAATTCCATCTGAGAGAATATCCTCTCACCCTCTCTTAGTTTCTGGGCTTCTTTAGGTGGGTTGACCACACTCCAGTCTCCAAGGATGACTTTGTGACATGTCAGGGTAGATACATTACCCAGGTCAGGTCAGTGGGAGGTTCAGGGATGGGTATATGAACTAATCACAGCCAATGAGATATTGTTGGAATATCTGGAAACAAAGTAGTTTGATTTTTTTCTTTTACTGGCCTTGAAGTTGTGAGGACATAAAATCTGGAGCTGCTATGGCATGTGTAACCATCAGAGGTGTGCTTTCCTGAGACTGGAGTCAAGACAGCAGTAGAAATAGATAAACACAGTCCTGGTGGTATCATTTAAGCCCCTGCCTCAAGCTGTGGTTAACATCTGCTATAGACATTTCCATAGTGTGATCCAATAAGTTCTCCTTTTGCTTAAGCCAGTTGAATTAAGTTTTCTTTCACTTACAACTGAAAGAGTTTTAACTGAGACAGTTTCTTGATGCTTTAATAGAATAATTTTTAAGACTCAAAAGGATAAAGTTATAATATTGGTATGTTAGTAGTGGGTTTGGATAGTTTCTATGGGGTACATGTTGGAGCCCTATAAGATAATTGTAGAGGTAGCAATAATAGATAATGAAATTATTGATCCCTTTCTCCAACTTACTTTTGGTCGGAACCCTTTTCAAGAATTTCTTCATATCAATAAGTAGTCTTAGGGGCTTCTGCAGGCTTCTTATTATTGTCCCCCTGGGGTTCAAGCAGTAATAAAAGAAGAACAATTTTATCCTTGGAGACTTTACGTCTTGCTCACTCACTCCCAGGGCTGGCACTTTTAAGTGAATATCTTTCAAGTATATCAAATGTCTCTCTTGATGCTACAGGCTACCAGTCTAGAAAACTTCATGCCTTTAAGCCCAGACAGTTTTCTCCCTGGCTATATTCCCTGGGCCTGGAATATAGACTGATTTAGAAATTCCGCAGCTGCCTTAGGAAATTTATGAGTAGATGAAGAAAGACAATTAAGGAAAAAAAAAAAAAAAAAAAGCAAAGAAGACTAAAGGCCAACTTACTGAGGATTGCAGAGGGAAGAGATGGGAAGAGTCTAGGTTCTTACTGACAGCATGGAGTTAAAAAATTATCAACCTAGAATTCCTCATCCACTGGACTTCTGATTCTATGGGATCAGTAGACAACTGTCTTTCTTTTTGACTCTCAAACATTTTAATCCTTTTTCTACGCTAGGACGTCCTCCTTCTTATTAGGTAGAGCCAGCCCTACATTAGAAAACTAAAGTTGCTACATACTCACTTTCCCATTTTCCCTTGCAGGTCAGACTGCAAGCTAGACTCTGCATTAGATCTTAACAGGAGCCAGTGACATGAAAGAGCATGGACCATGAAGAAAGCACTTTGAGAGAGAGTAGTGGAACCAGCAGTGGATATGTTCACTTTCCAGGGGCAGCTGGGCAGCATTGCTGGCCTCAGTATCCCAGGTTCAGCTTTGGTGGTGCCAGTGGTGAAAACTGGACTGTCTATGCCCACCGGCAATGACAATGGTGTTTTCATAGGACAAGGTTTGCAAGGTTTGGCTTCGAGATGTTTTTTCTCTTAAATCATCTAGAGTTGATTTTTATGACCTACAACTAAGAACCTTCTGTGATACAGAGAGGTAATACATTTTTAGTATTCTTTTCAATTGTTTCTTATTGTTAAGCAGTTGGCTTCCTGTTATTTTTGCAGCTAAATAAATTTTCTACATGTATCAACTAATATCTCAACAAGCATGAGTCTCTATTATCTACATGGCACATGCTGTTACAGTTACCAGGAATATAAGAGACAGAATTTCTAATCAGGAAACAAACTTCCCAGTTTTGGTAACAATAAATAAATAAATGGAATGATTACTAATTTCTCCACATAGATAGTCACCATGTTTACTTACATGATGGTATCTTAGGCAGAAATCATAATGTATTTCTTAATACAGTGGAAGAGTTATTTATTATCACTTTCTTTCAAAGTCTTATCTAACTAAGACTTAATGCTCCTGGTTATAATATGTTTTTAATGAGTTCTTTTATTTTATTCTAATTTTGAGACACTGCACTCTCTGACTTAACCTGGGGCTAAAATTGAGTATCGAAACCCCACTGTGGTTTCTGGCTCATCAGAAAAAACACTGATTCTATGGGAGCAGGATGATTCTTAATCTTCACAGGAGAACTACAATTTCTTGTCAAAGTTTGTTAGAATTAATAATATAATAATAATTATTATTAATAAAACTGTGGTTCAGAAATTCTTCCTTCATGGTCACTTTTTTCTAAGTTCCTTTATTATTTATTACCTAGGAAAAGGCCAGGAAAAATGGTAAATACAGTAATGTGAAATGAAGAAAAGATCCTGCCATCTTTTAGAGCTACATTGATTTAAAATGCATCACTGACAATATCACCATCATTCAAAGTACTGTACTTTAGTCAGGTGGCAGGTACTATTTGCAAATGCAGAGCTCATCAGAGAGGGCTTCTTCTTTTTTTTTTTCTTTCAGTCCGACCAAATTCTTCTATTCCATTAAAACAATGAATTAGAAAAATTAAGAAAAACAGCCTGAAGCTGCCTCTTTTGTTCTTTTACATACAGTACTTCTACTGAGGGTTTAAAACGGAATTTATTCATATGTCAGACGTATGGGATTGGACTAACCTCATTTTGAAA
This sequence comes from Kogia breviceps, assembly GCF_026419965.1. Classification (NCBI taxonomy): domain Eukaryota; kingdom Metazoa; phylum Chordata; class Mammalia; order Artiodactyla; family Physeteridae; genus Kogia; species Kogia breviceps. Next base: position 34,022,052 of record NC_081318.1, on the reverse strand, counting down.
AGTTATATATTCTTCATTACTCTTCTACCCAACTCTGAATGCTTTAACTGGTATGTTGTTAGGTTTTATTGGATGATATCTGATCAAAGTACCTCTAATTCATAACTTTTGTTTTCTTTTTCATATTAGGGCTTGTTTGAGATGAGCTATTATATTTACCCTGGGCCATTCCTTTTAAGGTTAAGAAAAGAATTTTTGCCTTTCCCTTTGTGCTGTTTATTCATGTAAATTCAATAAAAATAAAAGATACAGAGGTGAGTTTCTTGAAATAGTTATGATGTTAGAAAGCATATTTTATGAAATATTTCTTTTGATTATGAAAAAAATCTGTAAAAGTTTAAATATAATTTGTAGTTTATACATATAAGCAACACACATGCATAAAAAAGTATCGGAGTTATGTATCATATACTTACTTTAGAGATGTAAGAAACAAAATAATGCACCCTTATTTAACATTTTAAAGCAAAAGATAAAAGAGCAAGCTCTTACTTCATTACATAAAAATGGAGTTAACTAGTACTGGGAATGGCAAACTAAGGCCCACAGGCTTGTTACCTGTTTTTGTAAATGTAGTTTTATAGGAACACAGCCATGCCATTTGTTTACTTGTTGTGTTCAGCTTTGCTATGGCTGCATTCTCCTTAAAAGGGCAGAAATGAGTAGTAGCAACAGAGACCATAAGGCCCCAAAGCCCTAAAATATTTATTGTCTGGCCATTTAAAGAAACAGTTTGCTGCCCTCAGATCTAGCACATATATTGGTAGACCAACATTCCTTAAATTTATAGGTGGAATGTGGTAGCTGTCACATTTTCTGAGGGTAAATTATAAATATATTTTATTTTCAGATTACAAGGCATGAGACTGCAACGAGAGTCAATGTGTAAAAGAAAGGAACATTATGTGTCAAAATGCTCCATGTCGATAGTATAAACCTCCACCACTTGAGATAAACTATAGGAAACTTTCTGTTAGACACTGAAGGAGCTATTCATCATCTCTACAAAAGATCTAACTTCATACAGTTGAGAGCACAAAGTGTCAGCCATTCCACCAAGAACCTTATTCTAATGTAAAAAGGCAGAAAGACCCCTGCAAGCTAATGGGAGGTCTATAGACTGCTCTTTCATGAAACTCATTCTCTGGAGGGATGAGTCCAGAGAACCAGGGAAATGTGAGAACATTTTTCAGTTAATCTGCTTTTTACTTTCATACCTTGCTTTGGTTCTGTATTCATTCCATGAGTTTTAAAAATTTTTTAATTCATCAAGAGCTGTATACAGCACCATTAAAATAATCTTTCAATATTTAGATTTCCTGTAAATAGCAACTTCACCCCTTGAAAAACCAGTTCTATTAGTTATGATTTTACATTTGCTTTACTATCACTGATTGTTTGAAATATTATTCCATTATTTCCATCTCTTTTCACTCAGTGTTTTAGACTTCATTGTTTGGAATTGTTCAGATATATTTTTATTCTAATAGCCACTGACCTTCATCTGGGTCACTTAACAGGTATTAATAAACATAGTTGTTCTTTTAAAAAAGAAATCCTCCTTCAATTAGGCATCTATGTCTCCAATGAGAGCATGAAATTTGCAAAAATATGATATTGCTATTTTCAATATGTAACTGTCTGCCCTGGTTAAAGATCTAATCTCTATGTTTCTTTGACCTCATAACCTTTTACCTCAACTTTAAGTCTGTGTTCCATTTAAAGATGTAAATATTATTAGTGCATATAGGAAAGATCATCTCTGTTTGAAAATTGCATATAAATAACTCCAGAGGACTGGAAAGAAGCCTATGCTAGAATCATTGCATAAGGATTAGATCTGTATTACATTAACTGCAGAAAGAGGGAATTTCATACATTAACATATAGAGAACTGGTGAGGAGGTTTGAGCCAAAATTTATAAACAACACAGAAGTGAGCCAGTCAATGAAGCTTATGTTGAAAGATCTTTTCTCCATCCTTGCCTCTCTGAATTTTAAGTATCATATTAGTTGTTAAGTATCAATACAGTCAAGTGATTAAAACAAAATGAAGGTTCTGCTTATGCTTTGGAATACTGAGATAGCTGACAACTTGAGTCCATGGGTTTAATTTCCATCCCGTTACATATCTCCTGAAATGACCAAAGGAATATAAAAATAGACACTAATCTACATCAGTTAAAGGACCAGAGAAGGGTTATCATTTCCATTGTCAGAAATAGCAGCGTATTTCTGCTAGATTTAGTGCAGATGAAATGACAAGGCACCAAAGTCTGGTTCAAAATTCCTCTCCAGAGAAAATGGTTCAGACTCTTAGGAAGCAATCGGTGGATGGGCTGGCAGACCCCTGTCACCTTTTTAAATTGGAAGCATGAACATTGGAGGCAAGGAAAATCTATGGGGCAGATGGGGAGTTTAAATTTGGGATCATTTTTACTGTTTTAGGGGAAAAGCATTTCCATTCAGTTGTTTGAGGGAGGCTTGGCATGTCCTTGTTTTCCTAGCAGAGATAATAACAATACTTAATAATTATAGAGAGTTTATTATGTGCCAGATACTTTTCTAAATGCTTAATATGAATTATCACAATTAGTACTCCTATTGACCCTAGAAGTAGGTACACTTATTAGACCAATTTCATAAGAAAGTAAACTAAAGCATAGAAAGCTCAAGTATCTTATCCAAAGTAAAATAGTAAGTGAAAGAACCAAGATGTACACTCTGGCAATCTGACTCGAGATGATGCCCTCAGATATGATTTTATATGGTCTCCTAGAAAATCAAGAATGCCACCAGCTATATTGGCTTCTCAATGATGCACAGAGAATTTCACTGGATATAGTATGGCTAGGTTTGCCAGATGTGGCAAAGAAAAAACTATGGGATGCCCAGGAACATTTGTATTTCAGATGAACAATGAAAAAATTTTTACTGCAATTGCATTTTCCTATGTACTTTGGTACATGCTTGTGGTTTATCTTACATTAAAATTTAACTGAACATTCTGTATTTTATCTGTCAACCCGAGGCATGGATCTTGTATGACAAGGAGGCAGCCTGGCCAGGAGGAGGTACGGGAGCAGCTTCTTGATACACTTGGCCAGGAGGTTGGGCAGAAACACCAAAGAACTTTATCCTGGTGCACTAGCTTCACCAAATAGAGAAGAAACTACACAAGAGCTACTTCCTTTGCTGGAAAGTTCTGTATTTGAATTGCCCTTTGCTTCTCTCAGGAAGCAAGGTTCTACACTGCTAATGTAAATTTGCATTTACCAGCCCTTCATCTGAACAGCTAAAAGCAGAAATCTGGGAACAACCAAGAAAATAATACAGGGGACCCAAAAAGAGAGGCTGTGTTTATGGGCAGACTTCCAGCTGGATTTATCTCTCTTCTTTCAAGAATAAGTGAATGAGAAAAACCCAAGTGAAGATTGCCAAGAGATTCTGAAATATGAAAGAAACCATCCCTATGAAGTGTCTACTTTTATTTTTATTTTTTTATCTAGAGAAAGTAGAAGTAAATGTTTGACAGAGTCAGCTTTGAACTATCAAAAATTTAATGAAACCAAGTATTAGTTGATCTCCTACTATGGATGTGACATGCTCTGGTGATATTAAACTGAAACAGAGGCCTTGCCATCAAAGAAATTTTTGTAAAATAAATTTTAATAAAACTAATGAAATGTCAAGTGCTGAGGAATGAATGAATGAATGAATTGATTGATCAATCAATAAATCAGTAAAGCAATCCAACCAAAGGAAAGGAGGAGGAATTTTATGTAGGAGGTGGCTGTAAATAGGATGACGGCTTTCTAAACCCCTCTACTGTGCCTAGAAAGATGAAAACAACTCCCAGACTCTTTTGCAGCTTAAATTCTGGTTATGATTTAGGCTTCAAAAGTTTAATGGCTCTGGGTAAGATTTAAAGGCAAAAATGTGGCAGTTGCCTCAATTCTACTGCAGGCAAGTCCATAATAGAGATATCTGGGTTTGGGCAACAACACTAATAGACACCCCAGTGTCTGGATGATATCTTTGTGGCTGTTGAGAGGCAAGTGTGTCCATTTTCTTCAGGTTGCCTGACAGTTCTATGAACAACTTAAGATCCTATAATAAATCCCTTTGGCTTGAACTACCTGGAATGTTATTCCAATTTCCACACTGCACTGTGATGGATGCAGTCACTGGTACACGAAACACTCAGAAAATTACAATATGTGATTAGCTCCCTGAAATAGTTACATTTGAAGGTGACAATGATCTTGTTAGCCTTAGAAGGAGGGCACATAGTGACGAAAAGTTACTTAAATCATAATCATCATTAAGGGAAAATATGAGTCTCTGTTGCTGGTCATTGGCACTCAGCAACCTACAAAACCATTGCCAGGGTGGTGCAGCCAGGAACTGGACCAGGTTGATTATATTGGATTCCTCCAATATGGAAGAGGAAGTGGGTGTACTGACTAGTGAGTGTACTGGCTGATTTTGGATATGGATTTGGCTTTACTGCCTACTTTGTAAAGCAGCATTTTTGGATTTACTGAATAGTTTACTTTTTAAATCATGGTTTTACCACACAACACAACTCCTGACTGGCCATGACATTCATTATATAGAAGAAATAGGAGAGAAAGTGGGCTGACTCCCAAGGGATTCACTATTCTTAACATGTGCTCAGAAACAATGGGCATTTCGTAAAGATAGAACAGATCATATACAGTCAGTATAATTTTTTAGAATAGAATGTTTCCCTACAGGATGACATATGCTTTCAGCCAGCAAATGATGTGCATTCCTTTTTCTCTTATGGTTGGAACTCACTTGTCTGGGCACTAAGGAGTAGAAGTATTGCTAATAATGGCACTTCTGCTCCGGTACATTTAATGAACTACTAACAATATTGTTGTTCCTCATTTCTGTCACTTTGCTTCTGATGGTTTAGAGGGCTTGGTATGCAAGAGATGAATCCTTCCGCCAGGAACACATCAATGGTTTTTTGAATTAAAAGTTGAGATTGCCACCTTTAAAAATGGAGCTACGCATTCCACTGGGCCAATAGAAAGAGGATTGTTGTGTTTTCTGGGGTGATTAATTCTGATTACTAAGGGGAAATGGGGTTGCTGTTATCATGTGGGGCAGGGAGAAGCATACCTTCAACTCAGGAAATCCTCTGGAACTCATTATGGTTCTGCGAAGTCCAATTTTAAAACTTAATGGAACAGCATGTAGGATCAGTAAAGGCTTGTACACCTTAGGCGTGAAGGTTTGGGTCACTCCACCAGTTAAAAATCCCAGCTCATTATGTTGCCCAAGGAGAAAGAGACCTGGGAAAGGGTTTTGGAAAGACGAAAGTTATAAATAATAATTAAGACCTGGTGATCAATTTTAGAAACAAAGACTAAAACAACTACTCATATTATCTTCCTTATGCGCTTGTATCTATAGCATTTTCACTGAACAATTTTATTTTCCTCATCATTTTCTCTTATCATTTTATATAGGGCATACTAGTGTTAGTTTACTTTGCAATTTTGTCCATAAGTTAAAGAATATCAAGGTGGGGCTATGACTGAATGTGGGAAATGAATATCACCAGTTTGCGGATGTGGTGACTAATGGGGTTTTAGGCCTCCTTTTGTAGAGAGAAGGTGAAAGCATTTTCATTCGTACATTGAAAGCTACAGTAGTGCAGGATGTATTTCGCTGTTCTCTTGCCGTCATCTGAAAGGTTAAGATTGGAAAGAAGGACTTGATGAAAGTTGAGTATCCAAAGCAGTAAATTGAGGTAGATATGGTGGCTCAGTATTCAACATCCATCTAAACACCTCTCAAGGTTTTTTCTGATACTGCAGATACTAGAAAACTAAAAACCACATTTTTTTTTTTTTTCTCACAGAGCCACAACAGCTAAGTTGCTGGATATGAATAAGATTCCATCACTCAGATACACTCTAACGAGATTTGGAAGGTAGAAGTGAAACAGAATATTTTTCTATTTTTACTGACAAGTATGGTCAGAGGCATGTGCTTTATTTTCTGCCGCACCAGTAGCAGAGTCACAGGGCCTGGTCACAAGATTTGTGGATGTCAAAGCAGGATGTATGGCATCTGTTTTGCTGTACAGACTGCAACATGGATAGCATTGGTTTGGAGCTGGTATCAGGACAGTTTCTTCATGGTGGTGCCTTAATGATTGATCACAGTGGTTTCTGGTTTGTTTTAGTGGCAGTGCAGCTCTGGAGCAGCAGCAGCCATGTTCCATGTTGGAAAACGGCTCTCTGATCAAACAGGAAGTTTAATCTACCATGGTGACCAGGTTCTTCAGTGTGGTTACAGAGTCACTCCTGAAATCTCAACTTGAGATTTGTTTCTTCAGATATTCAGGCAATTCTGTAAGCCAGATACCCTATAATACATCCATTTTGACTTAAGCTAGGTAGAGTGAATTCTGTTTTCCGAGACAGAGCCTAAACATGCAAAAAGCTTGACCACAGAGGTTGAGATGAGAAGAAAGGAGACATAAGAACAGGCTGAAAAAAAGACCTGTAGAGGAAATTAGGATTGCAAGGTAAAAATATAAAATTTAAAAATTTAAATTTCCATCAAATGAAGTAAAGATTAGAAGAAACACTGTAGAAAACTGAATAGGGATGTGACAGACAGACTTAAGAAACCCTCCTGAGAACAGAAAAGGTTAAGACATGAAAACAATAAAACAATGTAGTAGACACAAATGTCAAGAGATATTAAATACGTGGATATTAAGTTTTACATAAAGAGAAATCATAATTAAAGAGAGGGATAAGATTATTACAAATGGGATAAGAGAGGGCAAACAACAAAGAAAGCAAATTTAATTCAGAATACTATAGACCTGGCTATATAGGACACAAGGTCTCCTCCAGAGTTTCAGGTAAAATTTCCTGATGACATGTTTGAATTTATTAAAGATTCATTAAAGATGAACAAACATTACACAAACATCCAAGCTCAAACAAAAACCATCTTCCAAATACCCCAAAAGGAATAAATTCTGGTTTACACAAGAAGATAATAAAATAATCTTTTGCTCTGTAACATTCAGTAACAACACATAAAGAAGTAATGTGTACAAAATTTTGATGGAAACATTTTTAAGAACTAAGAACTATAAACCTAACCAAATTGTGTATAGTCATTAAAAGGAGCTCATAATAACTCAGAGGTATGCCACCTACAGATCTCTCCTGAATCTTGAAAGCAGTTATTCAATGATCAATGGCAGTCCACCAAGATGAGGCAAAGTAAATAAATGAAGACTATGGTAGATATAATATAAAAGGTTGGGGTAGTGAGCATCAAAACCCTGTTTATAAAATAGAAATTAAAGTTGTAAAAAGCCTTACTTGAAATTAAAGATAAATAATGTAAAAATCATAGTTTAATTTTAATAAATGTGGTTTATGTGTCCATAGAGTTAAGTGGATAATATATTAGGATATAAAGTTTGGTTTAATATGTTCCAAAAAACACCATTTATTAGACCACATTGCCATAAATTAAAAACTAAGTACTTTGACATGAAAAGGGGGAAAAACTTCTAAATAACTCCTTGTACAAAGAAAAAACTTAAACTTCTATTATATAATATTCAGGAGAAAAAAGAAATGAAAACATTGCAAACTAAAACATGTAACCAAAAATATGTATAGAGATAAATTCATCACTTTAAAAGCTTTAATTACTTAGCAAGAAAAATAAAATAAGTAAACTGAACACTTTTTCCAGAGGTTAGACAAAATAAAATCAAAGTAAAGAAAAACAAAAGAATTGGGTTAAAAAGTACAAAAGCAAAATTTACAAATTCATAAATGTAACAGTAGAATTGTCATCCACAATTTGGCTCTAAAAGTGATACACAAACTCACAATAAAATATGTTTACTGTAATCAAAAAAGCAGGTGATACAATAGAGGAAAAGGAATGTGCAAGTCACAAATCTGAAACTGGAAAAACAAAGACCTAATCCTATTTTATTCTAAAGTGATCTATTTAAAAGCAATGTTAAAAATATTTTTTATTTAATCTATTTAAAAAACAATCATTAATTACTATACTCAACACTAAAATAAATTGGAAAGCTATATGAAGTGGGACAGAAACTTTTAAAGATTGGAATAAACAGGAAGATAAATCATATTCCTGGGTAGAAAGACACACAATTATAAAAAGTATAATCTTCCTCAAATTAATTAACTAACTAAGCTTATATAAATTAAAATATCAATTTTCTTTGTGTATGATTCTAACATTTTGTCAAGAAAAATCAAGTAAAACTATACAAGATTTTAAAATGAAGACTAATAAAGGCTATAAAGTGCATTATAGGCACAATATTAATGAATATAAAGCATCAACATATAGATAAAATATAAGTGTTTTACAAAAGCAACTGTTAAGTGGGTGGAGAAATAAGCATTAGCACACACTGAGTGGGGCTGAGAATTGGTGCAATATTTTTGAAGATTAACTGGAAAAATATTTATTTTAAAATTATGTATTATATTTATCTCAGAGATTCTATGCCTAGAAATTTTCTTAATGAATATACTTGTATAATTACACCAATATATGTGTATGTAAAGTTGATCATTACTTATTAGTAGTAATGGCAAAATTATAAGGGAATAAAAAATATGAAGTAAATAAAAGTAAAGTTCAAGGGAAATAAGTAAACACATTTGTAGGAAATTGTTTAAATAAATTTTAATTTATCCATACAAAGGAGTATAATATAGCCATTTAAAAAATGAATCTGAACTATCTGTGCTGATAAAAAAATCTTTGATATATATTCTGAAGTTGAAAACAGCAAAATTCAGAACATTATTTTAGTGTGATTTCATATGTATATTAAAAAAACAATATGTATTATATCTCTTATATAGTGATATAAGTCATGAAAGTTTATAGGAATGAGGCCATTCTAAGTCCTTAAATCTTATGACTCTTGTGCAGGCAGTGATAGAAGTTCCTGTCTGATATTTTCAACATGTATATTGCTGCACTTATTAAAATTTTTAAAATAACATTCTTATATGATTTAAAAAATAGTGTTTTACATGTATTGAAGAAATTAGAGATTAATACACAGACTATAACACCCAGACACAGATTCCTACTATCAGGATCAGGTGTTCTCAAACACTCTTGGTGAAAATAGCAAAGCTTTCTGGAGTACAACTTGGCAGAATTAATCAAAAGCATACAAAATGTTTTTGCACTTTCATCCAGTAAATTTACATCAATAAATGAAACAATAAATTACTAGATATTTGTATAATTATTATTCATTTAAGTGTTACTTACAAAACTGAGAAATAAAGACAACAAAAATGTACAATTAATTAAATGAATTATGGAATGCTCCTATATTATTAATAATATGAGAAAATTCTCCTCATATATTGCTTTTAATAGATTTATTGACCTGTAATTCACATACCATAAAATTCACCCACTTAAAGTGTACAATTCAGTGATTGTTAGTATATTCACAGAATTGTGCAACCATCACCAGTATCTAATTTAAGAACATTTTGTCACCTCAAAAAGAATCCTATACCCACTAGCAATTATTCCCTATTCTCTCTAACTCTCCCACAGCACTAGGAAACCAAAAAATTACTTTCTGTCTCTATATTTATAACTATTTTGGACATTTCATATAAATTAAATCAAACTATATGTGGCCTTTTGTATCTGGCTTCTTTCACTTAGCATAACATTCTCAAGACCGATCCATGTTGTAGCACGTATCAGTACCTCATTCCCTTCTATTACTGAATAATATTCCTTTGGATGACTATACCACATTTCATTTGTTCCTTCATCCACTGATGGACATTTGGGGTTTTCTACCTTTTTGCTATTATGAATAATGCTTCTATGAACATTCATGTATAACCTTTTGTATAGAAATATGTTTTCATTTTTCTTCAGTTTATTTCTAGGAGCAAAATTACTGGGTCATATAATAACTCTATGTTTAACATTTTGAAGTACCACCAAATGTTTTTCCAAAGTGGCTGCACCATTATACATTCTCGTCAGCGATAAGTCCCATCAGCAATATGTGAGATATGTGAGGATTCCACTTTCTACATATCCTTGCCAATGCTTGTGTTCTGTCTTTCTTTGAAGTTTTTTAGTCATCCTAGTGGGTGTGAAGTGTATCTCATTGTGGTTTCGATTTGCATTTCCTTAATGAACTAATGATTGTTAAGCATATTTTCATGGGGTTATTGGTCATCTTCTATTGTCTTCTTTGGAAAAATGACTGTTCAGGTCCTTTGCCCATTTTTAAATTGGGTTGTCTTTTTAAAATTATTTAGTTGTAACAGTTTTTTATACATTCTGGATACAAGTCTCTTTTCAAGTATATTCTCTCTTCCTGTGTGTTTTCTTCTCATTCTCTTGATGGTATCATTGGTAGCACAGAAGTTTTTAAAATTTGATGAGATCCAATTTTTTTGTTGTTTTTTTTGCTTTAGATACCATATCTGAGAAACCATTGTCAACCTAAGGCCACAAAGATTTACTCCTATGTTTTCTCCTAAGAGTTTTATCCTTTTCGATTTTACGCTTAGGTCTATGATCCAGCTTAAAAAATTTGGTGTATGCTGTGAAGAAGAAGTTCAACTTCATTCTTTTGCAGGTTGATATCCAGTTGTACCAGCACTATTTATTGAAAATACTATACTCTCTCCATTTTACTGTCTTGCTGTCCTTATCAAATATCAATTGACTAGGGGCTTCCCTGGTGGCGCAGTGGTTGAGAGTCCACCTGCTGATGCAGTGGACACGGGTTCGTGCCCCGGTCCAGGAGGATCCCACATGCCACCGAGCGGCTCGGCCCGTGAGCCATGGCCACTGAGCCTTCCTGTCCAGAGCCTGTGCTCCGCAACAGGAGAGGCCACAACAGTGAGAGGCCCACATACAGCGAGAAAGAAAAAAAAAAAAATCAGTTGACTATTATAGATGTCAATTTCTGGACTCTCAATTCTATTTCATTGATTTATATGTCAGTCTTTGGACAGGTTCCATGTTGTCTTGATTACTGTAGATTTGCAGTAAGTTGTGAAATTGGGAAATGTCAGTCCGCTAATTTTACTTTTCTTTTTCAAGATTATTTTGGTTTTCCTAGGTCTCTTGCATTTCAATATGAATTTTAAGATTAGCTTCTCAAGAAACTTATCTTAGGTGGCTAACAAAAGCCACCTAAAATTTTGATGGAGCTTATGTTGAATTTGTAGATCTATTTGGGAAGTTATTTGCCAGCTTAACCATTTTAAATCTTTGATTCCATGAACATGGGATATATTTCTATTATTTAGAGTTTTAATTTCTTTCAACGATATTTTGCATGTTTTAGTGTGTTACATTATTTTGTTAAATTTATTCCTAAGTATTGTATTCTCTGATACTATTATAAATGAAATAGTTTTCTTAATTTCACTTTTGGATTGTTCATTGCTAGTTTTTATAAATACAATTGATTTTATATATTGATCTTACATTGCACAAATTTTTTCAACTTACCATTACTAAAAAAATTTTTTGTGGATATTTTTAGAATTTTTTATATACGAGGTCACGTCATCATCTGCAAATAGAAATAGTGTGACTTCTTCCTTTCCAATCTTCATGCTCTCTTAAAATTATTTTTCTTGCCCAGTTATCCTGGTTAGAGTGATTAGTACAATGTTGAACAGAAGTGGCAAAAGTAGATGGTATTAAGTTTTTCCCATTAACTGTGGGTTTTTTGTAGATGGCCTTTAACACATTGAGGAAGGTCCCTTCTATTTTTGTGTTGAGTGTTTTTATCATGAAAGAGTATTAGATTTTGTGAAATGCTTTATTCTGCATTTACTGAGATGATCTTGTGCTTTTCCCTTTTGTTCTATCAATATAGTGCATTACATAAATTGATATCCAGATATTAAACCAACTGTGCATTCCTTGGGTAAATTCCACTTAATCATGGTATACAATCTTTTTAACATATTGTTGGATTCAATTTGCTAGTCTGTTGTTGAGATTTGTTATATCTATATTCATAGGATATACTCGTCAATAGTTGCATTTTCTTGTGATGTCTTTGTATTGTTTTGGTATGAGAATAATATGGCTTTCATAGAATGATTTGGGTAGTCTCTTCTATTTCCTTATTTTAGAAGTTTGTGAATGATTAGTATTTTTTAAATAATTGGTAGAAATCTAAAGGAAAGCCCTCTGGACCTAGCTTTTCTTTGTGAGAACTTTTAAAATTACTAATCCAATCCCAGTTACTTGTTTTAAGTAATTCGGATTTTTATATATCTTCTTGAGTCATTTTTGGCAGTGTGTGTCTTTTCAGAAATTTGTCAATTTTATCTAATTTGCCTAATTTTTAGGACTACACTTGTTTATTGTATTCCCTTAATAAAATTTTCTTATTTCTGTAATGTTAGTAGTGATGGTTCATACCTCTTTCACTTCTGATTTTATTAATTTGAGTTATATTTCTATTGTTTTTTTTTCCTTTGGTCACCCTAGCTGACAATTTGTCAATTTTGTTAATATTTTTAAAGAAACAACTCTTGGGGCTTCCCTGGTGGCGCAGTGGTTGAGAATCCGCCTGCCAATGCAGGGGACACAGGTTCGAGCCCTGGTTTGGGAAGATCCCACATGCCGCGGAGCAACTGGGCCCGTGAGCCACAACTACAGAGCCTGCGCGTCTGGAGCCTGTGCTCCGCAACAAGAGAGGCCGTGACAGTGAGAGGCCCGCGCACTGCGATGAAGAGTGGCCCCCACTCGCCGCAACTAGAGAAAGCCCTCGCACAGAAACGAAGACCCAATGCAGCCAAAATTAAATAAATAAATAAATAAAATTTAAAAAAAAAAGAAAGAAAAAGAACCAACTCTTGGTATCATTGATTTTCTCCATTGTTTTTCTATTCTATAATTCATTTAGTTCTGCTCTAACATTTATTATTTCCTTCCTCCTTTTTACTGAGTTCAGTTTGTTATCTTTCTGGATTTTTAAAGTAGAGGGTAAGATCTTTTATTTGGGATCTTTCTTTTTAAATATAGATTTTTGGGGGTGGAGTCAAGATGGCAGACTGGGAGGACGTGGAATCCAGGTCTCCACACAACTAGGGCAGCTACCAGGCACTGGTGGGGGACCACAGACACCTGAGAGGATGGGTGGAACCCCCAGCAACCAGGTAGGACGTGGGGCATGGGGGTAGTGAAGGGGGAGGAGAAGTGGAGGTGGGAGGGGACTGGTGCCCCTGAGGGGCGGCTGGGGGATGGGAAGGGATCCCACACCCAAAGGGGGATATTGGGGGGCCATTGGGAAGACAGAGGATCAAAAGGGAGCATGGTCAGGTTTCCCCTGCCCACCAAGGCCCCCTCCAGTCACACAGGTCCTGAGGGAGTAGGAGGGAGGGAAGGGGGAGCAAAAGTAAAGGCTGGACCTATGGGACTGGCATTCCAGGGGGGCAGCTGGGGGAGTGGAGGAGTTCCTACACCCAGCGAGACCCATCTACAGTTAGGGGTCCAGCAATGAAAGGGAGACCCTGGGGGAGATCTTGGGGGTGCACGGAGGAACCGACAGGATGCAGCCAGTGCTTTCCCTGTCCACTTAGGCACCGGGGAGCCTATTGGGCTCCCGTGCCTAATCCTCTGCCCTCGGAGCCTCCCTCCTGTCATGCAGAGCCCAAGCCCCACCCCTACACACTGACCCAAGGCCCTACCTCTACACTTGAAGACCCTTCTGAGACAACTTCCAACTGTGCTGGGTCTAAACCCCACTCACACACCATCACCCAGGGCCTCATCTCCAAACTCTGGAACTCCACACTCCAGAGGCCCCCCCTTTGAACGTGCTGCCTCTCCCCTTATACACAGGTCCTAAGCAGAGGCACTGTGCCACAACTGAATGTCGTCCACCTAGGCCCTGCCTTCAAGGTCTTTTATGGCTGCATGGGTCCTGAGCCTATTCCCTACTGCAAACTCAAAAGTCACCCCACCCACCCGCCTAGGTCCTGCCCCACCCTAAACCCCACCCCTGCCTAAGTTCCACCACCACCTAATCTCTGACACCCATAGCCAAGCCTTTTTGCTTTTTTATTCTTTTAGGTTGGGGTTCTGTTTTACCTTGTTGTTGTTGATTCATTTATATTTTAATTTTTTCTAATAAATGTTTTATTTTTCTCATTTTATTTTATTCTTTATACTTTGTTATTGTTCTTTTCCTTTTGGCTTGTTCCCCCTTTTAATTTTTTCTTTTTTCTGTTGTGGTTTTGTTTTATCTTGTTGCAGTTGTTTGAAATACATTTTTATTTTTCCTAATATATTTTTTATATTTCTAATTTTATTTTACTCTTTATACATTGTTATTGTACTGCTCCTTTTTTTCTTCTTTTTTTTTTGCCACATCATGCAGCTTGCAGGATCTTGGATCCCAGGCTGAAGGTTGGGTCCAAGCTCCTGTGGTGGGAGCACCGAGTCCAAACGGCTGGACTAACAGAGAACCTCAGACCCCAGGGAATATTAATCAGAGTGAAGACTCCTGGAGGTCCTCATCTCAGCACCAAGACCCAGCTCTACCCAACTGCCTGCAAACTCCAGTGCTGGATGCCTTAGGCCAAACAACCAGTAAGACAGGAATACAGCTTCACTCACCAAAAAAATAATAATAATAACGAAATGACAAAAAAATATATGTCATAGAAGAAGGAGCAAGGTAAAAACCTACAAGACCAAATAAATGAAGATGAAATAGGCAACCTACCTGAAAAAGAACTCAGAGTAATGAGGGTAAAGAAGATCCAAAATCTGGGAAACAGAATGGAGAAAATACAAGAAATGTTTAACAAGAATCTAGAAGAACTAAAGAGCAAACAAACAGTGATGAACAACACAATAACTGAAATTAAAAACACTCTAGGGCTTCCCTGGCGGTGAAATGGTTGAGAGTCTGCCTGCTGTTGCAGGGGACATGGGTTCATGCCCCAGTCCGGGAAGATTCCACATGCCGAGAAGCGGCTAGGCCCCTGAGCCATGGCTGCTGAGCCTGCACGTCCGGAGACTGTGCTCCACAACGGGAGAGGCCACAACAGTGAGAGGCCCGTGTACCGCAAAAAAAAAAAAAAAAAAAAAAAAAAAAAAAAAAAAAAAATCACTCTAGAAGGAATCAATAGTAGAATAACTGAGGTAGAAGAAAGGATAAGTAAGCTGGAAGATAAAATGGTGTAAATAATTGCCGGGAGCAAATTAAAGAAAAAAGAATGAAAAGAACTGAGGACAGTCTCAGAGGCCTCTGGGACAACATTAAACACAGCAACATTCGAATTATAGGGGTCCCAGAAGAAGAAGAGAAAAAGAAAGGGTCTGAGAAAATATTTGAAGAGATCATGGTCAAAAACTTCCCTAAAATGGGAAAGGAAATAGTCTATGAAGTCTAGGAAGCACAGAGAGTCCCATACAGGATAAACCCAAAGAGAAACATGCTGACACACATATTAATCAAACTATCAAAACTTAAATATAAGGAAAAAAACATTAAAAGCAGCAAGAGAAAAAATACAAATAACATACAAGGGAATCCCCATAAGGTTAACAGCTGATCTTTCAGCAGAAACTCTGCAAGCCAGAAGGGAGTCGCAGGACACATTTAAAGTGATGAAAGGGAAAAATCTACAATCAAGATTACTCTCCCTGGCAAGGATCGCATTCAAATTTGACAGAGAAATCAAAACTTTATTGACAAGCAAAAACTACAAGAATTCAGCACCACCAAACCAACTTCACAACAAATGCTAAAGGAATTTCTCTAAGCAGGAAACACAAGAGAAGAAAAAGACACACAGAAATAAAGCCAAATCAATTAAGAAATTTGTAATAAGAACAAACATGTCAAAAATCACCTTGAATGTAAATGGATTAAATGCTCCAACCAAAAGACACAGACTGGCTGAATGGATACAAAAACAAGACCCTTATATATGCTGTCTACAAGAGACCCACTTCAGACCTAGGGGCACATACAGACTGAAAGTGGGGGATGAAAAAATATATTCCAGCCAAATGGAAATCACAAGAAAGCTGGAGTAGCAATACTCATATCAGATAAGATAGACTTTAAAATAAAGACTGTTACAAGAGATAAGGAAGGACACTACATAATGATTAAGGGATGAATCCAAGAAAAAAACATAACAATTATAAATATTTATGACCCAACATAGGAGCACCTCAATACATAAGGCAAATGCTAACAGCCATAAAAGGAGAAATCAATAGTAACACAATAATAGTGGGAGACATTAACACCCCACTTACACCAATAGATAGATCATCAAGACAGAAAATAAATAAGGAAACACAAGCTTTAAATGACACAACAGACCAGATAGACTTGATTGATATTTTTAGGGCATTCCACCTGAAAGCGGAAGAACACATGTTCTTCTCAAGTGCATATGGAACGTTCTCCAGAATAGATCACATCTTGAGTCACAAATCAAGCCTTGGAAAATTCAAAAAAATTGAAATCATATCAAGCATCTTTTCCAACCACAACATTATGAGATTAGAAAACAATTATAGGAAAAAACAGTAAAAACCACAAATATATGGAGGCTAAACAGTGTGCTGCTAAATAAGCAACAGATCACTGAAAAAAATCAAAGAAGAAATTTAAAAATACCTAGAAACAAATGACAATGAAAGCACAGTGATCCAAAACCTATGGGACGCAGCAAAAACAGTTCTAAGAGGGAAGTTCATAGCAATTCAAGCTCACCTCAAGAAACAAGAAAAATCTTAAACAATCTAACCTTACACCTAAAGCAACTAGAAAAAGAAGAACAAAGGAAACCAAAGTTAGTAGAAGGAAAGAAGTCATAAAGATCAGAGCAGAGATAAATGAAATAGAAATGAAGAAAACAATAGCAAAGATCAATAAAACTAAATGTTGGTTCTTTGAGAAGATAAACAAAATTGATAAACCTTTAGCCAGACTCATCAAGAAAAAAGGGAGAGGACTCAAATCAATAAAATTCGAAATGAAAAAGGAGAGATTACAACTGACACTGCAGAAATACAAAAGATCATAAGAGACTACTATAAGCAACTTTATAAAAATAAAATGGACAACCTGGAAGAAATGGACAAATTCTCGGAAAAGTACAACTTTCCAAGATTGAACCAGGAAGAATTAGAAAATATAACCAGACCAATCACAGGTAATGAAATTGAAAGTGTAATTAAAAATCTTCCAACAAATAAAAGTCCAGAACCAGATGACTTCACAGGCGAATTCTATCAAACATTTAGAGAAGACCTAACACCTATCTTTCTCAAACTCTTCCAAAAAATTGTGTAGGGAGGAACACTCCCAAACTCACTCTACTAGGCCACCATCACCCTGATACCAAAACCAGACAAAGATGTCACAAAGAAAGAAAACTACAGGCCAATATCACTGATGAACATAGATGCAAAAATCCTAAACAAAATATAAGCAAGCAAAACCCAACAACACATTAAAAGGATCATACACCATGATCAAGTGGGATTTATCCCAGGGATGCAAGGATTCTTCAATATATGCAAAACAATCAATGTGATATACCATATTAACAAATTAAGGAAGAAAAATTATATGATTATCTCAATAGATGCAGAAAAAGCTTTTGACAAAATTCAACACCCATTTATGATAAAAACTCTCCAGAAAGTGGGCATAGAGGGAACCTACCTCAACATAGTAAAAGCCATGTATGACAAACCCACAGCAAACATCATTCTCAATGGTGAAAAACTGAAACCTTTCCTCTAAGATCAGGAACAAAACAAGGATATATCCACTCTGGCCACTATTATTCATCATAGTATTGGAAGTCCTAGACACAGCAATCAGAGAAGAAAAAGAAATAAAAGGAATACAAATTGGAAAAGAAGAAGTAAAACGGTCACTGTTTGCCAATGACATGATGCTATACATAGAAAATCCTAAAGATGCCACTAGAAAACTATGAGAACTAATCAATGAATTTGGTAAGTTTGCAGGATACAAGATTAATGCACAGAAATCTCTTGCATTCCTATACACTAACAACAAAAGACTGGAAAGAGAAATTAAGGAAACAATCCCATTTATTATCACAACAAAAAGAATAAAATACCTAGGAATAAACCTACCTAAGGAGGCAAAAGACCTGTACTAAGAAAACTATAAAACACTGATGAAAGAAATCAAAGATACCATAAACAGATGGAGAGATATACCATGTTCTTGGATTGGAAGAATCAATATTGTAAAAATGACTATACTACCCAAAGCAATCTGCAGATTCAATGCAATCCCTATCAAACTACCACTGGCATTTTTCACAGAACTAGAACGAGAAATTTTACAATATGTATGGAAACACAAAAAACCCCGAATAGCCAAAGCAATCTTAAGAAAGAAAAATGGAGCTGGAGGAATCAGGCTCCCAGACTTCAGACTATATTACAAAGCTACAGTCATCAAGAGAGTATGGTACTGGCACAAAAACAGAAATATAGATCAATGGAACAGGATAGAAAGCCCCGAGATAAACCCATATACATATGGTCACCTTATCTTTGACAAAGGAGGAAGAATACAATACAATGGAGAAATGACAGCCTCTTCAATAAGTGGTGCTGGGAAAAATGGATAGATACATGTAAAAGAATGAAATTAGAACACACCTTAACACGATACACAAAAATAAACTCAAAATGGATTAAAGACCTATATGTAAGGCCAGACACTATAAATCTCTTAGAGGAAACATAGGCAGACATTCTATGACATAAATCACGGCAAGATCCTTTTGGACCCACCTCCTAGAGAAATGGAAATAAAAACAAAAATAAACAAATGGAATCTAATGAAACTTAAAAGCTTTTGCACAGCAAAGGAAACCATAAATATGATGAAAAGACACCCCTCAGAGTGGGAGAAAATATTTTTAAATGAAGCAACTGACAAAGTTTTAATCTCCAAAATATACAAGCAGCTCATGCAGCTCAATATCACAAAAACAAAAAACCCTATCCAAAAATGGGTGCAAGACCTAAATAGACATTTCTCCAAAGAAGACATACAGATGGCCAACAAATACATGAAAAGATGCTCAACATCATTAATCGTTAGAGGAATGCAAATCAAAACTACAATGAGGTATCACCTCACAACACTCAGAATGGCCATTATCAAAAAATCTACAAACAAAAAATGCTGGAGAGGGTGTGGAGAAAAAGGAACCCTCTTGCACTGTTGGTGGGAATGTAAATTGATACAGCCACTATGGAGAACAGTATGGAGGTTCTTTAGAAAACTAAAAATAGAACTACCATATGACCCAGCAATCCCACTCCTGGGCATATACCGTGAGAAAACCATAATTCAAAATGATACATGTACCACAATGTTCATTGCAGCACTATCTACAATAGCCAGGACATGGAAGCAACCTAAATGTCCATCAACAGATAAATGGATAAAGAAGTTGTGGCACATATATACAATGGAATATTACTCAGCCACAAAAAGGAACGAAACCGAGTTATTTGTAGTGAGGTGGATGGACCTAGAATCTGTCATACAGAGTGAGGTAAGTCAGAAAGAGAAAAACAAATACTGTATGCTAACGCATATATATGAAATTTTTAAAAGCGGTACTGGGACTTCCCTGGTGGCACAGTGGTTAAGAATCCACCTGCCAATGCAGGGGACGTGGGTTTTAGCCCTGGTCCAGGAAGATCCCACATGCCACAGAGCAAGAAAGCCCATGCAAAACAACTACTGAGCTCACGTGCAACAACTACTGAAACCCACATGCCTAGAGCCCGTGCTCCGGAACGAGAAGACACTGCAATGAAAAGCCCATGGACTGCAACGAAGAGTAGCCGCTGCTTGCTGCAACTAGAGAAAGCCCACGGGTATCAACGAAGACCCAATGTAGCCAAATAAATAAAAATAAATAAATAAATTTATATTTTTAAAAAAGCGGTACTGAAGAACCTAGTGGCAGGGCAGGATTAAAGACGCAGACGTAGATAACGGACTTGAGGGCACAGGGCAGGAAGGGGAAGCTGGAATGCAGTGAGAGAGCATTGACATTTATACACTACCAAATGTAAAATGGATGGCTAGTGGGAAGCTGCTGCATAGCACAAGGAGATCAACTCGACGCTTTGTGATGACCTAGAGGGATGGGATAGGGAGGGTGGGAGGGAGGCTCAAGAGGGAGGGGATATGGGGATATATGTATACATATAGCTGATTCACTTTATTGTACAGCAGAAACTAACCAACATTGTAAAGCATTTATACTCCAATAATGATGTGAAAAAAAATTAAATTAAATTAAACTAAAAATAAATAAATATAGATTTTTCCAGTTTTAAATTTCCATCTAAGTATGGCTTTAGTTGTGGCCCATAAATTGTTATGTGATGTGTTTTAGTTTCATTCATCTCAAAGTGTTGTCTAATTTTCCTTTTGATTTCTTCTTTGATCCACCAATGGCTTAGGAACATGTTGTTTAATTTCCACATATCTGTGAAATTCTCAACTTTCCGTGTGTTCCTGATTTCTAATTTAATTCCATTATGTTCTGAGAACATGCTTTTTATTATTTTAATCTTTTTAAATGTATTAACACTTGTGTATGACCTAACATATGGTCCATTCTGGAGACTGTCCCATGTGTGCTTGAGATGAGTGTATATTTTACTGTGCTTGAGTAGAATGTTCAGTAGAAGTCAGTTAGGTTTGTTTGGTTGATAATGTTCTTCATGTCTTCTATATTCTTGATCTTCTACTTATTTGCTCTAATCTGTAATTAAAAGTGGAATATTGAAGTCTCCAACTATTATTGTTGAATTGGCTATTTTTCCTCTTAGTTCTGTCCATTTTGCTTCATGAATTTTGGAACATTGTTGTAAGTACATATATGTGTATAATTGTTAGAACTTCCTGATGGATTGAGATTTTTATTATTATAAAATACCTTTCTTTATCTCTAGTAACATTTTTTTTTTTTTTGTCTTAAAGTCTACTTTGTCTTGTGGTGTAGCCACTCCAGCTCTATTATGGTTGTTGTTTGCATGGTATATATATTTTTTCATACTTTTACATTTATTCACATTTATTAATACTTTAATGTTTTCTAATTTCTGTAAATGAATATATTATCTTATAATAAATGAGTGTGCTTTAAAAATCCAGATTCTAAAGTGGTACTTTTTTTTTAATGCCTTTTTTTCTCTGAATAGCCCATTCTACTCACTTAACTTCAGGAATATTGGTGAAAGCTGCAATGTCTCTGGACCACAGTGGAATGTACACAGGACATCACAAAAATCTCATCATTTATAATCATCCCAGTCAAAGAATTTACTTTCCTCAAAGAAAATTGTTGCATCTTGTTAAGAAGAAAAATTTCTCCAAAGAATATGAAAATGGGAGAACCATCTAAATTGGAATAAGTCAGTCTCTCATATAAAAATTTTGAAAATTTTTCCTTTTTATTCTTGAATTTTTAGTCATTAAGGAGGTTTATTTGTAGAAAACAAATATCAAGGCGTGTCGTACAGTTGAGCTGGCATTCTCATGGATATATACCTAAAATGATGCTAAGGAAGTTGACCAAAACTATTTAATTGTACCACACTCAGAGGTTCTCTCACTTCTCCTTGGAATAAATAAATGCAACTGAACATTTTGCCGTAGTAGGGGATAGAAGTATTTTAACTATCTAGATCTAATTTAATTTTTGAGTGACACATTAGACCTTTACTTATTTATTCAACTTTCTTTCTTTGAGGTTCCAATACATTTTATTTTATATTGTTTTAATGTATTCTAAAGGGTTTTTAAACAGGTCTTATTTGTGGATGAGCCTTTTTTTTTAACTCATCATATTTTCATTCATTTCTTAAATACATTACTATAGTTGTGTTTCAACAAAGACAGGTTAATAACAACTAACTGCCTTAATTACATTTTTTCTCTTTTTTGGTGATTTTAATATGCAAAATGAGTTAAATAAATAATTAAATGAGAATTAATTAAAATGAGAATACTGTCTATTAGATGCCATGTAAGATATAGGAACAATGGAGGAACCATTTAAGATGATATAAGTATATACCCAATTATGGGGTTTATTTTTGAAAGGAAGGACCTTGAGAAGAAAAACTAGAAGCTCTCATCAGACCTCAAGTAAATTAGATAACTGTAAAAAGCAGTCATTGGAGCAAAAGTTAAGCATTTTGCTTTCCAAAATATTAATTTTGTAGTAAGTAATAACTTCATTGCTCTCTGATTATTGGCAAAGGCAAGATGTGCATGTTCTCCTTTGAACACGGTATTAATGAAATTGAAGGTTGTGTGCTTGATGCAATGTATGTTCTGCAACATTTTGAAAGCTTAGCTGGGAATCCCCGTGGTGCTGACTGAAGGAAAAAAGGAAGCAAAGTCTTCTCCAGTTTTTAAAAACCTGAAGTATTTTTCAGAAGTCATGTATGAAATAAACTGCTTATGAGAAAATGACTGTAATGCTGCCTCAGTTTTCAGTGATAGAGGGATCTGTTTAAAACACTCTGACATAAAAAATAAATCAGCTTTAACTTCAATTATTAAGTGCTAAAGTAGCATTCTTTGATAGAAAGGGGTGGGTTTCTGGCATTTCAATGATAAATATGTATGAAAAGAGTTGTGTCACCATGGAAACCGAAATCTCACCATATTTTTTTAGACAAGGCAAATAGTATAATAGAAACTAGGGACCTCTAAAAACAATCTTGAAGACCAATCACCGTAAGGTTTGTTTTTGTATTCTTAAGTTTTAGCATTCCTTAGTTTTTAGCATTCATTTAAAGTTCTGAGGAATACTTCGGGATTTTCATCAAGTCAGTTTAGAAATTTCAAGCATTTTAATGAATATTTCTAAATAAGCATTCAGGCAACTGTCTACACAGTTGCATTATTAACTAATGTGTTTTACGAACTTTGAACATCCCTCTGAAGAAATCAAATGTATATTTCTTCAGAGTAACACACCTCTTTTGTAAGCATTTAGGCAGATAGCTTTTATATTTCTCCTTCCTATGAGGAATATAAATTTTGTTTCCTATGAGTGAATTCTGGACTAGAAGTGAAGATTAATATCTGAATCCAGTGATTTTTTTTTAACATCTTTATTGGAGTATAATTGCTTTACATTGTTGTGTTACCTGGCACAAGAAGGAGGGGACATGGGGATATATGTATACGTATAGCTGATTCACCCTGTCACACAGCATCCAGTATATTCTTAAGTGAAACTGGCCATACAATTTGTCATCCAGTGATGTTTTTCCTGTGATACATTTTACAAATACTTTCTGGAGTTTCTGATAGAGTGCCCCCTGGCTCTTTTAGTAGGGACTACCTCCTGCTAGGAGCCAATACATTTCATATTTCGTCTTTCCCTAAAATTACAGAGTTCAGTTATTTTTAATGACAGTGTTAAGTATATGTATATTTAAATGAAGGCTATGGTAAGCAATTCAAATATACCTTCTGATGTAAGAGGCAATATTTTTAACAGAAAAGAGCACTGGTTCAAGATATCTCAATGTTTAAACCCAGTTCTATTTTTTAAATAGCAGTTGGCCTTGGAATAGCCATCTCATCTCTCTGAGCCCTCATTTCCATGTTTATAAAATGGGACTTATTATATATTCTCATGATCATGATTATTTTGAGAATATTGTTTATTTGAAAATTCTTTAAAAAACTGAATTATATTTCAAGTATAAAGTAAAATCAGGTTTTATTGCAGATAAAAAAGGACCTGGGCTAATTCTTGCATATATGATAAAGTAAGTTAAGTTTATAGTTCATAAAGTAAACATAGGCTGTGCTTATGCAACACCAAAATATCTGGCTCAAAAGTGAAAATCCATGTAAGATATATTTTCAAATAAAAATTTACCTGCTTACTTGTTTTCTGTATTTATTTTGTCAGCCATCAGAATTATTAATGATTATGCAGTTACCAATGAGTAGTTCAGTAGATACCTTCAAAATTAAAATCACTGTGGTAACCTCTTACCACAAGAGACATCATCAACTTTTGTTATGTTTATGTTTACCTAATCAATAACTATGTTACTTCAATGAGCAAGGAGAAATATTTGATATAGCAGGACAATGGATTTTTTAAACACATAAGTGAAATGTATACACACGATAATGAACAACAAAGAATATTCCAATCTTGCAGAGCATGACTCTACCAATGGGTTTCTTCTATAGAGGTTCCCACCTCTTCCACAACATTCTTCTCATGCTCTAAAATTCCATAGCCCAGGGCTGCTGCAGATGCAGAATCCTTGCCATGGCCCCTAGAGTTGATACCACATACTTGGTGTCATAGCTGGTGTTGCTTTGTAAGAGTTACCTAACTGCTCCTGTGAGGATGTAAAACCTCTCCAACTTTGGGTGAGCCCTTATAGTCAGGAGGCCCATGGCCTGGCTTTCTGCACACCCCGCAGTGCACTGGAACGCTGTCACACTTCCACACTTAAAGGCACATTAAAACACAGACAATACATTGATTATGATAGCAACTGGGTTTTCTTTTCCGCATAAGGAACTTTTTTTTCTTACATAGAATTCAAAATAATTCTCTTATTATCTTAGTGCCAAGTCTGAGTACTTGAAAAGCCTCAGAGTTTTAACATGGTTAAGGACTAATTAGGTCTGATTCACAATCTCAGTGACCACTAAAAAGATGTTTATAGGACAGACCGTGACAAGAAACATGCCCATCTCCAAATGGAATAACTAATCTTACTACACTCATTTTTAATTTACTCTTATTTATTTCAATGGGGAGTATATATTTAGTAATTTCCTTTTACTGGACAAATTTATGTTTTTAAGTTCTTTACATCTTTAAATAAGTAACAAAATTTCGGGCTTCATAGATATCCTCATATATTTTCTGAAAAGTGGACATTTATTTTCGAAATAAATTTTCTTCTATGTTTTCTGGTATCAGAACCTATTTTAAACAACGCTGTGGATTATGAGGAATACTTGAGAACAAGAACTGATAGAGTAGCTTTCGACTGAATGAACACTTGAGTTATAAAACTTTGTACCTATAACTCTCCATTTATATCTTTTTTTTTTTTTTTTTTTTTTTCTGCGGTACGCGGGCCTCTCACTGCTGTGGCCTCTCCCGTTGCGGAGCACAGGCTCCGGACGCGCAGGCTCAGCGGCCATGGTTCACGGGCCCAGCCGCTCCGCGGCATGTGGGATCTTCCCAGACCGAGGCACGAACCCGTATCCCCTGCATCGGCAGGCGGACTCTCAACCACTGCGCCACCAGGGAAGCCCTCCATTTATATCTTTAAATATTGTCCTTATTTATTATAAACATTTAAATCTCTGCCACTTTTAATGCCAAAAAATAAGGAGCTGTTTGGGCACATTCATCCATTTTTACTATAACCGACTGGAATATTATGGTCAATGTATACATAGAAGTAAGCATTTAGACAAAACAAAAACAAATCAGAATTATTCCCAAATCCAGATTATTCCCTACACAATGACTAACATCTTGAAATTTCTAATTATCTAAAACTATTTGTTTTACTAATACCATCAAATATCATACAGACACAGCCGTCACTTAGATAGTAAGATTCTACAAAGAGCGTCACTATCCAATATCGCTGCCAGCACTTCTTAAGTTAACTTAAGGAAAAGTTAATTTCTTACTGACAAGAAAGACATCTATTTCCCCTACAAGTACATACTTTAAGGCTTCATTTAAAAGTTACATAAAATCTTGGGAATCTTATTTTCTTGTGGACAAAAAATAGCACTAACTTTTCTCATCAAGTTTGATCAATGCCATGTTTTCAAGCTAAGTTCTAATGATGATTCTCGTAGTGATTTGGCAGCATGAATTTAAGAAAGGATATTAGGTTTTAACAGATTGAAATATCATAAGGTAAGAAAGGGTTACAAGCCAATGTAAGTTTAAAGAAGTTCACATAGACCTATTTACTGACAAATTTTAGGTGATAATTAAGTAGTGTGAGATATAAGATAGCAAGCCTTTTTCAAAACAGATACTGTTTTAGATATGCTATTGTTAAACTAAAAAGAAATCCGCATGTACATATAACTAATAACCAAAAACCTGTTTACCACAAAATGCTTTCATCCCTACCTCTTCTATCTAGCTGTGTCTCGTGTGTAAACACTTTATCACGAGGTGGAAAATAAGAGAAAATAAGGTGAAAAATAAGACAGTGAAAATCTTTTCTTCTAAGAAGAAGAGACACTCAAAATATACTACAACATTTTGATATCTACGTATGCCAGCTACCTTTAGACACTAATAGGAGAAAAAGTGACTTGAACTGTAATTTTGAAATTATTACCTGTTTATCAGTTATTAGCCACTTCTTTCAAAGTTGCATTTAAAAATTCCATACTATTTATCATGGTTATTGATTATTTAATAAATGTAGAATTAAACTACTCAAATAGAGATCTAGCTTTTTATATTGTATTTGAAAATACATATATGTATGCAAAGTGAGCTCAAACAGGCTAATATATGGGTAAATAATCTGTGGTGTGAATTTAGGGACAGGAAGTAGGTAAAATTTTTCTGAAATGTCAAAGACACATTTTTATCCCATTTTATTTAACAATTTAATGGCCATTAAAATGCTTTGAAAATAGTGAGTAGGATCAGGAAAAATTATGTAAAGAAGGAAGGAAAGCATAAGAATGCTTAGGGTTTGAAGTTGAAAGAAGGGTATAGAAGAGGACTCTGAGGTCCTTAAAAATAAATTTTGCTCATTCCAAGCTCTTCTTAAACTTGACTGTCTCCTTCCTTCTCTTCCAAGAATCCATATATGCCCTTCTTAATATTGCACATGTTATTTTATCTTCAACAAGCAAGGTTTACCTCAACCTGCATGGAATATACAACCACAGGCATATTCTTTTATATGACTAAGTTGTCAACCAATCATGCTTTGGCATTTTGAGTTGAGAATTAGAAAACAGAAAACTAACCAAAAAGAGATTTTTTTCTGAGGCCAGATCCACAAGGAACCAGGAGTAGAGGATCAGTATAAAAAATAATATAAACAAGAAATTTTAATGAAAACTTTTTTTGATTGGAGTTGAGCTATAAAACTTCAGCTGTTTGATAGCATCTATTGAATAAAAAGCTCAAAAATTTTTTATTCATTCTTTAAGTTGTATATTTGAAACTTACATGTTTCTTTTCCATTTTTTTTCAGATATCTTTTTCTTCATTTATGAAACTTTCCAGGACACAAACTGCAACTTGTAAATAATTCTGGCTTGGCAAGTCCTCATATGTACTTGCAGATTACATACTGTTCTGATTAGGCACACCAAACATGCTACTCAGTATGTAGACGTGTTTCAGCTCACTATGACAGCTGATGTCTGATTCACTATGCTGACTGCTCAAGGCATTTGTACTAGTTCAATATTCTTATTTATTTATGTCAAAATTTTGCTGTAAACAAAGCAATTGAAATGCTGTATCAGATGGCTACTGACAAAGAGTTTTTTAAAAACTACTCACTTGTACTTTAAAGGAAAGAGAAATCACATAAATATGTCAAAGTCCTATGAAAATAAAGTAGCTCCTTTTAAAAGTAAAATAAAGCCAGTGACATTCCATCATTATTTGTTTCCTGTACCATTTTAGTTACCTGCCAGACTGAAAGAACTGTCAATAAGATGGTTTGAAACATTTGCTTCAGAAAAATAATTTCTCCATTAAGAAAAAGTCCTTTAAAGAAAGAAAAGACAAACTCTCCTTTTAAGTTCACCCAAGTCAGAGCTAAATCCAAGTGCCTGTTGCTCTTCCCTACACAAACTTCTGCATGATTTAATCAGAGAAAAGTCATTGGGCAGGCAGGATAATATGCTATTTTACCTCAACAACCAGCTGTAAATCACACCATCGAGTGAAACACTTGTTAAAAGCTTAATGGGCAGAGAAAAAAAAAAACTATGCAAATTTCCAAAACAAGAACCTATTCCTGGGTTTTTCTAATAAATTGCACCCACACCCTGATTGGCCACACAGCAAGAAGGCTCAACTTATTGCCTAGGCAATAAACCCAGTTTTCTCAGTGGAGGGAACACACCGTTGATCCATATCTTCCTGGCATTTTTATCTCCGATCAGGGATTACTACAGTGTATAATTTAATACTGGGAGGGAGTACCTGAATAGTTCTATTCCCGTGGTAGACAAAAAAGGGGAAAAATCTATATATACACATGAATTAAGAAGTACATCCTTTAAAAATCACCAAAATGAATTTACGTTGTCTTCCAAATGGTTTTCATTGACCTCACGAAACTCATCTAGGATTTAAAATGGAAGTGGGAACAAAAGTTAAGCAAATAACTTTCTAAAATATCGCAGGACAATGAAAAAGAAAGGGATTAAAGAAGGATTAAAAGATAGAGGGAGAAATAATGAAAAAGGAGGAAGAAATGAGAAAAGCATTTGAAGGGTGAGGTTCTAGGTTGTTTTTCCCTCACTCCAAAACATATTAAAAGTAAAGCCTTCTAATTATTAAGATTGCATTGAAGTCTGAACCAATCTAATTCAAACCAATTGCATTCCTTTATAATTCCCTGGTAACTAATAGGATAAACACATTATTTTTACCTAAAGGGCTACTAAGAAAAAAATTTAATGTGACTTTTTAAAGTTTGGAAATTGCTTATAATATATTTCTTCCATAATATGTTCAACATCAGAATGTCAATAATTTGTCTGAATAAAAGTGACTTGACAAACACACAGAAATATAGTTGTCAACTACCCTGCTTAGTAGATTTGTGGAAAAAAATCTCATAAAGATGCAATATCATATTTTTCAAAGAAAGAGCCCGGTTTGTTCCTTCACTTCTAATTTCTCTTGTAGAGATTTTCAGCTTCCATATATTAATGATTATTTTATCATCCCTTTTTCAAAATTGTACTTCAAAATGCACAACTTTGACTATGGACTAAATTCAATGACAAACTGGCTTAGAAAGAGAAAAAAAAAAAAAAGAAAAAAAAGAAAGAAAGAAAAAACAACCACTTAAATAGAGCGCTTCTCCATTGTTCTAATTTGGATCATTTTGTTGTTAGTTCTATTGGGTGTGGATGACTAGGTCAATCTATCTGCTTATTAATTAGAATTTTCTGAATTAAATAAAAAATAAAGATCTGCCTGAAACCAGAGATAATAGTTCATAAGTTAAGAACAGAAACATACCTTTAGGGGCATAGTGTCCTCTGATAGATAAAAAACCCTCCTGCATTGAATGCCTATCCTGAAAAACCATCTTTCTTAAAGATAGCACTTATTTTACATTCCACTAAAATGAGTCAATTAATATTCAAAAATAAGTTTTTCCATAATAAGATGCTATTAACATGTCCTTAACTCTCAAAGCTTTTAGAATCTGTATTTCTCTGTGGTGTATACCCTTTGTCTATGATGCTACCAAGCTGCTGTTTACTTGTTTTTCAACAAATTAGGTCTTTTTCTCAACTACCAGAATAATCCAGTCATATAAGGGTCTAAAAGTACTCACTTAACCGATTTGAACAATCTCTTCAAATGTAAAATAAAAATTTGGTCTCTAAGACTCCTTCCTGTTTGTCATGCCAATGCTATTCTTTCAGCCATCTGAACAGGTCAAACTGATCACCAGCATGTGTTTTTTTGGTGGGGGGGGGGGTGAAGGAGAGGGCTGTCACTAACACAAAGAGACCAAAACTTTGTAAAAATATCTGTTCAATCTAGTCACTCAAGTTGAAATATGTGCCAACCTTATTCTTAATTTCACCATTTTTTTGGTTATTAATTGACCAGTAATTCAGTTATAAAATACATTGATTGATATGTCTGAACTGGTGTTGAAAGAAAATATGTACTTAAACTGGTTAATAAATCACAATTGGAGGAAGGGGTATCAGGTAAACTCTTTGGGTAGCAGAATAAAATTTCAATAATGTAAATAGCACATTATCTATTTTCTGCTTCTGTTATAGTATAGTTTCTGATTCTCCAAACTGTTGTCTGACAGGTCTGTGTTCTCCCGGCCAGGTGGTGGTACATTTTTCAGCTTGTCAAATTTCCCTGTGCCCTTTTTCATTATACAGCATTGCTCTGTGCTTAGCCACTGTATCTGTGCATGCAGACACACTCTACCTTCAGTGTAACACTAAAATTGATTTGCTAGGCTTTCCTTTGCTTCTTCACATTTCACATCTTCCCATTGAATTTCTTGTGTCAGGAGCACAGCACTATCTTTCTACTTCCATCCTCAGAAATCTGAACACTCTTTGGGTTTTCTGAATATTTAAGTGGCTTTGTGACTGATGTCAGTGTGATTCATTCTATAGTACTGTGTTCAATACAATTTTGTATTAATCTTTGAGAGTAGTCAGTGCTCATTTTCATTTCTGATTTTCTGTTTCAATGTTGTTGAATCTTATTGGTCTTTTTGTCTTAATTAATGACAGAAGACTTTTTTGAGTAAAAAACAAAGTTCTTAATTAGTATTTCCCCCAGAAAACATACATTAAAAACAAAAAACCCCTTCATAATATAATATTGATGTTTGAATAGTTTATTTTCTATAAAAAGGATACACAAGGAAATGGCAAAAACTAAATACCCTTACACAAATGAGAAAATATGCTTTCTTTTCTTGCAAAAGTGGAAGAAATGAATGTAAAATGATTCAGCCTTGCAATTATACGATCTAAGTTGGCACCAAAACATGGATGTTCTCTGAAGAATTCAAAGCCTGATCATTTAGTGCTCGTTGATAAGGCATATTTATTGTAGTACATTGTTTTAACTGGTCAAATTTCGAGACTTTTGGAAGTGTAGGTGAAAATTCAAACTTCTTTACTAAAGTATAGCCATTGTGTAATAAAATACCCAAGGTGATTCATTCAGTCAACCTGATATCTACTCATCAAGGAAGAGAACAAGCTGAGAAGGTATTATATCTTTCTCTAGCATAACATGTTAAGTGCAGCATTCCAATCTAAAAGGTAGAATTGTTCCTTTGAGTAAAATAATTAATAAGCCCAGCAAAAGGAAAGCTGTTACGAGAGAGACCTCTAGTGGAAAAAAATGCAAGTGCCTTGGAAAGGGGTTTTATTGTTTATGCTTCATCTGAGAAACGGAACTTGTATAAGCTATTTTAAGACAGCGTCCACCAGACAGCAAACTAAACTCCTCTTTCACCCTAAGTACGTGCGATTTGTTTAGGCAAATACTGATTTTCCGAACGGAGCCAACAAAGTGCTTGAGGGAGACAACTTAGACATTAGATTTTGGAAAACATGTTACAGGTGTCTAAGAAGAAAGACAAGATTTGTAAAAGAGGGCAACCAGAATTTGGAGGCATTCCATAAGCTAGGAACTATAGCCTTATTTGTTTGTTGAATTATATTTTAATTGTAGGTAATTGTTTTACGTATAAAATATCAAAGCACTTTTCTATGGGTGGAGTGTGGAGCAG
This sequence comes from Kogia breviceps, assembly GCF_026419965.1. Lineage (NCBI taxonomy): Eukaryota > Metazoa > Chordata > Mammalia > Artiodactyla > Physeteridae > Kogia > Kogia breviceps. The sequence goes on along the minus strand of NC_081318.1, from coordinate 33,990,372 downwards.
GGATTGGGGATTTTCCATTTTTTCATAAACCATAACTTTTAATAATAAAATATTAATTCAATGTTATTTTTTAAGAGGAACAGCAAAGGCTAGCAAATGCAGTGTAAGAAGGCACCCAAGCACAGGCTATTTAGAGAAAATAGTTGGCTCTGGATTAGCGTGTCTCATTCAACTGGTGCTCCTTCGTTTTAAGATTCATTTTCCTCTGTCCTTCATACAATTGCATTTAATTCTCCCTCTGATGTATAACTAATTATAATCACTATTACAGTTTTCTACTTTAAACAATGGTAATGGTAAATATGATAATTAGGATATGTTTTCTGGCTAGAGATACAGCAGTAAAACCGAGAGAAATCTGTGTCTACTAACTGTGTTTATGAACTAGGTAATAAGTTCTAATTTAAATTAGGACATCCACCTGAGTTCAGAGAAACACCATGACCCAAAGCTACATAATTTAAGAAAGTGCTCCAGGCATAAGGAAGAAAGTGAAAGAAGTTGATAATCCAAAGGTATAGTATTAACTCAGCACTGAAATATGGTCACAATTTTTAAGATAAGTATTATAGTTGTGGGAACCAGTTGCTTACAGTAACAATTTCTGAAATTTGCTTCTATAATAATGACAACTGTTACATACAATTTTAAAAATTTAACCACAATAGAGCTTTAGGTTTTGTTATTGTTCAGATGTTCATCCAAATTTAGGAAAGGAGTATTTTGCGAGGCTACTTTGTACTTTCAGCGTAGTCCGTAGTTTTCTTATCCATTTTTAATTCTTCCTATTGTCTTTAATAAAACTCTCTTCAATTTCTCCTTAGGACAATGAAATTTTAGAGCCTATTTGCAAGGCAGGTTATTAACAGCCCTTATATTCCTCATACTAATATATCTCAGTTAATGCTGAAAAGGATCTATCTTTCCATTCTTACCAAAGTCTGAACATCCCATAAAACAGGACATCATAATTCCGAGGAAGCGTGCTTCATGAATCTTTTCATATTTAGGCTGGTGGCTGGCAGCCAGTTAAATGAGAATTGGTAGTAGGTGGGGTAGGGGTTACTGGAGAGTGTCACTCAAATTTTATTTCCCTGACTTTGTTTCCAGTTTAGAATGGCATTTCTTCAGAGAAAAAAGTAGCTTCAAATTTTAAAGGCTTTGAATGAGATTTTTTTGTATTTAAAAATAATTATAATGGCTAACAGAAAGTGTCCGAAGGTAGAAGAACATAAAGCAACATATTTGTCTGTCCTCCTTTCAGATTCTTTCTTCTGTAAAATAAAGCTATTCACATTCCTAGCTTGCTGTGTGTTCTTCAAATGAAACTGCACATTTCAGTTTATAACTATTTCCCCTAACAATGTTGAACCCTGTCTCTATCGGCATGTACACCTCGTGAATGGTTTCCTTGCACTCTTTCTGATCTTAATAGATCTCACCATTCATGTTCCACAAAAAGACTAATTTCCACAAGCACCATAGTACGCGAGAAAAAGTGAAGGTGAAAACAAAAGCTTTCCGAGTTTGCCAGAATTCTCGTTGGAAAGGGAAAAGTCACAATCGGGTCTGGCTAAGGGGCGTAAATGCAAACCATTCTTCACTTACTACCTTATGCCTTGCTTGAGGGCCTCATTCATACACACACACACACACACACACACACACACACACACACACACACACACACACACACACACACACACTGGCAACAGGAAAGAACTCTGCAAATACAATTTCATTCTTATTTTAGGTTTGTTGCAGACCCTTGTCTTAATTATTAATTTTTTTTTTTTTTTTTGCGGTATGCGGGCCTCTCACTGTTGTGGCCTCTCCCGTTGCGGAGCACAGGCTCCAGACGCGCAGGCCTAGCGGCCATGGCTCACGGGCTTAGTTGCTCCGCGGCATGTGGGATCTTCCCGGACCAGGGCACGAACCCGTGTCTCCTGCATCGGCAGGCGGATTCTCAACCACTGCGCCACCAGGGAAGCCCTAATTATTAATTTTTATACACCTACTATTTCCCTTTATACTTCTCTTTTGGGTGCAAACAAGGAGGGAATAAAGAAAGAAAAGAAGGAAGGAAGAGAATCAGAGTCCTTTCTGCCCTAAACATGGGCAATATTTTTCATTTCACTTTTTAGTTTGGGGCTGTGTTTTCATACACTTTTTTCAGGCTGCAATAAACTGATTCAGAATTTATCATTTCCCACCATTCAGTGTCATCCTCACCCTTATTCCCATTCTAACCGCAGGGACCACCAAGTAGGCACCAGATGTGCTGTTACAGAAAAGCATTCTAGTGAAAAACAAACACCCTTGGAATGGCACTCAGTCGACCCAACTTCTCATTTCTGCAGCGTTGGATTATTGTCACTGCTCTGTCACTAAACAGGTCACCTTAGGAGGTCCCTAACTCCTCTGTGTTTTGGTTTCTCTATCCTTAACATATAAAGATATCACTATTTGCCCTAATGGAATGTTGATATAAAGATGAAATGCTTGGAAGAAATACAAATACAAGGTAACATTATGCATCTGAAAATGAAGACAGCAGTTGTCGGATGCTGTTAGAATTCCTCTGCTTAATAGAATTGATGGCTGTACTTGAAATCCTCCAGCTTAAATCCTTTGCCCATTGCTTTGGGATCTTACTAGAGCCACACAAATGACTGACGCTGAATTGTGGGTGAGACTAAGCCAAACTTTGAAGTGACCTGTGTTTTCTTCCCTTTGCCAATAAAGCTGCTGTGGCCAATTAGTGTTCAACACCATCTTCCAGCTGAGAAGCGATTTCAGGTTCCAGATGCAAACTGCATCAAAGAGGGCTAGAGTGTCTAATCCCTGATTGTTCTAGGCTTTTCATCCTCAATGAATTTCAGAGGAAAGAAGGACCTAGGAGGTTATCTGGTTCATTCATACAACAGGAATTATTTAAGCACCTACTAAGTAAGCAGAGCTTTCTCTGGTTTGTGAACAAGAACATTTCTGGTAGGAAATATCCTTGAGATGTAAGTTATTATACCCGACATCTTAATCAATTCAAGATTTTTTCACTAGAGTTAAACATTACGCTTACTTTCCCGTTATCATGAGAAATCACAAAGGTCAGTCAGTATAGATTTTCTGGAAGACCATTGTTCCTACATCAAATATAGGGAAATAGTAAATGGGGGTTGTTCACCTATCTTCTTTAAAAGAACATGCACATAATATGGGCTTGTTTTCCTCACTAGATATGTTATCTAAAGTATCTCTTCCAACTCTAAAACCTTTGATTTTATTTTTCTTTGTTCATATGGTAAAAATCATAGTAATTTGAAAATAGCACATATCAGCGTGAGCTTCAATTTGTGTTTGCATATTGTTCTGCAGATGTTTGCACACAGAAAAGAAGGAATAGAGAAATTACCAGATAGTCATTAACATAACACTGCTGAGGCTGTGCAGGTGTAATTTTAAATTGTGTTATAGTATACTGTACATATATCCACCTCCTTTATTAGATTATGAGTTTTCTGAGGGCAAGGATCATAGGAATCTTTGTAGCTCTAATATCCTGAACTTATTCATTTGTGCATTCATTCTGCATTTATTGAGCACCTGCTACATGCCAGGAATATTGTTAAGTGTAGAAATTTTTATGAAGATGAATACATGATCCTAGCCCTAAAAGAGCTCACAGTCTAATGGAAATAAAATAATATTATATTACATGATTTTAGCAACCATACAGTTTGAAAAGCACATTTACGTCCATGATATCCTTTGAACCTTAACAACCATTTGAGGTTGGTATAATTAGCTCCATTTTTACAGATGAGGAAAGTGAGTTTCTCAGAGGTTAATTATGTTGCTTCAGGTCACTCAGCTAATCAATGGCAGATCACAGGCTCTAGGCTTCTTACTCCAAATCCTGTGGGTGCTTAATGAATACTAATCCAACAATACAAGATTGTGTTGTTGGATTATTAATATTTTGGGGTTATTAGTTGTCTTCTTCTTCTGATCAAATGAAAATATTTATAAAACATCTTCCTAAACATCTGTCTTAAATCCATTCCATAAGTAAATTACATGGAATAAAAATGAAACTCCTGATCTGACCAGATGAATTGTGAACACAGAATCTTTCAAAATAAATAAAAATATTCACATACCCTAAAAAATTTAGTAACACAAATCTGATTCAGTTCATTTCAACTGTCAAAAAACCTGCTTTTGTGCATAAGACATTGCATGCAATAGAAGGATCCGTTAGTACTTGCCCTCATGGTTCCAGTTCAAAGAATTACTGTGCCAGAAGTTGTTTCCTCTGTTATGGGTCCAGGAAAATCTGATTCTTGTTAGTATCACTTCCTATACATGGGAAAAGTAGGAGAATAGTGCTTTGATTCAATCAAGTCTATACATAGCACTGTGCCTGCCAGGCTGGATTTGTATTAAAAAAAGAAAAAAGAATATGTTACCCCAAAAGCTTCTGTGTTGCAACCAGAGGAGTGGTGACGCAGGGGGCTAGGGCGACGACGACATCCTGTGTATATGGGAGAAATATTATAAAGAAGCATTTAAGACAAAAAATCGGACCATATGACACTCATGTTAATTAGAGTAAACAGTAGATCAAACGAGATACAAACTGCATAAGGAAACATCAACTGAGGAATCATTTAAAGAGCGTTAAATGTTCTAAATGTCAATATGACATATCTTGAATGGAATAAACGTAGAAAGTTCTGGGGATCTCATCCTGATTTTGAGTCTATTTTATTCTCAAGTATAGCTAAGCTACACAATAAGCAGTGGCACCTCTGTCCCATTTTTCAATCATGAGCTTCCCCTTCTGCTTTTTCTTTTAAATTTCCCCAAACCAAGGTTTGGAATAAAAGAATGTTTAAGATTATTGGAAATACTGTGCCATGGGGATGTTTGAGCATCTCAGACTGAACACTAGCAAGCTACAGATCACAAAGTAAGTATAATTGTGCTGTTATGTATCCTGTTCATTCATTCATTCATCCACTCATTCACTCATTCATTCTATACATTTTTATTGACCATTTACTATGGGTTTATAAAAATGATGAAGCATAGTTCTTTCCCAGCAGAAATTCACAGCTTAGTGAGGTAAGAAAGACAAATGCAACTGTCTCTTTCAGTGAAAACATATCAGTTAATAGTGAAGATGAGAGTCAAAACGAAGAAGAGGAAGGCCAAGTCATTTGATGAGGGTGTAATGCCAAGGTAATTATTAGGCCTTTAAAGAAGGAGGCACTGCATTGTTCATCTTTATCCCTGCGGTGCCTGGAAGCTTTGCAGGTGCTTCTGAATGAATGAATGAATGAGTGAATAAACATTGTACTCAAAGAACCCCAGAAGAGTCAGTTTCCTTGGCTCTGGTGAGTAAATAAATGTTAAGCTAAGGGTGAATGAATACTGCAGGCCTGGTGCTCAAAATATCTAGAAATGGCAAGTTTTCTTGCATGAGTAGCTTGACCTCACACTGCACTGTATTTTTCACCCAACAACTTAATCATTTCATAAGATGGACTAAGTGAGAAAGGAAAATAAGTTGACCATGTGATAGGTAAGTCACACCCTGGTTTCCATAGGGACCTAGCCTACTCTGTACAGTCCATACAGTCTCAGTATAATATCTTGGTTTTAGGGCTCCTAGTGAGTCCTGAGGGTTTGTTTCTACCCCAATACTGAAAACGATCTGTTTTTATGTTCTGCATATGACATCACTCTGACATACTGTAAATGTGATAGCGTATTTTATGGCACTGGAAAAATAAGCAAGGAAAGGAAATATCCTTCCTCCATGCTTTGGTCAAATATATTTTACAGTTAACTAAACTTAGCACACATGGGGTTTCCAGAAATGTTCAGAAATGAACTTCCTACTTTGAGTAAAGTTGAGCTAATGAATGCAACTATTCACAGCAAAACTTAGAGATTCCTTGGAAATATATTATTTCCTGTTTCCAAAGATGTATTAGCTCCTCTACAAAAAAGTCTTTACTATAATTCTAGTTTTAGGTCACTAATATTGAAAGGCTTATTGCTCACTTTCAAGCTCTCAGCATGCAAATAAAGGACAAATATTTGAAGGTTTCGATGGATTTTAAGTTGTTTTTTTCCCCCCACACTTAGCAGAATCACAACTATGGGCTTGGTCTCATTTTTATTGAACAGTCATTAGGCAGAGGAGAAGAGAGAATAAAATGGAAGGAATCAAATTCAAGTAGAGGACATATGGAGAAAAAAGGGATAGGAAGCAAACAGAACCAAAGCATTGAAAATGGGTCAGCCATGAGCTTCCTCTCCAGCAGAAGTTGACTTGGGATCCAAGCTCTTAGCACTTTCCTGATGTTTTCAGAGGCAGGTCTTATACTTGCTAATTGCAAGTGCAACAGGGCAAGAGACTTATCATGTAGGTTTTTTAAGATTATACAGAAAAAAGTAGTATTTAGTCATTTCTTCAAGTATTATTCAAAAGCTCAGATTATAGCATCTCAGGTTATATGCCTCAAATTATTTCCTGACTTTCAGTCTCTCTGAAAACAGGCAGTTGAAAATATCCATTAGTGTGTATTGCTTAAATAGATTGCCCCAACTTACCCCGTAATGTTAAGTCATCTCAGCAGTAAAGATTAAGTATGAAAATTATTTTTCATTAGGTTTTAATTTGTGACTCATCCTAGATATGTTGATAGGATAAGGCATTTGGTTGATTCGTTTTTAAAAAGTTAAGGAAAAGAGAATATATAATTGAGTTCAAATTGTCCAGTGTTCCTTAAAGATTAAAAAAATCAAGTTCATATGTTGACATGTAAAAAAATGAGAAAAAAAATTATACTGCCTAGAAAAAAAAAAGCATAACTGGTTTGCTATCTGTCTTTCAGCTGACCTACACAGAAGAATTTTGTTCCATTATTTTGAAGTAACCTGCTACTTGTAAAATTATAAGCATAAGTTTTTTGTTGCTGTTGTTGTTCTAGCATTTACTAGGGATGTTTAAAATAATCTTGAGTTACTTCGGCAGCCATTTATTGATGCATTTTGTGCCTTTTGTTAGCTATAATCTCAGTCATTTTAGTACACAGAGCCCTAATCTTCAAGTATGTCAGTCCCATTTTGCATTACAAATCATTTGTAGTTTTATAACTGTCATTTCCAAGGACATCTGGAAAAGATGGATTTATGAAAGGTTACCATGCATTCTAAGAAGGCCGAGAATTAGCATGACTTTGTAAACGTTCTTATAAACTGAGCAGCAGCCATCACTGACAATAAGGTGTTTTCTGCTTTTGTCAACTATCTTTATTTAAATATTAAGGGAGAGATATGACCTTTGACCTTGGAGATCTCTGTGACATGGCAATGGCCCGGTGTATTAGCTGTCAGTGGAGTGCTATGGCCTGACTCTCTCAAGACCCCTATTTGTGGACAATGTTATAATAACCCTTCCATTAGGCATCCCCAAGGCAAATAACCTCAGCTTTAACAGAGTCAGTTTAAAATTCCTTAGAGTAACATTAAGAGACTATCTGGTTTGTGTCAGTTTAAGATCAACTACTCCATAGGTTCAATTCTGTAAATTTTAAGTAGCCACAGTTATTTAAGAATTATTTCATATATGCCTGCGGGTAAATATTAGACACATAGAATATAAAAAGAACCCCATCTACTTCTTTGATTTCTTAACCAGCATCTTTAGAGACTAACTGAATCCAAATGGGCTTTGAGGATCTATTTTTTTAAACGACTCTTTCTATCTGTATACATATCTTTTGTTCATGGAAATTTCACAGAGTTGCTGCTTATGGTATGCACAGGATTTGAAGACATCAAATCACAATTGGAAGAGAGAAGAGAATATTCATTAGGAAGCAGCATACCTCCCTATGTGTGCACCAGGGCTAAGTAATGGTTACAAGACCAATGGTTTTGCTCAGATGAGATGCTTGCATTTGAATCACAAATTATTATTGCCCTCATTTATAACTACTTATTACTAGGCTCAGACTTTGTGAGGAAATCTGAAGTCAAAAGACACATTTATTCTGTGAAAAATCAAGGTCAAGCTAACCTAAAATGCTTTGAAAAATCGTAGTTGTCTTCTTAAGTCTTAAAATAAATCACTGAAGTTGATGTGAACACTTCAAATATTTGGCCATGAAACAAACTGAGTGTCTCCTCTGAATCCAACTTTTGTGTTTGGGTGTCCGTGACATCGAATATGTTATTAAATGTTATTAAAACATTTAATCAAGATTATAAAATAACAAATTCAATGGTGACTATAGATGGCTTCTCAAGTACAACCTTCATTGTTTTATATTCTTAGTTAAATACAAATTAATAAATTGGTTTAATTTGGAAATTTTATTTTTTAAACTAAGGGAAAAGTCAACAAATGTTTATAGAGTGCCCACGATGTATACATGACATTGGGATTAAGCATACGCATCTTTCAATATTCTTTTTATTCTTACAGTAAAAATCCAACCAATTTTTAAAATAACAGACTAATTTTAGGGAAATAACTTATATGTTTAGTACTTGCCTTTTGCTTATTGATACCAAAGATGTTAAAGTGTAAATAATTATTGATTGGATTAAGTTAAGTTAACCACATCAGGTTAACTGCTATAAGGAAAAAAAAAAAAGTGAAATGATACCATGAGCTAAAACCCCAGTGCTCATAAACAACATTTAGCTTTTGATTTACAGTGAAATCACAATTCTTCATTTCCTGTTCCCTCTGTCTCTGACATTGCACGTGAGACCATAGGGCAATACATGCCCTACGACATAATATAGGATGTAATTTAAAGGGTTCTATTGATGCTGTAAATCACAAGAAGTTCTGCTGAAGCAGTTTATGAATGGCAGTAAAACACTAAGACTGGATTATATCATTAGAATTATGTACCACGTGCAGTTATTATTATTTGTAATTGGGGATAAAGTTTTACAAAACACTTATATGGGAATGTCATTTTTCTTGGTATTTACAGGCTTCTTTATGCAAGAAGATGTGTTTTCGGATAAAATAAGAAATCCAGGGTTGTAGAATATCTGTCATTCTGGAGAAAGTATTTGTGTGCTCTGAGAGTAAACCATAATAGTTAGAACATATTCTGACCGGTCATACATAACCTAATTGCTAGAAGTACAAAAGACTATCTGCATATGTGTTACCAGCAAATTTAATAAGTTTTCTTAGTACACAAAAAGACATAACACCACAGTGACTATGATAGTATGATGTTCTAAAAACTAGTTGAAGAGTGTAAAATATCAACCACCCTGTTAGTGCTCTCTACAAGAAAATTACAATGGAATTAATTTTCCACTGAACGGACTGGTTTTTGTTGACATATAACCATTCTGAAACTCTGAAATAATGTATTTCCAAGTTTCTTTTCTGGGAAGATAAAATGACAATGGTAGTTCTTCAACTATTCTAGGCATATCTTTGATGATGAAGAGGAATTCCAGTCTTCTAACTCGTTTAGTTATATTTTTCTGTTTTGAGTAAACTGTCCTAGTGGATGTGTCTATGCAACTAAGCCAGATGGCCTGGATTGTAGCCAAACAATTCTTCCACCTGTTATTTTAATTTTTTTCTCAAAGAAACTAAGATAACATATAGCGGGATATCACAAGTAATTTCAGAATATTCTAGGTTGGCTTTTCAGATTAATTACCCCAAATGAAGTCAATCTCCCAAGAATATTCTAAAATAAGTTAAGACTTGAGCATCTCCTACTTTTCTCTCTCAGGTATTTAACAGCAATGTCCATCAACCCCAAGCTTACCTCTAGTTTCCCAAGAATCAGATAGGGGACTCCAGAATTATTCTTCTGGATTATCATCTGTCAGAGCCATATCCTATCATTTTTGTTTGTTGCTGCCATATTTCCCTTTCCGCAGAAAGAAATTTGTTCTAGTTTTATTCCTGCAGGAAAAGGATAATAATTAACTGTCTAATAAACTATCTGCATTTATTTGCAAAGGCATCGATTACTATATGGAAAGCATTTTCAAGACACTTTCTGGTAATAACTCTAGAGTTAATTAATCCAAGGATTAAACATGAAGGTAAATCGAATGGGCAGTTGATATTGTGGCAAGCCAGTGTTAGCACTTAATCTGAATTGTTTGGGCATTGAATTCCATTCATCATGAAAAAAAATATATATATATTTATACACACACCCTCATATATACACATACATATACATATAAATAAATATGTATATATGTGTAATTCATTCCCAAACCTTAGTTCCACTTAGAAGAAAAATTTTTCATAGCCATTGATTTGCAGAGGCACACAACATTTCAGAAGATGCAAGAAAAACTTATAATACTGTAATATGTCTAATATTACAGTGTCTAAGAGCAAGATTTCAAAAATAAGACTACCTGGGTTACAATTCTTACTAGCTGTGTGACTTTGGTCAAGTTACTTAACTTCTCCATGCCTGAATTTCTTCATAGAATAATATAGAAGATTTAGTACTTTAATTTATATAGAATACACACATCAATGACTAATAAGTGAAAATCATCATATATATGTTTGTCATTAAGAGAGTAAATCGTTGTCTAAGAAAGAGCTTAAATAGCCAATATTCTGAAATATGAACACAAATTTTTACAAAGTAAATTCTGGATTATTGAATTATTGATTTTGATTGTTATCTATAGTTTCATAAATTTATTCATTCAACAGATTTTTTAAACACACATGCTATGCACTAAGCTAGATGTTATGAAATACACAAAAAAAGTTTTAAAAGATCCTTTTTCTCAATGAACTTAAATTCTATTATACATTGAATCACAAGATATACATAGTTATAATCCAAGATGGAAAGTGATAAGGCCATAAAGAAGGTAGAGATAATGTGCTATGACTGTTTAGATATGGTAAAAATGACTTCCAGCCAGAAGTCCTATGGAAAGCTTCTTGGAGGAGACGAAATTTGAACTGATTCATGAAGATTAACTAGCATGCAGAGATGAGGGATGCCCATTCTGGAGGAGCTCAGGGCACAAGGGCAAGAAAGTGGGAATTTCTGAGTGTGTGAAAGAGAGGATAAGACACTCTATCCTATCACTATTGGAAGGAGATACAGAAGCATGTATAAAAGAAAATACTAACTTTGAATTATAGTCTTGCAGCTAAAAGTGATCAATATTAATGTTGCTATACATTTTTATAGTTGCTTCATGTATATAATTTTATTTAAATAATTGAGAGTGTACTGTATATATATGATTATATACATATATGCATATGTGTATATATGTATGTCATATACATTTATATTATTTATTTTAAATAATTAAATGAATATTTTAAATGACTGCTCTTACTTTTTCTTAATAAGGATGAACAATTAATTAATCATTCAACTTTATAGGAAATTTATGTGCTTCTCACATTTTGCTATTGTTAATAAGGTTAGAATAAAAAAACTTACATATAAATCTTTGCCTGCAACTAACATTGTTTTCTTGTGATATCTTTTGAGAAATGAAATTAGTGTCAAAAATATTAAAGACTTTAAGGTTTCCGATATATAATACCATGTTGCTGAGTATATACAATTTAAACCCTTCAAGTAGTAATAGAGTGTCATCTTAATAATTATTTTCATCTTTCTCAATTTGATAGGCATAACATTGTATTTTATTTATCTTTAAATTTGCAATTTCAACAAGGATAATGCGTTATTAAACTTTATTTATGATGTTTCTTCTTTTTACTTTCTTACACTGGTCTCTTTCCTACTTTTTCAAGGCCATTCATTTACCTATGAGAACGTTAGAATTGTTACCACAGAAGTAGAAAGAGAAACAAAGGTTTTACTTAGTTTCTAAATCCAAAATAAAATTTTTTGAGGAAGCAAAAATATTTGAAAAGTTGTTATTTTTGAAGTCATCTTCTGCTAAATTCAATATCAGGATCATCCCTGGATTTGCTCCTATTGACTTAAAAAAATTCTTTTTTTTTGTTTATCAGTAAACAAAATGTTTATCAGTAACATTTTCCTTCTCCACAGGTCTAGTGATAGCAAATTATATTCCAAAAGTTGTAAAAGTTATAGTAGAAAAACTCTGGATTATGTTATTTTCCTCTGTAGAGTGTAAATTTTTCTTTTGGCAAAATGTTACATTATTGGAGGTGAATTACAGCTATCAAGGCTTGTTTTTAGGCTTTGTTAAAATGAGTATGATACAGCTTTGCTATTACTCCAAAGGCAGATCCATTACTCTTAGGGCTGACTAAGAGGCATCTTAGTCAGGCATCCTGACTCCTAGGGCATAAACTTTCTCAAATAAAAGCCTGAGATATTTACTGACGACTTTTTTTTTTTTTTTTTTTTTTTTTTGCGGTATGCGGGCCTCTCACTGTTGTGGCCTCTCCCGTTGCGGAGCACAGGCTCCGGACGCGCAGGCCCAGCGGCCATGGCTCACGGGCTTAGTTGCTCCGCGGCATGTGGGATCTTCCCGGACCAGGGCACGAACCCGTGTCCCCTGCATCGGCAGGCGGATTCTCAACCACTGCGCCACCAGGGAAGCCCTACTGACGACTTTTTGACTGAGTCTGAACTTTAATTTCTTTATATCACTCTTTGCTTTCTGAAGCAAATTGAAAACATTTCTTCATAGGGTTTGCATACAGTACTTAGGAAGGTCTTGCCTCAATGGGGAATATTTAGCCCTAGATTGAGCACTGCTCCAGACTCCCAAAAAGTCATAAAGTAAGACTCAAAAGGATCAAACTTTTCTCCGAGTAACTCAACTATATATCAGAACAAACATCCATGTGAATGAGCCAGGAAGTGGCTCTTTCCCAGATGAACATTAAAATGACTGCAGCCTTGCAGAGGATCAGAATCAAAGGATACAGCTAAGTTATATCTGGATTCCTGACCCACAGAAACTGTGGGATAATAAATATTGTTTTAAACGATTAAACTTATAAATGTATAAATGTTTTCATTGCCAAAGCAAAGTTTTAAAAAGTTAAAACATAACCTTCATATAAACATAAAATAAACTTGTATTAAAATCAGTTGCATGATTACCAGACAAAATTCCCTTGCACTGCTATGGACAAGTATCATTTGCTTTTCTCTAATACAAGAATAATTGACATCACCATCAATTTTCTACCATTTCAGATCTACCCCTTCAGAACTGTAAAATCATTTAGTCAATTAAAAAGTCAATCAAAGTTATAAGCACTGGAAAAGCATCCAGTATTCTCTTTTACATTTTTCCAATTTTGAATACTTTTTTCTTGAAATGGTAATTATTATTGAGACTGCTAAAGTCAAGAAGACCAAATCATTGTTAATTTAACACTCTACTGTTGATAGAACTGAATAAACTGATACTTATAAAAGAACTAAAAGATATAAACATGACAAAGGAAGAAAAAAAATTTCAGAGACTGTCAACATAGAAAATTCAAGAACATCTACAAATGTATTATTATAACTAACAACAACAAATAAATCCAGCAAGATTCTTTTGATTAAATGTCAACATACAAGGATCACTGGCTTAGACTGACCAAGAAAAAAAGGAAATTTGAGTAAAAGACTCAAATTACTAAAATCAGGAATAAAAGAGAGAAGTTCACTACTAATCTTACAAAAATGAAATGGATTATAAAGAAATACTGTGAATAACTATGTGCTAACAAATTAGAAAACTCAGATGAAATGGACAAGTTCCTAGAAATACAAAAATCTATAGCTTTTCTCTACCCCAAATGTAAGCATAGAAAAATTTTAATGTAAAAAAATTTGCATCTTGATGGAAGAAAAAATTTTAAAACAGAGGTATAAACCTAATAAAAAATGTGGCAGATCTTAGAAGAAAAATACAAAACACTGTTAGCTACATGAAACTTGCCATAAAGGGAAAGGCTTGACACATTAAAGGTGTAAATTTCCCCCAGTTAATCTTTAAATTAATGTAATTTTAATAAAAATATGTACATGATTTGCAAAAATAGACAACTATTTTTCATACTCACATGAAGACAAAAAGACAGTTTTGAAGGAAAGAACTAGGAAACTATTCTCCTATTATTAAGGCTTATTATAAAACTGCAGCAGAAAAGCAGTGTGATACTGGCAAAATTATATTTAACAGAAAAACAAAAAGGATAAGGGAACACAGAAAATTGCCCAAGTATATATCATGACATAGTACAATACAATCATTTTAGAAAGGAGAGAATACTGAACAAATGATATTGAAATAAGTTGGAATAAAAGAAAATTTGATTGCTACCTTACAATATATACAAGAATAAACTCCAGAAGATTTTGATTCATATGTATAAAATAAAAATTTTAAACTATCCAAAGGTATTATATGGAATATCTTCAATCAACAAGAGTGCAAAAAATTTCCTAGATAAGATATAAGAAATACATCTCAGAAAGAATGATTGAAAAATTTGACTACATTGGAGATTAAAATTTCTTTTTAAAAGGACATATCACCAACAAAGTTAAAAAAAAAAAAAAAGCCACAGACTAGCAAAACATACCTACAAAGGTACAACCAACAAAGAATTGCCACCCAGAATATATTTAAAATCCTTATAATCAATTTAAAATAGTTTCAGACAACAAACAATAAACAGCCAAAGGAGGCAAAGGATAGAAAGAGAACACTCACAAAAGAAACCCAAATGGCCAAAAATATTTTAAAAATTTAGTCCTAGAGTAGTCAGTGAAATGTAAAATAAGGCAAAACAGTAACATTTTATCCCATTAAATTGATAAAAATAAAACAGAAGACAAAACTAAGCATTGCTGAATTGTGGCCACAGAGAATGATCAAATGCTTCAACTAGGGATACAAAATAATACTACTCCTACTTTGAAGGATATTACCCCATATTCTAGCTATTAATTGTCTAGATATGTGCCCTAGAGAAAAAGTTCTACATGTATACTAGGAGACACACTTATGAAGCCATTATAACAATGTAGATTATTCCATGACAAAAAAGATATCCCTAACACAATAAGTAAATAAAGTAAAATGTAATATGATCTTATTTTTGCAAAAACAAATCTTATACATTTTATGTACACTGAATCACATATTCACACACATGCACAAACACATATACACATATAACAGATAAAATATCAGTAGAAATCTTTCTTTACATAGTGGGAATATGAGTGTTCATATCTAAATTTTGTTGCATGTATTTTTATTAATAAATCAGTTGTATATATTTTAGAAGTTTGAACTATTATATATAATTTCATGTTTATCTTTTTATATATCATATTGTTCATATTATTGTATATATTTGGGCTATTTAGCTATTATAAAAATCATAAATACTAGTTTACTTTAAGAAATGAAAGAAATAATTTACTAAAAATTATAAGAAATCTGCTTACCATGACTTGGAATAGCGGCATTCACCGTACACGCAGGGAATAAGCCACTTCTTTCAGGAATCCTCTCCTGACTCCCGTAAGTCTGGGTTACTGGGTCCTCCTATGTGATCCTGTGTGTAATCGTGGGTATATTGGTTCCTCTCCTTCACCAATGAGTTCCTTAAGGATGGGAACTAAGGAAACATTATCACTGTTAATCACTGATAGAATGTAAAACATAGGACACCTGGCAGGAAATAAAGGGATGTATGAAAATAGATAAATGAGTGAATGGGTGAAGCTACAGTGTCACAGTGATCCTGCCCATTTTGTGTTCAGAATTACTTGCATTCTGTGAATATCAAGAGAACAACTTTTTAAATGATATAAATTATTTTCACCAATAGGAGAAATAATCTAGGAACAGTAAGGGGGTGGGGACGCAAAAAAGAATTGTGACCAAGTTTTGCTACATTTGAAAAGGAAAAAGAAGTGTTTCTCTGACATCCTAAATTTCCTCATGCACATATCTCAAGCTTAGAGGGACTTATCATATTGGACACATGTTCCTAAGACAAGGAAATGGGGGTTTCAGTATGAGAACTACTTTATGATGCTTGCAAAGAGCTCAGATGGAGACTCTCTCAATCCCCTGTTCGCATCTTAAATATCAACACATGGGAGTAGCGCCTGCTGCTTTGAAAGTGACCATGTCTCACACACAAGGCCAAGTCTGTCAGAAGATTAGGCAATGGCCCCTTAGTCATGGTGTATCTATTACTATGTTTTCATTTGCCAGTAACAGAAATTGCCACCCAATCTGGCTGAAATATTAACGAAGAAGTTTTTTAAACCACAGAACTTAAAAAGACATGTGATAATGTAGGCCTTAGGTGGGAGTCAGTTAGTGTTCCCGCCATGTTTCTCTGGAATTCTCAAAGCTCCTTCGTCCCCACATATATCAGCTTTGTTCTTGGGCTGACTTTCCTCCATGTGATGGGATGGCCACCAGCATTAACTGGTCCCACATGCTGCTCTGTTCACAAACATGGAGAGACAGCAAGCAAATCACTTTTCGAAGTGATTAAATGAGAGTTTTGAGCTTCCTGAACTTTACTACCCTTTACTACCAATTATGTTGCCAAGGAAAAGCCATGAGCTGATTGTTGTAAGCCCGAGTTACCTGAACCAACCCCTATTGCAAGAACACATACTCGAAACTCAGAGTGGAATCTGTTCTGCCAAAGTGACACAGCTTCTTCCCAAGGGGAAAGGGCTGGAATGAATGATGATCTGTGTCATTTCCATACTGTTGAAGAAGGCCCTGAATGCTTTTGCCAACATTCAAATGTTTTAGAATAGACTTTTGACATATTTGCAGTAAATGCCTTCTAATACTCATGAGTCATCTCTATCTGCAAGATATTTGGCAGAGAAATACATTAAGTACTACAAATGACTGACAAGAAATATCCTAGACACCAGTGTGCTAACCACACTACTTTAATTAGTACCGTAAAGGAGAAGTTATAATAAATAACTTGCTTATATCCTAACAGGTAATAATCTAGTCATGGTAAAACTGGGGAATAAACAGCTTAATATTACCAGACACGTATGGCCATAATTTTAGCCCACAAGCAAATCCAGACTGTCCTATTATTATGAGATCCATTTGGAAGATTACACTATAGCAGGAAGCTATGGAGTTGATACCTGCAGAACTAGAAGACTCTGTCTCTATACCCACATTTCCTAATATATTCTTCCTCTTTCTCTACAATACAGCACATTGGCCTTTCTAATCCTTAGGCAGGCCAAGTTGTTTCCACAGTCAGTCCTTTTCACATTTGCTCTCTCTTCTACCTGGCCTGATCCTTTGTGCAACTTGTACACTCATAGCTTTGTGATCTTTGTTCAAATGTCACCTAACCTATGGTACTCTCCCTGATTATGTGTTCAAAGCATATATCTCTATTCTCATCACAGTCTATAATATTATCATCCTTTATTTTCTTCATAGGACTAATAGTACTTCAGAGTATTATATATTTTTTACTAAATTTTACTGTTTCCTATTTTTTAATTTGTTAATTGCCTATATTCCCTATTTAAATCTAAGTTAAATGAAGGCAGCATCTTGGTCTTATTTACTACAATGTCTCTGTATCTGTAATAATGTCCAACAAAGCACAAACACTATTTTTGTGGTGAATAGTGTAAATAGTTTAGAGTGAGAAGCTGTGATCTGGGTTATGTGATCTAAGGCCTGTCATTCATCATTTTTATGCTGAGATTTTGAATATTTATGATGTATAAATGAACTATTGTATAGGGAAGCTCCTTGAAAATTATAAAAATTCTATGCACTTCAAATTCTTTCTGTAATAGTCAAGTTTTTTGATGGATGGATAGATGGCTAGATAGACAGACAGAAAGACATGGCTGAATATGTTAACAGAAACTATGATAATAGCATGCCACCAAATAGCTTACCTAAAAATTAAATAAATAAAAATTTGTTAGGAAATAGCAAATAGTTGATAATAGTTGTCATAGCTATTATTTACTGGGTGCTAACTAAACATATGCAGGGGATTGTGCTAAATTCTTTATGCAATTTCTCTCTTTTAATCCTCACTAACAGCTTAATATGTTGCCAATTTACACATTGATGCACAGAGAGATTAAGCAAATCCTCGAGGTCACACAGACCTTAAATTGTAGTGCAGGGACTTGAACCAACTTTGTCTGACTACAAACACTGTGGAGCTCTCAAATTATTACAGATATCTCAGATATTACATGCTCTCTCAGCATCTGATCTGAAAGTCTCTAAGAACCTTCACATTTTCTTGTCTACTAAATGAATGTGATCTCTCTGGAAAAATACCTAAAGTGATTCGTGTTACTCAAAAGAGTTGCTGAAAGCAATAAGATCTAGAGTGGAGAATAAAAATTGAAAAGTAAAAGGTCATTCAAAGACTCAACCTTCTTCCTTTCCTTTTATGAGTAATTTAAAAGAAAACAGGCTTTTTTTCATTGAAATGATACATCTTCATCTCCTCCTCTTCTTCATCATTGTCCTCCTTGTCTTCCACTCCCCCTTTCCCCTTCTCTTTTGCCTTCCCTCTTCTTCTTTCTTCCTCCTCTTTACTCTATTTTACTCTTAGCCCCTCCATCCTTCTTTTTCTCTTTTTCCTTTTTCTGAGACCCCACTCATACTCATAGATTTGAATATCAAGTCTACTATGAGCAGTCTCCATCTCCTTGATTAATACTAATAATAAAAAGATCCCCTGACTGGGAAGCTATTTGAGAACAGTATGTCTCGGTTCACCATCTCAGTACACTTCTTCCTTCACCTCCTCCACACACACACACACACACACACACACACACACACACACACACACACACAAAGTGCTTTCTTACTCTGGGCCTAGGAGAAGTGACACAAAGGTCCTCTGACCTAGTACCTGAATAACGTGGGTCCTATGTGATAAAGAATTGAGAAGATTTTAAGGCTAATTACCCCAAAAAAGTCTAAATTTTCTGACCCCAAAGAGTTATATTCCCTATACCAAAAGCACTCATGAGCCTCCTGAATTAGTCATAGCAATCTGACTGATTGCCTCTATTTAAGGAACCCTTCCCCTTCTCTTTCTCACCTCCCCTTCTTGAACCAGGCTAGCCCTCACATTGCCTTTAGGTCTCAGTTTCCCTGAGACTGGTCCGGATGCCCTGATCTGTGCTTCCCTAGCACACTTAATCTTGCCAGCATAGAACATACTACACTTTACTGAAATATCATCTTTTACATTCCCCTCATCAACAACCACTGTTCTTTGGGGGATGCTTATTAAAGAAAGAGTGAATGAATTAAAGGATGAATTCTAGAGTAGAAGATTTCTCTATATCCATTGTTGCAGCGTTTAGATATTATTTTCACTTCTGACCTCTCCTTTTAGATAAACCAAAAGAAGACACAATTGCTTATCTCACTGCAATTGAAAGAACTGACAAAGAGAGACTGGAAGAGAGTCATTTCAATGAATGGTCACAGCCTTGAGTGAGTAGCATTTCATTATCTGAAGAATCTTACACTTGCACACTTCCCTCACCTATAATTAACAATCACTTAATCATTTATTAATAAAATAACAGGTTAAGCAAGACACTGTGTTAAATAATGTGAGATATAGAGAAAGCTAATTTTTGCTTCCAATGCTCATCCATCTACTGAAGAAGGTAATATATTCATGGCTATGAAAAACAGCAATACAAAGGTAGATTTTAAGTAGCAGCTAGCTGCTGTAGCCATCAAGGACCATGACAATGATAACCATTGATTAGGGTAGTGAGAAAAACCCTCAAAGTTGGAAAATCTTAAAGTGGTCTTAGATTAAAGAACAGAAGGCCAGACTAGGATGGAAGTTGGAAGAACTACCTTTATTGATTTGAGAACCTAGGTAGAAAAGGTGACTCATCTATTCAATAAAAAAAAAAAAAAAAATTTAAAGAAAAGGTAATTCATCTATATCTGAAACCTACTTTTTATATTTACCAATGAATAAATAGAAATTTAATGTCAGAATAAAGTCTCAGGGATCCCCTCTTCCTGTCCTGAGAAATATTACAATGGGTTTTATACAACTACATACTGCTTCTAACATAGTTAGAGTGATTTTAAAGTCTTGAAGGACTTAGAAACCTACTTGTTCTACGTAATTATATGAAATAAGTATTTTTGAAGAGACAACCATATGACTCAAACACTATTTTTCTCCACAGAAACACACAGCATCACCTTTCACTTGTGTAAGCAAATAAATTATAATCGTGACTACGGTATTGTTTGCAGCAATTTAATTTTTTCTGAACATAGCTCTTATTCTATTATAATGCTTGAATGATTCACATGCAATGTTTCCAATCTACTTTTCTTGGCTTGTGAAACTTTTTAACAAAATGTTAGCATTTGCAGGCACCAGATGTTTTGACACAAGGAGAAGCAAAATGTAAATTTTAATCCATGCTAGGAACAATAGCCTGCAGGCACCTTTTTCTTATTACATGAATTATATACTTAACCACATTGTGGTCAGTCCTATCAAAATCATCACCATCTAGAATGCTGTACTCTTGTCTTATGGTTGCCAACTAATGAAACTGATATATATTTAACATGATGGGTATCCAGTCCTTAACCCATAAATCTTATTGTATTTTACCACTTAAACACCCCACAGCTAGAACTCTGCAGGCGATAATAATAATAACAATTTTTAAGGTGGGTTTCTATATTCCTTTTGGTGGTCAATAAAATCAATGTTTGTAATATATTTAAAAGGTTTATAGCTGCAAATATCACTTATTTTAACAAAAACATTAAAACTTGTTACAACTTTCTTCATTTTTTCCATCTTTTTGACTCAACTCAGAGTAAGGTGTGTGTGTGTGTGTGTGTGTGTGTGTGTGTGTGTGTGTGTGTGTGTGTTTCTAGCAGAAGAGATTTGCAGATAGCTTCAAATGTTGCCTACATGTAGGTTCCAATTAAAAAATAACATAAGAATAGCATATTCTTACATGTGGAGTCTTTCCTAGTATCAAGAGATTAGAAGACTTTTTTATAAGCTCCCACATAGGCAGACATGTATCTGTACCCAAATATACCACATATGTACATACACATACAATAAACAATAAAGTATAGAACCCATTCAGTCATCCTTTTTTCAGTCTACATAGTGTCAGAAAATCATCCTGACTTACCTTTACCTTATTAGAGTGGTTATTCCTTTCTACACAGAAATTATTGTATTGATCAGTATTTTTAGCATTGATAATGCATTAAGAAAAAATTTATCTGATATAACATTTTTTTGTAAATCAATGAAGCTATATTTGAACACAGAATAGCATCTTTTTATAGTCAACTCAGAGCCATCCTTTTTATTATTTCTGAGGCAGGTGTGTAGAAAAAAATTCACAAACATGGTATTAAATATTAGAAAGTCCTAACATTTAACTGAAATTCTTATTAATTTCATTATCAAGGGATAGGTCTAGTCAATACCAATTAGCAGCTTTAAATTGTTTTACATATTAAAATACAGTATTCTGTTTATCCTAGATTGTCTGGGGACTATCTAGTATATTAAAAGATTTTGCAGAGTTTCTTAGTGATTTCATTGCTACAAGTATGCCTGTTAGCAATTTTGCAACATTTTGATGAACATTTTCCATAAATCAAAATCATAACAGCTTAAGAAACAGATGGCAGGAGACTATATTTTGAAATGTAACTATATTTAAAATGACTATATCTTAAAATGTAACAATTACTTTCATTAATAAGGAAATACTGGATTACTGTTTTCAGCATGGACTATGAAGTAAGAAGTTGTCAGTTGTGAAGTCTCATGGCTGTTAAGTATCCTTTCAGATGATTAACCCACATTCTATATTTTCCAGTGCAATCTATATACAAAGGCAGAACAAAAAGTATATTAAAGCATTTAATGATTCTGTGCTTTCATTTTATACATATGCAAAGAAAATTTTGGTACATTTTTAAAAATTATGTGTACAAGCATTCATTTATGTCTTAGAGAACACCAGTGCTTTCTATTTTCTTAGAAAATAAGACACATTACTTTGTTATTAAAAATGAAAAATAGCAATAGTTATAAATTCTACAGTCTTATTATACTAACAATGTTTTCTTGATCTAACCAATGTTAGATTAAAATTATAGGAATATTACTTCAGCTATTCATATATATAAAATGCTATTAAAGTAAAAGATTTTTAACTATGTTGTTATTATTAAGATTAAATAGCTGAATTAATTGTAGCCTTGTATGCCATAAGCAACTGCAGTGCTTTTAGATGAGATACTTGAATTTAGTTAGCTTTTAAACTTCAGTAGCCATGTAGTAAAGAATAATATAATATGTAACTTCCTGATTGCATATAATTCTTTCAGCATATTTTGCATATTTTCTATTTTGTTTGTTATATATAATCACCAGCTTTAAACGATATACAAATAAAATTCATTTCTGTGGCAAAAGCAAAGTTAAAAATACAGAACTTTTGAAATAAAATGGTAGTGCAGGAATAGGAGAGGTAGAATTGGAAACAAAAGTCTTTAACTTTATTCTTGAAGCATGTTGGATAAATGTAGGAAAAAAGATATATTACTGAAGATTTCATCAGTAGAAAACACAATAGAAATCATTTGGATATGTAGAAATACATACACAGATCCCTTTACAAGAAAAAGATTAAAAGTTCCCTTTTATGTATAAAGCAGCAGATAGCAGTATTTCATCATTAAATTGGTTGAATCCAGTGGGAGGTTTTTTTAATCAAAATAATTATTTTCTGATGATCTCCTATATACTAAAATTCTCTATGACTCTCACAGAAAACAAATGTAGCACAGAAAAATTTTAAGAAAACTATTTTTATCATTTTGAATAATTTGTTTACAAATTAGAAATCATACAAATGATAAGATATTCGTGTATACAATGAATAATGATTACAGAAAGGTCATAAGATGCATTAGATCAGCAACACTCTAAATGTGTTAAGTATTTATTAAGTAAATGAAATGAAATCTCTGTATATGTAACTTACACTAACTCAAATTGACATCTTGTATTTATCAACAAGCAGGGCACCAGAAGGGCAAAGGTTGTAATTCTATGTAGCAGATATAAGCTGTGCCATTATCAATACTGAAGCAAAATTCAATCTTTCAGGTATTTTCAAGAAACCCAGATGGTTGATCTAGTGTTGATAACATAGCAAAAGATTAATTGATTCCAGTTTTCATCTACATCTTAGATATTTTAAGGGTGGTAAATATCAGCCTAGAGATATTGTAAAAACATTGGAACATTTAATTATGCCATTTATTTAAATATCAAAATTCCATGATACCAGAGCAGCAAAAAATATTTTCATGATACTTTGAAGTATAAGAAAATTCAAGCATGGCTCAATCTATCAAAACAAAGAAAAAAATAAATTCATTTTTACTTTGTGTAATCTAACTTCTCCCCTGACAATGAAGGTAAATGAGCACACCAATCAAGAAACTCATTGTGTCTATTTTTTTAAAGTAAGAGCTACTAAATATTTTATTTACAGTCATATGAGTGGAAAAGAATGAGTTAAAAAAGGAGAAAGGCTATTTCTCAATGTCCCCAGCTCATCTGGCTATTTATTATTTAGAGCTTTTGTACCCACATTTAGAAAGCTATAGTCACTGACTTCACATCTGTAAACCAAGAAAATATGATCTGTATATATATTCTCTAGTTATGGGGAAAATTCAATAAGAAAGGACACTAAGAAGAAAAAAATATGAAAAGCTACATCTACTCGTAAGAGGCCCTTGTTATTTTAAGACAACTGGGAGTTGGAAAGGTTGTTAATGTGAGTCCACAAAAAGGAAGCCAATATTTTAGAGAAAAAAGATTGCATGGGACCTTATCTTGAAAAGATAACTAATAATATTTTTTTAATTGTTTTAATTTTTAACAAAGTTTTTATTATGATTGAAATTATGTAATAATTATTTGAATGAACAAGGCTCTGTTAATTGTGTATTAATAGTTCAGTGGTAGCTGATATTTTCTGTGACAAAATTATTTGGTAAACAATATGCCTCTTTTACTGTTGTAAGTCTCATTTCTGCAAACATATTGTAGGCATCAATTTTCCCAAGGATCACTCTTGATTCTTAGATATTCAAATAATTTGCCTGTGAATTTACATTATTTCTACTTTTAGATATATATATATATATATATATATATAAAGTTATATATATATAAAGTTATATATATATATATATAACTTTAAAATGCTATTGTCAGATAGTTACAACAACTATGTATCATAGAGAAACTGACCCATAAATGTATATGAATATAACAGAGGCATATATATTACAGGGGATGTTAGAAAGGGGCTACTTTATAAATGAACAACTTCTTTAGTGAATAGTTTAGTGTTTGGCACACTTTCACTTACCTATGCAACCTTATCATTTCTGGGGCTGGGATAATGATATTCAGATAACTAGGGATCCCCCCTCCATCATTACATATGACATTAACTGTACACTTAGCTCTTGATAGATACACAGCTACAATGCTATCAGTTGAGTAACAGACCTGATGTGGGAATTCTTCACCTGGGATCCAAGAAGATATTCAGGAGATCCCTCACACCTCTTTAACATATACAAATCTGGGGCTGTATATATAAATTCTGTATTTTTCCAGGGAGAAAGTCTATAACTTTCAATAGATTCTCAAGGCCTTAAAAAGTTAAGAACTACTGACTAAAATTAATTTTTTAATCTACTTCAGTTGACTGTGACACAACACTACTCTTCACTCTGTCTTTAAAAATCCATTACCTGTTTTACAATCCCCTGATAGTTATTATAATCTGTAAGTAGTAGCAAATATTATTACCCTTTCCAGATCTCCTTCATCCAGACTCTACCATCCTGTGTCAAGCCATTCACTAGCTAAGATCATGAGAAATGGCTTTCAAGGCTGAGTAGTAGTATTTTAGCAGAATGGAAAATGATGACAGAGTAAAGAAATCCTCAGTGTAAGTTTTCTCAGAATATGAAGAAATTAGAATAATGTATAAAACGAGAACAGAAATTAGCCTCTATCTAGAATGATGTGTTTTCCATTGACTTCAAGATATATTCCTTCTCTATGATTTGCAATGTTAACTTATCAACTAGGATAATAAAGTGGAATTTTGTCATAAAGTATATAATGTTCTCTTGAAAATTCTTGAGGAAATGTATCTTATGGCTCTCTTTCATGTGATCTATTTCAGATGAATTTATCTATCTGGCTTTGACAATTATTCCTATAAATTAAGAGATTTTTCATGTCAAAAAATGAAAATTATTTTAATTCTCCAAACTCTGAGCTAATGCTCTAAGCTAAGCCTGAGATAATAAACATACCATAAAGATTTAATATTTTCCACTTTCATTAGCATTAAAATCTCAAATTTTGTGATGACGTATTTTTCATGTGAGTAACACCTGAAGCACCCTTTCAAAAGTTTATCCCAAAGTTAATATTCATGAAAGATTACATGTCAATCACATTAGTAATATAGAGTAGCATTTTAATTTTTAGGCTTCTTCCTCTTAGTAAAAAAATCTATTCCTGCTACATCATCTCATCTTGGTCTTTGAGGGCTTTCATAACTTGTTGCCAGTATTTTTCAGGACTCCGAACAGGCATCTTCTAGGGTGGTCAGATCTTTCTAATGAATGCATCATGAAGACACTTCCCCAACTTATTCTCGCCTTTATCATTTGGTTGATATTATTCACCTGTATAGCCTCCCCTCCACCAAGTGTATGCTTTTTAAAATAAGTTAAACTCTGCTGTTCCCACACATTTTTGCGATTCTCCAAATCTTCATTTTTAGTTTTTCTGACCTCCTGTATTTGCAGCTTATGCTGCACCATGTAGGCTTTAATTTTAAATGTCTTCTATCTTTTGTTTTGGTTTCTCATGCAGTCATTTTAACTCCCTGAGGAGTAAGACCATATCTTGCTCATCTGTTCTATATTTTCACAGAACTTACTGCAGTTTTGAGTATCTCTCCATAAATACTCATTGATCAGATGATCATTCATGCAGGTCTAGCACAGACTAACATCCTTGGTAAGTCAATTCCCAATGCTTTAAAGAAACTCAAGAGAGAAAAATTTGAGTGAAGCACCATAGATATAAATAATAAATGCTAACAAGGCTAACAGAGATTGTAGGGTACTCACAGGAATAGGACTTTATCCTCTGCTCAGAGCTGAATGTAATAAGAAAGATTTTCTGTTTTACTAATTATTTTGTCAGTTGGCAATCCAGTTTTCAGTATTTCATCAATTTGGAGCAAAACTGTATCAACTAATTAACTTAAATCCAATTCTGGAAACAGTGATGTTTTATTTAACAAATTAACAAATTGTCCTAGTTAGGAGGACTTTTGATATTTTATTTGCTGAAACTGATTATCCAATATCTCTTCTTGATAAAGTAAAAAGGATTTGGAGTGTAATTTCAGATGCTGATTAGAAAATCAGAAGAATGAAGGGAAAAAAAGAACATGTATTACCAGTATTGTGTACCTGTTTGGGGGGGGCGGTGGGTATGCTTATGTGAAGCGATAACAATTCTAGCCAGTATTCTTGAGGAGAGTATTCAATGTGTTCTTTTTCTGAACTGAGCATGTCTCCATAAATATGCAAAGATGCTTTTAGAGTTAGTGTGATTGAACTGACCAAGGGAATTAGAGTCTAATTTTAGAATCCTAAGTTTTTATAAATTGTCTGTATTTTATTTTGGAAAATTCTAATGTTTATTGTAGATTCACTTTTCAATTATAAGTGGTAGATAATCTATTTTTTTAATTAGTTCCCCTATAAGGCTTGAACTTTAGACAGCTATCCCCCAGACAGTGGAAGAAAGGCAATGAACAACCAGATCTGTCGATCTTGATTCTTGAAAAATTAACATTGTCAGAGCAGAATAGGAAGGAGACGGAAGTAAGGAAATGTATGTTTCAGAAGGTTTATTCTTTTCAGTCTGTTAGTTCCAATAGTACACTACCAAGTCACTACTTTTAAAATATCAGTAGACAGCTATGTCTTATGTTGTGCCTTTTTCCAGGAAAACAAAATTTAAGTAGATTTGGACTCAGTAGTCAAAGAGAAAAAAAATCAGTTTTGCTCTTAATAATTCTTCAACACTGTGCTTCTTCTTCCTGTGAATTCTGTTGTTTCTAACTTATCAGTTTTTCATGAACAATATATTCCTTTCAGAAAAATTGAGCCAAAGCAATATATGAAACACAGAACTTCATTGCATAGCACCAGCATAGAATTGATTCCCAGTTGATGAACTGAGCCTGTTTATTCTTTATAACTCATCACCATCATCTGAGCTAAAGCTACTTTTCCTACTGCTCTCTTTGGAAACTGCAGGGGAAGTGGCAGATAGCAGAGGATCTGTTCCAAATGGAGATATTGTGTCATCCAGTAGCATGTCATCCAATCTTTGTTCCTCTTTCAAAGCCGCACTAAATGATAAATCTGTGAAGTGTGACAAAGGATCAGAGAAGGCCATAGCTTGATCACAGAGCTCAGGGCTTGTCCCCTGAGACAGAACCAATTGTTGGCAATAGTCTACTGAATTCTGCTCAAGATGGGCCTGTTGTTTGGTGATGTGAGCACCTAAATCAACTGTGCCAAGTGAAGCCAGGGTTGGCAGACCATGAGCACGAGCCTGTATTTCTAGTTCCTGCAATTTCAAACAAGAATAATTAAATAATGACCTTGAAAGTAAACTCAACTCTAGAGAATAAGCCACAAATAGATTTAAAATATTAACATGCACTCAAAATGAAGAGTAATACATATTATAAATATTCTTTGCAAATAACAGAGTGTGGTATATTTCTAATGCCTGAAAAATAACCCTGAGGAAAATACTCAGATTTTTGAAAAATACTCAGACTGTTCGTAAAAGGAATACATGACATATAATGGTCCCATAGTGGCTCAGCCTACAGTACAACTATTTGGAGATAGTGGAAATCTTCCAGTCATTCTTCCTGATTAATTTCTCTCTATAGGTCCATTTCATGGAAACAGGAGTGTTTTACCTGGCAGTAAGCTTGCTCACATATTAAAGAAAAAACCTTGAGGCTTAAGAAAACCTATATTCTGAGATTTTGTGTCACATGAACAGATGAGGAGTGACAATATAAACTGGCATAATATGCCTTAAGGCAATGAAATCCATAGCAATGTTACTATAGAAATAATAGGGGGAGAGGAGAATTTAATGTCCAGTGTTATCTAGAGAAACAAAGGTTCAGCTTACTATTATTTTTTTGACTGGGATAATTGTGTGTTTATAAAATTGGTTCTATTTTCTGCATTTTTGCAATTAGTTATTGTCATTCATTATATATTTTTAAAGCCAACTTGATCCTAGATTTCTAATGAAAACCTAATTGAATCAATCTAATTCATGAACTTCTAAAAGGCAATAAAATTATCCTTGGGAAGAAAAACTAATTGTTAATGAGAAAAAAATAAATGAGACTAATGAATAAAACTGATGATGGATAAGTCATATGTAAGTTACATGGTTCATGGCAACGTTCTTATAAAAACCTGAATCCGGAGTAGAAGGCGCCTGTTAGCCTGCTCTAATTTCTTCTGTCTGTGTTCTAATTCTCGAGCTCTCTGTTGTTCTTTTTGTAGCCACTTGATGTACTCCACAGATGCTTTTAGAATGGTTCCTTTGTTCCAGCGCATATCACTGTAGAAAGGAGAGATAACCTTTTCACAATTGTGCATGTCAGCAGAATTCATAAGAACTTACAAAATCTTTCACATTAATATGAAATAATGATTTACATGACTATTATTCACTCTTAGATATTATTGCTTCTGAATAGAAATTTTAATAGAATAGTTAAGAAGCCCTTATATAGTAAAATTAATCCCAGAATGAAAATAAGTGTCAAAAGAAAGTAATAAAGTGACTTTTTGTAGGAGAGCTAAATGCAATATCATGATTCTACCATTACAGTTTTTATATTTTTAGTGAAAATTGCTTTTATTATTAACTCCGAGATTAAAATCTATGTGCAGTATTTCTGCATTAATGAGTGAGGAAATGTACATTACTGAGGACTTAAGCCTAAATTTTTTAAGATCATTTCAAATGTACCAATCTTTTAACCTACTTTCTATAAGGTTGCTTTTATGCTTCTAGGAAAAGAAAAATAAAGTCCCTCCTGAATGGTGATCCTGAGTAATTGTGAAACAAATCGGAGCTTGGCAACATCACTTTATGCAAAAGAGCAAAACTTTCTAGAATCATTAGGCAAATTTTTCTGCACAAAAAGCATCAACTTTTAAAAAAAAAGCTGGGTATCTATTTTTAAGTAAGTGTACAATAAGTAAATACGGTTGAACATTGCCAATAATCTTCAGACTGTAGTATAGAAAAAATATTTTATTAAAACTTATTTTTAGACAGGAGAGATGATAAATTTGGAATTATAGAACAGGCTACTGAATTTAATATCTAAAAACATACATCAATAAATTTAATACTATCTGAGAATTCATAATATATATGGAGAATAGGGCCAAACTGATTGCTAAAAGTTAATCAGAGCTCTTGAAAAATCAGGATGAATTTTCCATTTAGAATCATGAGATTTCTTTTAATACCACAGAAAGTAAACTTGTAGGGAAAATTTTTAAAGACATTACAACTGCATGTATTTTTGGTTTACGTGATCTACATCAAATTCATGGAACTTAATATGTATTTATTAAGTGTTCAGAAGTGGGAAAATGTAGTTTATGAAAAACCTGACTGGCATGTGCCTCATTGGAAGTTCAGGTTAGACGACAATTCCATTAGCTGTAACAAATTAAAGGAAGATACATTATTCTACCACAGGTGAAAATGCTTATTAGGTGAGAATGCTGGAATAAGCCATCTTCTACTGAAAAGCACCAAACCATTGCCACATCTGTCTCAAGCTTGAAAATATTTTGTCAGTTCTCTGGGGCCATACAGCTGTTGATATCTTTCCAAGCACAGTGATTTATCTAGTGGTGGGAAGGGAAGGGGGAAAAGAGGCTACTTTTGTCATTAAACCAAGAAGATATCTCTCACTGAAAAGTGTAGTGAACTCCTGAGTTAAAACTCTAAGCAGCAGCAGGGGCCTAAGGGCCCTAATTTTGTTTTATTTCTTCTCATGGGAAGAAAAACTTGAAGGACAGAAGGACCAGGATAAAAACAATAACCCTAGTCAACTTTGAAGTTTAAGGTACTGTTTATTTAGGTCTAAAATAAACCTTCAAAGTTGTGGTATATCCATCCACCTCACTACAAATAACTCAATTTTGTTTCTTTTTATGGCTGAGTAATATTCCATTGTATATATGTGCCACATCTTCTTTATCCATTCATCTGTCGATGGACACTTAGGTTGCTTCCATGTCCTGGCTATTGTAAATAGAGCTGCAATGAACATTGTGGTACATGACTCTTTTTGAAATATGGTTTTCTCATACAGAATGAAGTCAGTCAGAAAACGAAAAACAAATACCATATGCTAACACATATATATGGAACCAAAAAAAAATAATGGTTCTGAAGAACCTCGGGCAGGACAGGAATAAAGACGCAGATGTAGAGAATGGACTTGAGGACACGGGGAGGGGGAAGGGAAAGCCGGGACCAAGTGAGAGAGTGGCATGGACATATATACACTACCAAGTGTAAAATAGATAGCTAGTGGGAAGCAGCCGCATAGCACAGGGAGATCAGCTCGGTGCTTTGTGACCACCTAGAGGGGTGGGATAGGGAGGGTGGGAGGGAGATGCAAGAGGGAGGAGATATGGGGAGATATATATCTATATCTATATATCTATATATATATATATATATGTATGGCTGATTCACTTTGTTATAAAACAGAAACTAACACACCATTGTAGAGCAATTATACTCCAATAAAGATGTAAAAAAAAAAAGTTGTGGTAGAAAACACACAATGGGTTTTGCTACAATATCTACTTGATGTCATTTCACTAAATATTTAAAAGTTCACTCTATTTAAAGCCATTTTAACATATGAGGTTTCTTCTTAAAATATTTCAAGTTTTCCAAATATCTTAAAGAGATGTTTACCTCTCTGCCAAGATAATTTCATGCAGTTAGGCATTAAAAAACATTATATAGGACATTATACTATAAACACTAACATATGCAAAGACATACCTAAGGAGTGAACGTTGATACTGGCTTTTCATTTTCTACAAAATAATTTTATTTGAAGAACTTATATCTTTGAGAAAGTTAAAAGCTTGAATGTATATAGGGCTAAAGCAGGTAACAGAAATATGTAAGTTGGAGTAAGAATGCTGCCAGGCAAAACTATGGAAAAGGTACAATCTGTTGTCATCTTAGGAGTGCACATCCACTTAGAAGCATTAAAAAAATAAAAAAGAAAGAAAACACCATGACAGGTCTGACTCTTTTTGCTTTGATCAACATTTTATAACTTCTGATTTAGAAAGTCTTGTTAGGTCTCATTTACTATCTCAACTGCCATTCTTACACAAAAGCCGGAGAAAGTTCTGACTGTAGAAGATTAAAAAATCAATACAAAAAAACCTTAATTTTATATATAAAAAAGTAGAAAGAAAAGAATAATTTGATAGCACAACTAGAATAATTCATGCTCTGTTGGCATTTTTATATCTACAGATATGATTTTTTTGTAAATATGATTAATTAAAAGCACATATGAAGTAAATCACTGCCACACATCTGTAGAAATGCTTCACTTTTTGTATTTGCTAGTTTTGTTTGGTTTTATTTTTCACTGACAGTTAAGAGACTGTGTGCTTTTCATTTCGTTTTCTCAACATATATACCTCAACGATAGCTCTTTACTATATTTTTTCCCTTCTGACCATACTATTTTGACCCAGCAAAGAAGAAAGAAGTACAAATTTCTGAATGTTTTTCATAAACAAAAATGGCAACTTCATAGAATTCAAAATGCTTTCAGGTATTAGCTTTCATTTGCTAAGCCAAACCATAAGTTTATTCTAGCCATGAGCTGGAAAGGTCCTCAGAGCCTTTTTATAACCAAAGCTTCAGAGTTCCTACTACTTGCCCAAGAGGATGCGGTGTTTAGAAGATGAGTCCTAGGTCTCCTCTCTCAGTTCAGTGCTGTATCTGCAAATCTGTGGCTTTCCCACTTTTTCAAATGCATCTGCCATAAGAAATGTGTTTTCTATTGTGACCCAGTGTGCTCTTTGTACATATAACAGCAACAAAGGTTTTATGAGGTATTACTATCCTTCTAACGTATAATATGTAATACTCTGATATTTTCAGTGCCTACATATAATAGAATTAAAACAATTAATAATTTCCCTTTCTGAAATCCACAAAGAGAAATTCCCTTAAGAATACTTAAAATGAAGCTTTCCCAATTACGGTCCCTTTCAGGTGTGATTCTGTGATAAATTGATTTTCCATAGTCTAGATCAGGGGTAGACAAACTATAGCCTGCAGCCTGTTTTTGTCAAAAAAGTTTCATTGGATGTAGTCATGCTCTTTCATATACATATTGTCTATGTCTGCTTTCATGCTACAACGGCAGAGTTGAAAAATTGTGAGAGACTTTATGCTCACAAAGCTTGAAATAATTACTATCTGGCCCTTTAGAGGAAAAGTTTTCCATCTCCTATTCTAGACAATGAATTAGAACTAGAAAGGAGCCATTTTACAACCAAAGCTTCTATAAAAATGTAGAGTAATAATTATCCCTCACACAAGCTTTATAATTTTTAAGATATTCTCATACATATTACTTGATTTTATTTTTATAAAAACCCAGCCATATAATTGGTGCTTTACAGGCATGGTGACATCTAAAGATGTTCAGTCAGGCTTCAGAGTTCAATTTTATAGTCTCATCTGTTTTCTGCATATAACCTGGGCCTGGCACTGTGGGTTAGCTCTACCTGTTACAAGGGAAGCTCTCTTAACTGAGCTTTATCTAATCACTTTCGGGATTAATTAATGTTCTCCATTCCCTTTGTGATAATCACTGACTGTTGACAGAACAAAGTAGACACTAGGCTACCTTCTGAGACACCCAGGTACTTCTGTTATCCTTGTGGTGACATGTACTTACTGACAGGCTGTTAAATGAATGCCCATTGTACTTATTATTGTGATAGTATAATTAAATAATATGTATGTTAACTAATGAAATACGAATGCAAAAGAAGAAAAAGCATTTATAAAAATAGCTATTGTTCTTAGGAAAAGTATATTAAAGTTTTGGAAAAACTCAAGTAAAATGTCAGTAGAGATAGGTTGCTAAAAAATATGCTGTAAGAAATTGGAGTGCAAACATTAAAAAAAATCCATCTATACTTAGGTGGTTGGCCCTTAGGTTTTTCTTTTATCTTTAAGAAATTGAAATACACTATACATTTTATATAAGTAAGAAAAATTGAAACACATTCAAACTAAAAGGTCTTGGTCTTACATCAAATATTTGGTGAATAAATGTGCATTTATATTTTAAGTGTTAAAAAGTTTTTATCTGGAAAATGGATGTTCTCTTCTGCTAACAGAAAGAGTTGCATTGCTTAGAGACTTCAAAAGATTTGAAAAATTATTGGTAGGACCTACACCAAGATTGAGCTCTTCAGACTGTCTCTCCAGTGCTCTTTCTGCCATTCTACTGGAGATGACTTCACTATCTACTATGCCCATAAGAATAAATATGGCATTCCCTTCTATTATAAATGCATGAATTGTCCAAGTGAATTAGCACATTTACATTTAGGGAAAGAATACTTTCAAATTTCACAAATATCACTTTATCAAACATCATCATTTCTGAATAATGGATTTTTGCCAGTATCTGGAGAGTCCAGTTCTCAGTGTGAACAAAACATTTTTTTCTAGTCATTATTAATGCTACAATGTTTTCATGTTTTTAGAGAAACACTTAACATGCTAAATTGATGTTTTGTTTTATCAACTATTTCTTGAAATTTACAACCTCAAACATCTTGTTTAACTGACTTTGTGACTGTATGACACCATAACCTAACCGAAAATTTAATTGCAATAACCAATTATTGACTGGCATCAATCAGCCTGTTTTGACAATTCTCTTTTTTCTGCTTGCATATCGCCAGAATTTTGGAACCTCTGAAAATTCAACATTCCAATTTTCACGTACACATAAATCTTAAATTGGAAGGAGTGCTATAATCATAAATTGAGGATGCCAGTCAGTATCAGGAAAGCATTTAGTACTACCACTAAACTTGCAAATATTGGTGCCATACAGAAAAATCCACTAAATACTGAGAAGAAATTATTTACTTATTTCCTATAGCTCAATAGAACAAGTGTTAGTAACAACGTTGATGCTTAATAACTATCAGCCTTGAATAGATATTAAAAAATGAGACCAGCAGTAGCCTTATCTTTACCACAGCTGCTTAGGTTCCTAGTCTTTTGTTCTCCCCTCCCCCTCTCCCTCCCACCCATTTTGGGGGGGGATTGAAACCATAACATTATTAACAAATGATTGGTGAACTCACGGATCATTAGACTTTGGAATAAGAGTGCCAAGTTCCTTGATTCGGTAATTAATATTATACCTTCTTCTTCTTTCAACTATTAAAAAAGAAATATTATTGATTATTCTCATTAAAGCACAATTCATTTTTGGTCAGCTGTAAACTTTCTTAACAATCTTTGAAAAACAATGAGCAAAAAAATTTCATTTAGTGAAAAGGGTACTTCTCAAAAATAAAAAATTCAAACACATTTTATTCTAAAAGTAAAAATAACAATATTAGAATGTGTCTATTATTCACAATTATTTTAAAACTTTTTCTCTCAAAAACATTTTTATCATTCTTTGAAATGCAATAATATTCACTCATACTGATATATATGTATTTATATACTCTCCTTTCTCTTACACGCCACTGAAAAGCTAACACAAAGTTTGCTACGTGGTAGGTATGTGTGCCCAAATAGACTATGACCTCTTTGAGGGTAGGGACCATTTCTTTTGTATCTCCAGAGGCTTTGGCATGTAAAAGGTGATAAATAAATGTACATTGATTAGACTATAAATATAGTTTTCTAATTTAACAATTTTCAATAATACATAGAGCAGTGATTCTTAAACTCTGGCGTGCATCAGACACATCTGGAGGGATAGTTAAAATAAATTTGTGCCCCGCACCTAGAGATTCTGATTTTAGTAGGACTGGATTGGGACCCAAGAATTTGCATTTCTAGCAAGTTCCCAGGTGATACCGATGCTGCTTCTCTAGGGCCCACTCTTTGAGAACTACTGATATAGGTTTTTATTCAGAGACTGTTTTCTCTGTTTGCGTTTCTATGCATCCATTGCTTATGGAAATTTTGTGCATCTAGTAAATGTTCAATAAATGTCAAATATACAAATAAGTAGAGTTTTCTATATTGACCCTTACCTAAGAGCAGTCTTATAGAGCACAGAGTAGTCCTATATTCCCAGTGCTCTATATTCCCAGTATCAGGAACCACAACTTTTGCATAATATTGTTTAAGTAGATAACATTTTTAAAGCTTTTTAGGGAAATGAAGGAAGTAAAGTGTCATGAAGAAAAAGAAAACTAGATGTCAAAAACATTAAACCATACGTGCTTCAAAAATAAGATCTGCTACTAGAAACAAGGAAAGTCATGAAAAAAATATCAATTGTCTTGGTGAACCTACTCTACAACGCAATTTACCATGAATGAACTTGACCTTCAAAAATAATACATTGGGATTCCTCTGAAATTAGGATATAATTGATTCTTGGGATAGTTTATTTTCCCTCTTTATCAATCCTGTTTTCCTATGCATGTGATTCAAAAAACTGACACCATATAAAAAACTGAAAAGAAAATAAACAAAGATAATGCTGATAGAAATACATTTATATTTTACAGTGAGAATTTATTAGTAAGTCTATGTTCACACATACTCACTCCTATATTATAAAACAGACTTTTAAATATAAGATGAAGAGCAGCTAGGAAGGATGTTCAGTTTTATCTCAAAATAAGAGACTGGTTTAGTCCTATAATGTTTTTTCAAAATCTATTATTTAAATGCACCTCACATAAAATATCAGAAATTCCTACCCAGCTCTTCTTAGATTGTGCCCAGTAAAACTTTTAATGGCTAATTATGATGAGAAGTTTGGTTCCTCAATGTTTTCATCTCCAGTACTAGTTGTCTGTAAAGGAGTCAAGTTTTAAGAAATTACTAAACTATTTCATGCTACACATGATTTCACTCTTCACCAAGTTTTTGATATATTCACTCATTCCTGTCCTTAGATCCAAGCAAAAGGGGCCTCTCTTCTCAGACCCCATACTGATGAGGAGCCTCCTTTGCCTTTTCTTACCATACTCATCCACACTGAGCAAGGCAGCCACAGGACAAAGGGATTCCCCTTCTAAATTACATTCCAAGTAATTTGCAACAGGAATATCTTCCCAAACACCCTGAGCCTGTTCAGGCTGCTTCCCAGGTCCATCCTCTTGAGGGAGGATCAGGACACAAAGGTGCTTACCTTAGTCCCAAAATGCAGACAAGGGGCAGCTGTTTGCAGAGATATGTATAGAACTTGAATATACAGAATGAGGGGTTCCCACTCTTGTTTGAGGCCACTTGCAGCATAGAAATGCAAGTGGCCTCTAGGGGGTAGAGAGAGAAGTGAGATGAGCTGCTGGCTAAAGGCTGGCATTGCCCCACCCTGACATTCCTACTCAGAATTCCAAGGATCTGAGAATTCTTATTTCACACCTGGCCTTCCAATCTTTAGGAAGGATAGAACATACTTAATTTAGCATTTCTAGCTTGAGTTATAGCTTTTAAGTATTTAGACATATGGTAAGTGGGACTTTATTTGTCCTCCAGCCATGATCCTCACAAATGTTAAGGGATATCCTAGATTCATATTTAAAATGTGATATTAATTTTTTGTAACATTAATATCTCCAAAAAGGAAGATCACTAAGTAAGAGAATCCAAATTAGAAAACACTTTGATAATGGTCATACCAGGCACCTATCATACTTTACATTAAATGACCTGTTATTTAAAGTGCAAACATAGAGGAGAGAAGAAAGGAGCAAGGAAGGTAATAGTTAGCAGGCTTAAAACAAAGAGAGAAGCCTTTAGCTCTTCGATGTATTATTAATTCCTTCTGCCAACAACTAGCTCTGTCTTTCAGGTTCTACTTGTCTCATAAACTGCACCAGCACTTATCTGCTCTGCCACTAAGTGATCAGAATCAAATCATTTCCCTCTCCACAATTACTCTAAGGACTGTTATAACCACAGGTCAGCCCTCTCCTCAGTCACACAGTCAACCTACTCTGTGATGTAGGCAGATGCTTCATGAACAGATATATGCAGGTTTCCCAGGTACATGTAGAATCAATTTCAACTAACCACATGTAAGGAAATTCCTGGTTTGTTTTAGAGCTTTAAAGTTTTTATTTTATTCTATTCTATTCTATTTTTTTCTCATTTTTTGATTTGGCTCCCAGAACAAAAAAGCTTCACACTCAATTAGTCAAGCTCACTTAAGACAGTTAAGCATTTGAGACATGACAAAGCACTCTAAAGCTCAACTTGCCCCTCAACAAGTTCCCTGGACTGCATTTACCCATCTCATGTGACCCATTATCAGAGTCAAATTGACCCCCAGGAAGGCGTAAGAGGCCCCTTTTTTGGCAGCAGTAGTGGAATTCATCAGTACAACATAAGCAGTACTTTCAGATAACTTATCATTAGGAAGGGAGGAGCAGATTGACACAGAAAGATAAGAACCTGGAGTCACATTTCTTACTATTTAAATGGGGTACACTTTCTAAAGTCACTTTTATCTCTTTAAACCTTGGAGTCAATGAGTCACAACTGAGTTCAGACATAACTCAATGCTCACATGCAGTCTTCTTGAGAGAGAATGATCAAGGAGAGAACTTGAGATGCTGAACTTCATAAAAATGTCTAGCTTTTCTGAGAGTTCACATTGTTTAAATTTCCCAACATAGCTCTACCAGTAAGTATGTACACTTACTTTTGGTCATCTGACCTCAAAATATTTATGGGGCAACAATAAAACATCACACATTATAACCTTCTGCATTTCCTCTTGCATTAATTAATTTTGTTTCAAAAAAGGGAAAATATACTCACTGAGGTTGTGGTTGTCCTTTTTTTGTCTCTCTTTTGCCAAAGCTCGAGTATCAGTTTCTGATCGAAAGGAAGACAATTGAAACAGTACTTATTTCTACCTTACAATCTTTCCAGTCAACATAATTCAGAAATACTAGTGAAAATACAATATTACTTGCTCCAAATAGTAAAATATATATATATATATTTTGCAAATATTCAGAAATTTGGAACAGAGTGCTCTTTAGTAAGAAGTCAGTGACAAAACCTATGGACTTTGAGCAGTAAAACATGGATTTGTATTCTGGCCCTCCACTTAATAGCCTTGTGAACTGTTACCTAAGTTCTCTGTGTCTCAGGCTTCTTATCTATCTGTAAAACTGATATAATATAATACTTACCTGATAATCACTGTGATGATTAAAATAGGTACAGCACACAGAAAATATTAAACTGCTTAATCATTTTGATTAGTATTATTCTCAGAATTTTAAGTTTATTCAAAATTATTACAACCTAAATTTTTACAACCTTAATTTTTTATAAAAAATTATGATTTCTACATCCCAAGAATTGGAACTAACTACATTTCTCAGATATTCCTATTGGACAACTCCATACTTTCCGTAAGTGACAATTCATGTGCTACGTAGTTGTGAGCATTTGTGGTAGTCAGTCTCCAATATGGCCCACGATGATTCTCACTCATGATATTCACACCTTTGTTAGTGTCCTTCCACACTGAATAAAGCTGACCCGTGAACCCAATAGAATTTTGTGGGAATGATTAGTGTGGCTTCCCAGACTACATCATAAAAGACATTTTCGGCTTCCCACTTTGGTGTCCCTTGAATTGCTAGTTGTCATGTCTTGTGGACACCTGAGCAGCCCTGTGGAGAGGTCAACATGGTAAAGAACCAAGGCCACTTGCCAACAAGCAGCACTGACTTGGAAGACCTGTGAGTGAACCACCTTGGGAGTGCATCCTCTAGCCCGTCAAGTGGCAAATGTCTGTACCTCTGGCCGACATCTTGACTGCAACCTTATGAGAGACTCTGAGCCAAAGCCAGTTTTACAGGTCACCCCCGAAATTTCCGAACCATAGGGATTGTATGAGATAATAAATGTTTATTATTTCAAGCTGTTAAATTTTGAGTAATTTGTCATACAGCAATAGATAATTAATACAATGTTCTTTGAATTATTCTAGTTTTAAAATAGAAATACATTTATTTAAATTTAGTTAAGGCTACATTCATTAATTTTAGTCTAAATAATTTGAATGCATAGATATTTTTGAGTTATTGGTTAGACTCCAAGAATGGATATATTGCATTTATTAAAAATGTTTATATTAACTGTATAAAAATATTTAAAGACCAGTGTTTGAGCTCCAAACTAAAACTTTGTTATAGAAATTTCGACTGAGTTTTATTTTATTCTTATGGAGAAACTAACACTGGTCTTGTAAGTCATGAAATCCTTATTTTGATCCACTTCCGCTTCTAATCAGCTGTATGACTTTGGGAAAATAACTCCTCTGACTCTTGATTCCCACATCAACATATTGGAGGAACTTGACAGTGCCCCTATAATTCCTTTGAGTTGTAACAATTTTGAGATTTACTATTGAAAACTGAGCGGTTTTTACCCACGTGAGAAAGTTAAATGTGAATCATGAAATCCATAAAACAAGCTAAAAAGGGGAAAATCTAATTTTCCTTAATCTATTAATCTGTTCTTTTGCAACCATGTTAATAAATTGCATCTATTCAATATCAAAATGAACCTATGTTAAGTGAAGAACTTAGTCAAACTGTTATATACATATGAATAGAGGTTATGTGTATATTCACCCAATTCCTAAAATAATTAATTAATTCAATTGAACTGTAAGTTATGCTAACTTGCTGTTTGGTTGTCATAGAGGAAAAAAAGATGGATGTACTCTCTAAATGTCTCCCATTTTAACTAACTATTTTAATAATATTTTTAAAATCCTCTTTAGCTTGGAAATATATGTCACTCATGTCTTATGTAGTTGATTTTTAAAAAGGATAAAACTATAAAAGCAATGTTACCTGTAATTTCTCTTTTCATCGGTAGACTACTTGGACTAGAAGCACTTGTAAGGCCCATATTAACTGGTGAAATTCCCTGCTCACCACTATACACATCCAAAATACTTCCAGAAAGCTTTAGAGGAAAAAGGAAGAAAAGATCAATCAAATCTTCGTTGGATATTGATGAAGTATTTAGATGTTCATTTTAAATTTACCACTTTATTAATAGTAATTTGTAATATATAGCATTTTAATTTTAAACAAGAGTATGCCTTAACTTTGTAAAATCATTGTGGCATGCTTATGGATAAGCTATGTTGAAAAAAGCTATTTGTATTTAAGCACAAGGAGAAATTAGTTCACTCACGAAGAAAAATTTTGATTAATATTTACAAAGTTATGGGAATTTGATCCAGCATATTACCTGGTTATAATTGAAAAAGATTTAAAATATCATTTTTGACAAAAATCAATATATGTATTAGCAAAGCTGGAAAGTTCATTGCATATCATAAATTAGGTATAATGGTTGAACATTTTGGAAGCCTTCTTAATACCATCAGTGCTACCAGCAACTCACAGTCAAGAGGTGTTCTGCACTGTTAATTAAGTGAAAAACTTTCTTTCCTTCCTGGAAGGCATACTTTTCTCACTGTACACTTAATGTTCTAGATTATTATAAATATCCTAGCTGGTAACCAAAAGTAGTCTAAAACTGCTTTTGCCTCTAGTGGATATAGGGTATGTCTAATTATAGCAACACTGCAATTCTTAAAGTGCTTCTTGGGAACAATTTTTCAGAAAGCTAAGATACTTTATACACAATTTTAAATCGTACCAATTTGTTAGTTAAAATGTGCTTATTGATTTGATCTCCCAAGAAAAAAATTTAAATAATATTTGTAACTCAAGTTAATATTCATTATTCCAGAACAAGCTACATTTAAAATATAAGATTTGAATGTTTAAAATATTTCCAGTCTAAGTATCTTTATTTCATTTCTGGGAAGTCAACCAAGAGTTGAATAAGCAGTAT
Organism: Kogia breviceps; assembly: GCF_026419965.1. Lineage (NCBI taxonomy): Eukaryota > Metazoa > Chordata > Mammalia > Artiodactyla > Physeteridae > Kogia > Kogia breviceps. The sequence goes on along the minus strand of NC_081318.1, from coordinate 33,948,944 downwards.
CTTTTTTCTTTCCTAAAGAACTAAAATAATACAAGTAACCAAGCAAAGCTATAACCAGATTATTATGGAGACTCTAACATCTTATTCCCACTTTTTGTAAAACTCCAGTTCAAACTGAGGGAAATTTTTTAATACTTATAAAATCAGACTGAAAATAAATGTGAAGAAGACCAAAATTAGTTTCTGACATAATAATCTATTAAACTATATAATAATATTGTATATTTCTGCGGGAAAAAAATCATTGAAAATACAGTGGAAATCAGGCTAATATTTAAGTGTATGTGCATATCAATAAGGACATTACAGACTGCATATTATATTCTGATGTATGTTTTCATATATTGGTTCTTCCCATTATTTATTCTATTTGGACTCCTCATCTTTATTTTATATAAATTCATTGTTTTAAAATGTATTTTTGCTTCTTGGACCTTAGACGGGAGAGCCTTAAGTGGGATATTTATTCCCTCTCAATTTCCTCATCTGAAAAATAGGGACAGGGACAAAGTTGACCAAATTGGATAGATGATGAGTATTAGTATCAGTACAACACAATTAGGAAGAAATCCTAAAAGCAGATATTTTCCTAACATGTGAGTCATTTAGTTATATTGGTAAAATTTTAAAGTTTCCAAGATCTTTTTTTGAAAACCCTGTTGGTTATAAGCTGGGTCATCACCAACCTGAATTGTACATTTCCACTGTGCCTTTGAGAAACATAAAGGACGTGCTGAACAAAAAGACAGGGAGTGAGGGAGAAAGAAGGGGGAAAGAACTAGGAAAAGGGCACTTTTCTTTGAAGAGTTTGAATTCCGATGGATTTCAATGCAACAGTGGCAAATAGCAGAAATGTTTGAGAAGAAAAGGAGCCATATTACATATACACTGCAACAATAAAGTGATATATTCCTAACTGTAGCATCTCACTGGGTCCATATTACCTCATCAGACTGTACCCAAAGCACTTTTCCTTAGAAATGGGTCTGGAATTCTGAAAATGAATCTAATCCTGCTTAACCGTGGGTATATTACATCCTCTCCTGACCTTGGTTATCGTCAATTTATGCCCTGAAGCACAATGATTAATATCCTATTTAATTTTACGCTGTAGGTACTACTCTATTTCATGTAAATGGCTCATCACTTTTTGAATATCATTAAACAATTGGTTTCTATTTCAAAGTATGTAATACATCTCACATAATCTAAAGAGCCTTTTCTCCATTAAAAGATATAAGGGTACAGTGTTAGTGAAAATTTAAAGATTATATAGACATTGGAAAAGGCTTACAAAGCAAAATTATAACTACTTTTTTTAAAGGTATAAGTTACTTAGGTATTAAGGTCTACGTCTTAGCTTTATTTTATAGAGTAGTAGGCAACTGGATAGATATTTTATGAAGAAGTATTTATTATTCTGGTTAAAACACAGGTTACTTTTTTCAGAAAACCAAAATCATTGACATAACAATAGGGAAATAATATTATTAGAAATAAACTCACACATTTTAAAGACATCTAATAAAGAATTTATTATAAAATATTTTCAACAAGGTAAAACATACTCCCCAAGACAATTCTTCTTTCCAGTAGAAAAACGTGAACTCCTGATCTAAGAAGTTGCTTTGAAGTGAGAAGTGATTGGCAGTGGTTCTTGATGTCCAAGATTCTCTAGCCTAGATTTTAGTCACATCTCATTACTAAGATCATAGAGACTTAAGTGGACTGAGCACTGGCCTTTCCACACATACACTACCTTTCAGAGTAGCCAATATTCCCTAAAGAAAATTAGCTCACAGGTCAATATATCAAAACGTTAGAGGAAAATGACTATTTTAAAAGTTAAACAATATGGAGTGTTAGAAATAACATCAAAAGCAAAAATTTTAGAAAGAAAAAGTAAAAGATCACATGAAACCAAGTTTTAAAAATTGACCTAGTGTATACACTAAAAGAAATAAAGATATTTGTAATATCTTTATAATATAAAATAAATTGTAATAATTTATAATATAAAATAATAACAAGAAAGCATAAAATGGCTGAAGTGATGAAGTGGAAATAGGAGCCATGAAAATATAATACTTGAACAAAAGAAAACTATGGAAAAACAGCATAATGCATACACTTAGAAAGAAATAAAGGAATTACCAAATTAAAGTAATCTCTCAGGAGGGTGATGAAAAGAAACAAGAAACAAAACATATGAAAGAAAATCTAATTAGTATGTAGGATAGAATTATTAGAACTAAAATACAGACAGGTATTAGGACTCTCAGAGAGAAAGAATAAATAAAACTGGAAGGAAGAAAAAATTTTAAGAAATAATGGAGATGCATTTCCTAGGATTAACACTAAATAAAAGACCAAAAAGTCTTTTATTTTATCCCATCTTATTTTATTATTGTTTTATTTTGATTTAAAAATCAAAGGGTCTATGGAATATCAAAGAAGAAAAACCTACACCCAGACACATTATGGTGAAATTTAAGAGTATACAATAACAAAGAGAAAGATCGAAAAGCCTAAAGAGAAAAAAAGAAGATTATGCTCAAAGCAACAAGAATCTGATTAACATAAAATTTTTCAATAGCAAAATGGATGAAAGAAGAAAGTGAATCAGTATTTTTCAAATGTTTAAAGAAAAGGACTTAAAATACAGAGTTTTATATCCAGCCCAAATATCATCCACATATGAGGCCATGATGAAAAATATTCTTAGAGGTATAAAATGCTTAAGAATATTTACCCTCAAAGACTAACACTGAAAACAGTTTTGGATGAAGTAAATAAGACATAATAAAATATGCCATAAAAATAATCAAATATCTTGGTAAAGTGGTTGTAGTCTAAAAAAGAGGAAGGGAATCAAAATCAAAGATAAAATGAAATGTATAACCATATAACTCAGTATTAAAGTCTAGATAATATCAGTATGATTGGATTGGAGTAGTAAAGAAGCCAATGGATGTGAAAGTGGTAAAAAAAAAAAAAGTACTAAAGAAAAACACATTAAAATATAGGACTCACTTAAATAATAAAATGAGAGAAACAGATGAAAATATATCAATAAGAATAATCCATGTAAATAGGTCAAACTCCTCAGCTAAAAGGTTGACAGTTTGGTTAAAAAGACAGTATTTAGATCTATGTAGCTTACAAGAGACACAGCTACATTGCAAAAGGACACAAAAGATTGAAAGGTAAAAGACGGGAAAAGATATGAAAAATTATAACCATAGGAAACCAATGAACTACATTAATATCAGAGAAAATAGGCTTTAAAATTAGAAAAATTAGGGCTAGAGAGAGTCACTATCTAATAATAAAGAATTCAATTCTCCAAAAAGGCACAGCAATTATAAGCAGGCTTGTACTTAATAGAATAACCTCAAAATATGAAACAAAATGTTTGTAACTACAAGGAGAAATTAATAAATCCATCAACGTATTGGGAGATTTCAACACATTTCTCCCTGTTTTTTAAAAATTCAAGTACACAAAAATAATCAGTAATGTTCTAGATGTGAACAATAAAAGTAAAGACTTGGCCTAATACATGTATATAGTTCTACATCTACAAATTAGAGAACACACAGTTTTCCAAGTATGTATGGAACGTACATAAATATTGATCATGTACTCAGAAAAAATACTAAAACCAACTCACCCCCCCAAAAAAAAACTTCAAACATTTCAGAGTCCTTGATTTCCTATATATTTAGAAATTCTTAAGTGACTCAAGAGTAAAGACCAAGTCATACTGTAATTTAAAAATAAATGAAAGATACTGAAAACACACATAAAGAAACTTCTGGAATATGGCAAAGTAATGCTTTGAAGGAAATTTATGCCCTTAAATATGAGAAAAATAGATAAAAATTTGAAATTTGATAAACTAAGTAAATTTCTCAAGAAGTTAGAAGGATAACCAAATAAACCCAAAGCAAGTAGAACAATAGTAATATAAGATCATAAATCAGTGAAAAACAAAACAATGCAAAAGACAAGTTTTGTTTTGTTTTTTCAGTTAAGAAACTTGTCATGCTTCTTACAAGACTGATTAAAAAGAATGAAGACTAAACAAATGATATCTTAAATGAAAGGAGGATATAACCACAGTACAAGTTGAGATTTATAATTTTTTTCCTCAAGGATCAGGAACAAACAAGACTGGGATACCACCCACTTTCTTTCACCACTTCTTTTTAACATAGTGTTGGAAGTCCTAGTCAGAGCAATTAGGCATGGAAAAGAAAGTCATCCAGATTGGAAAAGAGTAAGTAAAATGATTTTGTTCACAGATGATATGATCCTATATTTAGAAAATCATGAGGCCACACACACACACACACACACACACACAAATATGAAAGCTAATAAATGAATTCAACAAAGTTGCAGGATACAAAATCAACATGCAAAAATATGTTGCATCTTTACACACTAACAAAGAACAATCTGAAAAGGATATTAAGAAGATTAAGAAGTCAATTCCATTTGCAATAACATCAAAAAGAATAAAATATTTGGGAATAAATTTACCCAAGGAGGAAAAGACTTAGACACTGAAAACTAAAAAACATTGCTTAAAGAAATTAAAGAAGATATAAATAAATGGAAAGATATCCCATGTTTTTTGATGAGAAGACTTAATATTGTTAAGATGACAGTTCTACCCAGAGCAAACTACAGATACAATCCAAACCCTATAAAATCCTAACAGTGGTTTTTGCAGAAATAGAAAAACCCATATTAAAACTCATATGGAATCTCAAGGGACCCTGAATAGCAAAAACAATCTTGAAAGAGAACAAACTTGGAGGACTCAAATTTCTATATTTCAAAACTCACTACAAAGCAACAATAATCAAAACAGTGTGGTACTGACATGAAGACAGACATAGAGAGTGGAATAGAGAGCCCAGAAATTATTCCTCAAATACATGATCAAATGATTTTTGACAAGAGTGCCAAGACCAAGACAGTTTTTTCAACAAACGAACTTGAGAAACTAGATAGCCACATGCAGAAGGTGAGGTTGGATTCTTACACCATAAACAAAAATTTCTCAAAATGGATCAATGACTTAAACATAAGAGTTAAGGCTATAACACTCCTATAAGAAAAGATGAGGGAAAATCTTCATGATATTGGGTTTGGTGATGATTTTTTGGATATGATACCAAAATTACAGGCAACAACAACAACCAAAACAGATAAATTGGACTTCAGCAAAATTTAAAACTTTCATACATCAAAGGACACTATCAAGAGAGTGAAAGGACAACTCACAAAATGGGAGAAATTACTTGCAAATCACATATCTGTTCAGAGATTAATATCTAGACTACATAAACTCCTATGACTCACAAAAACAACAACAAAAACAATCCAATTTTTTAAATGAGCAAGGAAATTGAATAGACATTTCTCTGAAAAAGATACACAAATGACCAATAAGGACATTGAAAGATACTCAACATCATTAGTCATTAGGGAAATAAAAATCAATACCACAATGTTTTACAACTTCACACTCATTAAGATGAATATTATTAAAAGAAAGGAAAACATGTTGGTGAGGTTATGGAAAAAATGTTACCCTTGTGCATTGCCACTGAGAATGTGAAATGATGCAGCCACTGTGGAAAACAGTATGACAGTTCTTCAAAAGTTAAACATAAAATTAGCATATGACCAACTATTTCTCACCTCTAGATATATACAAGTGAGAGTTGAAAGCAGATACTCAAACAGATATTTGCACACCAATGTCCACAGAAGCATTAAAGAGTCAAAGGGTAGAAACAATCCAAATGCCCATCAATAGATGAACGGATAAATAAAATGTGGTATATACATATAATGGGATATTATTCAGCCATAAAAGGTAATGAAGTACTGATACATGTTACAACATGTATGAATCTTGAAAACATTATGCTAAGTGAAATAAGCCGATAGAGAAGGACAAATATTGTATGATTCCACTTACATGAGGTACCTAGAATAGTCAAATTTATGCAGGAAGAAAGGAGAATAGAGGTTACTAAGGGCTGGAGGTAAGGGAAAATGCAGAGTTGTTTAATGGGTTCAGGGTTTCTGTCTGGAAGAATGAAAAAGCTCCGTGAATGTATAGTGGTAATGGTTGCACAACATTGTGAATCTATGTTATGCCACTGAACTGTACACTTTAAAATGTTTATAATAGCAAATTTTATGTTATACATGTTTTACCACAATAAAAAAGATAATAACAGAGATTACCTATAATAATTTTCCAATGACTGTGAATGCTTAGGAAAAATACATAAATTTCTAGAAAAGTATTATTTGGTAGAACTTACTACACAAGTAATTAATAGTCTTGAATAGCCGTATGATTACTGAAGAAACCAAAACAAGCTTTAAACATATTACACAAGAAAATATCTGGACTAGACAGTTTTATGGGCAAAACTGTCACATTTTCAAGAAACATATCATCTCAATTTTGTACAAACATTTCCAGACAATAGAGACAAGAGAGAATACATTCCAATTCATTGAGACTGAAACCATATGAAAACATTATGAGAAACAAATACTATAGACCCATTTCATTCATTCTATAAATCTTAAGCAAAATATTATTAGTAATTTGAATTCAAGAGAATATAAACAAGGTAACTTACCATAATCAAGTTGGATTTCCCATAAATATATTTTATGATGTTAAAAAGAAACTCTATGATCATCTCAATAGATTTTTTAAAAGTATCCGATAAAATTCAATCCCATTTATTATAAAATTCTTAGTTTGTGAGAGGACAATAACTTTCAATAATAGAAAAATATAGCTTTGCCTGTGTTTACAATCAGTGCTTCCCTATGAGAAAATAAAATCTGGGTCCAAAATTAATGTACAAATGTTCATATAACCATTTACTCTCAGGCCAAATACAGTAAAGGGAAGTATAAATGATCTGACCTAAATTCCACATATGTTTTTTCTGCCTGTTTTGGCCTCCTCCCTCTCCATGTACTGGGTCCAATCTATTACCCAGTTATGACATTTTTTTTTCTTTTAAATAATTGGTCAGTTTAAATTTTCTTCCCTATCCTCATATCTCAAGAGCCTCATGGCCTTCAGCCTAAATTATATCCCTCCCTCCAGTAGCCCTCCATCCCTCTCAGTTAGTTTCCAACTGTTCCTATCAAACCAACTCATATTTTTAAAAATACAACTTTCTTCTGATCTCTCCCAGCTCAAAAACCTAAAATTTAAATCTCTCCCCTTTGACTCATACATTAAGTTCAAACCCTTGTGTCCAGATTTCAAAATCTCATTAAATGGCCCCACATTATCTGGTCAACATTATTTCCCACTACTCTCAAGTTCTGAAAGATTTCTCATTACCATATACACATATGTAGACTATGTCACAGCTTGTAAAAATAGATCTCCCACTCCAGTGGGAGGCAAGAGGCAAGAGGATAGAATGTTGCCAAACGGAACCTATGAATTCGCATATGGAGAATTTTTAAAAGCTAATAAAATACAAGCAATATCATAATATATATATGTAACATCATAGATAGTTGAGTATTTATTATATGCCAGATATTCAGATAAGCATGTTTCATAGTAATAACAAATAACAGCTTCTGAGGTAATCTTTATAATAACTTTGTGAGTGAAGTCTCATAGTTCCCATTTTAAATACAAATAATTAAAACTCTGAAAAATTAAGTACTTATCTCAAGATCATACAGTTGTAATAAATAGAAGACTTGAGATTAAAACCTATGTCCGTCTAACACAGAGGCTGGATTCTTTACTACCTATCCTACTGTGGAAGGGCCCTTGCCTTAACACTTTTAATGGTAAGAAGTGTTTTGAAAACTCAAAAACTTGGAAGTCATTGGAGAATATTTTTCTCAGTTTTATTCTTTCCCACTGCTATTTTCTGCACCTCAAATGTGCTCACACTTTCTAAAGTATCAAACCACAACCTGCTCTCTAAGGCTCAACTTAAGGTCCAAACCATCTCCAACACTCTCCCTACAGCAACCTGACTTAATTTTTTTCTTCATCAAAACGCTATAGTATGAGGAAACTTGACCACAAATTCAATAATTTAATTCATTTTTATTGTTTTACCCCTCTTCATTTATATTCAGTCATCAAGAGAGAGGGTACTATAGTACCCAGGAACACTCATCATGTTTCTGAAAACTGATTATGTAAAACCCTGAGAATTTCCTGGATATACATACATGTGCATTTGTGTATATGCATACATACCTATAATATGCATATATGTATTATGTATATTATATATGGGTGTTTGTGTGTGTGTGGTGTGTGTATGATGTATCTATCTCCCAGATAATCTCATTATAAATACAAAAAAGGAAATAAAATCATATATATATATACATATATTTCCAGACAATTTTTCAGTATAGAGACTAAAAGAAGAAAAACGTCTAAACCCATACATAGATGTGTATGTGTGATATCTGTATGTCTATATCTATATCAAATATTTAGTGTGAGTTTCATGGGAAAGTGGGGGATTTGGAGTTGTTTGGATCCTCTGTTTTGTTTTTCTCTGAAGACATTTACTGTGAACGCAAAATGGCAAAATTGAGCTTGAGACTATTAGATAGAATAACTGTAGGCATAGAAAGAAGATAAACTTCAGGAATAAAGAGTGAGCACTGTAGGAGAGCATATATCACACAATGTAAGCATACATAAAAACTGGCATTTAAGAGAATATTTTCTTTCCTTTTGTGTATTTATTCATCTAAACATAGTAAACTAGATTTTTCCAGTTTTAGGACATGTACAATTGATCTCCCCCTAACTTTATTTTATTTGCTGAAGCAGGGCTATGAGGTTTGAATGATAAACATTGAAAAGAGAAATCCCACTGAGTTATTTTTTTTTCATTCTATTATAAGTGAATAAAAATAATCTGTTGGGCGGGAGTGGGAGATTCCTGTCCTTGACCAGCTGGTTCATAAAGCAAATAGAAAAGATAAAATATAAAACAGAGAATGGCAACATAATAAATGCTTTTGCATCATACACTTTATATATATAATCTGTTTAGTACCAAATGTAAATGCTGCAATAAATGATTAGTAGAACCTTCACTTTTTGATAAAAAGGTCACAATATAACATTATTTTTAACAGTTTTTTAACTAAATAGATTATAAAAATATTTTTACTGTAACCAAACAATTTTGTAAGTAAACATGTCAGTACAGCAGATTAAATGTTACACTTTTCAATGCTCAACTTCTACATACCTTATTTTATTGACTATTAGTTTATAAAGCTTAAATTCAGTATTTAAGGTGGTTTCATCTCCAAACATTGAAAGAATTCCAAAATGCACTTGCTCACCAGTTTTAACTTTGAAGTGTCTATAACCTTCACAATAGCAATGGTTTTCTCTTTCTCCTTCATCATTTTCTTTTCCTTACACTTGCAAGCAATAACTGGGAGAGCTGTGCAGAAACTTCTAAGGTGAACTTTGGTTCTTCCTTGGACTTTAAGTCTAATCTGCTCTAGATTGTGATTGACAAAAGCTTGCTTGTTGGTGTTATGCAGTCCTTTCAAGTTCTAACCAAGCACAGGGTGTTGTTAATATTTACTCAGTCCTTGCCCTGAAATAGTCTTGAACTATAACAGTATACTGAGATTGTCAAATGCCACCAACATGTACAGACGCTTGATTGAAAAATACCCATCTATGATAAAAGAAATGAGTTACTGTGCACAACCACATCTCTGAAAGGGAGAGGTGAAACTAAGACTAAAGGGTAGAAATTACAGGGAGACAGATTTAAACTCAGAGGCTAAACAATCCATTGGCTGGAATGTGACAGAGGATTGGATTAGGCTAAGGTCCCTTTAGATTCTAAGATTCTACAATTCTATGAAATGGCTTCCTTCTGAGGCTGCTAGCACAGCAGAGTGGGTAAGATTGTTGCATTTGGTGTCATACAGAATTGGATTCAAACCCCTCTCCAGCCATTCACTAACTATATGAACTTGAGTGAGTTACTGAACTTCTCTAAGCCTCTTTCCTCATTTGTAAAATGATAATCCATAATAATAGTCTCTATCTCATATGTTGGTTGTGGTGATTAAATTTTCATGAAAAGTGTTTTGCATAAACCTTGTCACATAGCAAGTACCCAAGGCATAGTAGCTATTATTATTGTTGTTATCCTTATTGCTGCTGATTTTAGCCATTAAAAAATTTGTGACCACCTAGAGGGGTGGGATAGGGAGGGTGGGAGAGAGGGTGATGCAAGAGGGAAGAGATATGGGAACATATGTATATGTATAACTGATTCACTTTGTTGTAAAGGAAAAACTAACACACTATTGTAAAACAGTTATACTCCAATAAAGATTTAAAAAAATAATAAAATAAAACTCCCCCAAATGTGAGGTTCTCAAAAAAAAAAAAAAAAATTTCCTAAATGGTAATGTATAATGGGAAAAATTTTTTTAAATATTGTGTGTGAATTTTAAAGTATTAATTTCATATGCATTTGCTGAGCACCTATGATGTGCTAGGCATTTGTGCTGGGTGCTGAGAATAAAATAATGAACAGGTCACTCTTTTCGGCTTTAGGGACACAGCAGTGAACAAGACAGACAAGATCACCAGATTCCAGGAGTTTACATTTTAAGGGTGGAAGCACACAATAAATAGGTAAATAAAATAAAAAACAAGATAATTTTTGTAACTCTAATCCTAAGTGTCCCAGGGAATTAAGTAATATATTGATTTAGGAAGTGTGGGATGGGGTCTTCCAAATAGGGTGATTGTGGAAGACCTCTCTGACAAGTTGATATTGACTAAAGATCTGAGGCATAAAGAGACAGTCATGCAAAGATCTGGGACAAAATCATTCCAAGCCTAAAAAAGGAAATTCAATGGTCCTAAAATGATAATATGCATGTCATAGTCAAGGAGTAGGAAGAAGGCTATCAAGACCAAAGCCTAAAATTAAACGGAAGTGCTGACTATGGTAAAGTGTCCTGGTTATATTCTGAGGATTTCAGGAAGTTAATAGAATGCTCAGCAATCACAGAAACAGAATCTGATTTTTGCTTTGTGAAGATCATTCTGGCTGCTGTGTGATCAACAGCTGTAAGGGGGAAAGAAGTAGCAGAGAGGTTAGTTCTGAAGTTAAGTGAGAGATGATGATAGCCTGGAAAAGCGTTTTAGTAGAGGAGCTGATAAGCTGTGAGATTCAGGAAATCTTGGACGCTGAGTAGGAGGGCATACTGATAAATGTGGTTGTGTGAAGTAAGAGAGAGAAGAATAATTACTTTTTTGGGAGGGTGTTGGTTCTAGATGGATAAGGAGGGGGACAAAAACTTCTTTTCAGTCAGATTAGGTTTGAGATGTCTGTTGGAAGCACAAAAGATGTTAGGGTAGCAGTAAGACATGGATAAGGAGGGGGACAAAAACTTCTTTTCAGTCAGATTAGGTTTGAGATGTCTGTTGGAAGCACAAAAGATGTTAGGGTAGCAGTAAGACATATAAATCTAGCATTAGGGGACAGCTAGTCTGGAGAAGGGTTGAGATCACCAACAGAATGTATAGATATGTGAGAAAAGAGGACTGAAGTCTAAGCCTGGGAGCACTTTAGCATGTAGATGTCTATTAGAAGAGAAAGAACCAGTAAGGAGGGTGAAAACCCCAAAAATATGGTTCTACAGAATCCCAGATAATACTTCAAGAAGGAGGGAGTGGTCAACCATGGCTAATGCCATAGAGAAACCAAGCCTGGTGAGAATGGAGAATTTACTATTGGCTTCAGTATTTGTTGGTTTTAAGAGCTCTTTTACAATTGTAAGGGCAACAGCTGTATTGGAGAGTAGAGAATGGGAGGTAAGGAAATGGAAGCAGAGAGAGTTTTGAGGGGTAGGGAGTCAGGAAATGGTGTGGTAGCTGGAGAGGAATTGCATTCAAAGGGAGTTGTTTGATTTGGTTTTATTTTGGGGGAATCTTAGTAAAGACAAGTATAATGCTGATATTTATAACTCAATACATCAGAATAGCCTGATGATATAGGAGGAGTTGCTATTTAGAGAGGGAAAGTGCTTGAGAAGGTAAGAATTTGTGAGATCTAGGACACAAGTAGTTGGGCTGGCTTCAGATTATGAGCTGGGACAATCCTATTCTAACAGAAGGGATGGCAGAGAAAAATCAAAACAGATGCAGGTGGTCTTTTAGAATTTGTGATGCAAAGCTAACAAGTAAGTTCTAATCTGATTGCATATATTTTCTCTCTGAAGTATGTTGTAAAAGAGAAATCAGCTAGAAAATGGAGAATGGATGGGGAATGGTGGAGATTTGAGAAGAGAAGAGAAAGTATAATGTTGTCTTAATTAATGAGAATTTTCACCAGGGAATAGCTGTAGTATTGTCTGGTAGTAGTGAAAGCCCCTATGAAATTTTGGTGATGTATTGGAGGTGAGTACTATGAGCAATGTGGTAAAATTTTATCCATTCAGCTACTCAGATGAAGATGTGGAGTAAGATGAAAAATAAGTTTAATCAGGGTTGGGCTTTTGTTAGGAGAATAAAATGAAGAAAAATGGGTATACTCTAAGAGTGTTTGCAAGAGAAATGGTTATAGTACTTGACCAAGAATAGGTTAAGGAAGAAATTGTCAAAATGTCATGAGTGAGGGGCCGGGGCAGCCCACCCTCCCCCTGCCCACGAGGGCCAGAGTGGGCTCCGGGTGAGTGTGGTCATGGAGGGTTCTCCAGAGCCAGGGCCCAGAGGTCCACGGGACCCAATCCCAGGCTTTGAAAAGAGCACAGCACAGCTGGCACTGACCTGGAGTACCATGCCATGCTTCCCCCAGTGTCAGCTGGAGGACCCAGAGTACAGCCAGTTGGAGCACAAAGGTGAGCAGGTTGGGGCTGTATGCTGGGCACCACAGGGTGACCCCCAGAGGCTGGTGTTCAGCCCGAACAAAAGGCTGGCCTGAGACAACCCGTCTGGTGGACTGCAATTTGACAACACATAACGAAGAAAAGATTGGTTCAAAGAGGGAAAAGGCTGACGGGACCCCCAACCCCCCACGACCACACCCCCGGCCACAAATGGTAGAGCAAATTACGCCCTGGACGGGGGGCAGACAAACAGCGATCCAGCTCTCCGAGCTGAGCTCTATGTAGCCCTGGTCTTGTCCTGCCCTTCCTGGAGGTCTCAGAGAGATAGAGACGGAGGAAGGAGAAGGGGGCCAGTTATTGCACACACCCAACTCTACACTGGCCGCTTTCATTTTCCAAGGTGGAGGAAATCCTCGCCATATTAACGGTATGGAAAAAAAGAGAAAGAAGAGGTATCCAAAGGCAGATGAAAGACTCCAATGGACCTCATTCTCTGCACAGAGAAAGCTGAAGGTGACCCCCTCCGCCCCCAAAAGAAAACAGAACAAAACTTGTCAGGAAACTCAGTTCGATTGCAGGGTAGAAACTTCATCGACATTACAGAAATTGGTTGCCTTTCTGTATACTCACAACAAACTATCCGAATGAGGAAGGAAGAAGAGAACCCTGTGGATAATGATGGTAACAACACAAAGAAAATATGTAGGACTCCATCTAACGCACAACCTACAAGACCCATAACTCAGAAAACTGGACGAGAGACATAGCAATGAAAGAAAATGAAAATGATACACACACAACATGGAAAGATAGGTGGTGCTCATGGATCGGAAAAGTCCGTCTTGTGGAAATGATTCCACACCCCCAAGGCAGTCCAGAGATGCAATGCCATTCCTCTCAAAATACCCACATATTTTTTCAGACAAGTACAACCAAGAATTCCAAAATGCGTCTGGAAACACAAAAGAACCTAGAGAGTGTCAATACGCTCTTCAGACAGAAGCATAGACTTCAGACTTCCCACACCGCCTGATTTCCAACTAGCCTGCCAACCTGCCATCATCAAGACATCATGGTATAGGCACACAAGACATTCACATAGATCCATGGAGGAGAAAGGAGAGCCCAGAAAGAAAGCCACGCTTGTGTGTCTATTCGTCTCTGACAAAGGAGGTGAGAAGGTCCCATGGGGACATGATAGCCTGTGCAATGAATGGTGTTGGGGAAACAGGACCACTCCATGCACAAGCATCACAATGGATTCCTTTCTCGTGCCACCTACAACAAGAAACTCACACCAAATCGACTACTGCAACGTAAAACCTGAAGCCAGGCCAGGCCTAGAAGAAACCCATAGGCACTGCGTTCTTGGACCTCAGTCTTAGAACCTTGTTTGTGGATTGGTGTCCTCAAGCAAGGGAAAGAAAAGCACAATAAACCCAGTTGGGGCTCCAGCTGACTGAAAAGGTTTTCAACAGCACAGGCAAAGCGTACGCACGACGAAAGAGGCAGTGGACCGAATGTGAGAAAACAATGATTTGCAAACGTTGTATGTGAGAATGGCGATCATCTGGAAAACAGACCGAGAAGTTGCACAACACAAGCCTTCAAGACACAAAAACCCTAACCTGACACTTAACCCTAATAATGTGTGTGTGTAATTACTTGCACTGATAGTTATTTTATACTCAATATACCTAGATTATGTATAATAAACATATTCTATATTAAAAAATTGTCATGAGTGAGAAATAATAGCTATTGAAAACAGAGTCAATTGAGAGTAGAGTCAATTGATTTGGAGTCTCCACAAGCTTGAGCAATTGGTGAAGTAAGAACATTAGAGTAGGTGCACTGAAAAACAGAATGTAATGGTCAAAAAGTATGAAATAAAAATGTTATAGGATAGAGAAATGTATAATAACAAGATCTAGGATATCATCATGTGAAGGGATGGCTGGATAGGAAGGAGAAAAATACCATTGACACCAAGGAGACTGAGAAACTGAGAGGTTAAGGTATTGATGAAAACACAGCTGATTTCACTGAATGTTTCTTGCACTTTGGGTCTTTTCAGTCCAATTTACAAAATTGTTGCAGTAAGAACTAATTGACAGTTGCCTAGATCTCTTGGTCAAATAGAAATTGAGAGGTAACTTCTGCTTAATTATTCTGAGTATAGTCACTAATCACTCAATATTCATTTCTGGGTCAGAAATACCTAGCCTAAATTGATCTGTGAAAACCTTGAACTATTCCATTCAATCTGGAACTATTCCATTCAATGTGAAGGATCACCACAAGTGGTCCAAGCTACCCCTTAACAGCTTCCAAGCTTTCCACCAACAGAAGTTAGAACATGATTTTTAATTAAGCCTATATGCAGTGGTCCTGGGATAAATCTACACTCAAGGTTTTCTGCTTAAGTCACAGCAAAAGAACCCCAAAGTGACTAACAGCACAATCAGTAGATTGCCCCTAAGACTTTGCAATTTCTGTGAGAACAAGAGAAAATATGTAAAATACTCAGCAACGTGCCTGTGACATAGTAAGTGAGACATTAAGAAAAATTATTATTATTGATAAATATCCTCACTTTTGAAGCTTACCATTATGGGCATCTGTTGTTTTAGCCTCTCTAGAATTCATTTACATTTATTTTGGTAACAACTCCTGTTCTCCTGGTTCTCACTCTTAACCTAGATAATTTGTTTTGTGCAGCTGCTTGATTCACAGCGCTGGGGTGGTCCCAAGACCCAGAAAAATTGGCTGACAGATAGATATATGACAGAAATTGCTCCACAAGGAATTAGCCCAGAGATTTAACTGGAACTAAGCAGGAAAGGAAGCTCTCCTCTTAAGTTTTTAAGCTTGACTTAATGTATCCACCAGGATGCATTTGGTTATGACAATCAGAAAATCCTGACACAATTAGCTTATAAAATAAAGGGAAAAAAATCTTACTTAATGTGTGAAATCCATAGGTAAAGAATTCTCCAGGGGCATATAAGCAGTATTTCTTTGCATTCCACTTGGATTTTCCTCTCCCTTTGTTTCTTTAGTTTTTCCTCAGTTTATTTACTTTCTGGGCAATAAAATGACTACATAAGTCACATTGTCTTACAACATCATGGAGAGGCAAAACCTTCTCTTTCTTGGGTCTCCTTTAAAGACTCAAGTAAATTCTAGAAGACCCCAGGAACCTGCTCAACCTGCCAGAATCACAACACAAGCTCATTCTTAAAACAATCTTTGGCAAGGGAAATGGGGCCACCAGGGTTGGCTTAAATTAATCAGAAACTTCCTCTTCCTTGTGAAGGAGTGGATGTCTGAAAAAAAACTGGGTTAGCAAGGAAAAATTGTGTGCATAGCTAGGAATAAGCTGTGATAGTGTCTGCTCAACAGCTGAGAATAAGGCCAGTACAGAACAAAGGCAAAGTTATGGAGGGATGTTCACATACAAAATTACCTAGGAATTTATGGATGATATGAGCCAACAAATTCCTTTCATACTTAAGCCCCATATAAGCCAGGTTCTATCATCTACAACCAAAAGTTCACTAGCTAAAATGCATACTCAAAGCATTCCTCTGAATCTAACAGGTCTTTATTTTTATCCACACGAACTATAAATATCCTTCAGAATTTCCTATCTCTGTTCTACCAGCTATTCTTATACATTCTCCTTTTTTCTGACTTCTTGCCTTTTCTTATGTTGTTCTCTTAACTTGTTATACTTTGCTGCCTTCATGTCTACCTCTTAAAATCTTAACCTTCCTTTATAACTATATCTCAAATATCATCTTTTCCTAAAGCATTCCAAAAATATCTCAATTTCGCATGGTTTCTACTTTAGTCAAACTCCAGGGCAACTCTCTGACTAGCATTAAAAGAAATTATATATATATATATGTATATATATATATATATATATATATATATATATATATATATGCCATCTACCAAGATTTAATATAAAAATAGCTTTGGCAATAAATATTTTCAATTATTCTCATAATGCAGAAGAAGAAAGTGAAATAAAGAGAAGTGACTTGCACGATACCTAGCTGACAACTTGGTTTAATACCAAGATCCATATTCTTTCCCTCCCTGCCTCTCAGGTGTGCCTCACTGCACTGCCTCACTATCATGTGGCCTCTTGGTATGTGAATTGTGTCTCACTCAACTTTTAGTTTCCTATAGTGCACGTATTGTGCTTTGTATATAATAACTATTGAATAAATATTTGGTCAATTGAACTGCTTGGGTTTATATCTTGATCTTGATTTATCAATGACTGTTAATGGGCCAACAGCAGATACTTCTTTATATAAGTACAAATAGGCCAGTAGTATCTATCTTTTACATTCTGTATATCAAAAGCAAATTCCCAAGTCATTGTCACCAGTTTGCACGGAATAAGCGATCTATGCAACCTCTACAAAACAAGTAAGATAATTTGACAAAGAGAATGTTTCAATATACAATTTCAATGAAATAAGTACCACATACAAGGAAGAGAAAATTGCAGGAAATTAATATCATTTCCTCAAACCCAGAAGTTGAATACTAGTTAAGAAAATAGTAACCTCATGCTGTGGAATTAGATGGGGAAACAGCATTAATAACATATTTACCTAGATAATTAGTCAGATTTCCTATAAATATGCTGCTTGAAATCTGAAGAGAGAAGAGGTAGAAAGAATTGTCACTTCATTCTAAAAAATGAAGGAACAGGCAAAAAACAAACAAAAAAACCCACCCAAAAAACCTTCAAAAAAACACTAGATTTTGAACCTCATTTGATCTTTGTCTGATAATAGTGGTATTAGTGACTTGTTATAAAATGGAGGTCCTTTGTACAAGAGTAAAGGAGGAAAGAGATAATTCTCCTTTTTGTAGTCTATTTGGGAATTAATAAAGAAAAAAGGGATGCTTTGTCTAATTTTTTCTTAAAGTTTTAAATTTAAAATGTCCATTGTTAACATTAATACAACTTAGCCCACTGATTTACTGATGAACAGTATCTAGTCAGAATTCACTTTCTTTAAATGAAATGTTTAAAATAACAATTAAATCACAATCTTTCATATTTTTTCTGTTTTCTAAAAGGCCTAAAACCACAAACAAACAAACAACAACAACCCTTCAAACTGTATAGAAAGAGCTTGCACACCCTTTACAGATTCATTTCTAGACATTAACAAATGAACAATGAGAAGGCAACAGTAATCAAATAGGAGATAAGCTATCTCTTCACTGCATATTATTCCAGGAATTTGTGATTTCAACACAGAAGTCTGTCTACATGCCTTAAAGTAGTGTCAGGCTCTTCTACCTTTCTTCAGTTCATCTTTAACCTTTGGTTATTGGCTCAGAAGTAAAGTTATAATTTTTTTTCTTTCCTCTATAAGGTGTAGAGTCTCTGAATCTGATAGCGGTTAGTCATGGTAAAATAGTTAAAATTTAGCCATGAACTTATGAGGGTATTATGATATGTTGTGCTTCAAACAGAAATCTGAATATTTCACAGAAAATGCTATAGCAGACTAGATATATAATTAGATGGTGTTTAAAGAGATTAGTAGGTAAGTAGATAGATAGATAGACAGATAGAATAGTACACATCCTATTATCTTCCTCAATAAAATTATGTATCTTTTTTCCTGCACCAATAAATATTTTTTTAATATTTATCTATCTTGTACCTGTTTCAAAAGTGCAGAAGAAAACACCACTTATTAATCAAATGAAATTTCTTGTTCATCATCAGATGCTATTATTGATTTTAATCTCATTGACCTCCTCAGGTCTGGAAACACTTACTGTTCTTTGCATTAGCAGAGGAGAGTCTGTTCCTTCCTCCTTAAAACTTGATTCCATACCGATTATATCCTCAATAACGTCCTCCATCTAGCAAAATATAATACATTTAGAATATTGTGCATAATGATAAAAGTTGCACATCAGCCTGAATTCAGAGAGAAAAATTTTAGCAATCTTTAAAATTTTTTTAGAATATTTAGATTATATGTGTATCGAAACGCAGAATATTTTAGAACTTAAAATGAAGTAATCCTGACACTCTTATCTGTGTTGCTTTTCCTTCCATTAGCTTATGCCAGCTGGCAGGTGATGGCTGGGCAAATCACCCTGGATTAGTCCTTTGGAAATTAGTATCTGCATAAATAGAGTGGTTATCATGAGTACCTTGAGCCAGAGCTCATATACTTAGCTTGTAGAGAGATGACTTCCTACAAAATTTATTTTTCTTTTAAAATGTTTTGATAGCATCTTATAGTTGGATATTCAAATATCAGTGATCGAACTTCAGCCAATTAGTCCACATGGATAGAAACTACATGGAAATGTATTATCCAACTTTCCCTAATGATCACTAATAATAATAATTACAATACTATCAACAACAATAATAATCATGGACACCTTAAATAGTAACAAACACAGATAATGCAGGAAATGTGGCAGGAGCTGTTCTACATGCTTTGCATACATCAGCTCATTTATCTTCACAACAACCACATGAAGCAGATACTATCATTATCTGCATTGTACAGATGAGGAAAGAAAAAGAAGTTCAACAACTTGTTCCAGAGTTTACAGCTAATGAGTGACAAACGTAGAATTTGAAATTCTAGAAATCTGACTCTATAGTCCTAACTGAAATCAGCTTTTTACTTTCTTTCTCAGCTCCTTTCTAAAATAGCCTTCTTTTCCTTCTGTACTTCAGCTGAAGGGGATTTTAAAGCTTACATTTTAAAAATACCATCTCCCTCCCTCCCTCTCTCCCTCCCTCTCTCTCTCTCTCCCTCTCCATCCCTCTCTCTCCCTCCCTCTCTCTCTCTTTCTTTCTCTCTCTCTATCCCCCCACAGCTCTGGTTCTCCTCTCGCCCATTATATTCTCTTTAGTGAAATTTTAAAGTATGATATAGGCTTAAAGATAGTAAGAATGTGGAATTTATATAACTGTAGTACTCTGAATTTCCCATGACATGTGCAGAAACAACCAGAAGTAAACTCTGGGAGATATATAAAAATATTTTATTATTCTGTTAATGTTATCTTCTAAGAAAATTTCTGAGGACCTTAGAGAATCAGATGTTCACAGACTTCTACTAAGATACCCGCAAAGGTGATATGCCAAAAAATCAGAACACTATTCATATATTAATTTAATAAATATTTATTGAGCAATATTTATTGCAAGACCTTGTTTTAGTACTGGAGCTATAAAAGCAAACAGCACAAAGTCTCTGCCCTTGTGGAGCAATTCTTCTTCATGAGAAGAGCAATTAGCATCTATTCAGAAACAAGACACCACTAAGAGAATCCTAGAGCATGGGGATGAGGCTGCAATACCCCCTGAACCTCAGAGATCAAGGCAGACTGCATCAGAAGGTGAGAGAAGTAGCTACACGTTGACCACACTGACCCTCCGCTAGGACAGTGCAACACTATGCAGAGAGGTCTTCTCTGAGCGGCTGATTCCTCCAGAGGGAAAAGAGAACCCAGGGCAGACAACCAATCTCCAACATTGTGGGCTGCACTGTGGGAACCCCTACTTTGATCTCCCACTATGGGAATTGCAGAGGAATCTATGGGGCCCAGCCACTGGGAATCTGTGACAGAGAAGCAGGGAGGGGCTTGCAACATTCAACACACAGATCTTGGCAGACAGTTCATATCTTCAGTGCCTGAGTAGTAAACCCAACCAGCGACATCATTGGTCTGCAGAACCAAATCAGGGGTACACTTTGACCAGGTAACTTGGGGGGAGGGGGCACAGATCTGACTGATTCAGATCCTCAAAGGAGTTTTATCAGCTCTAGAGCCCATTTGTCCACACCCAGGCAAGGTACTGAGTCATAGCCCCACCCACAGTGAAAAGTACCTTCCAGCCCCATCTGAACAGAAGAGCTAGTGACAACTCCTGGAAGTTGTGTGGCACAGTGGTGCTTGAGTCAAGAGGCAGGTGGAACACGCAGAGCAGACCACCCAGAGAGCAAAGACAGTACCAGTCATGGGGTCTTCCCATGCTATGCACAGTCAGGAAGATTAATTCATAGCCAAGGGTAGCTCTTGGCCTCTCTCAAACTGAGAACTTCCTTGGAAAATTGAGAATAGTCTGGAGAGATATTCGTCTGGCCCCAACTAATCAGAAAGGCTAGCAAAAATACCTGAAAGCTTTGCAGCACAGCAGCTCTCAAGTTGAGCAAAGGGCAGACAGAACTGATAGTCTGTGAGCAAAGCCAGCAGCCCTGTTCAGCCAAGGAACTTGGGTGTGCATCAGCTTGAGTTAAGATAACAAAGAGCTTTAATTGTTTTAGAGCAGTTTCTGAAACTGTGCCTGGGCAAAGAATCTAATTCATAGTCTTGCTCATCATTGAACATAGCCTTCAGCCCATCCAACCAGGAAACCTAACCAGAACACAAGGGAAGTTGCATAGCCCATTCAACAGTCCCACATACAGTGGCACTTGAACAGAGAGCACAGCCATGGATTCCCCTATGTGCAGAGCAAAATCAGTGGCCTCACCTGACCAGGGAATTCAGTGGATACTCAGGCCTTATTCAGGCCTCCAAACAATGAACTGCACAGGCCATGGGCCCTGACCTACTTCTCTGCTAGAACAGGGAAGCTAATTCATAGCCCCACCTGCTACATCCAGTCCCAACCATCTAGTAAGCCTGATCAGAGAATTCAGGCAACTGTGCAGCCCATTCTACAGCCTCACTTGAGTAAGAAACAAAGCCAGCTGTCCTATCCAACTGCTCTCAGCTAGTGGCACAACCCCCAATCCCTGTCTTCAGAGTTCTAACAGTTGCCTCACCCAAATATATCATAATATCAGGTTCCACCTGCCCAAAGGCATTAGTGGCAGACACACTCAGAACACCAAACTGAGCAGACTGGTGAGGAACTGTCTCTGGCAAAGCAAACCTGTAAAGTCTGCAAAAGGAGCCCTATTACTCAAATGCACAGATACCAACATAAGGAATTAAGGATCATAAAAAATCAGGTAAATATGACACCACCAAAAGAAACTAATTAAACTCCAATAACTGACCCTAAAGAAATGGACATCTATGAACTGTCAGATAAAGAATTCAGAGGGGCTTCCCTGGTGGCGCAGTGGTTGAGAGTCCACCTGCCAATGCAGAGGATATAGGATCGTGCCCCGGTCCGGGAAGATCCCACATGCCGCAAAGCGGCTGGGCCCATGAGCCATGGCCGCTAAGCCTGTGCGTCCAGAGCCTGTGCTCTGCAACAAAAGAGGCCACAACAGTGAGAGGCCCGCATAATGCAAAAAAAAAAAAAAAAAAAAAAAAAGGAATTCAGAATAATCCTTTTAAGGAAGTTTAGTGACCTACATGAAAACACAGACAGATAACTAAACAAGATTAAGAAATAAAATAAACAGAATAATCTATTATTAATAACCCAATATTTAAAAAGTATAAATTTTAACAGCAATAACCTAAAGTGTGATGGGGAGAAGAAGTAAAAGTGTAAAGAATACAAATTCTATTGAAGTTAAGTTGCTATCAATTTAAAATAGGGTGCTATAAGTTTAAGTTATTTTATGTAATTCTTATGATAACTACAGGAAAATCTTATAGTATTGTAATTACACAAAAGAACTCAATAAAGAAGTCAAAGTATATGGATACCAAAGGGCAGCAAACAATGATAGCAGGATAAGAACAGGGAATGATGGAGCTACAAAATAACCAGAAAACAACTAACATTTTATTGTAGTGAGCCCTTATCTCTCAGTAATTATTTTAAATATAAATGGATTAAATTCTCCAATTCAAAGACATAGTATGGATGAATGGATTAAGAAAATCAAAAATGTGCTGTCTACAGGAGACTCACTTTCACCTTAATGACACAAATAGACTGAGAGTGAAGGGATGGAAAAAGACATTTCAAGCAGAGGTAACCAAAAGAAAGCAGGGGTAGACAGCTTATATTGCTTACATCAGACAAAACAGACTAAACTAAAAATGGTAAGAAGAGACAAAGAAGGTCATTATATAATGATACAGGGGTCAATACATCAAAAAGATGTAACTAGGGTTTCCCTGGTGCCACAGTGGATGAGAGTCCGCCTGCCGATGCAGGGGACACGGGTTCGTGCCCCGGTCTGGGAAGATCCCACATACCACAGAGCAGCTAGGCCCATGAGCCATGGCCACTGAGCCTGCACGTCCAGAGGCTGTGCTCTGCAATGGGAGAGGCCACAACAGTGAGAAGCCCGCGTACCACAAAAAAAAAAAAAAAAAAAAAAAAAGATGTAATTATTTATGAGTCCAACTCACAGCACCTAAGTATATAAAGCAAAAACTAACAGAGCTAAAGAGAAAAATAAATGGTATAGTTACTATAAACAATAATAGTTGAAGACTTTTTACCCCACTCTCAACAATGGATAGATCATCCACACAGAGAATCAATAAGGAAACAGTGGATTTGATCAACACTATAGACTTCCTGGACCTAACAGATACATAAAGAACATTCTATCCAGTGACAGCATAATACACATTATTCTCAAGTACACATGTGACATTTTCTATGATAGACTATATGTTAGACCACAAAACAAGTCTTAACAAATTCAAGAAGAATGTAATCATACTAAGTGTCTTCTCTAATCACAGTGGCATGAAACTAGAAATCAACAACAAGAGGAAACTAGAAAATTCACAAACACATTGAAATTAAACAACACTCTCCTGAACATTCAATGGATCAAAGAGGAAATTAAAAGGGAAATTTAAAAGTTTATTAAGACAAACAAAAATAGAGACACAACATACCAGAACTTACGCGATACAGCAAAAGCAGACCTTGAAGGCATTATGCTAAGTGAAGGAAGTCAGACAGAGAAAGACAAATACTGCATGATCTCACTTATATGTGAAATCTAAAGCCAAAACAAAAACAAAAAACATCGTAGAAAAAGAGATCAGAGGAGCTTCAAGATGGTGGAAGAGTAAGACTCAGAGATCACCTTCCTCCCCACAAATACATCAGAAATACATCTACATGTGGAACAACTCCTACAGAACACCTACTGAATGCTGGCAGAAGACCTCAGACTTCCCAAAAGGCAAGAAACTCCCCACATACCTGGGTAGGGCAAAAGAAAAAAGAAAAAACAGAGACAAAAGAACAGGGACAGGACCTGCACCAGTGGGAGGGAGCTGTGAAGGAGGAAAGGTTTCCACACACTAGAAGCCCCTTTGAAGGCGGAGACTGCAGGGGGCGGAGGGGGGAGGCTTTGGAGCCACGGAGGAGAGCGCAGCAACAGGGGTGCAGAGGGCAAAGCGGAGAGATTCCCGCACAGAGGATCGCTGCCAACCAGCACTCATCAGCCAGAGAGGCTTGTCTGCTCACCCGCTGGGGTGGGTGGGGGCTGGAAGCTGAGGCTCGGGCTTTGGGCTTCGGAGGTCGGATCACAGGGAGAGGAGTGGGATTGACTGCGTGAACACAACCTGAAGGGGACTAGTGCACCACAGCTAGATGGGAGGGAGTCCAGGAAAAAGACTGGAGCTGCTGAAGAGACAAGAGACTTTTTCTTGACTCTTTGTTTCCTGGTGCGTGAGGAGAGAGGATTAAGAGCACTGATTAAAAGAGCTTCAGAAATGGGCGCGAGCCATGGCTATCAGCGCGGACCCCAGAGACGGGCATGAGACGCTAAGGCTGCTGCTGCCACCACCAAGAGGCCTATGTGCAAGCACGGGTCACTATCCCCACCTCCCCTCCTGGGAGCCTCTGCAGCCCGCTACTGCCAGGGTCCCATGATCCAGGGACAACTTCAACAGGAGAACGCCTCAGGCTGGTGCAACGTCACACTGGCCTCTGCTACTGCAGGCTCTCCCCACATCCATACCCCTCCCTCCCCCCAGCCTGAGTGAGCCAGAGCTCCCGAATCAGCTGCTCCTTTAACCCTGTCCTGTCTGAGCGAAGAACAGATGCCCTCAGGCAACCCACAAGCAGAGGCGGGCCCAAATCCAAAGCTGAACCCTGGGAGCTGTGCAAACAAAGAAAAGAAAGGGAAATTTCTCCCAGCAGCCTCAGGAGCAGCGGATTAAATCTCCACAATCAACCTGATGTACCCTGCATCTGTGGAATACCTGAATAGACAAACAAATCATCCCAAATTGAGGAGGGGGACTTTGGGAGCAATGATATATATATGTATATTTCCCTTTTTCTCTTTTTGTGAGTGTGTTATATGTATGCCTCTGTGTGTGATTTTTTCTGTATAGCTTTGCTTTTACCATTTGTCCTAGGGTTCTGTCTTGCCTTTTTTTTTTTTAACTACTTAAAAATTTTTTTTCTTAATAATTATTTTTTATTCTAATAAGTTTATTTTATTTTACTTTATTTTATTTTACTTTATCTTCTTCTTTCTTTCTTTCTTTCTTTTCTCCCTTTTATTCTGAGTCATGTGGAGGACAGGCTCTTGGTGCTCCAAACAGGTGTCAGGGCTGTGCTACTGAGATGGGAGAGTCAAGTTCAGGACATTGGTCCACAAGACACATCCCAGCTCCATGTAATATCAAATGGTGAAAATCTCCCAGAGATCTCCATCTCAATGCCAAGGCCCAGCTCCACTCAATGACCAGCAAGCTACAGTGCAAGACACCCTATGCCAAACAACTAGCAAGAAAGGAACACAGGGCTTCCCTGGTGGCGCAGTGGTTGAGAATCCGCCTGCCGATGCAGGGGATACGGGTTCGTGCCCCGGTCCGGGAAGATCCCACATGCCGCGGAGCGGCTGGGCCCGTGAGCCATGGCCGCTGAGCCTGCGCATCCGGAGCCTGTGCCCCGCAACGGGAGAGGCCACAACAGTGAGAGGCCCGCATACCACAAAAAAAAAAAAAAAAAAAAAAAGAAAGGAACACAACCCCAGGGGCTTCCCTGGTGGCGCAGTGGTTGAGAGTCCACCTGCTGATGCAGGGGACACGGTTTCGTGCCCCGGTCCGGGAGGATCCCGCGTGCCGCAGAGCGGCTGGGCCCGTGAGCCATGGTCACCGAGCTTGTGCGTCCAGAGCCTGTGCTCCACAACAGGAAAGGACACAACAGTGAGAGGCCTGCATACCCCCACAAAAAAAAAAAAAAAAAAGGAACACAACCCCACCCATTTGCACATAGGATGCCTAAAATCATAATAAGGCCGCAGATACCCCAAAACACACCACCAGACGTGGACCTGCCCACCAGAAAGACAAGATCAAGCCTCATCCACCAGAACACAGGCACTAGATTCCTCCACCAGGAAGCCTACACAACCCACTGAACCAACATTAGCCACTGAGGACAGACAACAAAAACAATGGGAACTACAAACCTGCAGCCTGCGAAAAGGAGACCCCAAACACAGCAAGTTAAGCAAAATGAGAAGACAGAGAAACACACAGCAGATGAAGGAGCAAGGCAAAAACCCACCAGACCTAACAAATGAAGAGGAACTAGGCAGTCTACCTGAAAAAGAGTTCAGAATAATGATAGTAAAGATGATCCAAAACCTTGGAAATAGAATAGAGAAAATACAAGAAACATTTAACAAGGACCTAGAAGAACTAAAGAGCAAACAAACAGTGAGGAACAACACAATAAATGAAATTTAAAATTCGCTAGAAGGGATCAATAACAGAATAACTGAGGCAGAAGAGCGGATAAGTGACCTGAAAGATAAAACAGTGGAAATAACTACTGCAGAGCAGAATAAAGAAAAAAGAATGAAAAGAATTGAGGACACTCTCAGAGACCTCTGGGACAACATTACACACACCAACATTTGAATTATAGGAGTCCCAGAAGAAGAAGAGAAAAAGAAAGGGTCTGAGAAAATATTTGAAGAGATTATAATTGAAAACTTCCTTACTATGGGAAAGGAAATAGTTAATCAAGTCCAGGAAGCACAGAGTCCCATACAGGATAAATCCAAGGAGAAACATGTCAAGACACATATTAATCAAACTTCCAAAAATTAAATACAAAGAACAAATATAAAAACCAGCAAGGGAAAAACAACAAGTAACACATAAGGGAATCCCTATAAGGTTAACAGCTGATCTTTCAGCAGAAACTCTGCAAGCCAGAAGGGAGTGGCAGGTCATATTTAAAGTGATGAAAAAGAAAAACCTACAACCAAGATTACTCTACCCAGCAAGGACCTCATTCAAATTTGATGGAGAAATTAAAAGCTTTACAGACTAGCAAAAGCTAAGAGAATTCAGCACCACCAAACCAGCTCTACAAGTGCTAAAGGAATTTCTGTAAGTGGGAAACACAAGAGAACAAAAGAACCTACAAAAAAAAACCCAACCTCAAACAATAAGAAAATGGCAATAGGAACATACATATCCATAATTACCATAAACGTGAATGGATTAAACGTTCCAACCAAAAGACACAGGCTTGCTGAATGGAAACAAAAACAAGACCCATATATATGCTGTCTACAAGAGACACACTTCAGACCGAGGGACACATACAGACTGAAAGTGAGGGAAGGGAAAAAGATATTCCATGCAAATGGAAATCAAAAGAAAGCTGGAGTAGTAATTCTCATATCAGACGAAGTAGACTTTAAAACAAAGACTATTACAAGAAACAAAGAAGGACACTACATAATGATCAAGGGATCAATCCAAGAAGAAGATATAACAATTGTAAATATTTATGCACCCAACAGAGGAGCACCTCAATACATAAGGAAAATACTAACAGCCTTAAAAGGGGAAATTGACAGCAACACAATCATAGTAGGGGATTTTAACACCCCACTTTCACCAATGGACAGATCATCCAAAATGAAAATAAATAAGGAAACACAAGCTTTAAATGATACATTAAACAAGATGGACTTAATTGATATTTATAGGACATTCCATCCATAAACAACAGAATACACATTCTTCTCAAATGCTCATGGAACATTCTCCAGGATAGATCATATCTTGGGTCACAAATCAAGCTTTGGTAAATTTAAGAAAATTGAAATCATATCAAGTATCTTTTCCGAACACAATGCTATGAGACTAGATATCAATTACAGGAAAAAATCTGTAAGAAATACAAACACATGGAGGGTAAACAACACACTACTTAATAACCAAGAATCACTGAAGAAATCAAGAGGAAATTTAAAAATACCTAGAAACAAATGACAATGAATAGAGGGAACTTACCTCAACATAATAAAGGCCATATATGACAAACGCACAGCTAACATTGTACTCAGTGGTGAAAAACTGAAACCATTTCCACTAGATCAGGAGCAAGACAAGGTTGCCCACTCTCACCACTATTAGTCAACATAGTTTTGGAAGTTTTAGCCACAGCAACCAGAGAAGAAAAAGAAATAAAAGGAATCCAAATTGGAAAAGAAGAAGTAAAGCTGCCACTGTTTGCAGATGACATGATACTGTACATAGAGAATTCTAAAGATGCTACCAGAAAACTACTAGAGCTAATCAATGAATTTGGTAAAGTAGCAGGATACAAAATCAAGGCACAGAAATCTCTTGCATGCCTCTACATTAATGATGAAAAATCTGAAAGAGAAATTAAGGAAACACTCCCATTTACCACTGCAACAAGAAGAATAAAATACCTAGGAATAAACCTACGTAAGGAGACAAAAGACCTGTATGCAGAAAGCTATAAGACACTGATATAAGAAATTAAAGATGATACAAACAGATGGAGAGATATACCATGTTCTTGGATTGGAAGAATCAACATTGTGAAAATGACTATACTACCCAAAGCAATCTACAGATTCAATGCAATCCCTATCAAACTACCACTGGCATTTTTCACAGAACTACAACCAAAAATTTCACAATTTGTATGGAAACACAAAAGACCCCGAATAGCCAAAGCAATCTTAAGAAAGAAAAACGAAGCTGGAGGAATCAGGCTCCCAGACTTCAGACTATACTACAAAGCTACAGTAATAAAGACAGTATGGTACTGGCACAAAAACAAAAATATAGGTCAATGGAACAGGATAGAAAGCCCAGAGATAAACCCACGCACATATGGTCACCTTACCTTTGATAAAGAAGGCAAGAATATACAGTGGAGAAAAGACAGACTCTTCAATAAGTGGTGCTGGGAAAAAGAATGTAAAAGAATGAAATTAGAACACTCCCTAACACCATACTCAAAAATAAACTCTAAATGGATTAAAGACCTAAATATAAGGTCAGACACCATCAAATTCTTAGAGGAAAACATAGGCAGAACACTCTATGACATAAATCACAGCAAGATCCCTTTTGACCTACCTCCTAGAGAAATGGAAGTAAAAACAAAAATAAACAAATAGGACATAATGAAACTTAAAGCTTTTGCACAGCAAAGGAAGCCATAAACAAGATGAAAAGACAACCCTCAGAATGGGAGAAAATATTTGCAAATGAAGCAACTGACAAAGGATTAATATCTAAAACATACAAGCAACTCATGCAACTCAATATCAAAAAAACAAACAAGCCAATCCAAAAAGGGGCAGAAGACCTAAAGAGACATTTCTCCAAAGAAGATATACAGATTGGCAACAAACACATGAAAGAATGCTCAACATCATTAATCATTACAGAAATGCAAATCAAAACTACAATAAGATATCATCTCACACCAGTCAGAATGGCCATCATCAAAAAATCTAC
The DNA here is from genome assembly GCF_026419965.1 of Kogia breviceps. Taxonomy (NCBI): domain Eukaryota; kingdom Metazoa; phylum Chordata; class Mammalia; order Artiodactyla; family Physeteridae; genus Kogia; species Kogia breviceps. The sequence goes on along the minus strand of NC_081318.1, from coordinate 33,919,289 downwards.
AAACATGAAATGCTGGAGAGGGTGTGGACAAAAGGGAACCCTCTTGCACTGTTGGTGGGAATGTAAATTGATACAGCCACTATGGAGAACAGTATGGAGGTTTCTTAAAAAACTACAAATAGAACTAGCATACGACCCAGCAATCTCACTACTGGGCATATATCCTGAGAAAACCATAATTCAAAAAGAGTCATGCATCACAATGTTCATTGCAGTTCTATTTATGATAGCCAGGACATGGAAGCAACCTAAGTGTCCATCACAGATGAATGGATAAAGAAGATGTGGCACATATGTACAATGGAATATTACTCAGCCGTAAAAAGGAACGAAACTGAGTTATTTGTAGTGAGGTGGATGGACCTGGAGACTGTCATACAGAGTGAAGTAAGTCAGAAAGAGAAAAACAAATACCATATGCTAACACATATATATGGAATCTAAAAAAAAAAAGAAAGAAAAAAAATATTCAGAAGAACCTAGGGGCAAGATGGGAATAAAGATGCAGACCTACTAGAGAATGGACTTGAGGATATGGGGAGGGGGAAGGGTAAGCTGGGACAAAGTGAGAGAGTGGCATGGACATATATACACTACCAAACATAAAATATAGCTAGTGGGAAGCAGCCACATAGCATAAGGAGATCAGCTCAGTGCTTTGTGACCACCTAGAGGGGTGGGATAAGGAGGTTGGGAGGGAGGGAGAGGCAAGAGGGAAGAGATATGGGAACATATGTATATGTATAACTGATTCACTTTGTTATAAAGCAGAAACTAACACATCACTGTAAAGCAATTATACTCCAATAAACATGTTAAAAAACAAACAAAAAAAAAGAGATCAGACTTGTGGCTACCAGAAATTGGTGGTGGGAGTGGTGAGGAATTGGAGGAAGGTGGTCAAAAGGTACAACTTCAGTACTAGGATAAATAAGTACCCTAGTACTTATATAAGTACTACAACTAGTAGTTATATAATATAATGTACTACAATGTGATGACTATTTTTAACAATGTTGTATGACATACAGGAAAGTCACTAAGAGGAAATTTTTTTTCTTTTCTTCTTTCTTTTTTCTTTACTGTATCTATATGATAAGATGGATGTTAGCTGAACCTATTGTGGTAATCATGTCACAGTATATGTAAATTAAATCATCATGCTGTATGCCTCAAACATATAGTGATTATGTCAATTATTTCACAATAAAGCTGAAAAAATAAAATAATGTTAAAATAATTATAAAAATAAAAGATCACAGAAGCTCCCCCCAACCTGCCTGGAAAATGTAAGCATCAAAACAACTCTTCAAGGACTTCCCTGGTGGTGCAGTGGTTAAGAATCCACCTGCCAATGTAGTGGACACAGGTTCGAGCCCTGGTCCAGGAAGATCCCACATGCCATGGAGCAACAAAGCTCGTGTGCCATAACTACTGAGCCTGCACTCTAGAGCCCACGAGCCACAACTACTAAGCCCACGTACAACAACTACTGAAGCCTGTGTGCCTAGAGCCCATGCTCCACAACAAGAAAAGCCACCACAATGAGAAGCCCACGCACTGCCATGAAGAGTAGCCCCCACTCACCACAATGAAGACCCAACACAGCCAAAAATAAAATGTAAATAAATAAATAAATTTATATATATATATATATATATATATATATATATATATATATATATTTTAAAGACAACTCTTCAAACCATAGAAATGTTGTTGAGAGAGGTTAAGGATTGAGACCACACAACAACTAAGTGGTGGTTCTAACCTCATGGTGCCTGACTCTGAAGACTGCAAACTTTCTGCTTTGTGACAATGACTCTTAGCACCAATCAAAGAATATTAGGATGTTGAGGTAAGTTCCCTCTATGCCTACTTTCTGGAGAGTTTTTATCATAAATCGGTGTTGAATTTTGTCAAAAGCTTTTTCTGCATCTATTGAGATGATCATATGGTTTTTATCCTTCAGTTTGTTAATATGGTATATCACACTGATTGATTTGCGAATACTGAAGAATCTTTGTATTCCTGGGATAAACCCCACTTGATGGTGGTGTGTGATCCTTTTAATGTTCTGTTGGATTCTGTTTGCCAGTATTTTGTTGAGGATTTTTACATCTATGTTTATCGGTGATATTGGTCTGTAGTTATCTTTTTTGGTGACATCTTTGTCTGGTTTTGGTATCAGGGTGATGGTGGCTTCGTAAAATGAGTTTTGGAGTGTTCCTCCCTCTGGTATATTTTGGAAGAGTTTGAGAAGCATAAGTGTTAGCTCTTCTCTAAATGTTTGATAGAATTCACCTGTGAAGCCATCTGGTCCTGGGCTTTGTCTGTTGGAAGATTTTTAATCACAGTTCAAATAAACAAGTGTGACCTAATGAAACTTAAAAGCTTTTGCACAGCAAAGGAAACCATAAACAAGATGAAAAGACAATGCTCAGAAAGGGAGAAAATATTTGCAAATGAAATAACCAACAAAGGATTAATCTCCAAAATATACAAGGAACTCATGTAGCTCAATATCAAAAAAACAAACAACCCAATCCAAAACTGGGCAGAAGATCTAAATTAACATTTCACCAGAGAAGATATACAGATTGCCAACAAACATATGAAAGGATGTTTCATCACAAATCATTAGAGAATCACAAATCATTAGAGAAATGCAAATCAAAGCTACAATGATGTATCACCTCACACCTGTCAGAATGGCCATCATCAAAAAATCTACAAACAATAAATGCTGGAGAGGGTGTGGAGAAAAAGGAACTCTCTTGCACTGTTGGTGAGAATGTAAATTGATACAGCCACTATGGAGAACAGTATGGAGGTTCCCTAAAAACTAAAAATAGAACTACCATATGACCCAGCAATCCCACTACTGGGCATATACCCTGAGAAAACCATAATTCAAAAAGAGTCATGTACCACAATGTTCACTGCAGCATTATTCTCAATAGCCGGAACATGGAAGCAACCTAGGTGTCCATCGACAGACGAATGGATGAAGAAGATGTGGCACACATATGCAATGGAATATTACTCAGCCATAAAAAGAAATGAAATTGAGTTATTTGTATTGAGGTGGATGGACCTAGAGTCTGTCATACAGAGTGAAGTCAGTCAAAAAGAGAAAAACAAATACCGTATGCTAACACATATATATGGAATCCAAAAAAAAAAAATGGTTCTGATGAACCTAGGGGAAGGACAGGAATAAAGATACAGATGTAGAGCATGGACTTGAGGACACAGGGAGGGGGAAGGGTGAGCTGGGACGAAGTGAGAGAGTGGCATGGACATATATACACTACCAAATGTAAAATAGATAGCTAGTGGGGAGCAGCCGCATAGCACAGGGAGAACAGCTCGGTGCTTTGTGTCCACCTAAAGGGGTGGGATAGGGAGGGTGGGAAGGAGATGCAAGAGGGAGGGGATATTGGGATATATGTATACATATAGCTGATTCACTTTGTTATACAGTAGAAACTAATGCAACATTGTAAAGCAATTATACTCCAATAAAGATGTTAAAAAAGAAAAAGAATATTAGGAAATGGCTACAAGGTAGGATACATCTTAGCTACTAAAGATAGCAAGACTGGAATTGATGGCCGTATGTGAAAATGTGTACATGATAAGTCAAATTCAAAGAGAACACACATTAAAACTATAACAGATGGAATAAAATTATGATTGACATTAATGGTTGAAGAGACTTATATACACAGTTTAAAGAACAATGGTTAAAAAAATAGAAAGTGTTTGTCTGCAGCCAATGTGCCTGTTGTCCCTAGACCACTGCACTTAAAGAGGCTTTCAACCCTTCCCAGCCATGCAAGTCCTTTTGACTGACACCACCTAAAGGTCCACTAAGATCAGGTAAATTTCTCTTATACAAACTTATTATAAAATAAAAGGTAATCTGTGTGCCTAAGGAATAAAAATGTTATCTAAGAAAAACCGAGAAGACTGATATATGTTACTTATCCTTTCTCATTTTTTAGAAGACATATTTCATAAGACACATAATAAGATCATTTTCTGGGTTTTGCCTAGAATTGACTGGCATATGCATATCCTTTGGGATTTGTTTTTTCCTTTGGGAATCACTCTTCAACACAAGGAAATGAACTTGGGAAGAGGTGGTTATAAGATAAATTGTATTGGGTGAGTTCTAATATTTACTGTACAGATGATTTTCAACCTACATATATTTTTATTATCTTCATAGAGTGAATAGAGAGCCTAGTTCTACATTTTTTTTTTGAAAATTATTTGTATATCCACTACTGAAAAGTTTAAGTAAATATACATGTAGAGATCTACGTTCAGTTTTGGATTTCAACTAGTCCTGTTTTGTGGTTGTTTTATATTTTATTAAACAGTCTACCAGATCCTTATTCTTTTCTCTTTTCTAGATTAACATAAAATTTGCAAAAGAAAATCTTCCTCTATCATTTGGAATTCAAATAATGATATACTGAGCATTGTTCTTTTGTACCTGGAGGCTACAGATTTAGCTAAAAAGCAGTGACCTGAAATCAGTAATAATCACCAGGAATGTAGATTGGGAGATTAAATCTGGGAGATCATAGAACCATGTCTCCATCTAAAAATCAAATGGAAAAAAAAAGAAAAAAGAATAGAAAGCTCAGTTACTGATGTGGTTTTTCTACATTGAGATATTAAAGGAACTCTTTTTCCCAGTTCTAGTTTTCTCCCACTCCTATTCATTCTTCAGTATTTTTTGAAGGTTCATTTACAAGCAAGTCACAATAATTATGAACTCCACGAAGCTAGACACTCATTCATTTTGTATTCTCAGCACCTCTAATTTCCTCTTATTTAGTAAATGCTAGGTAAGTATTTGTTGAAAATAGAAATGAATGGATAATCAATAGTAATAAATTCCTATATAATTCTACAAAATATTAAGTGCAAGAAGATTATTAGTCTCATTCTGATAAACATTTCTAGAGCACATGTTTACTGTTATTTATTCTTGTGCTTGTTTTATCTTAATGGGTACTTCAGATAATGTAACTGTTGATAAATGTTTTAACTAAAGTTATCAGAAAAGCATTACAATTAAAGCTAAATCTTCTTAACATAAATTACTATTAGAACCTGCTTTGACTCACATTGATACAAAGCTGAAATGAGTGTTAAAAAATGAATCGTTATATTTTATGCATAACAGTTCTTATGGGCATAACTAATTATTACAAATTAATAAATTAAGACATCCTTTTGTTAAATAAATTTGCATATGGTATGTTTACTATAAAAATTTGACTTCAATTTCTTGAGGTAATTTTTTTCCCAAGAAACTGATTATATATTTTCATAAGCAGCCATTAGACATACATGCCATTCCACACTGTCATCTTCTTTCCCAAGAGTTAGCAACTTGTTGAGTGGATTTCCAGTGAGTCCAGTATCATTCTCAGGAGACTGGTGTCCATGCTGTACCAGAAGTGCACTGCTTGGTGTTGGAGGGTGTGACCGTTTAAGAGTCTGGTGGACAATCTGGTGGTCAAGGGTTATGAAAGGTTTTACTTGCTGTCTCTGAACTTTCTGTAGCTGAGTCCTAGCAGAACTTTCCAGGTGTGCTGGGACCTACCAAATAGAAACCAAACAAATGCAATGTGTAGCATCATCTGGTAAACGAGTTCCACTTTCAACACTATAACATCTAGTTTCTTTCTATGCTTCTGTTATAATTTACATAAGATATTAATGGACTATAGTTTTTGAGAAGTCATTTAAACTTTACTAAAATATTTTAAATGCTAACCAAGTGTTTAAGAATAGCTCTTTAAATAATATGCAACTGAAACCAACTTGGAATAAATATAAAAGCAGCAAAACTTTTTTTTTTTTTTTTTTTTTTTTTTGTGGTACGCAGGCCTCTCACTGTTGTGGCCTCTCCCATTGCGGAGCACAGGCTCCGGACATGCAGGCTCAGCGGCCATGGCTCACAGGCCCAGCTGCTCCGCGGCATGTGGGATCTTCCCGGACCGGGGCACGAACCCGTGTCCGCTGCATCGGCAGGCGGACTCTCAACCATTGCGCCACCAGGGAAGCCCAGCAAAACTTTTTGAGGGTCTGAAAAAGAATGACTAAAATAATAAAAGGAAAACACAGCTGATTTACTATTATTAGTGATTTTTATATAACATATATCTCTTGTTTTCCTTTATATTACATATAAATATTCCATTGGCTATAATCACTCTATTTTTAATTAAAGATTAAAAAAAATTATCCATGAGGGAGCAGAGACTAGAAATTTATATACTAAATATTGTCTGATACTTTATGGGTGGTGAAAATCTAGGTGATTTTTTTTCAGTTTTCTGTATTTTCCAGAGTTTCTATACTGCGTTTATTTTAATTTTTAAAAAATCTTAATTTTAAAGCCTTCCATATTCTCACTTTATAATAACAATACTTTGGTAGAATCATTATGAATTGACAGAAAGAAGCATTCAGAGAAAAATCTAACCAGAGTCATGTGCCAACTAAGCAACTATCCAGTATATTGAAATCCCTTTTTCAAATCATAGACATAAAATTCTGGGCATCTTCAGTCTAGCTATCATAGTTAATGATATACCATTATTTGTATAAGGACAATTTAAAGTATTTCAAGCTTTCCCTTTAAAAACCTCTGAAGATAGTATTGCCTGCCAGTCCCCTTTATATTTACTATGTTGCGATGTGACTTCTAATACATTTTCCTCAAGTGGCCTATATATAAACCTATTTAATATTTCCCTCGTGTTAAACAATAGTAAAGATTGCTGTACAGTGCTTATTTTTCCTTTTATTTCAGCTACACAAACTACTCCTTAAATCCCTTAACATGCATTAGCTCAGATAAATAGCCTTTACAAAGTATTTTGCATTTAAATTAGCTGGTTTGGGGTACAATATTGTAGTAGTTACTTTAGTTTAATTCTGTTATGCTGACATTTTTAGCATTATTTTAATTGTACTACCATAAAATAATTTTTCAGTCATATAAAAAAGATTAAGATTGGTAATAAAGATTACACATATTACTAATTATATTTCTGTGGGCTTTAAAGTTGTAAAACAACATTTCATTAAAATGCCTGTGGTAATTTTGGGGGGGGTAGCTATTTAGATTATCCTACAGTTTTAAATTAATCCTTCTTAATCCATATACATTTATAAAATATACATTATAAACAGCATTTTCAGATTCACAAATCTGAATGACTTTCACACAACGTAACTGAATGCTAAAGAACATTGTATATTATTTTAAGAAAAGTATGTTGAATCAGAATTTACAACATTCATTAACTAATTCATTTTTCACTTTTCATCTATGGATGCTAGAACATCATTAGAGTACTTATTGCATTTGTGTTATATCAGGAGTCCAAGGGAAGTCATAAATGTGATCCTAGGGCTCTAGAAATTTACAATATACTTGGGCAATATTAATATCAACTACAGCAAAAATGATGATGATAAAAAATAAGAATATGCAGCAGGTATCAGGCACTGTGCTAAGCATTTTACACACATTGTTTCATTTAATCCTTGTTACAACCTTAGGAGATAGGTATCAATAGTAGCCCTATTGCACCATATAATTGAAGCCACTGAGACTTAGAGAGCTTAAATGGTACGGCTGTTATCACCCCGCTAGTAAGAGATGGAACTGGAATACAAGGCCTGGCTTCCTAAACACTACACGATATTGGCTCCTGATTGAAATGACTTGAATACAAAGCAAAAGCTCAGTAATGTATACAATGAGTTTAAAATGCCACAAGAAGCAGTGGTTTTTAAAAACTAATTGAAAGAGAAAATGGGTATAAATCAGGTGTTGGAAGGAGATGGTCCTGGGATAGGGGACAGAAAGAAGGAAAACTCAAATGTAAAAGATCAAAATGAAAGAAGAAAAGAAGTTGGGAGACAGTCACAAATATTAGTCATGAAAAGGAATTCATATGAATACTTTTCCTTTCTCAAAGCAAAACTACCATCTCATTAGATCATTCTATACAGAGATACAATAAAAAATATGAAATTCTAATTCTGCCTAAATTATTGGTTATTTATAGGGAATTACAAGGGTTTGGCAGGCAAAAGTGAAGACTCTCTTGGATCCTACCTCTATATACAACATCTGTATACAACATCTGTAAACTAAGCATGAGAGTCTGAAAGATCAGTGGAGCCAGGGAAGATTAAATGGAATGTAATTAAATAACTCTCCAGTAAACCTCTGTCTTTTCCAAGCATGGACTGATATCAGAACAATGAGACAACTAAATGTAAAACATCACTTAAACCATATGCAGTCAATTTTAAAATACTTTTAAATTGCCTGGGATCTGAAGACACAACTATAAAACTATCTATTGGATTGGTTTCACTGAAGGTCTTGGGAGTTGGTGAGATGAAGTAAATGAAACTATACGTTGCCATTGTTCATTTATTCATTTATTTAAGAAATATTTTTGAGTGTCAAGTGCATGTGCACTGAGTCGTGCATTGAAGGTAAAAGGGAGATAACCACAGTATCTGCCTTCAAAGAGCTCATAGTCTAGTCAGGGAAGAAAAATAAGAGATCTCCAAGGGCAAGGGCTGTATTTATATTGCTGGCTGCTGGACTGCCATACTTCCTATACATAACCCAGAGAGGGGCACACAGCAGGCACTTAAAAATATGACTTCACATGTGTCCAATGAGTGATTTTATGAATGAATCATTAAAGTACAGTGTGTGAATAACTATGGTGACTGCAGAGAGATTTGGGAACCCACTAGAGGAAGCAGGTAAACCATAATCAGAATACCAAAGTCTTCACCTAGAAGGCTAGAGCAGCTGTAGATTGTGATTTGGTTCTTTGGACTATCAAAGAGATTAAGACCACCCAGATGTAGGGAAGTTTTGCTATTGAGAGTAGTAAGTAAAACATTATCTCCTAACTCTGAATTATGTCTCAGCATTATCTCTCTGGCATGCTGTTATTGTGAACTAAAAATAATTATGGTCAGCTTAAGTCCAAGGTTTTGCCTATGTGCAGAGATCTGTTTTATTTCAAAGAATTTATTTACTTATATTCTCCCTCTTTTCCAAAACATTATAAATAAATATGAGGTGTAAATGTGGTGAGAGGTATTTACACCAGAAAATGTAGGCTGAAGATTAATATTGCAATCGAGTACAAAATTTACCTATGAGCATCCTGACAGCCAAGGAAAAAGGAAAATTTTTAAAACATATTAGGTGGACCCTTGTGAAATTGCAGATATTTGACAATTTTTGATCTACGAATGTCCCTTCTGTATAGTTCAACCTAAGATATATTTCTTAATAAGTAATTAAATCATGCCAGCTCAGAGGAAAGACACATATTTTTCAGAATAATGTCTGAGAATTTATAAACTAGATTTTTTCATGGAAGACTTGAATGATATCTTGAACAAAATTCCAACTTGCAAAATAGGCAGTGAAATTCTTTATATGCCCATATTTAAAAATAAATATTTATCATCTTAAATTGAGTTAGCCGGGAAACATAATCTGAAACTTGCCTGTAGGATGTTTATTGGGGTGGTGCTCTCAGAATCGGCGCTGCAGTAGGGTGAGGGAAACAGGATCAGGTGGAGGCAAGAGTGGTTCAGTCATGAAGGGGATAATGTTGGCCATGCAATGTAACATCCACTACATTTATTTTTGATCAAAGGCCCAAAGCAAAATATGAATCAGCTCAAGTGAAAGCCCAAGCATATAACTTTATAGTGATCTGACTTGACCCTTAGATACCTTAGACAGCACTTAGAGCAAGCAGAGCAATGTTTCCCAAACCAATTTATATTTCAGACTCCATATTTAAATACACTAACATAGAGGATCACCTGGTTCGACCATTAACCTAATATCAATTATCTCAACCTAGGCTTTCAATAGAAATTATGTTGTTTTTTTTCAAAAAGTTCCATTATTTGGAGTTACAAAAATGAAACTTAGCTTAAAACATCCAATTATTTTTTAAAAATATGTTTCAAATGTAGTTAAGTTCTCATATTCTAATAAAGGGATGTGGGTATTTTTAAAAATTAGAAATGCATGTACTGATGAGCTATAAAAAATGCTTAGATTCATTATAAGAGAACCAGAGCAATGTGCTTAATGGGTCAATTGAAGTATTTTTTTTAATTAGAAATACATAAATTCCTGCAAGTACAACAAGCTAATGGGAAGAAATTGATCAGGAAGAAAAAAACATTCTGGTTGTAGAAAATATAATCACTGGGGAATCACAATCACAAATACAAAATGTATGTATCTAATTCAAAAAGAGTCATGTACCACAATGTTCATTCCAGCTCTATTTACAATATCAAGGACATGGAAGCAACCTAAGTGCCCATCGACAGATGAATGGATAAAGAAGATGTGGTATATACAATAGAATATTACTCAGCCATAAAAAAAAAATTGAGTTATTTGTAGTGAGGTGGATGGACCTAGAGACTCATACAGAGTGAAGTAAGTCAGAACGAGGAAAACAAATACCATATGCTAACACATATATATGGAATCTTAAAAAAAAAAAAAAAGTTCTGAAGAACCTGGGGTCAGGACAGGAGTAAAGACGCAGACATAGAGAATGGACTTGAGGACACTGGGAGGGGGAAGGGTAAGCTAGGACGAAGTGAGAGAGTAGCATGGACATATATACACTACCAAATGTAAAATAGATAGCTAGTGGGAAGCAGCTGCAAGGCACAGGGAGATCAGCTCCGTGCTTTGTGTTCACCTAGAGGGGTGGGATAGGGAGGGTGGGAGGGAGATGCAAGAGGGAGGAGATACAGGGATATATGTATAGCTGATTCACTTTGTTATACAGCAGAAACAAACACACCATTGTAAAGCAATTATACTCCAATAAAGATGTTTAAAAAATGTATGTATCTGTAGGGGTTTTTTTCCTACTCTTATTTTTACACTAGAATAGATGCAGGAATCCTGACTATTGAGAGCATTGATGGAAATCCATGAGCCAGCAGCCAGATGCCATAGAAAAATGTCAGATCTCATTCTCTGACACAACAGAAGATGATTTAGGGTATCCGATACCTGAAGTTGTTTTTAATTTGTTTTGTTTTTTAATTCCAGAGTTTAGATCAGTCTCGGGAGGTTTCAACTCTCTAAATCAGCAAATATTTATTAGAAATTAAGGCTAATGAAATGTTATGTGGCCCTATATGCATTTATATTTAAAATCTCCTGGTAGGTAGAAGAGCTATGGAGTAATGCAGGCCAGGCAAGCAGTGCTGGCTAGAAGGAGGCATTCTGATTTTCACACAGTGGTTTTCAAATTATGCTCCTAAATACATGAATTAATTCTCCCAATTTACGTTTCATTGTTACACACTGTACTCTTTTGATTTAGTTCTCATATGGGTTTCAGTTCTATCTAGTAGATAAACAGCAAGGAGAGTATTTTGAATGAGGAAATTTTAGAAACAATTGGATGGGTAGTTGTACAAAAAAAACAAAAACAAAAACAAAACAACTTTGAAGGATTTCACCAACCCTGTGATTCTCTGTCTATAATATTGTCTACTTGTATCATATCTTCTTAAATATTGCTACAAATCATATACTTTTAAACATAATTCTTATATATGCATATATATGATAGCTTCTTTAAAAAGCTACCCTTTTATAGAGAAACCATAAGATAATTGTAAAAGCCCTCAGCTAATTCTTTTAACATTCACTCAGCAAACATTTAATGAGAGTTTGTTCTTTGTTAAAGCCAGTCCCAAGGGAAAGTCATTCCTCTCCAGAAAACAGGTCTATGATCCAGGTGTCACCATCCACCTGAAGATCACTTATCTAAACTGAGGGCACAGAACCTGGGAGGAGATGAAACACCTTCTGGGTACTGGCCTTTTGAAATTCAAAACTAAAAAGTGGTGGCAAACATCACACAAGCAATCATCTGAATAACAAGACATTTTATCACCATTAATTTGACTAGCCAAACAAATCAATCAGGCAAATAGGGGCACCTACCTAATGAGTGTGTTTAGACTATCTGCAAAAACAGAAATATTTTCAGCAAGAAAAATATTTATTCTATACATATTTACTATCTAGTGATAGTAAATAAAAACACATGTCCTACCGCTAAACACACACACACACACACACACACACATACAGGCAGGTGTATACACACAGCCCCATCAAAAAGCAAGACAGACAATCCCTTTCGCTACAACATGACAACACTCATTTAATTTTGTTAATTTTGTACTAAGGTTGAAATTAATAAATGAAGTAAAAGCTTGGACTTCACAAGTGAGTAATAGGTAACTATTAATTATGTTCCTCGTAGCAGAGGTATATAAGAAGAAATCTATTTTGGGGGGCTTATGAATCTACTACCTCCTAGATGCCTACTCATAAAAGCCACATGACGTTTGTTAATATTCTGTAGCAAAGATTAATAACTCGTTTCTTCAAATCTTACTTTCTTCACAGCAGTCTTTGGATATGATATACCCATAAATCTCATCCTGACTAAACCTAAAATTATACAGTCGAGCTTGTCTGATTGAGATATAACTACTGAACAAAGTAGGGCCGGGTTCATCAAAAGTTTTACTTAGGTTTCTGAATAACTGTCAGCATATTTTAGTTGAGCATTACATAATCCAAAGCTATTTAATGGATAATAATATAAAATGTGATTGTAACATATTCCTTCAGTCCCTATCACTTGAATTTGGATAATTCCAATGGTGTCTTTAGAAGAGACCCACACTTAAGAGATTTAAAGAGGCATGAATATTATTAAGCATAGTTTTCCTAATTCAATAGTGTTCTAGCAGTAAAAATGCTTGCACTCCATGAACACTCATATTATTACTGTAAAGACTAAGCTTCCCTTACAACTCCATCTATCTCCATTTATACTTTCATTGATTTGCTTTGTTTATGTTAGTATCTCAGGAAAATTACCATTATATATTTTTAAAAGAATTAGAACTAATGTCAGAAATAACTGTGGTTTATTTAGTCTGATCTGTTTTATGAATATGTGTATATAGAAATTTAGAGCCATAAATATCAACTAAGAATCACAGCAGACACTGACTTCAAAATTACACAGCAGCCATGTACACACTAAACTCAACTGGCAATATCATCAATAACCAAAATAAGTTAATATGAAAAATGCAGATAACTTAAGCCATAATACTTTAAAATATATTTGACATTGCATTCTCAGGCTTAGTATTCATTAATTCTATAAATATTTTTGAGTGCCACTACACATCAGGTTTTATGCAACTGTGATAAGCTCTGGGGATATAATTATGAACAAAACAGACATAACCCAGTCTTCAAAGAGTTCACAGTCTACTAGGAGAAATAGATAATTAAAATATAATTATAACACAATGTGATAAACCCTGTGAAAGTAAAAGGTGTCACAAAATCAAGCAGAAAGAGCTAGATAAAATGGGAACAAGTCATTCAAATGACAGTTTCTGCTATTAATTTCACTGATTCATTCACTTAATAGATATGTGTGTGCCTATATATAGTAGCCAGTTGTGTGGGTAAGAATGATGAATAAAGTGAAACATGGTCCCTCTCCCCATGCAGCTTATGGACAGGTGGAAGAAACAGATCTTAATCTAATAATCACACAAATGACTGTAAATTTTCAAGTATAACAAGTGATAGGCAGGAGACATACACATGACTATGAGCCTGTAGAAAAAGATTATCTAGACAGAAGTTAGGGACAACTTTCCTAAAGAAGGGATGATAGGGCTGGATCTGGAGGATGAGTAGGAAATAAAGAGAGGAAGAGTAGAAAAAACATTTAGGGAGATAAAGCAGCATATGTGAAGACCCTGGTGGGAAGAAACAATATGAAAAAAATGCACTGAAAGGAGATGATAGGACTAGAGCAGAGTGTGGTATGAGGCTGGGGAGGCCAGTGGGGCCAATTCATGTAATCTTTTCGGTATAGAAAGATGTCTTATTTTCTTTATCATAAGAAAGGGGGCAGTAGCAGTTCAGTGGGATGAATTTTAGAGAGGTAAAATGAGAGAGTCTAGGAAAGAAAAAAAGGGCTGCTTGCTGCTTAATCTAGGGTCATGTGATAAGGGTTGCATAGTCACATGGAAACAAGTAGATGGATTCAAGAGATGTTTAGAAATGGATTAAGAAATGACACCTGAGGTTTCTGGCTTAAGTGACTAAATAGCTAGTGATGGCTTTCACAGAGAAGACTAGGTTTTTTGAGGGGGACAGAGAATTATAAGTTCAGTTTTGAACACGTTGAGTTTGTGATGTTTTGAAAGTGTCCAAGAAGGTATGTGAAGTAGGCAGCTGCATTTATGGGTATGGAATTCAGAGGTAAGGTATGAACTGTGGATAAAATTTACATAACATCTACACTGAGGTGATAACTGAGATGATCGTTGGAGGATGTACAGAATAGAAGATGAGAGGACCTAGTGCCAAAGATGGTTAACTCCCATGTTCTAACTACACATAGGGAAATCTATTCCGATTCTAAACTTCATTTTTCCCCTTGGTTCCATTGATTTTTTTCTCACATTTTGCAAAATGCTTATTTGAAGTTTGTGTGTGTTTCATTGTCAGGTAAATCCTCCTTAATTAATAGTTAGTTTGCCCTATTTCTAAAATTATGCATTCAACCTTTTGGTGTAGATACAGCCCTATATTCCTAGTCCAATTGCATTACAATTCTATCAGTCCTCCACCTCTTAATTGCAATTCCAAAATCCAAAAAGCTCTGAAAGTAGGAGTTTTCTTTTTTTTTTTTTTTTAATGTTTGGCACAAACTCAATTCGTGGCAAATCAAACCTGAAATGAAGTAAGGTTATTTAAAGTCTTTCTTTGTCCTACTTACAGTAGGTTTTCACATGTACTGTTACAGGTATATTAATGTGTTTGATTATAGGATGCTGTCTTGGACTCTGCAGGGTATCAAGGAATATGTACCATATTACCTTTCAAAATTTAAAGTATTGATAATTTTGAAACACATCTAGCCCTAGGTTTTTAAATAATAGATTTTGTACCTTTTCTTTTTATTGAGTGAACAGCCTATAGAAAGGACTATGCTATGTACTTTGCATATATTATCTTATTTAATCTTACAATATCATAAATAAGTACTCAGTTGGGCCTCCACAATTATTTTCTAAAACTTCAGTACAATATTTACTGCATTTTGTTTTCAGAAATTATCAAAAATTAAAATTAAAATTGAGCATATTCTCTCTTGGAGAAATAACGAGATGAGGAAATGTCCTTTCCAATTCAACAAACCAATTGAATGAATGAATGATGTATTCTTCCTTTAATAAGAAAGAATTGTCCAGTTGTAACATTACATTTTGATATTATTAGACGTATTTATGTTTAGTGCTTATGGCTGTATTTAAGTTAATACTACAGTTTATATTCTTTTTAGAAGCTTCTCATACAATTAAATTGTTCCCTGTATATGTGGAAATATACAAGTTAAGTATTTAAGCTAGATTCAGTAAAAAGTCTTAACTTCTTTAAAAAAATATCTAATGGCATTAAGACTTAAACATTAATATTTATTAATAAGACTTTTATAAAACAAAAGACATTTTGCTTCAGAAATCAACAATTGTGTTTAAATGATGCTTTATACTTCACAGTTACTTTCAACTTAAAACAAAGCTCTCATGTAATGCTTAAATGTACTATTTTTCATCCTCCATATAGTGACTTTTTGATATCATTTTCATTATGAAGTTGTGAATGTTCTTTCAAGGATGCAGAGAATAAAGGAGAAACAAGACTGATTTCTTCAAAAGGTCATATTTCAAATATCTTGGAAAGTCATCAATGTTTTTTTAAAAAAAAATTTACACATTCTAAAATAGATCCAAAGCCATAAATAGGAATATCTGGGACAAACTTCCATATAATACTTGTCATCTCTTGTATCACTATGCTGCAAATACATTACATTTTTAATTTTTAGTATATCTTAATGGTAAGATTTGGGATAACATCAATATATTGCCGACTTATGCAGACCTTATAAAAGAAATTCATAGGCCACTTAATGCAGGTGAATTTATAACAAATAAATTTATGTATTTTGTAAGAATAAAAGGATCATAAATGTTTATTCCTAAAAAAGAAAATCTAAACAATTCAAATTGGTTTATATTATATTAGGCTTGAAAACATTTTATATCCCTTATCTACTTTATGAGTTGATATATGGTCATCAATTAATGAAGTCATTTTTATCATAATAAAATGTCATCATTAGAACTGCAGTATTATAGTGTAACCATTTTCTAAAAAATATGATTGGGGCATTTTAGGTAGTTAAATATTAAAATAATCTAATTGAAAATGAGACTTTAAAATTATTCATTTTGATTGGCAAACGGCAGAAAATGGCTTGTTTCATAAGTACATTTTATCAACCAATTTTCGTAGATATTACTAGTATTTCTGGAGAAAAAAAAAGTAAAATTTATCTTGTCTTTGTTTTACCTAAATAGTACATATAATTATTTTTGGTTCTCTATGTTTTAAAGGCACCTGTTACTACATTATTTACATAAATCAAACTCCTCAAGTAATTGTGCCCTCATGTACGAAAGGCCTTCAGTTACAAAGTTGTAGTTTTACTTTCCACTTATCCCTGAAGAATAATGTTCCATTAGAATCAAAAATATATACTTCCATTTTAATTTTTTTATGGTTATGGAAAGTATATAGCCATGAAACATCAATTTGTTGAGAAGACTGATCACAGGACCTCATGGACTAGTTGAAAGCCCCAGAATGCAAGATAGTAGTAGCCACAGTCACAAGTTGAATCAAACACTCCAACGATTTAAGCAAAGACTTTTATCCTCATTTTATACATGAAGAAACTGAAGCTCAAACAGGTTATCAGACTCTCTTACAATCACACAGGCAGAAAAGTGAATCTGACCTCTTGTCTTTTGAGTACAAGGAGGGTATTCTTTCAATTGCAAGTTATTTATTATCAGCACACAAGGATAGTAAAACTCCAGCCCCTGCAATTAGAAAAAAATATGTCCCATATCTGTATACAAATATGAATCAATTGACTCTGCAGTGGAAAAGCCTTTGGAGTTGCTTCCCCATTATTAGTTGAGTTTGGCTTGATTCACTTTTGATTTTGTATTATTTTGTGTTTCACTTCATCTATCCTGTAACCACCTTATGGTGCAAGACCTGGGTTTTCCATACAAGTGGGGTAATGCTATAGTTGAAATCTACCATCAGAAAATATGAACTCTAGATAAGTGTTTCTTTTCTTTAAGATGCTTTTTCCACTTTAGTCTCTAGATCTATGTATTAAATACACATTATTCTGAAGAGTATTAGCCTCCTTACCCAGGAGAAATTTTATTTCCTTTATATCATTTTACTGTTACCTTTCCCAAAAACCTTTTACTCCTTTTCACAAGGGTGGATGGGAAGGCAGCAGGTGGAAAGAGCAGAAAATAATATTAATTTCAGTTTGGCTTATTCTAAATAAATATCATGACTATTCTATTCAGTATCTTTAAACTTAAGAAATGAATAACTGCATATAAAAAGTTGGTAAGAGTTGAAATAATAAAGAAGTTCTTTGTAAGAGCTTTCTTTTGTGTCGATTACTTTTGAGAAATAAAGAAAAATCAAAGTGCTAGTTAATATTATAGCTTTGGAATATATGGAAAATATTTTTACTGAAACTTCATATATGAGGATACAGGATTCTATTTTCCACACTAATTTGAGCAGACAAACTAAGTAAAATAAAACTTTTTCATTGAAAACAAAAATATATTTGAACATATTTGTTTTAGCCTTTTTAAACTTTTTCCATTTATTTTCAATTATTCTGTGGTAGGTAAAATAATGCCTCCTTCACCAAAGATGTCCACGTCTTAATCCCCAGACCTGTGGATATCTGACCTTACACTATAAAAGGAACTTTGTAGGTGTGATTAAATTAAGGATCTTGAGATGGGGAAATTATCCTAGATTATCTGGATAGGTCCAATGTAATCTCAAGGGAGGGTCCTTATAAAAGAGAGACAGGAGTGTCAGAATTAGACAAAGGAGAGAGATATGACTATGGAAGCAGATGGCACAGTGATGAGAATTAAGCCAAAGAATGTGGGCAGCCTCTAGAAGCTAGAAAAGGCAAGGAAACAGATTTTCGCTTAGAACCTCCAGAAACAAACTAAACCCTGGTGACACTTTGATTTTAGCCCTGTTTAAATGATTTCAGATGTCTATCCTCTAGAATTGTAAGATAATAAATGTGTATTGTTTTAAATCACTAAGTTTGTAATAATTTTGTTACAGCAGCAATAGGAAACTAATAGGCACTCCTTTTAATTTCTGAGTTTCTCATTCTTGTAGCATTAAGAATCTTGATGATGGCTTCTAGGAAACACCCTTCCTGGAAATTCTGGTACTATGGGATTTCCTCATCATAGCTGAGGTCATTTGAGGAAAATCCTACGGAGTTCAGTTCCCCAAATCTAATGTCTTTAATTAAGCTCTCAATGTTATTAAAATGCTCCAATAGCAGAAGTTATAAAGACAAAATGTTCTTTCTTTCTTACCCCCTTCTTCCCTTCCTTTCTTCCCTTCTTTCTTCCTCAGCATGATCTGAACAAAGTGCAGGTGAGGACAAATGAAAATAGAAAGCTAGGCAGAAGCCAGCTCATAAAGAGAAATAAATACAACCTTAAGCTCTGTGCTTATAGCCCTGATGTGCCATATAAGACTTTTAGCAGGATAGTAATCAATTAGTATTTCAGAAATATCCCTTAGGCAACAATATGGAAACTGAATTATTGAAAGACCAGGGCACAAAGAGAACAATTAGGAGTTTTTAGTAATATTCCAGGAGAGAAGAATAGAGGGCCCGAGCTAAGGCAATAGTATTTGATATTAAAAAGATAGGTTAAATAATACCCATAATATACAGGATACAAATTTCAAAATATGTACAGGATTTCTGATTGGTTTATACATGTGGTGAAGGGGAAGATTCACATATGAGGAAGTGGTGGAGAAGACAGCATTTCTCAAAATAAAGAATAAAAGTGGAGGCAAAAGATTAGAAGGAAAGATAATTTCAGTATTGGACATAATGAAATCAGAGTGGCTGTGAAACATCCAACAGGGATGCCTAGTAAACAGCTAGATGTGTGGATTTAGAGAAACAGATATGGTAGCCAGCTTAGAACAAATCACTGAATCAGGGTTTTAGTTAAAATCACACAGGACAAAGAATTAGAATTAAAAAGACACAATCCAGGTAAAGAACTCTGAGGAATATCACATGTAATGGGCAGGAAAGACTAAAGAAATCTCAAGAAAGTAAAATGAAAATTAGGACAGAATGATATAATAAAGCCAAAAGTAGGATAGAATTCAAGGAAAACTTGGTTAACAGAGTCAAATAGCACAGGGATGAGGGAATAGAACGAGCAGGAGATATTGCTGGCAGATTGGGAAATAACTGGGTCACTGGTGACCCTCAGGAGAATGATCTCAGGGACATAGTGAGAATAGAAGTCAGCCTGTAGGGACAGGAGGGACATTGCAAATTGTAAATGAGGAGACCTTGGGGCTCAGCATTAGGCACTTCTCCTCTCTCTCTACACTCTCCCCAAAGAGGGTCTCATCTGTTCCCCTGGCTTTAAATACCACCAATATGCTAATGATACCCAAATTTGCAATTCTCTTCCAGAACTCTCTATGAAATGGAAACTGGAATGCAGTAACTTGAGAAGTGAATTGGAGATGACACAGGACTCAGCACTAGACACCTTCTCTTTCTCATGTATGTGGATGATATCATCTATTCCCTCAGTTATAAATACCAGTTACACACTAACAAAACATAAATCCCAAAGTTTCTCTCTGGGAGGCCGAGGCTTATGTATATTAGATAAATAGATAGATATCTCACAAATATCTCAAAATTTAAAATTTGCATGTCCAACCACTCGTGATAATCCTCCCCAAAGCCTGTTTCTCTTCATTCTTCTCCAAATCAGTTAATGGCATAATTATTCATCCAATTTCTCAACTCAGAACCTGCACAGTCTTCCTTTTGTCCTTCATTTTCCTTTACCCTCATATATAATCCACCCCATCCATTCTAACTCACAAATGGACCTCAAATAGAGTCATCTCTATATCTAACTACCAGAGCTCTAGTACAAGCCACCATCATCCCTTACTGTGAATCCCTCATTACTCATCTCCCAGTCCCCTCTGCTCTCTTCAGCCATTCTTCATACACACTTCAGAATGGACTTTTAAAATCATAAAATGGATTAACCTCTCTCCTGATTAAAAATGTTTCAGTTGCTTCCCATTTCATCTAGAATAAAGTTCAGTTTCCTTATCATGGCCTATGGATAGGTTGTCCCCCACCTACCTATTCAACTTCATTTTTCATTTGATCCCTTATGATTATGATCCCTTATTTGACCCATTTTTTTGATAAGCTAATTAAGGCTCATGTTAAGCATGTTAATAAAGCAGCATGCAGAGTTAAAATCAATCAAAGTCTGCTCATCTCTATGATGGTGTTCTCTTGAAAGTGAAAAAGTATGTTAATAATCATAATGATAATAATGGCATACATTGCTGATAAGTATAGAAAGTTTGCTTTGTGTCAGGCACAGAGCACGGAGTGCTACCCACCATGTCTCATATAATCCTCGCAGCAAGCCGTGAGGTGAGTAGCCTTTCTTCACACTTTCATGAGAAAGTGGAGATAAAGGATAGGTTGAGGAGCTCTGAAGCAAAGCCTGAGTTCAAAGCCTCACTGGTCTCACTACTGAGTCTTTGTTCCTCGTCAGAATTGATTATTAAAATGAAGATGTTTTCCTTTCAAATTAACAAATATTTTTAAATGATAATACATAGGGCTGAGGAGGGAACAATGCAATAGGCATCTGTGTGAGTTGCTGCCAGGGAAGTAAATTTGTACATTTGCATAGCTTAAGGAAATAATCCTAGATGTGTAAAAGGTTTGAAGCATCAAGATGATCATTGAAACATCATTAACAATGATTCTATAATGTAGTGAACATATACAATTTAAATATATACCCCAGTGGACTCTCTATAGCATTCTTCAAACTGTGAGATTTAATTTATTTCTCTCTTTTACTCAGGTCAAAGGGCTTTACTGCTAAAACCACTTAATCGTAAAATGACTAAAAAGCATAAACTTTGAAAGCAAAGTTAAAGTAAGCTTACTTTCTCTCTATTAATCACAAAATTTTAAAAATAGAATTATACATCAAGTGACTCTAACACAAGAGAAAATATGACTATTAAGTAAGCTATTATAAGAAAAGTATCATTATTTTAGTCATTACTAACACTCTGGCTTTAACTTCTATCTGGCCTTACCACTGAACTTTAATAGAAGTACATGAGATAGCATCTAAGTCCTGAACATTTACAAAACATTTCCATCGGAAAAGTTAGAATTTTAGGAGTGTTGAAGAGCAGCACATGAATGTCTTTCAAACAGTAACAGGATATTTCAAGATCTCAACATAAATGTATTAGGATGTTCAACCAGCATAAACCAGACCTTATAAAAATGTGCTTACAGCAGACAATAACCTCATTATGTTCTCCCCATAAAATCCAACACTATAATGTGAGAATAAATCATTCTTTCCATCCTTATAGTGTTGTTTATGTCTTGCCCAAAGCTGGAGCTCATTTCAAAGTAAATTTCCTAAAGGAACATAAGGATAGATAGATAGGTAGATAGATAGATAGATAGATATAAAGGGGCTTGCTTTGAAAAAGCAGCTCAAATAATAATGTCAACAAGTTTCTTTTGCCTCTCATCAAAGGTTTTGTTTTGTTTTTCTTTCTCTCATAAATTTTTCTTAGAATGACTACTCCTAGTGGCAAAGTCAACTTTGCCTTACCCCAAGTCACTAATGACTGAATTGGTAACCCGATATCTGAGAAGTCATTTGCTGTCATACATCTATCACCAACCCTTCAGAAGAGTAAAAGAATATAATGCCTTACATTAGGACTTGGCCAAGTTAAGGTAGAGTTTCAATTTTATTGAACTCTATATGTGCATGAGGGGAAATGTGATTGTTTTGTAGCCTATAAATATACTGCCAGTGCTAGCAAGTCGCAAGACATCTATCTCACTCTAGAAAGTCAAATGCTGCAATGTGTCACCTTCAAACTTCTCTCACTGGTCCCAGGAAAATATGTACAGATTTCAAATAAAGTTATTTAAAGTAGATTCTGGTATACACGTACTCCAAAGTTAAATTTTCCAGTTAGACTGTCTCCAGTCAATCTGACCACTTCAAGCTGACAGGCAAGCCAGTTAAATAAGCAGTCACAGTGGGCCAAAAATCTGTCAAAATGGTTTGCTTAACTGGTGATTACTTTTTGACTGACTTGAGCAGTCAAGTTAATCAAAACAGTCAAACCAGCTTTCCCATGTGTACACGGTCTTAGCTCTTCCTGTGTTAGTAGCTGCGCCCTGTTTACATATTTGAAAGAGTTTTATTAAGTTACATTGTTTAAGAGAAACAAGTCAAAAAAGTTATGAGCAACTAGTTTGACAATTAGGGCTCCCCTCAGAGCTGGACCTCAGCTTCAGCACTGGGGAGAAAAGGCTCATGGGGCCTGCTGAGAGCTCCAGAGGGAGCCAAGGGCAGGGGCAGACAAGGGAAAAACACCATGGGAACAGGAAGAAACCATATGCCCAGCTCCTAACACTTCTTGGTTAGAGGACTGAGATGTGTTCTGACAAGGGCTGGTTGTACCTTTTGAAATTAAATATAAACACTTAGAAAGGATCCAAGGAAGGGTTTGGTGACATAGATATCACTGTTAACAATGGTTTTTGATTCTTGGTGCGAAGAGCCATTTCTGTCAGACAAAAGATAAGCTTTAAGAATCCCCTTAATTTAAAAATGAGGGAGAGGGCTATTTAATTTCTCAGCTTGCACAAATGACAACCTTGAACTGCAGTCTGATGTTTCCAAAGCAGTGTTAGAGGAGCAATTAGGATTTTAGGGTTTGGAATCAGCCCATATAAAGTACTAGACTTCTTTTATACTAGGGTTTTATGTTTTAAGTCATGCCCCAATTAATAGTTTTACCATTTAATATCTTTATCATTTCTAATAATGATGTGAATAGGTACATGGCTAATAAGTATATGTGGACATTGAGCTGGGTGCTTTACCTTTACTTTCTTATTTAATAATCATGAAACCCAATGAGGTATACCAGGTTTACACATGAAGAAATGAGTTTACACATGAGTTTCAATCAAATTACATGACCTGTCTGGGATCAAACAGCTGGTTATGACAGAGCTGGTTTTGAAACCTAAGTGCCTTGCTTTAAAACCTATGCTCATTCTAATACACCATGTTTCTAAGAACCTATAATGTAACAAATATCTAATTAATAATAACATATTTGTGATTCTTCCAGCAAAGAAGAGTAGCTGATATTGCAGGTTTGGGACCTCCTAAAGAGCAACATGTCTATTGGGCCTCCAAAAGTATTACAAGTAAATCAGAGGAACCAGGAAGATTGAACACTGACCTGGCATATCCAGACCCCATGTTCTTCCCACTCTCTACACTGCCACTTTGGGTTCCAAAAAAGTACAAAATGTCTGGATGACAAAACTCACAGATTCCAAAGGCTTTAGAGCTATAAAGGATTTTAATGACTGGTTAATTAAGAAAATACAGGTAGAGTATCTCATTAATTGAAGATGGCTCAAGAATCAATTAATAGCTTGAAAACTAAGTAATTCTTGTGACATCAAACCTATTTCATGCCAATTTCTTGGGTGATTTTTCTGCCATTGATAGAGGTAGTAATCTCAAAGAGAAATGTGCAAAAAGTCTAGACTCTGAAGGAGTATGAATGAATGATACCTCTGGGAAGTGCCCAGCCTTCTAGCTAAAACTCAACATAGAAGGTGTAATCCAACATAGAGGATTAACATCTCAGGAGATTTGCCCTAGGTCAGTTCATCTCTCTGTGATGCCTTATCCTCTAGATGGAAATAAAAGCAGTGAACTCTCTTAAATGTGCCCTATGGTCTGATTAAAGATTGAAAAGGTCTCTAAAATTCCACAGCACTCCCAGGGAAAAATGCTAAATATTATTATCATTATTACACCAAATGCCATAATTTGGTCTCCTCAGATTCCCTTTTTATGTAGATTCCATCAAACTCTGACTTTTGACTTTTCGCCTCTCTGACCAAATCTCCAATGACAAAGCAAAGGGAAATGTTGAGGCAATTAGTGGGAAATGGAAGCAATTAATTCCTTTTTTTATGGAGACCTGGCCTCTGTGAACCAGTTTAACCAAAAATAATCAATGACCTTTCTCTGACCAAACTGAAGCAAATCTGCTTGATATTTGTCACTGGTTATCCATCTACTGCTTCAACATTAATGAGTCTCTTCACTTTGCCCCTTTCTTTTATGAAATAGAGCCATCTATTCTGGTCCCTTGTTACCTCTGCAACTGCCATTTTTGCAAATTTAATGTAGTCAAAGACCTCGTTATCCATGTATAAGCCTAGGAACCACTTTTAGCAGAGCTGTGATTTCTGATTTCCCCCAGCCCTTCTCCCTTGAACTGTTTCCCCTTCTCTGCTATAAAGATGGGATCTTGTTCAAAATGAATAAAGTAGAACAACAAAGATACAGTTTAAGTTTAAAAGTTCCCCAGAAAAGACTACAGAGTTTACTTAGGTCTAAGACCCTTACAGACCTAGATCCAGGTCGCTGTTCCATCACTTACCCACTGGTCACCTTGGAAAAGTTACCTGTCCTTCAAAAGCCTCACTTTTCTCAACAATGGCGATAGCACACTTGCCTCAAGGGCATGTCAGGCTCAAATGAGGTGATAAAGTCTTTAGTACATGATGAGAGCCCAATGGATGTTAACTATTATCAACTGTGGAAGAGAAAAGACTATTTAATGTACAATATCTGATTTTGATACTGGTTAAAACTCCTTCTAAGATTACTGCTACTCAAGCAGAAGTAATTAACATTCACTGTCTCTCTTTTATCCTCAATAGAGGACTTAATATTTCAGCTTATGCATTCATTTTATAAATTCTTTCCTTCTCCTAGCATATTATAGGATATTTTTGCTTGCTCTTTTGTCATTGTTGCTGCTTGTTTTGTCTTTAGACAAATACATCTTAAGCAACTGGTTAAAGGTTGTGTTACATATTTCACTGGCTGTGTTCAGTGGGGCTGAATCTAAATGAATTCAGATACTACTTAGTACACCAGTGTTTCCTATTGAAACAAATAGAAATGAGAATGAACTGGCAATGTATTTTTAGAAAATATGGAAAAGTAGATGTGACCTATGAAGAAAAGGCAAATTATGCAAAGAGTTGCTTCATTCTCTACTTCATTTTGCTCTGAGAGCTCTGTCCTAAGGCAGAGTCCTCCAAGGCTATTTTCATAGGAGAGAATATATGAGACAGTAGCCCCTGGTTATGTTCTGTGCTCTAGAAATCTGTCAGAAATGTGAGATCAGGGATCCCATAGGGAGAAGCAGAGAAGTCCTCCCTTTGGGTTGTGACCTTTATTTCCAATCTTAGAGCTCCCATGACCAATCTAAATTTGATATCCTAGGAGCAAATTCAGAACTACTCTTCAAGCACAGGAGACTTTAACACAACCAGACCCCTCTTCCTTCACACTCAGGCCCAGCCCCAGCCCTTCATTCACTCTCCATGCTAGGTATTAATTCAATATAAAACATTCAGCTAACACTCGCACATATACACACACAGACTTATTTAAAGTCACATGGCGAGTTAGTAGCAAGCTAAAAATGCTGAACTTCTGACTTCCTATTTTACAGTGTGTTCTATCAGCACTAAACAAAGCAACCACAAAGAAATCACTGAATCACTTGCAAATATTTCCTTGGCCCACTGGTTTGGGAGCTAATCCATGTTTCGGTTTAAGTGGTTATTTTTACAGTGGAAAATGACACAGTCCACCACCTTTGATTTTCTTATGAAGTAGGTTCTACAATACTTTTAGTAAAGAACTTGCCGTCTGTTGTTGCCAGAGGTACAACCACTTTTCAAAGTATTACCCAGAGACACATAATTGTCCTTGCTGTCTTAAAGCAGATACAGAAGCACTCTATAAACAAAATCTAAAACTTATGACTCTGGTCTTTCATCCCACTAATCTGTGTTCCAAATGGCCAGAGATATCCTGCTAAAACACAATCAGAACAAGCTACTCTGGTTAAAACTGTACAACCCTTAAAAGTATAGCTCTTATGGTCTGCCCCCATCTTAACTCTCCAGCTCTTCTTTATGTTATTCCCCACAATGATTCCAAGCTATAATCAAAGACCCCTGAATGTGCCATGCTTTTCACATCTCTGCTCTGATGGAAAGAGCAAATAATCCATCATGTGAAAAGTGCCTTACATATGTGTAGGACAATCATAAGCTATAGAAGAGGAAAAGTGATTGACTAAATGGAGAGAAACATTTGAGAGATGCCTCTTAGCCTAAGACTAATTAAAGAGAAGCCTAAAATTTTACCAAACCTTAGAGTCTTATGGCAAAAATGCTACTGACAAAACTTCTGTTACAGACCTCAATAGTTCAGTAGGTTCAAATCTATTTTAATTTGCACAGGATCAAAGGGAGCAGAGAATGTAAACAATCTAGCTGCTGAGGAATTCCCTGCAGACACTAGCTGACAGCATTACCTGTCTATAGAGAGATTTTCAAGGCAAATAGGTACTGGTCTAGATTTTTGGGGAGTGTGGAAAGATGTCTGATAGAATGAGTTTTCACCAATGGAGAAAAAAAAGGGATACAGTGACATGTCTGATTGAACAGATAACCCTGGCTCAAATGCTTTTTTGGATGGAAATACACCCAAGGAAGCTAAATATCTTCCAGAACTTAATTGTTCATGTGCATAGAACTTTTGTGTTGGAAATATGTTCACAAAACAAGGAATAAAGAAAGGAACAAAGGGAGGGATAGAAGGATTATCTGGCCCAGTGGAAGAAGCTAGAAAGTGAATCACAGTCTGTTCCAGTACACAGGCTGAGGAGGAGTGTTTCAAGAAAGGCAAGAAATGATTTGGAAATACTCTTCCATGGTAACTCTTGGGAATAAACATAAGGGGATATGGGAATTCGTATTAAACCTCAATCTCTCTCCTAGACTCATTCCCTTCAATTGCCTTTTTTAGTTCTATTTTTGAATTTCACATGTTCTTTCAAATGTGAAGTGATAAAAAGAAAAACAGCAACCTAATGGGCTTTAAGATCATTAGGCTCAACCTCCTGCTGTATTCTGAGAACAATTACAAAATTAGAACCTAGGGTTTTCTGTCCTTAACCAATCTGTTCTTAAAACTGTCACCTAAGGAAATTCCACAACCTATCTTACTATCTCACTTTTCAGTAATACAGATTCCCCAATTTTCCTAATGTTTAATATAAACTACCTGTAATACATTTCCATACCATTCATTTTGCTGATGAGTAATTGGCCAAGACATCCATGCTCCAATAGCTACAATTTAATGGAATCACAAAATTATCATCAACTAAGTTCTCACAAGCAAAATAATGTCTGACCAATTCTGGTGTATCTACAAACACCTATACCCTGACCTACAGATTTCTGAACAGGCTGGTAATTCACAACTCTAGAAAATAAGGGATATTTTTGTATGTTAGTTTATTGATACTCATTTTTCTATAAGACTACTGTTAAGCTCTCGCCTCATAGGTTATGTTTTTGAAAACACTTGTGATTCTTACTGTTTTCCTCATACATCCTCTGCTCTATGCCTCACTGACTCTTCTTCCTAATCTTAGTAAATATAATCAGTAAAACCTGAGCAAGAACTATATTTTGCACTATACATTTGTTTTGGGTTTTTTTGCCAAATAGTATAAAATTTGCAATTTACTATTTGTAAACATCTCTTCTCTGGATCTGCTATCACTCCATTGCTTAATCCAATATTTTTTACTATAAAGAGTTAATTAAATTTTCCTCCATGAAGAATCTGGTACGTCTAGTGAATTTCATATTGTACATTAATTTGTACAAAAATAAAATTGAATTTTATTTATAATTGATTAATAAAGAATTGATGATTATACATCCACTTGTATGTTTATTGCTTTATCAGTATCCATCATTATTCCTCTGAATCATATTTCACTAGTTTATTTGAAACTATCATGTAAGAATATTTTATTTCTTTCAGTTTCTCCTTTCCTTATTTCTCCTTTCTAACTATTCAAACCACTGTTTTCAAAATTATTTTCCACTTTCACTGTGTTAATTACCACAATTTCTGAAAATATCACTAATGGTAGACATTTCCATCAGATTTAAATACCTAATAATTATTTTGGCTATCTAAAACTTACAATAAACACTTGTGCCACAGTCATTAAAATTAAACTGATTTTTAAAGAACTTTTTTCAGTTTGTTTCATTTTTGACATCAGCTCCAACTTCCAGTTCAATAAAATTACTCATACATTGAACTATTCTACTGCTTTGTAATGAAATAGAAATTTTTAAAAAATAATGATAATCAAACAAAAGAAATAGACAACATGAAAATTATCTCTATTCCATTTGTTTTACAGCTAAAAAAACTTTTTATTCTCAAAATGCAGATTACAAAGTTTGGCCTATTTAAGGTAGCTTCCACCAAAAAAAGTAAAAGATTTAGTATTAATTCAAAAGTTACTTGAAAGTGTAAAGCTACACTCAGATTCATCTAAAATAGAAGTGAAGCAGAATTGTCTGAATAATCTTGATAATGAACTCTATATTCTGTTTCACTTTGCTTTGTTGACACAGTCTCTGAACAGGGAAGAACTGTGAAGGTTATTTTAAATTCTCTTAACTTTAAATGAAGTTTCTAGTAAATAAGTTACTAAAAAGCTACCCAAAATGAATTAAAGATTATCTCAGGTTTATTTTCTTCCCAAAATGTGTATTCCCAATGAAACATTTTAAGATGATACTGAAAGCATGGGATTATAATTCATATAAACAAATATATATAAAATATATGTGTTTTTATGTACATATATATATAAACAAATATATATATAATCTTCCAGTCCCTACTACAACTCTGCTAATTATTACAGTTGAAAACTATTACTAATAAACTAATTGAAAACTATTATAATAAAAAGTTATTGATTGGGGATATTTGACATCTCCTACACAAATTTTTCAGATTCAAATCTCCATAAAAAAACAGCATAACTTTTAATGCTGGAAAAATAACATATGCTAAAATACTATCTGGTGTTATTTCTGCTATGAATAGTATGCATATTTTCTTACCTTTAAAAGCCAATAAAATATATATTGCTAAAATGTAAACAGAAATTAACATTTACTCATAAAATAACATAAAAGATGCAACAAAATGTTAAATCATGTTCCAATTTAGTAAATACCCAGGAATATTAAACTGGAAGAAGAAATTCCTTTGGTTATCATGAAATAAAACAGTGATTTCTACATCTTGATTAAAATAAGACATTAATAGATTGAGTTTTAGATATATTTTACCCAAATTACAGCAAATCATAGCTCAACTACTCTAATATCCTGATATCCAGTGATCATGCAAGATGAAACGATAATTATCAGCAAATCACACATATCAAAGTAAAATAGGTATTGATTAGACTTGTCTTTCACAGTTTAAAGTCCAGAAAATTAACTTGCCAGTTTAGTTACCTACCAGCAGTGACTGGATTCTATCAGTGTTATCACCTTTACAAACAGCACCAAATTATAATCCCTCTTCCTATAACATAAGCGCCATGCCACAGGAGACAACCAAAGTAAACGTCCTGATCATGAATAATGAATAGTTTGGGCTGGTTGGAATCCACTTAGTTGAGGAAAGAGAAAAGAGAAGTGGCTCATTAGGGCATTTCCTGAACCTTGGTTGGAATTTCAGTTAAGGAAGAAGAAATGACACAGCAGTTTCATGTAGGGGGACTTCCTTTCTTGATGTGAAATATGCTACCAACTTGAGAAATAGCACTCCAACAAAAGTACTCCACAGTAATGTGACCACAGTAAAAGCTCTAGTTGATCCCATTATTGCTCCATAATCAACATTTCTTCCCAGAATAAACACAAGCAGTAAATGGTTGTTATCAAAATGGACTAAGGTCCCACATTTATTGCGACGTGTCAAGTCTCACACTTAACGTGTCTTCAAAAAGCTGACCTGCACCGATTTTCAGTTTTTAAGAATTGCAGTTTTGTTAAGAGTATTAACAGATTTTGAATTTTTGCTTTAGGCCATTAAATTTCCCATATTTCATACAATCACATTTTCCTTACATATAATTTTGCTCTCAAATTCCAGGATAATTTTCATCTTGTCCAGGAATATTTTATTTTCCCATGTAGTTGGAAGATATATATTTCAACTTACAAGATTTCTAATTTTTATTATTATTTTTATTTTTCATATCCCAGTGCGACATATTTTTAAGGGACATGAGTACTGGTTACTCACTCACTGTCTTTATAAATGAAACATCTAAAGAGGTCTCATTTTATATATTAGTTACCTGCATGAAAGTAAAAATCTAAAGATACTACTTTGTTCCCACACTATAATTTGTGCTGTGAAAATTTGCATTTATAACAGTTACATCATTACGTATAACATAAATACTAAAGTTTCATGCAAAGGTTACATTCAAATTCCTCTCTTTGTGTTTTATATAATCATGCAATTAAATTGACATTGATGTTTGTCAAGGAGTGAAGTTTATGTGAAAATGTCTCAGCACTTTGTGTCTTCTCTGAAGAACTGCAAAACTATTAAGTAAAAATTTTAAAAGTTCTCTCACTATCAATAACTATATATATTTTTTTTTTCTTTTTTTTTTTTTTTTTTTTTTTTTTTTTTGCGGTACGCGGGCCTCTCACCGCTGCGGCCTCTCCCGCTGTGGAGCACAGGCTCCGGACGCGCAGGCTCAGCGGCCATGGCCCACGGACCCAGCCGCTCCGCGGCATGTGGGATACTCCCAGACCGGGGTACGAATCCGTGTCCCCCGCATTGGCAGGCGGGCCCCCAACAACTGCGCCACCAGGGAAGCCCATCAATAACTAATTTTTGAGTCACCTTACATTTTCTTATGATGTTATCACACATTTAAATCTCCTAAGGTGATGGGAAGGAGTAAGTACTTAATTTAGAGCAAAGGTGATTGATTTAAGCTAATTTTAGAAGTAGAAAAAAACAAGATTAATAAGAAACATTGTTAAGAAAGAGAAACATTTGGGATTTTAACTCATATTAGAAACTACTTCAGATAGAATTATAATTTAAAACACATTTGTGTGATTCAGAAGGTACGTTTTGAAGCTCTATTATTATAAGGGCATACATTTTGGTTTTTGAAAAGTTGGAAATGCACACGTGGACACACACACCTGAAGCAAAAGGCATCAATGTGTTAACAGTGCTTATATCTTAATGGTGGTCTAGAGGAGCACTTAAGATATTTTAAAAGTTTTGTTTACCTATAGCCTCTATATTTTATATAATAAACATGTTTGTAATTTGTATTAAAATATAGTTTTGATTTTAAAAATAGTTTGTACACCAAAACATTTAAGGATAGTATACTACTTTGTGTGATACTGTGATACAATAAGAAATAAATATTTGGTCTTCATCCTTGGTTCCTGGTTCACGGTTCTTAATAGGTGTGAGAAGAGCATCTTCTGTTAATCATGTAAGCCCATTTCAATGAGTACATGAGTTTATGTTGAAGAGGTGACTTCTTAGGCCCCAAAATAGTTTCTGGATGAGGGCTGGTTGTCAGAAGAAACAACCACATGATTAGAGCGTTGTTTTTCTAAATCACAGATTTGATCATTTTATTCTCCTTACTTTTAACCATCAGAAGCTTCCTACTGCCTAAACTGATTCCCATTACTCTAGAAGAGCATATAAAAGTCCTCACAACCAAATTTAAGTCTGGACTTCAAGCTTCATCATAAACATCCTTCCTTCCTTCTGCTTAGAATGTCCTAATGCAAGACTCTCCCTTTTTCAAAGTCTAGATTGTGTCTGACCTCCTGTCTATAGGCTTTTCTTGAAAGATAAGAATTAAATGCTCTTGTGTGTGTGAACAAACGGAACTTTACATATCTTTCTACTATAAGTATTAATGTCAGTATATTTTAGTCCCAAATAAATTTGTAAATTCAATATAATATCCATCAAAATTCTAGTTACAGTCTATTGGTGTTTCTATTATTATTTACTAAGAAGAATAAATGAAAAACATAGCCAAAATATTTTGAAAATATAAAATAGTGAAGAAGGACTTGACTAATGAGATACTGGACATACTGTAAAACTACACTAATTAAAACAGGTTACTGATGGCATACAGTAGACAGAAAACTCAAATATGCATTTTTAGAAATTTAGTATATGTTGAAGGTTTATTTCACATCAATAGGAAATAGATATATTTCTCAATAAATACTTTAAGGGCAAATAGCTAACAATTTGTTGGGAAAGAGGGAGAGAGGAAGAGAGAAGTAGACAGAGGCCCATACTTCTACTATACCAAAAATTCAATTTCAAAATCTTAAAGATGCAAATATAAAATTTTAAAATGTGACTATTTTTTAATTTATAAAGTAGAGAAAAATATCAAGAAAGTCTAACGTATTTGACCACATACAGATTAAAATCTAAGAAAAGAAATACTTTTTAATGCTAAAAAAAAAAAAAACTTGGGGTCTTCCCTGGTGGCGCAGTGGTTGAGAGTCCGCCTGCCGATGCAGGAGACGTGGGTTTGTGCCCTGGTCCGGGAAGATCCCACATGCCGCGGAGCGGCTAGGCCCGTGAGCCATAGCCACTGAGCCTGCGCGTCCCGAGGCTGTGCTCCGCAACGGGAGAGGCCACAACAGCGAGAGGCCCGCGTACCGCAAAAAAAAAAAAAAAAAAAAAAAAAAAAACTTGGGAAAATGCTTTTATTCCTTAGCTTTAAATCATATACTATGTAGGTAATCGTTACACTGTATTATAAAGGTTTGATTGTTTGTCTTCTTACCTAAAGATGTACTTATTGCTGGATTGGACCATAACTTTTTCTTCTTTGTATTGGTAATTCTTAGTTTCATGACACTGGAAATTATGTAAAATGCTTAGATTTATTCCAGGCAGGGAGCAAAGGACCTGGGATATTTAGACCCCCTAAAATCCATCAGTCACTGGTTTCAGGCAGCCTCCAAGGGAACATTAACTCCCAAGCATATCCTGCCCAAGTTGCAGCTGGACAAAGTGGAATCTGTTCTGCTGAGGGCAGCCTTCTGACAAAACTTCCATTGCAAGTGATTGGAAGACAAGCTGTCATTCACTGAGATGGTAAGTGGTATATGGAAGTACAGACAGAACATGGACAGCATATGCTCCAAGTACTTATAATTAGTCCTGTCACACAATAGACAGTGCATATTAAATACTAAACCTTATGTTCTTCACAGTAGCTTCCCCATCAAAACCAATATTTTATCTATCTATCTATCTATTATTCATTAATCAGCTTCTACTGAATGTCTACCATGTATCAGGCAGTAGGATACAAAGACAAGCTGTTGTGATCCTTACCCTCAAGGAAATTAAAATCTAATAGAATTTGGAAGATAAATTACCTACGGTTTAAGTTAGTTAAAGGCAGAGAAATAGTAATTTAATAGATTAATATATGAAATAGCAAACAAAAATGATGTAAGGAAAAACTGGATTGTTTTCTTACATCTGATTTTGTGAAGGACTGGGATATTGAAATGAGAAATGCCACAAAAGTAGAGGCTGCTTGGTTTCTAAAGTCAAACATATTTGGGGGCACTAAGGTAACAATCAGTAATAGATAATGTCTACAATAAATAATGTTTAAGTTAAAAACATATTAACAGATCATAGAAGAAAAAATTTTCTGTTTGCCAAATGGCAGCTAATGCACTTTTGGAAATGGACTCAAAAAACATTCCTACAAATAAGTAGAAAGCAGACAAGAAGATTGCATACCAGCTCTTCAAAAAATAAAAACAATGCATTCACTGTAACTTCAGACTGCTTTCATAGAAGTCTCAAAGATAGAAGATTATTGGTAAAGAATCCTTTTATTGGCAATTGATTTTTTTTTTTTTTTTTTTTTTCGGTATGCGGGCCTCTCACTGTTGTGGCCTCTCCCGTTGCGGAGCACAGGCCCCTAATGCGCAGGCCTAGCGGCCATGGCTCACGGGCTTAGCTGCTCTGCGGCATGTGGGATCTTCCCGGACCAGGGCACGAACCCGTGTCTCCTGCATCGGCAGGCGGATTCTCAACCACTGCGCCACCAGGGAAGCCCTGGCAATTGATTTTGTACATATATACCTGGGATGTTGAGGGTCATTATGCCCATGCCTTTTTTCTTACTAACAAGTAGCCTAGTTTAAGAAAATCATTAATTTTTTTAAAACTTCCAACCTGATAACCACTGAAGAAATCTAACTTCTCTTTTAAAAAGCTAAATTCAAGGAAAAGATATAACTCTCCTAAGAAGTTTGGAAAAAAAGTCCAGAATCAATATTACCATAGAAAACAAACAAAATCAGATGTGAGTATATAGAACTGAAGTTTATATGTCCCTCAGGGATAGAAATTATTCTTTTACAGAGAGATTAATATTATCATTAAGTCATTTGGCAAATAATTCACATTGATTATTCAAAAGTCTGATTTCATTACCAGAAGTGCATAACTTAGAAAGTGAATGTTCCCTGTTTGTATGTGATTACTCTACACTTTGCCTAAATAGCACTTTAAGATAAACACTAAATATCAAATCTGATCTTAAATACCAATATCATTTAAGAATTACAGGCCATCGAGAGACGGCTTAAAGATGGCGGAAGAGTAAGACGCGGAGATCTCCTTCCTCCTCACAGAGACATCAGAAATACATCTATCTACACGTGGAACTTCTCCTATAGAACACCCACCGAATGCTGGCAGAAGACCTCAGACCTCCCAAAAGGCAAGAAACTCCCCCACGTACCTGGGTATGGCAAAAGAAAAAAGAATAAACAGAGACAAAGAATAGGGACGGGACCTACACCAGTGGGAGGGAGCCGTGAAGGAGGAAAGATTCCCACACACTAGAAGCCCCTTCGCGGGCGGAGACTGCGGGTGGCGGAGGGGGAAGCTCCGGAGAGAGCGCAGCCACAGGGGTGCAGAGGGCAAAGCGGAGAGATTCCCTCACAGAGGATCGGTGCCGACCAGCACTCACCAGCCCGAGAGGCTTGTCTGCTCCCCCGCCGGAGCGGGCGGGGGCCGGGAGCTGAGGCTCGGGCTTCAGTCGGATCCCAGGGAAAGGTCTGGAGCTGGCAGAGTGAAAACAGCCTGAAGGGGTTAGTGCGCCACGGCTGGCCGGGAGGGAGTCCGGTTGAAGTCTGGAGCTGCCGAAGAGGCAAGAGACCTTTTCTTCCCTCTTTGCTTTCTGGGTGCGAGGAGAAGGGATTAAGCGCGCCGCTTAAAGGAGCCCCAGAAACGGGCGCGGAGCTGCCGAAGAGACAAGAGACTTTTTCTTGCCTCTTTGCTTCCTCGGGCGCGAGGGGAGGGGATTAAGAGCACCGCGTAAAGGAGCTCCAGAAACGGGCGCGAGCCGCGGCTGTCGGCACAGACAGTAGAGACGGGTGTGGGACGCTCAGGTTGCTGCTGCCGCCACCAAGAGGCCTGTGTGTGAGCACAGGTCACTCTCCGCACCGGCCCTCCCGGGAGCCCGTGCAGCCCGCCACTGCCGGGGTCCCGGGATCCAGGGACAGCTTCCCCGGGAGAACGCGCGGCACGCCTTGGGCCTGTGCAGCGTCACGTCGGCCTCTGACGCCGCGGACTCGCCCCGCCCCCGTGCCACTCCCTCCCCCCAGCCTGAGTGAGCCGGAGCCCCCGAATCAGCTGCTCCTTTAACCCCGTCCTGTCTGAGCGAAGGGCAGACGCCCTCGGACGACATACACGCAGAAGCGGGGCCATGTCCAAAGCTGAACCCCAGGAGCTGTGCGAACAAAGAGGAGAGGGGGAGGTCTCTCCCAGCAGCCTCAGAAGTGGCTAATTAAAGCTCCACAATCAACTTGAAGTGCCCTGCATCTGTGGAAAAGCTGAATAGACAACGAATCAGCCCAAGTTGAGGAGGTGGACTTTGGGAGCAAGATATACCATTATTTTCCCCTTTTTTCTTTTTGTGAGTGTGTACTGCTGTGTGAGATTTTGTCTGTATAGCTTTGCTTTCACCATTTGTCCTAGGGTTAGACCGACCGTTTTTCTGTTTTTTTTTTTTTTTTTATAGAAATTTTTCTTCTTAATAATTATTTTTTATCTTAATAACTATATCCTACTTTATTTTGTCTTCGTCCTTTCTTCCCTCCTTCCGTCCTTCCTCCCTTCCTTCCTCCCTTCCTTCCTCTCTTCCTTCCTCTCCTCCTTCCTTCCTTCCTTTCTTACTTTCTTCCTTCCTTCCTTTCTTCCTTCCTTTCTTTCCTTCCTTCCTTTTCTTTCCTTTCTCTTTTTTCTCCCTTTTATTTTGAGCAGTGTGGATTAAAGGCTTTTGGCGTCCCAGCCAGGCAACAGAGCTGTGTCTCTGAGGTGGGAGAACCAACCTCAGGACACTGGTCCACAAGAGACCTCCCAGCTCCACGCAATATCAAACAGCAAAAATCTCCCAGAGGTCTCCATCTCAACACCAAGACCCAGCTTCACTCAAGGACCAGCAATGAAGAGTGCTGGACATGCTACCCCCAACAAAGAGTAAGACAGGTCTACAGCCCCATCCATTAGCAGAGAGGCTGCCTAAAATCATAATAAGGCTACCAACATCCCCAAACACACCAACAGACGTGGACCTGCCCACCAGAAAGAAAAGATCCAGCCTCATCCACCAGAACACAGGCACTAGTCCCCCCAACAAGGAAACCTACTCAACCCACTGAACCAACCTTAGCCACTGGGGACAGCCACCAAAAATAACGGGAACTACGAACCTGCAGCCTGCAAAAAGGAGACCCCAAACACAGTAAGATAAGCGAAATGAGAAGACAGAAAAACACACAGCAGATGAAGGAGGAAGATAAAAACACACCAGACCTAACAAATGAAGAGGAAATAGGCAGTCTACCTGAAAAAGAATTCAGAATAATGATAGTAAAGATGATTCAAAATCTTGGAAATAGAATAGACAAATTGCAAGAAACAGTTAACAAGGACCTAGAAGAAATAAAGAGGAAGCAAGCAGCGATGAGCAACACAATAAATGAAATGAAAAATACTCTAGATGGGATCAATAGCAGAACAACTGAGGCAAAAGGACGGATAAGTGACCTGGAAGATAAAATAGTGGAAATAACTACTGCAGAGCAGAAGAAAGAAAAAAGAATGAAAAGAACTGAGGACAGTCTCAGAGACCTCTGGGATAACATTAAATGCACCAACATTCAAATTATAGGGTTCCGAGAAGAAGAAGAGAAAAAGAAAGAGACTGAGAAAATATTTGAAGAGATTATAGTTGAAAACTTCCCTAATATAGGAAAGGAAACAGTCAATCAAGTCCAGGAAGCACAGAGAGTCCCATACAGGATAAACCCAAGGATAAACATGCCAAGACACATAATAATCCAACTGTCAAAAATTAAATACAAAGAAAACATACTAAAAGCAGCAAGGGAAAAACAACAAATAACACACAAGGGAATCCCCATAAGGTTAACATCTGATCTTTCAGCAGAAACTCTACAAGCCAGAAGGGAGTGGCAGGACATATTTAACGTGATGAAGGAAAAAAAACTACCACCAAGATTACTCTACCCAGCAAGGATCTCATTCAGATTTGATGGAGAAATTAAAACCTTTACAGACAGGCAAAAGCTGAGAGAGTTCAGCACCACCAAACCAGCTCTACAACAAATGCTAAAGGAACTTCTCTAGGCAAGAAACACAAGAGAAGGAAAAGACCCACAAGAACAACCCAAAACAATGAAGTAAATGGTAATAGGAACATACATATCCATAATTACCTTAAATGTAAATGGATTAAATGCTCCCACCAAAAGACACAGACTGGCTGAATGGATACAAAAACAAGACCCATATATATGCTGTCTACAAGAGACCCACTTCAAACCTAGGGACACATACAGACTGAAAGTAAGGGGATGGAAAAAGATATTCCATGCAAATGGAAATCAGAAGAAAGCTGGAGTAGCAATTCTCATATCAGACAAAATAGACTTTAAAATAAAAGCTATTACAAGAGACAAAGAAGGACACTACATAATGATCAAGGGATCGATCCATGAAGAAGATATAACAATTGTAAATATTTATGCACCCAACATATTGAGCACCTCAATACGTAAGGCAAATACTAACAGCCATAAAAGGGGAAATCAACAGTAAGACAATCATAGTAGGGGACTTTAACACCCCACTGTCACCAATGGACAGATCATCCAAAATGAAAATAAATAAGGAAACACAAGCTTTAAATGATACATTACACAAGATGGATTTACTTGATATTTGTAGGACATTCCATCCAAAAACAACAGAATACACATTTTTCTCAAGTGCTCATGGAACATTCTCCAGGATAGATCATATCTTGGGTCACAAATCTAGCCTTGGCAAATTTAAGAAAATTGAAATCGTATCAAGTATCTTTTCTGACCACAACGCTATGAGACTAGATATCAATTACAGGAAAAGAGATGTAAAAAATACAAACACATGGAGGCTAAACAATACACTACTCATAACCAAGTGATCACTGAAGAAATCAAAGAGGAAATCAAAAAGTACTTAGAAACAAACGACAATGGAGACATGATGACCCAAAACCTATGGGATACAGCAAAAGCAGTACTAAGAGGGAAGTTTATAGCAATACAATCATACCTTAAGAAACAGGAAACATCTCAAATAAACAACCTAACTTTGTACCTAAAGCAATTAGAGAAGGAAGAACAAAAACCCCCCAAATTTAGCAGAAGGAAAGAAATAATAAAGATCAGATCAGAAATAAATGAAAAAGAAATGAAGGAAACAATAGCAAAGAGCAATAAAAGTAAAAGCTGGTTCTTTGAGAAGATAAATAAAATTGATAAACCATTAGCCAGACTCATCAAGATAAAAAGGGAGAAGACTCAAATCAATAGCATTAGAAATGAAAAAGGAGATGTAACAACTGACACTGCAGAAATACAAAAGATTATTAGAGATTACTACAAGCAACTCTATGCCAATAAAATGGACAACCTGGAAGAAATGGACAAATTCTTAGAAATGCACAAGCTGCCAATACTGAACCAGGAAGAAATAGAAAATATGAACAGACCAATCACAAGCACTGAAATTGAAACTGTGATTCAAAATCTTCCAACAAACAAAAGCCCAGGACCAGATGGCTTCACAGGCGAATTCTATCAAACACTTAGAGAAGAGCTAACACCTATCCTTCTCAAACTCTTCCAAAAGATAGCAGAGGGAGGAACACTCCCAAACTCATTCTATGAGGCCACCATCACCCTGATACCAAAACCAGACAAAGACGTCACAAAGAAAGAAAACTACAGGCCAATATCACTGATGAACATAGATGCAAAAATCCTCAACAAAATATTAGCAAACAGAATCCAACAGCACATTAAAAGGATCATACACCATGATCAAGTGGGGTTTATCCCAGGAATGCAAGGATTCTTCAATATACGCAAATCAATCAACGTGATACACCATATCAACAAACTGAAGGAGAAAAACCATATGATCATCTCAATAGATGCAGAGAAAGCTTTTGACAAAATTCAACACTCATTTATGATAAAAACCCTGCAGAAAGTAGGCATACAGGGAACTTTCCTCAACATAATAAAGGCCATATATGACAAACCCACAGCTAGCATCGTTCTCAATGGTGAAAAACTGAAACCATTTCCACTAAGATCAGGAACAAGACAAGGTTGCCCAGTCTCACCACTCTTATTCAACATAGTTTTGGAAGTTCTAGCAACGGCAATCAGAGAAGAAAAAGAAATAAAAGGAATCCAAATAGGAAAAGAAGAAGTAAAGCTGTCACTGTTTGCAGATGACATGATACTATACATAGAGAATCCTAAGGATGCTACCAGAAAACTACTAGAGCTAATCAATGAATTTGGTAAAGTTGCAGGATACAAAATTAATGCACAGAAATCTCTGGCATTCTTATACACTAATGATGAAAAATCTGAGAGTGAAATTAAGAAAACACTCCCATTTACCATTGCAAGAAAAAGAATAAAATATCTAGGAATAAACCTACCTAAGGAGACAAAATACTTGTATGCAGAAAACTATAAGACACTAATGAAAGAAATTAAAGATGATACAAGTAGGTGGAGAAATATACCATGTTCTTGGATTGGAAGAATCAACATTGTGAAAATGACTCTACTACCCAAAGCAATCTACAGATTCAATGCAATCCCTATCAAATTACCATTGGCATTTTTTACAGAACTAGAACAAAAAATTTCACAATTTGTATGGAAACACAAAAGACCCCGAATAGCCAAAGCAATCTTGAGAACGAAAAATGGAGCTGGAGGAATCAGGCTCCCTGACTTCAGACTATACTACAAGGCTACAGTAATCAAGACAGTATGGTACTGGCACAAAAACAGAAATATAGATCAATGGAACAGGATAGAAAGCCCAGAGATAAACCCACACACATATGGTCACCTTATCTTTGTTAAAGGAGGGAAGGATATACAGTGGATAAAAGGCAGCCTCTTCAATAAGTGGTGCTGGGAAAACTGGACAGCTACCTGTAAAAGTCTGAATTTAGAACACTCCCTAACACCACACACAAAAATAAACTCAAAATGGGTTAAAGACCTACATGTAAGGCCAGACACTATCAAACTCTTAGAGGAAAACATAGGCAGGACACTCTATGACATAAATCACAGCAAGATCCTTTTTAACCCATCTCCTAGAGAAATGGAAATAAAAACAAAAATAAACAAATGGGATCTAATGAAACTTAAAAGCTTTTGCACAGCAAAGGATACCATAAACAAGACCAAAAGACAACCCTCAGAATGGGAGAAAATATTTGCAAATGAAGCAACTGACAAAGGATTAACCTCCAAAATTTATAAGCAACTCATGCAGCTCAATAACAAAAAAACAAACAACTCAATCCAAAAATGGGCAGAAGAACTAAATAGACATTTCTCCAAAGAAGATATACAGATTGCTAAAAAACACATGAAAGAATGCTCAACATCATTAATCTTTAGAAAAATGCAAATCAAAACTACAATGAGATATCCTCTCACACCGGTCAGATTGGCCATCATCAAAAACTCTAGAAACAATAAATGCTGGAGAGGGTGTGGAGAAAAGGGAA
Organism: Kogia breviceps; assembly: GCF_026419965.1. Lineage (NCBI taxonomy): Eukaryota > Metazoa > Chordata > Mammalia > Artiodactyla > Physeteridae > Kogia > Kogia breviceps. Next base: position 33,877,615 of record NC_081318.1, on the reverse strand, counting down.
CCCTCTTGCACTGCTGGTGGGAATGTAAATTGATACAGCCACTATGGAGAACAGTATGGCGGTTCCTTAAAAAACTAAAAATAGAACTACCATACGACCCAGCAATCCCACTACTGGGCATATACCCTGAGAAAACCATAATTCAAAAAGAGTCATGTACCAAAATGTTCATTGCAGCTCTATGATAGCCAGGACATGGAAGCAACCTAAGTGTCCATCAACAGATGAATGGATAAAGAAGATGTGGCACATATATACAATGGAATATTACTCAGCCATAAAAAGAAATGAAACTGAGTTATTTGTAATGAGGTGGATAGACCTGGAGTCTGTCATACAGAGTGAAGTAAGTCAGAGGGAGAAAAACAAATACCGGATGCTAACACATGTATATGGACTCTAAGAAAAAAAAAAAATGTCATGAAGAGATTAGTGGTAGGACGGGAATAAAACACAGATTTACTAGAGCATGGACTTAAGGATATGGGGAGGGGGAAGGGTAAGCTCTGATGAAGTGAGAGAGTGGCAGGGACATATATACACTACCAAATGTAAATTAGATAGCTAGTGGGAAGCTGCAGCATAGCACAGGGAGATCACCTCTGTGCTTTGTGACCACCTAGAGCGGTGGGATAGGGAGGGTGGGAGAGAGGGTGATGCAAGAGGGAAGAGATATGGGAACATATGTATATGTATAACTGATTCACTTTGTTGCAAAGGAAAAACTAACACACTATTGTAAAACAGTTATACTCCAATAAAGATGTTTAAAAAAGAATTACAGACCATCAAACATATAGGAGTTCATCCCACTAAAATACTAACACTGAAACTTATCTAGATTTCTACTATTTCACTAGCACATTAGCAAGAGTAGTATTTGCAAACTTTCAATATATCTTTTAACACTGCATTTAGGTTTTATTCCATCAAAGTTATTATGTCCTTAACAAGAAGTGTACTAGTCATGAGAGCTGTGGAACACGTGTAGAATCAGTATAAATATACAATTGCATTAGTAGTACTTTTTCAGTTCTAAAATGCTCTCATCTACTTCAGTGAACTTTACAAACATCAACTCATCAATCCACAATGTCAGCAGAAGTGCATGACTTAAAGTTGCTCCGTGAGAAATGGAGAATCAAATGACTTTTGCAAGTTTTACTGTCCCCAACAAATCAGTTTTGAAGAGCACGAAGTCTCTAGAAACCTTTAAGGCATTAATATAATTTAATTCTTCTATGATGCCAAGGGCTTCAAGAATTCTCTAGAGCTTATGTTTCATCTCGGCATACACCAGAGAATTAAACAAAGAATCGGCTCTTCTAAAAATTATGAAGTAGGCAAAATTTGTCTTTAACATGCAATCTCTATGTCTTTTTCCCTTTTGCCAGACAGGTGCCATGATCCCTTATCATCTCCCCACTTTGTCACTATTTAAAACTATTTTTAGGAAACTCTCTAATTAATTCATTATGTACTTTATTCGCCAAGGTATAAATGCCTAATAAGACTTAAAACATTCTCCTTCCCCAAAGCATTTGCATTTGGAAGGTAATAAATCCTTAAGGTAAAGACGGAAGATATACTTAAAATTGGGAAGGGAAAATTATATATAAAATTCCAGAAATCAGAAATATTCCATGGAGGCTACCATCTAACCTGTACTCAGACAAGACAATGTATTTATTTTCCGTAAAATAAGTAAAAGTATAAAGCTTCTTCCTTTGTAATATTAGGAAGTTCCAAATGAGAAGCATCTCCCATGATTGACACTGCAGCTCCCTAGAGATTGGGAAAATTATAATTCTTTTGCAGTCTGCCAAAATTGTACAGTTGTTCTCTGCTAGACAGGGGAGGACAGGATATGCTGTGGTAACAAAAACCTTCAAAAAATACAGAGTGTTAAAAACAAAACGTTATTTTATACTCTATAGGTCCAGTGTGGATTGCGGGGGGTGGGGGGAGGGAGGCTCTCTTCCACACAGTTACTCAAGAACCCAGGATAATGGAGGCTCCATCTCCACATACGCTTTCAACACCAATGAGGCAGGCAAACAGGATGCAATGAACCATATGCAGGTTCTTAAAGCTTCTGTAGGAAATGACACTTGTCACTTCTGTTTGTCATTCATTGGCCAAAGCTATCAATGACCATGTCTACTTCAAAGGAAATTAACCTGCATAATCCTTCCATATGTTGAGAGAACTGGGGTATTTGTCATTAGGATCAATGACTATAAAACTCTCCTAATAGCCTTTAACTTATCAACTTTTCCCAAGGGAATCGCTCTTTAGTAAAGTTTAGTTCTTCTGTATTGTCACCTAAGAAACAAATTCAGTCCATGCAATAATAAGCTATGAACTTTATTCTGAAACTCATTTTAAATACAAATAGGAAGAGGGAGTAGGTACAGGAATAAGGCAGGGAGTAGATTGACAGAGAGATGATGATGATAATTTTGAGTACCATGATTTGGGGAGATAAAAACTAAGATAAAAGAAAAGTTCTCTGTATGAGTATATGTGTGTTTATCAGTATTATTATTTTTGTTCTTAAGATCTATGCCAGGGCTTCCCTGGTGGCGCAGTGGTTGAGAGTCCGCCTGCCGATGCGGGAGACGCGGGTTCGTGCCCTGGTCCGGGAGGATCCCATATGCCGCGGAGCAACTAAGCCCGTGAGCCATGGCCGCTGGGCCTGCGTGTCCGGAGCCTGTGCTCCGCAACGGGAGAGGCCACAACAGTGAGAGGCCCGCATACCACAAAAAAAAAAAAAAAAAAAAAAAAAAGATCTATGCCAAAAATGCTTTCTGGAATCCTCAAGGAGGGAATTGTCATCTTTCAAAGAAGTATAAAAATATGAAACACTTCACAAATTCATAGTTTGCTATAAGCAAACATGAAGTTTCCCTGAGGAAACTATAATAATTATAACAGCATAATAATTTTTAAAGGTATAGAATCTGGAAAGGTAATAAGATCAGAGACAGAGAAAGAATAAGTGTAGAAATGTGTTTCCTATTTCTATTTTGAGGGTTTTAAAAGTTCCTTTAGAGGTTTAAAAAAAATGCCCATGCACACCAAAGAATCATCAAAGTATACTTCTTGTTTTAATCTATAATTTTTGGTTGACATTTTTAACTACGATAAAACTAGACTCTGACAAAGTAAAATAAGAAGAAATAGAAGGGGGAAGAGGGGAGTAAGATTGTCTTGTTCCTCAAGTAAGATAGGAAGTAATATGCAATAATCTACAAAGTCTAGGTGTGACCTAGACAAAGAGAGTAGAATAAAGCAAGGTATAAATGTTCTTCTGGGGATAATTCATACTCTTGGTGACAAGAAATGCCAGTGGTATTTAAATTCACTTTGGTCAGTAGGTGCATCATGATGTGGGAATAAAAGAAAGGAAAATGGGGCTCATAGGACTTCAATAAAGGTGTCAACAAATGCCAGGAAAATGATAGCACTGGCAGGGATAGTCTTTGTTTAATTGATAATGTTTTAGTAATTAGTCAACATGATTTGTTTTTATTCCCTACTTTTTAAAAAAAAATGTATACAGATGGTCTCCAACTTACAATGGTTCAACTTATGGTTTTTTGACTTTACAATGGTGCAAAAGCAATACGAATTCAGCAGAAATCATGCATCAAATTTTGAATTTGGATCTTTTCCTGGGCTAGCCATATGCGGTAAGATGCTCTCTCCCCATGCTGGCAGCATCAGTGAGCCGCAGAGCCCAGTCAGCCACATGATCACAAGGATAAACAATAGATACAATCACAACCATTCTGTTTTTCACTTTCAGTGCAGTATTCAATAAATAACATGTGATATTCAACACTTTAATAGGCTTTGAGTTAGGTGATCTTGCCTATCTATAGGCTAATGTAAGTGTTCTGAGCACATTTAAGGTAGGCTAGGCTAGGCTATGATGTCTAGTAAGTTAGGTGTATTAAATACATTTTCGACTTACGATATTTTCAACATACAATGGGTTTATTGGGACGTAACCCCATCGTAAGTTGAGGAAGACATGTACATACAGAGAGAGAAAGGGCATTAATATTTTCTATTAATAAAATTTTTCACCTCATTTGGACTCAGAAGAGAGAGGCCAAACTAAATTCACAAATCAGCTTTGGAAATATCTTTTCATTTCAATTTTTACAGGGCACATAAAATAGAAATTACAAATAGAAAGACCTGATACTTTAATATTATTTTTGTTTTACAATTGCATTTTAAGTACTCCATTTTTATTTATTTTCTTTCCCCATATTAAGAATTTATTTTAATGCTTAAATTGCACAGTGTCGGTATGGTCAACTTTGAGTTCCTGGGTTAATGACATCAAACCTGGCAAGCACAAACGTGCAGCCACATATTCACAACACAGAGCCACTGACATCATGGCCAATGAAAACCATCCTACACTTTCTAAATCAAATTCCCATTCCCACCTTTGCCATTCGGGACTTATCTGATATGGGTTAACACAGATTTGCCAGAATCCTTGCATGGTTCTTGCATTTGTAGGAACTGTGATTCTTATGCCAGATATTAAAGAATTAACATTGGATTATTCACTTTCATTTTGTCAGAGTTCAAATGTTAGGATAAATTAAATACACTGCCATGGCTTAGGAAATTTAAAATGGAACACATTCTTTTTAGGTAGAGGTTTCCCTCAAGGAAATGTTAAGACTTAATTTCCCAGGATACTTAGTTAATGTAACTTGAGTATCGTAACTTGAGTATCTATCTCCTGTTGTGACACTGAAATGAGAAGGATCTGTCAAATATACTGAAATATTTCTTGAAACATAAATAACTGGGTGTATCTAGACTAGCATGTAAACATACTAATTACACTGGGTATAAGCTATGTGAATTGCCTTATCTTTCAATATAACATTTGTATTTATTGCATTTCCCATATGGTAATGCTTCCTTTCGTTTTGCTATCAACTAATGAGGGCAAAATAGAACAAATATATATATATATATATATATATATATATATATATATACATATCCAACTAAACTGCTAGAGAAGGTCGGCCAAGTATTACAAAATATAAGCACAACTCTATTCAGATATCAGTTCTAGATTCAAGTAACTTGGGGCATGTGTGTCATGTGCCAGGAGCTGTGCTAGATGCTTTCACTTGAATATGAAATGTAGTGATTTAAAAGTTTTTTAAAAGGTAACATACTTCAGAAATTAAAAAGTTAGAATATTGGAAAATTCAACCCGTTGAAAACTTCCTATGTTAAATAAGAGAAAAAGAGAGCTGGTAAGTGGCAGTGACCATGCTGATATATCTGAAAATCTATAACAAGTAATAGTGTGCTCAGAAGTGATTCTTTTCTCATGTGTATGGATCTTGCTAATTATGTAGAAAACTATACTTCATTTTCTGGTTTCAACTCAAAGCAGGCAGAGCTGAGTTTTGAAAAACCCAGGGATTTCAGAGGTCCTATGCTCCCTGTGTTGGATGATAGCTCTGAAACAAAGAACACACACACACACACACACACACACACACACACACTCACACACACACACACACGCACAAAAATAATATGGCAAAGCTTCACAATCAGCCAGTTCCTGAAACAAGGGACAAAAGATGCATCTCTCACACCATATACAGACCTACAACTGTTCACCTTCTGCTGGCAAGCTGATATAAAGCTACAGATCAGTTATTAGAGAAAAACAACAAGTGCGACATGGGAAAAACAATAGTGAAAGTGATGCCTAGTAAGCTTCACTTTAAAGAAAAGGAAATAAAGGTAAAAGTATCAGATGCAATCGTTAGATTTTAGATGTCTATACTATCAAGTCACAGAATATAGGTAGCAAAGTGAAAAATGACATTTTAGCACAACGAGATGAATGCAAACCCACAGGTACCACTGATAGCTGGTAGAATGGCATTCTTTTCTAGAACAGAGTCACAGAAGAACATGCTTGGCTTTAAAAAATGTACGATATACATATACATTGTGGAATGATCACCATGATCAAAATAATTAACATATCCATCACCTCACTTAGTTAACTCTTTTTTTAAATGCTGAGAACACTTTTCTACTCTCAGCAAATTTCAAGTATGTAACACCATATTATTAACTATAGTCTCGTTGAAAGCAGAACTTTGTAGTTAAAATGGACAAACAAGTTCGTTATTAATTTGTTAATATTTCATCCTTATAGGAATATTAAACTTAATTATGGATGTAATAAGTAATCCAGAATGGCTTTCTATTAAATGAAATTGCTGCAAAAAGATTTGGAAGCTGGAACTAAACATTAAAAAGAAAATTATCCATGCCTGAATCCAACAGAATGCAGGACTCATTCAGGAATCAGGCAGGGATGATGGGGAAAAATGAATAAGTCAATATCTAGGTCAATATGCCTCTTCTCCTTCTAAGTTCCATTAATAAATCTCATTAATTCAACATGGAAATAGCTGAATAAAGCTCAAAATTATAAATTTGAATAACATATTTGGGCTTCTCTTAAACCTAAAGGCTCAAATTTTCCAGAAATAGAAAATAAACTTCCCTTACATTGAGAGAGAGGGCTATAATATGAGATCACAAATATATGTACTTTTGTTGTAAAAACTTGAATCTTTTGACTGGTTAACTCAAACTGCCTTGACTTCTCATGTTTATGCAAAACAGATTTTTGGGAGAAAAAAAGAAAGGTACTGTAACATCAGAGGAAATCATCAAAGAACTAGTGGCAACATCTTAAGGCTTTTATCAAAGCAGTGAGGGAATGCATTAAAGCAACAATATCTGAAGCTTACATGTGATGGGACTACTAAATTTAATAGTGTATCTTATGAACATATGTGGATATAATGATTTTTGTTAGAATACCTCATTCTGAAGGACTTTCTTCTGAGTAAGAGAACATTATTCTCTCAAGACAATTCAGAAAAAAAAAATCCACCAATATTTCATTAATAATAGATATCTCACACTCTACAGAGGGCCAAAGTTTTTGAAAACTATATGTACTGTAAGTGAAGGTTATACAAGGGGGAATAAGCTTATGAATGGAAAAAGTCATTTAAATTGTTAAAACTGTCATAGTATCAATATGTAAGGGTTTAAGTAAAAATAAGGGGCTCTCACCTAGTAAATCTTGCTGAACAAACTATGATTAAATTTGAGATTTCTATTTACATTAATCAAAATGTGTTAAAAGTAAACCATTTCTTATTTTCAAAGAGAAAGTATCAAAAACAGTATATAGTTTTACCTGCAAATAATAGTTAAGAACAAAAAGGAAAGGAAACCCATATGAAAATGCATGTTTTAGTATTTAACAGAGTATGACCATTTGAGATGCTTTACCTAAAAAATGTCATGAGAGGTCACCAATGGGTTTACTCATACCCTGACAAATCCAAGGTCAACTTCTTATGCATATTCAGTCTACGTAGGGCTTGAAATGAACTAAACACTACTGAATTCTTTGATTAATGAAGTAGAATATATGGGTGGGAATCGTGACACTATGAAAGAAAACTCTTCTGGGTGCTAACTGTGGCCTTCCTGTGAATGTGAACTACAAAACCACTAGTATCCAATTTCGGGACCCTAAGCTGCCTAATAATGCTTAGTTATTTTCTCAAAAATAAAAAGGTAATCTACAATCTCTAAAAGTATATCATTTAAATTTTTGGCAGAATTAGAATCTAAGTCTTCCAACGTGAACGATGTTAAATTTTACTCAGAAGTGGTAAACTTGGGCCTCTGAACATTAAACAAACAAGTGACTTGCCCCAAAGGAGACAGGAGTAGGATTCATTAAGAATTCTAAAGTATTTCTACACATATTCTCCATCATGGTCAGAACAAGTCTTATGGGATATCATGCAGTATGATAATGTTACTGTCTTCTAACTGATATTTTAAGGTATTTGTACAACGTCTATTTAATGAGAATAGGCATTTGCTCTTAATTAGTACTAATCGTGTAGCTCTTATATTCAAAATAAGAGATTTATTACATGCTCTGAACATAAAATTTAAATTATTTAGAATATTTTTTCCTTTCACAGTGTTATAGTTACCAAGAATAGATAAACTGACCTACACTTACTTTGTTATAAAATCTTATTAGAGGGGCTTCCCTGGTGGCGCAGTGGTTAAGAACCTGCCTGCCAATGCAGGCGATACGGGTTCGAGCCCTGGTCCGGGAAGATCCCACATGCCATGGAGCAACTAATCCCGTGTGACACAATTACTGAGCCTGCCCTCTACAGCCCGCGAGCCACAACTACTGAGCCCACGTGCTGCAACTACTGAAGCCCACACGGCCTAGAGCCCGTGCTCTGCAACAAGAGAAGTCACCGCAATGAGAAGCCTACACAGTGCAACTAAGAGTAGCCCCCGCTCACAACAACTAGAGAAAGTCCGCGTGCAGCAATGAAGACACAATGCAACCAAATATAACTAATTAATTAATTAATTAAAAAAATCTTATTAGAACATAAGTTTATTTTCCTCTGGCTACTGTATCAGCAAAATGTCCTTCAAGTCCTTTAGTGTTTGTTTTCTCGGATTTTTTGAGCAACCACTTGGGAAGCATATTTAAGGGTCTAACTGTTAGGTAATAAAATGAATCACGGGTTTCTGGTAAAGAGCCAGATGCTGAATGTTATTCTCTTCTTCAGTATTTTGACTGCCTACACCTGCTGATTCCAGGCAACTGACAACTTCCCATTCTCAGGCTCTGAGACATGATCTGTAGTTCTACCTGGAACCTACCTGTGTAAGATCTAAAACACTTGATTGGGACAAGCAGCACCCGTGAAGAAGTTTCTCTTTTCCAAATTTGTTTACACTGAGCAGCACTGTCTACTTCAGTGGAAGGGAGACCAAATTCAATTTTTCCAGTTATGTAAGGAATTGCATGGGCAAAACCTGAGTAAACTAGCACCCCATATCCAAAGAACCCCAGTGTTGTTGCAGTGCTGCCTAAAAATTGGCACCATGTGATGTTACAAAGTTGGCCAGATCCTTAATCCAACATGACTATCAAAAAGAAAAGAAATAGGCTTATAGTTATTTATGTGAAAAATATCTTTTCCTTGTTTCATACCATAAGTTCAAAGAGGGCAAAAGCTTTTTCAGTTTAATCACCATTGTACCCCACTACAAAACTTTGTGCACAATATATATACTAGTGTTTAATAGCTCTCTGTGGAATGAATGAAATTGACAGATATTTGGTATTGATTATACTCCCCATAATTTAAATGCAGCCAAAGTCATCCATTTTTGTTTCAGAAACATGTATGTCAAAAAAAAAAAAGGCAAATCATCTGGGGCAAAATCACACTGTACTTTACATTTCAGAAGTTGTGAAAAACTATACTCATATACATAGACCATAATACCTGCAAGAAAAATGAGCTAGAATACAATCCTTTGAATTCATGCCTTGGAAGCTTATGAAGAAGACCCTTTCTTAGAAACAAAAACAAAATAGAAACAAAAGCGGTGAACACTTATAAAGCATTTATAATATCTCAGTAACCACACTAAAACTGCACAAATATGAAAAACAGTGGAACAATTCTATGAGGAGGTACTATTATAATCCCCATACTACAGATGAGAAAACTGAGGCATAGAGTTCAAGTAAGTGACCAAAGTCATACTAGAGGCAAAATACAAGCTCAGGAAGTCTGGCTCAGGTTGAATTTTTACATTATACAACATCATTACTAAATGATGAGATTCTTTGGGTATCTCAAACTAAATTCATATAAGTAGTCCAAAAGGAATTACTTTTCTACAAAACTGGGGCAAATAGTATGTTTTATATTAATACATGTCTAATGACGTTTAAGCCCATAGCATTTTATATTCAGCAGCATGTGTTTGTATATTTACCTACATTAGCATAGTCTGGAGGAGGAGAAACAGAAAAAGGAGCAGTATGGATAATAGTAAAAATAGCTACAAACATTTATTGAATATTTACTATACACCAGACACAGCGGTCAGCACTTTCCAGGCATTATTGGTTTAATTCTCTTCCCAAATTTTGATAGATGATACTATTTGTTTCATCTACTTTTCCAAATTATAAAACTAAAGATTGGATAAAATAACTTTGGGGTACATCAGGTGCTCTTCAGAGCTTCACGCAAAGGATGTGAGGTGTGAGAGGAAGAGTGGAGCCAAGTGCTTTGTCCTGAGGAATTGTAAGGCTGGAGCTGCCATTTCCTGAGATGAGATAATCTACTGGAAAATTTAGCAGTGTGGTTTTGGATGTGTTAACTTTGAGGTGTCTATTAGACATCCATCCAAATGCAAACACCCACGAAGGGAGGAGATGCAGTGCACAAATGGGGGGACTGGTCAAGGTAGGGGCACAGAGAGTCCATTCAGAGTGAAAGGAGGGAAGCCAAAGGGTGGACAGACTCCAAGAGGCTGGGAAACATGGCTGTGAGTTTTTGGAAGTTCTTTTCTGATGGCTCACACTTCCTCAGTGAAGTACAATGTAAGAATGAGGAGAGGCATTCAAGGTTGGTGAGAAAGGAGACATGTGAAACAGAGATAGAATGAATCTTGGACATGTAATTGGATTTCTGGGGAGCAGTAAGGGACAATTTGATGTTCACAATTATTAATTTAAACTGAAACCAGACAGCCTGTTTTCTTTGCGATTTTTCCCTCTACTTTCTATGTTCATGTACAGAGTACAGTTGAATTTTAATAGGATTTAGGTTTTGCCAGACAAGAAAAGTGAAGGAAGAGATGGACAAAGGATTTGAGAGTGTGAATTAGGGCATTTTGATGTTGCCAATGGTAATAATGTTAATGATGATAATGATAACAAAAGCTAAATTTATAGTGCAAACTTTGTTCCAGGAGGGAACTGTTCAAAGCACATTACATAAATTATTTATTCTTCACAATAGTCTTATGTGGCATGTTTAACTATTAGTATTGCCATTTTATAGATGAGTAAACTGAGGCAGAATGACTAAGTAAATTATTGAAAGTTATAGATAGTAAATGGTGAAGGCAGGATTTAAGTCCTTTAATTCCAGGTAGTCTGGCTCCATATAATAATTCCATACTGCCATGAACAACTGTGGAATCCATCAAATAAGGAGTGAATTAAGAACATGAAGAATGGAATGGTAGAAGGATCAGTGGACTGTAGGTTCTAGTGGAGTAAAAAAGAACAAATACTACAGCTGTGGATTTTCAATGATGTACAATAAAAAAATCAGAAGTGTTAGCTGGAGAGCGGAATTCTTGGAATTAAAGATCATGAGGGAAATGCATATATTTGGAATGATGAGGTCTAGAATATAATAATTAATGTAGAAGGGTGGTTAACATAATAGAGAAAGATCACTGGAGGAAAAGAGGTTAAGGAAGTAAGAGACCAAAGTACTGGAGACATTATCTGCAGGAAAATTGATATCACCAAGACAGAACAATTTGAAGGGAGAATGACATAGATCCAGGGGCTAAAATGTTGAGGGAATAAGGGGATTGCCATTAAAATGGTGACTGATGGATAGGGTTGCCAGATTTAGCAAATAAAAATATAAGATGCACAGATATATTTTAATTTCAGATAAGAAAAATAAATTTTCTTTGAGTATGTCCAAATATTGTATGGGACATATACATACCAAATAATAATGTGTTGTTCACCTGAAACTCAAATGTAGACCTGGGCACCCTATATTTTATCTGGCAACCTTACTAATGGAGCCAGCATCTGAATTCAGATTTTTCCAACTCACAGATTTAGTTCCTAAACTTGATAACAAATCTTTATTGCTAGTATTAATTTAAGCAAATAAAGTAATGAATAAATCTTATCAAGTCAAAAATTATACTCCTAGTTTGCTAAACTAGAGTAAATGCATTTCATGGTCTTAAACATGATATTCATATGAATATATAAGCGTATATGGCATTTTATGAAAGCAAAAGCATTTTGAAAGCATAAACTGTGGTCTAAAATTTTTATCACTAGTTATATGTGTAGTAAGATATCAGTGGGTAGGCTCCCTGATCATCCCTGTTGTTAACAGAGCTTAGAGAATAAGTTCAATTATGATGACAGGAAAATAGCGATGCATCATCATAAATTATCTTTCATCTTTGACATAAATGGGAAAAGATTCCTTTCAGTAATTCCATAGTTATATTTAAAACAATTTAGCATTGTGCTTGAAGTTATGCTTTTAAAAGCAATAGGCCCCACAGTTTGCAATCAATGCTATAGTAATCTCTGCCATTTAAATGTGGTTTTTTTGTGGGGTTTTTGGTTATTTTTTTTGCTTTTTCCAGTGCTATTTCACACTATCTCATCTTTAATTTAAATTCTTTTTGAATGATGTAGACAAAATCAAGATCAAGAAAGACAGTAAAACATGTGTGTAAAAGAAGAATAGAAATCTAAATTCAAAATAAATTAAATATACAAATATTTTCTGATATTACTTACATAGTGATTTTACAATCTACTAGGAGTCTTTTAATGTTCTCATACTATGGGCTTTTCCTGAAAAATATATAAGTAACATATGAAACATACATGGATTATATACTGCAAAAATATTTGTAATACATATTTTATAAAATTAATATCAAAAAATATTTAAAGAGGTCTTAAATGTACATAAAATGTTGATTTTTCAAAGAAATTTTACATGCAACATTCCAATGATTTCACAAGTCTTTGAAGAAGATACTGTATCTGTAATAATATCTTTTTTGCAAGTAAGACAATCAAGAATAAACAGAAAACAAAGTGTGACACACTGATCAATGGCAAGTTTCATTCAAGGACCAGATACTCTTATTATTGGTTCTATGATCTTTGTACTCTGATAACCTACATCGTCAGATGCTCCTACTTGATGCATACTGTACCATATTTTTTCTGGTTTTATTGATATTATAATTATCAGCTATTACAGATCAATTTATAATTATTGATAGCACATTGTTGAAATCTCACTAAAACCTTAATAAAAATATTAAGAAAGCATAAACTAGATGTTACTACACCTGACCAACACAGAGTAACTGGGGCCAAATCTACGTTCCTAACAAAAACAACCAAAAAACAGACAAAATATTTGAAACACTAGCTTTCAAGAGACTGGGCATCAGTCAATAAAAGAAAATGATCCCTGAGAGACAGAAAACATTCAGGAGAAAAAGTGAGCTCAATGATTTCCCTAGCTTACTGCCATGAGAGAGTTTGAGGCTGCGGTACACAATAAGTCAACCCAGGCAGAAGCTGGCAGACTCTGAGTGGAGGAGATCTGAAAATATGGGGAAACCAAGGTGGCTAGAGTTCCAAATATACTGGAGAAGAAAGAGTTGCACAGAGAGAGAACTCCAGATATCTGTAGGCAGTTCTCTCAAAGCATTCAGCTAAGTACTGATTAGTACATTCTTGTATGAAAATACCCCAAACCAGAAAAAGAACCACTTGAAATGATTAGAGGTAAATGCTGAGAACCATAGTGAAAAGCATATGACTCATAGATATGGGGTAAGAGAACACAGAAGGATCCTGCCTCAATTATGAGGATAATTATAGCCCTAAATCTAGCACTGCTCTGCTCCCATTTAAAAGAAATCTTGGGCTTCCCTGGTGGCGCAGTGGTTGAGGGTCCGCCTGCCGATGCAGGGGACACAGGTTCGTGTCCTGGTCTGGGAAGATCCCACATGCCGCGGAGCGGCTGGGCCCGTGAGCCACGGCCGCTGAGCCTGCGCGTCCGGAGCCTGTGCTCCGCAACGGGAGAGGCCACAACAGTGAGAGGCCCACGTACCGGAAAGACAAACAAACAAACAAACAAAATATAAGCAGCAAAATTCAAACTCTTTCCAAGTAACTAAATTGTGTCCCAAAACAAAGTTTAAAAACATTTATAAGAATACAAAAATATCCAGCATCCAATAAAATAAAATTCATGATGTCTGACATCCAATAAAAAACTATCAAACATGCAAAGAAACAAGGAAACCCAGCCCATAATGGAGATAAAAATCAATCAGTCAATAAACCAATAAAAACCGACACAGATGTTATGAATTAGAAGAAAATGACATTAAAACATTATAATTGTATTGCATATGATATGTTTGAAAAATTATGTAAAGACATATAAGATATAAAAAGGACTCAGTTGAACTTCTAGGGATAAAAACTACAATGTGTGAGATGCAAAATGTGCCAGATGGGAATAACAGCAGATTAGATACTGCTGCAAAAAAAGAAAAAAAAAAAATTAGTATACTTAAAGTCATAACAAAATAAACTATCCAAAATGAAACACAGAGTAAAATAAGAATAATAAGAACAAAAATGAACAGAGTACCAGCTAGCTATGGGACAACTTCTTGTAGCCTAAAATATGTGTAATTGTAGTTCCCAGAGTTAGGAAAGAGAGAGAGATAGGAAAAAAAAAAAAAAAATGGATGAAATGGTAGCCCAAAACTCTTCAAATACGGTAAAAACGATAAACCCATATAAACGCAAGAAGCTCAATGAAATAACTCCAAGCCCTAAACATCATGGCATACCATTACTAAATTGTTCAAAGGCAGTGATAAAAACGAAATCTTAAAAGTAGCCAGAGAAAACATGTTATGTACAGAGGAACAAAAATAAGGATGACAGCAGATTTTTGTCACTGAAGATAGTGAAATAGCATCATTAAGGTGCTGAAAGATAAAAATCGTAAACCTAGATTTCTAAACTCAACAAAAACATCTTTTGAAAATGAAGGTGAAATACTTTTCCAGACATACAAAATATGAAAGCATTCAACACCAGCAGACCCATACTATCAGAAATGTTAAAGAAAGAAGACTAGAAATAGTAATTTATGGGTACATATTTACGAATTTTTCTTATTATTTAAATCTCTCTAAAATATAATTGACTAAACAAAATTAATAATAATGCAGTGTGAGGTTTATAACATAAAAATAAAATTAACAAAAAATAACACAAAAGCTGGGAGAAAAGAAATGGAAATATACTATTTTGAGGTTCTTCACTATACATAAAGAGTTATATCACTTGAGGGAAAACTGTGTGAAGTCAAAGACATAGCTATAAACCCTAAAGTAGTCACTGAAATAAATAAAAAGTTATAGAGAATAAGCCAACAGAAGAGATAAAGTGCAATCATAAGCAGTATTTGTTTAATTTGACTAATCCAAAATGAGGCAGAAAAAGAGGAAAGGAGAACAAGGAATAGATGGAAAAAATAAAAAACAAATAATAATAGTTTTAAACCACTCAAATTAATAATCACATTGAATGTCTTATTACCCTAATTAAAAGGCAAAGATTGTAGGACTGTATTTTTTTTAAAGGAGCAAGACCCAACTATATGCTTCCTACAAGAAATTCCCTTTAAATATACAGTAAGAAGTAGTTTTAAAATGAAAGGGTGGAAAAAGCTATATCCTTACCAACACTAATCAAAAGAAAGTTGGAGTGACTGTATTAATATCAGTTAAAGTAGCTTATTCAGCAATGAATATTAGTAGGGATAAAGATGGTAATTTTATAATAATGAAACTGTCAATTCATTTAAACCAAAATAATGATTTTAAACAATTATGCACCTAATAAAAAAGCTTCAAAGTATATGAAGCAAAAACTGATGGAACTACAATGAGAAATAAAAAATTTTACAATTTTAGTTAGAAATTTTAATAACCTTCTTTTAATAACAGAAGATGGTAAATCAGAATATAGAAGATGTAAGCAAGATGTTGGATTATCAACCAACTTGTCCTAATTGATATTTACAGAACATTCCACCCAGCAACAACAAATACACATTATTTTTACATTCACATGGAAAATTTACCTAGATAACATATTATGGGCAATAAATAAATATGAATAAATATAACAGAAATCATGTCATGCAAAGTATGGTTCTCTGCATAGTGTAATTAAATTGGAAATCAAAACAGAAAGCCTTATGGAAAATCTCCAAATATCTGGAACAAAGTAATATGCTTCTAAATAACTCATGATCAGAAAAGAAATCAAAAGGGAAGTTAGAAAGTATTTTGAAATGAATAAAAATAAAAACAAAACAATGTGAGCTAAATAAATGGATGAAGTACTAATGAAGCAGTACTTGAGGATGCATCTTTAGCACTAAATGACTATATTTAAAAAGAAAGGTCTCATATCAAACCTCAGCTTCTACCTTAAGAAAGTAGAAAAAGGAAACAAATTACAAATTAAGTAAAAAAAGAAAGGAAATAATAAAGATCAGGGTGACAATCGATAAAATAAAAAATAAAGAAATCAATGAAACCAAAAGCTGTTCTTTGAGAAAATCAATAAAATTGATAAAACTCTAGCCATACTGATCCAAAAAGAGAGTAAAAAAGAGAAAACACAAATCACTCAATAAGGAATGAAAGAGATGATATCACTACAGATACTACAGGTACTTGAAAAGATGATCAATGTATATTACAAATAACGCTATTCCAAGAAACCCTCAAAACTTTAAAAAAATTAAATGGACAAATTTGTTAAAAGGCACAAACAAGACTTCAAGAAGACATGGATAACCTGAATAGCCTACGTCTATCCAAAAAAATGGAATATGAAGTTAACATTCTTACCAAAAAGAAAAATCCAAAATCAGATAGCTTCACTGATGAATTCTACCAAACTTTTATGGATAAATAATTTCAACTCTACACAAACTTTTCTAGACAACTGAAAAGGTGGGAATCCTTTCTCACTTATTCTATGAGGTCAGTATTACCTTGAATCAAAACCAGAAGTTACGAAACAAGAAAACTACATATCAATATCCTTCATGAACACAAATGCAGGAATTTTAAACAAAGCTTTTGCAAATATAATCCAACAATATATCAAGTGAAAGAAATAATCATTATTCAGTGGAGTTCATCCTACAAACACAAGGTTGGTTTAACATTCAAATCTTAATATATGTAATTTGCCTTATTAACATAATTTAAAAGATAAATGATACAATCATCTCAGAAGACATTAAAAAAAGCATTTGACAAACTACAAGATTCATTCTTGATAAAAATTCTCAGCAAACTTAGAACAAAAGGGAACTTAACCTGATAAAAGATTCTATGAAAACATCACACTTAATAGTGAAAGACTGAGTGCTTTGCCACTAAGATCAGAAACAAGACAAAGATGTCAACTCTCACCATCTCTATTCAACAGTTTACTGAAGATTTAAGCCATTTCAATAAGGCAGCAAATGATACAAAATGCATCCAGATTGGAAAGGAAGAAGTAAAACTGGCATTATTCTTAGACATGATCATCCATGTAAAAAATGCAATTGAATCTACAAAGAAAGCTACTAGAACTACTAAGTGAATTTGTCAAGGTTGTAGGATACAAAATCAACATAAAAATCGATGACACTTTTATGAACCATTAAAAAATACAATGAACACTTAGAAAATGGGTAATTTTTAAATACTTTTTAAATAGCATTAATAATTGTCAGAATAAGTCTGACAAAATATGTGAAATGCCAGTGCACTTATAAATACAAAAAATTCCTGGGAAAAAATAAAGACAAATAACTGAAAAAGTATACTGTTTTCATGCAGCAGAAGATTCAATATTATTAATATGTCAAAAATCCCCAAATTGATCCATAGGTTCAACACAATCTCTATCAAAATTCAAGCAGGGACTTTGTAGAAATTGGCAAGCTGATTGTAAAATTCATAGGAAGTGGAAAGTGTGTAAAATTGCCAAAATAAAGGAAAAAGAAGTTAAAAGCTGGAGGACTAATACTACCTGATCTCAAAACTTATAAAGTTACAGTAATCATAATAGTGTAGACTGATGTTAAAACGTATACATAGACCAATGGAACAAAATAGGGAATCCAGAAATAAACTAATAGATATATAGACAACTGATTTCAATTAAGCTGTAAAGTAATTCAGCACAGAGAAGGTCACCTTTTCAACAAATTGTCCTGGAAAAATTAGATATGAAAAAAGAAATAACTTCCATAACTTGCACTGTAACAGAAGTTAACTCAAAATGGATCAAAAACTTAAATATGAAACCTAAAACTACAAAAATTCTCAAAGAAACCACTGTGAATTGGGGATAATGAACAATTTCATAGATATGACATCAAAAGCCTGATCCAGAAAAGGAGAATTTGATAAGCTGAATGTCAACAAATTGTAAAACACCTTCTCTTTAAAAGATGCTATTAAGAGAATGAAGAGATAGGACTAGTAGACTAGGACAAAATATTTGCAAATCATATATCTAAAAAAAGCATGTTGCTGGAATACATAAAGAACTATCAAAATTTAGTACAAGACATCCAGTAAGAAAGGAGGAAAACTATTTGAACAGACACTTCACCAAAGAAGGTGTAAGTATAGTGAATAAGCAAATGAAGATGTGTTCAATGCCAATAGTCATTAGGGAAATCCAATTTAAAACCACAATGAGATACCACCATGCATGTATTCACCAATTAGGATGGTTAAAATGTGAAACACTGACCATATTGAGTGTCAGGCTGTGAAGGAATGGGAACTCTCATACACTGCTGGTAGGTATGTAAAATAGTACAATCTATAGAAAAAGTTGGGCTTATTCATAAAAAGTTAAACATGCATCTACTCTATGACCTAGCCATTCCACTCCTGGGTATTTTTATTCAAGGGATATGAAAGCATATATCCATGCAAAGACTTGCACACAAATATTCATAATAGCTTTATTTATAAAAGCCAAAAGCTGAGGCAATGCAAATATCCATCAAGATTTAACCACGCAAAGAAGCACTACTCAGCAATAAAACAGGAATGCACTATTGATCCATGCTACAACATGCATGGATCTCAAAATTATTATACTGAGTGAAAGAAGCCAGAGAAAAAGAGAGTGCATACTGTTTGATTCCATTTATATAATATTCTAGAAAATACAAACTAATGTATAGTAACCGAAGGCAGATCAGAGGTTGCCTGCAAATGGCAGTGGGAGAAAGTGACCCACTGAGATAATGCATGAAAATATGCCCACCCCAACCAGGAATAGTGGTACAAAAAGAAGATCTTACAAGCTTCCACAGAGGAGGGGGAAGAAAGAACACATACAAAAGATTAAGTATCAAATGGCCTCTTTCTTCTCAATAAACCATCACTGAGAATTGGTTCAAGAAAATTCTGAAAGAAAATTATTTCCAAGCAAAAGACATTTGCAGACATGAAAAAATGGATATGTTATTATATATACAAGATAAGGGATTAAACCTATAAGGAAGACATGGGGTAGGACATAGCAGACCCAACATGGTAGAGACAATGGGTGCATGCAGGGTGATGGTGCAGGAGGTTCCATATGACTGTTATGAACCAGGTACAAAGTACAACTAGTCTGTATTGGAGAATATCAGGCTACTCCAAAAAAAGATGAAATTGATAGTATACTGATGTACTTGAACATCTTGAAGGAAGACACAGACAATGTTGGGGAGTCTTTGGTACTAAATAAGTTATAAATACATAAAAAAATCATTTAAATGAGGAATGAAAGTAATATCTCTAGGAAAAACAGAACATTGAACAGTAAAGGAAATTAATCATGATTTACCATATTGTTCAGTTCTGGATAGTGCTTACATGGTCATAATAATCTAAACACAATATTTATCTAACCTAAATAACACAATCGTATAGGGAAATTGGGGGGGGACTGGGAAGATTTTGTATTGGGCATTATGTATATGCATTATGGGGTGGGTAGAGAAGAGAGTTAAGTCCTGATCCTTAGGAATGGGAAGGCGATTGATAATGCATAAAACTGAGAAACCAAAATGTATAATTTTTATCACATTATTTAGAGACTAGTACCAAACAAATCAACTAAAGTCATGAATGGAGTTGCTTCTGGCACAGGGAAAATGGAGGAAGAGGGTGAGTATGGTAGAATACTGATTTTCATAAAAGCCTTGTTGAACTATTTGAATATGTACAACTTTGATAAAACTGGAAACCAACAAAAAGTTTTATATCCAGTACAGACTTTTATTATAACACATTCACTTACTAGAGCATGAATTATAAACTGAAACCAAAGATTATTTCACCATTTGAAATTGCCAGTCTTCTTCACCTACTGTATGATAGTGGGTAATACAAAAGTGTCTATACATATGTGCACACTTATATATGGTTTTGATGTGGATGATGTTCCACTAGGAACATGAGATCGTCGTCTGAAGGAGAACTGAGACATAACAGACCACACTGAAGTTACAGTGTCATCTTAGAGAAAAGGGCTTCCTAGTCAGCTAAAAAAAATTGAATGCAACCTGATTGAGGTTATTATCTTACCCCAAGAAATAATACATAAAACAGAAGGAGCCTTGTTCAGCAAAGGGAGCTAAGTAAAATTAGAATCTTCCTGGTGAATGCTGGCGATGTCCATTCAAGTCCTACCCAAGGAAGAAGCTGCCCTATTTACGTAACACAACCTGATGGCCCTGGTGGCTCTTCTGTCCCTACTGAGGAAATGAATTTACCCATCTTTCATTACCTGCCGCCATTAGACATTTGAACTAGGCCTATCACAAAGCTATAAAAATTATATGCACTCATCAGAGGACACAAATATATAGCACTCTTGGTAGTTGCATTTCTCATTGGAAATTAATACAATTTACAATGTTTCTTTAGATCTAGGTTAAAGTAGGTTCCTCCCTAAGAGATTAATCAACATTTAATATTTTAGAAAATAAGACATTTTTTTAGTTTGTAATTCTGGCTTAGGGGAGATGAAATAGGAGATCATGTTTTTTTAAACTGTCAGGGAATATGTGTATAAGATAAATCTGAAAAGCAATACATATTCTAATTTTAAAATATTGAATTACATTTGAGAATTTTTTTTTCTCTGAGTTGTAATGAACCTAGGAAACGTTTAAAATGCTCGAGAACTTTGAACTTAGCTGAGGAAGTGTTAAACTAGTTCAGATAAAACAAGTTTGCTAAACTGTAATTATTTTATGTGATGTTTAAAAAATGCACTTAAATTTTGTTTTAATATCTGAAACCGAATAAATAACATTAATTATGTCTACTGTGTAAGCCTCTTCAGGAAGCTGAATGGTACCCTAGTAGTCTTGAGAAGATAATGCAATCTACAATCTACTAAGTTATTCCCTAGGCATAGTTTACACAGTAGACATATATGACCCATTAAAGTCAATGTACAGTTTATGTAAGACCACAGTTCATCTTGGCCAGGAGGTGATTTCAAGTGAAATATTGAGAGTTTATCATTATCTCACCTAAGAATAATTTGTATTTAAGGATAAAAATTAAATAATATAATGAACTTTGTGATCAGTTTATATAAAATGTAAAATACATTTTAAGTGAACATTTAAACTCCAATTTGTCTAGTAACATTTCTTAGATTCTAATTATTATTATTCTAATATAGAGTTTTATAAAGGGGAGAGTTAGAAGGATCTTTGGGACAGCCCCTCTAGTGCAGAAGGATAAGGCTGTAAAACATGAGGCAGGACAAGCTCTTTATCTTTCATTGCTTTTATTACTCAGGATTCCCTAATTTTCCACAAACTTTGATTTACTCATTTCAGATGATTGGGCAAGACCTATTTTTCATGGATATTTCCATGTATAAGACAGAGATGAACCAATGATTTTCAAGTGCTAGTTTCAGAATGTTTGTATAGCCTCCGATTTCAGCAAAAACACAAGGGCACCTTGAGTGAAATGTTGACCATTCTTAGCTCTGTATTATGGAAGAGAAGGTAAGACAAGAAAGGAGGACAACAAGAGAAATATGGAAAAACCTGTAGTCAAACCACCAAGAATTTTGGATATCCGTGACTACAAGCGTTCCGCTCGACTGATTTTCACGTTGTATTGCTTAGAGCAAGTGCACTGGGCAATTAATGACACATTGTCCTGTCTCAATGGCTTTGAACGTTGACACTTGCTTCTACCTTCTTTGGTCATGCATTTATTTGTTAATTAAGCAAATATTTATTAAGATTTACTATGGGGCTTCCCTGGTGGCGCAGTGGTTAAGAATCCGCCTGCCAATGCAGGGGACACAGGTTCGAGCCCTGGTCCGGGAAGATCCCACATGCCACGAAGCAACTAAGCCCGTGCGTCACAATTACTGAGCCTGCACTCTAGAGCCCGTGAGCCACAGCTACTGAAACCTGCACGCCTAGAGCCCGTGCTCTGCAACAAGAGAAGCCACCGCAATGAGAAGCCCGCGCACCGCAATGAAGAGTAGCCCCCGCTCACCTCAACCAGAGAAAGCCTGCGTGCATCAACGAAGACCCAACGCAGCCATACATACATACATACATACATATATACATAAAGATTTACTATGTACTACTCATAGCTATTATTCCCAAACTCACTCAAATAATCTATCTTTTAGTGAAAAGGTATGGCGTTCTTGACTAAAGTCTTTCTTCCAGTAATACCACAGTCCTCCTCCACCTAATAATCTGTTTGGCCATTAACCTGCAACATTCAGTGCTATCAAAGGGATCTTCGGTGAATTAAATTTCCTGAAGGAGTAGGAAAAGGGAGGAGCTCTCCTCTCAGTTTTAACTCAAAGTGCACTACTGACATCACCTAAGCCCTTCCTTCACTGAAAATCCTGACCTAGAATTTGCTTATCATTTTCTCCTCTCAGAAGTCCTACTCTATCTTTCTAATTTAAGATACTTAAAAAAGAATAAATCCACATAAATATGCACTACTTGAGAATTTTT
Source organism: Kogia breviceps (assembly GCF_026419965.1). Lineage (NCBI taxonomy): Eukaryota > Metazoa > Chordata > Mammalia > Artiodactyla > Physeteridae > Kogia > Kogia breviceps. Next base: position 33,854,735 of record NC_081318.1, on the reverse strand, counting down.
TTCTTGTTTGTTTTGAAAGGGAATACTTAATATCACAAATGAATGTTTAATTGGTAGACTTTCAAGGAGTGATGCCAAATGAAATGAGGATTTCTAGCAAGACAGAAGCAATTACATTTTTGTATTTTTGAGGGCGGTGGGGAGACTTGGAGGTCTCTGTTTCCCTTACATTGTATAACAGGATGATTAATTATTTTTCCTATAAGCCCAGCCCTGATCTCCCTAAATCAGTGTTAATAACTGTTTCAATGTTGCTAAGCCTGGAAATAGTTTAAGTATTACATTAAGTGCAACTTAAAAGCAAGGATTCAGAGATTCTGACTCTAAAAACCTAAAAGGGTAGGAGAGTAAACTGTGGGTGTATAATGTGGATGTATAAATAAATGGGAAGACAAAAAGCTAGAAAACATAACATCTATGTCCAAGAAATAATTAAACTGAGTCCCTGACACTAAAAGTTCTAATATTCCAAACAATATTACAATACACTGTAGCTATAGTTTTTTTAAATAATTTGACTGGAAAATTTGGGAATAACTAATAAAGTGGGAGAAAAGTTGACTTGTATATGAACAGATCATCTATGAAATAAAATTTTAATTATTATTTTAACACTACCAGAAAAGAATGCTTTGCCTTCACAAATCTTAATAATAAATAATAAATCTAAAAGTAAAAGGCAAAAAATACATCCCAAAGTCATAAAGCAACTGCAGAAAATCTGTTAGATATATCTAGTTCTTTAATTTATATGCAGGCTATTTAACAAAGATCCACTTTCTCTCTTTTTTTTTTTTTTTTTGTGGTACGCGGGCCTCTCACTGCTGTGGCCTCTCCCATTGTGGAGCACAGGCTCCGGACGCGCAGGCTCAGCGGTCATGGCTCACGGGCCCAGCCGCTCCACGGCATGTGGGATCCTCCCGGACCGGGGCACGAACCTGCGTCCTCTGCATTGGCAGGCAGACTCTCAATCACTGAGCCACCAGGGAAGCCCACTTTCTCATTTTTAATAACACATATTTTCTAAGGATATTTCCAAGAATAGGATATACTGTACTTGAACACACTGAAATAATAAAAATGAATACAAACACAACATGAAGAAATAATAGAAATAAGAACACAACTTTTAGACAACAGGAAAAATAGACATACAATTCATTGATATTTGTTAAATGTGGGGTTTGCAAACGTTACATTTCTCCATACTTGATTCTTGGCTAACAAGTTGAGCATAGAAAGAGTGATCATTTTTAAAATTCAATGAAATAGCACCCAGAGGTACTCTAGAGAAGATCAACAAAGCTGAAGTTGGTTGTTTGAGGGGGAAAAAAAAAGCCTAACACAACAGACAAATCTCTGACAAAATTGATTAAAAGAATAAAGAAAACATAAACAATATAATCAATTAAAAGAGGAACATAACCAAAGATAAAGAAGAGACTAAAAAAGTAATGAGAGAATATTATAGAATATTATAAGGGCTCTGATTTTGAAAATAAAATTTACAAATTCCTAAAAATATGTCTCATCAGAATTGACTCAATAAGAAATGAAGAGGTTGAGTAATCCTATGCACATATTTGATGCACATTTCCTCTTCTTGTTGATAAAAAATCCTGAAGAGGAAAAGTTCAAACACTATATTCTCTGAAATGCTGCTAAAGCCTTACTGCCAGGTTGATAAAACACTATTAATCAACAATATAATAGTCTGCTGTCATGATTCTTAACGATAATTTTAGATTGGCATGATTTATGCATATAGGTTTTTAGTGAGCACTGCTTCTTTTTCCAGAGATGTCATAATTAATGTTCAATCCTATATCATTATGTGTTAATCAATAGTTTAAAAACCTTCCCACTTTTCCACTCTCACTGCTCCTGCTTTAGTTGATGGGTTCATGGTTTTTTGTCTGAAAAATTATGAAAGCTTCCTAGATGGTCTTTTGCCAAGCAAAATTAATCTTTCTACTAATCAAATTTAAAATATTTTTAGAAATTTACCTCAAATTACTGGTCTGGGGTAATTTTAATATATCAAGATATTTAACCATTTTTAGTCTCCAGTGAGGATGTATACTCTAATTTTCTCTGAGATATGCTCTTCAGAACAATATAAATACATATATAAGCATATACATATATAAAATAAAAATCATTTATTAAATAATATAAAAATATGCATACGTATTTATTTTATATATACATAAATGTATGCATATATAAAGCAATATAAAAGCAATATAAATGTGTGTGTATAAGTAGAAAGCCATTTTCAAAATTTCCAAAGAAATCCAACTTTGTTAATTGTTACTAAAACCTATAAAATTCATTATGCTTCCTTGTATTAAATGTCAAGTATATTCATTTATTACTTTTTTGTCACCAGACAAAGCAAGAGATAAAGCAAACAAATGGATCATTTTTGTTGACTTATACAAAAATCTCCTAACATGTATTTGTTTGAAAAAATAAGGTTATTTATAAGTCTAATATTTATAAACAAATAAATTCTCTCAGGGCTTCCCTGGTGTTCTCTTATGACCAAATTGTGGTACATTCTTCGATATTTTTATCATGCAGTTAAAATCAAATTTAACAATGTGACTATTCGTGTTTCTATTAACAGAGAAGCATGAAAAAATACTTTTTCAAAAATGTATTTGAAGAAATAATCCTCTAAGAGCAAGACAGAACAAAAAAGCAAGGGCATAAACCCCAAAGCAACACATAGACACACACATGCTCACTCAAGTAATGCACAATGAAATCGACTTAAAATATTCCTCTAAGCTATAAATCTGAACATGATCTGTATTCTCCACGCATAATGATTAAAGGAAAAAAGGGCAAAGATTCATATGATAAGGAATATGCATATACACATTTTAAGCTATTTTATTTGGTTATTGTATAAGAAGGGGAATTCTTAAAATATTCTGATGCTCAACAAGTTAATATTTTTACTATAATAGGTGATGCTAAAATAGACATTTTTATGAAAAGGAAAAATACACCACACAAGAAAAATTTAAAATATTACTTTTAAAATTTAAAGATTCTCTGAAATTTAAGCTTACCCAACAGCTATGACATACTGATATTCTATATATCAAATGAAATTAATACAAGATGAGATGACTCTTTCATCACAGCAGGCAGACTAAAGTTAAAAAAAAACCTGAATATGAATCAAGGTATTAGGCATTTAAAGGGCAACTCAGGTATGTAGCAATACAGAATATTTATCTTGAACTGAGATTTTAATAGACTATATAATCAAAGGTACATTTCACAAATGACTTATTATTTTAAGAATAACTACTGAATTTCTAAAATATCCCTCTTTCCTTTTCCTAAAACGTATACTTTATTAGATATAAAGAGATTTCTTTAGTCTATTTATAATGATTGCTATAATTATGTAAAGGGTATAGTGAGAGAAATTCTGCAGCTGCCACATAATACACAAATCTCATTTTACATAATTCTCCTATAAATGTTAATAATTTCATATTCTGATCTAAACACCTGCTTATAATGCCTCACTGTCTATGATAATGCACTTGATTTTCTCAAGTCTAAATACCACATATCAAAGTAGAAACCCATTTTTAGTAATGTATGCCACCATTTTAAGTAAAATACTTAGTACTACATAAACAAGAAAATGTGTTTTTGTCATAACTGAAATACAAACAAGACTCTATGAAGTAAATTTATTCATTGTTCATTTCTTTCCCAAAGATTAGCCCTTATTCTGTCTCTACTGAAAATGCACACATACAAAAAACAGAGCTGCAGTTTCATACTTGTGTGTGTTTATAAAATTGGTTAATTTTTATTTTATAGACAAAAAGAATGTATTTTAAATCTTATACAAAAAGATATATTCAGTATGGGATACTGAGGTGTGGAATACACAGATCATGCCTTTGTATTTGGGCCCAAACATTTTTCTTAAAAATACATATTATTAACAATAAAATGTTTGCTACAAAAATGTTTAAGTAGTCTTATAATGTTGTGTTTATGTGTATCCATGGACTAATTCTTTTTAAATTTCATTCCATCCCATCAAAACCATGTGAACATCTTAATAGATGCAGAGAAAGAATCTGAAAAAATTCAACACATTTTTATGACAAAAACAAACAAACAAACTAGGGATAGAAGGGTACTTCCTCAACTTGATAAAGTGTATCTTTGAAGAAAACATATCTCATACTTAATGGTGAAAGACTAAATGCCATCTCTTTAAGACCAGGAAGAAGAGAAGGATGTTGTACGACTTCTATTCAACATTGTACTAGAGAGTTTAGCCAGAGCAATTAGGCTAAAAAAATAAATAAAAGGCATCCAGATTGGAAAGGAAGAAAAGTTATCTACATTTGCAAATGACATGATCTTGTACACAGAAAATCCTAAGGAATCCACTGAAAAATTATTAAAACTAATAAATAAATTCAGCAAGGTTGCAGGGTACGAAGATCAATAAACAAAAATTATATTTCTATAAACCACAATGAGCAATCCAAAAAATAAAATTGAGAAAACAATATCATTTACAACAGCACCAAAATGAAACAATACTTAGGAATACATTTAATGAAAATATGAGTTGTATACTAAAACTATAAAATATTGTTGAAAGAAAACAAAGTTCTAAATATTTGAAGAGATATCCCATGGTTATGGATAGGAATATTCAACTCTGTTAAAACTGCAATGTGTACCAAACTGATCTACGGATTCAACAAAATCCCTACTAAAATCCCAGAAATTGATGAACTGATCCTAAAATTCATATCGAAATTTAATGGACCCAGAATAACAGAAACAAGTACTAAAAAAGAACAACAAACAATTAAGTTGGAAGACTTACTATCCCCTATTTCAAAACTTACAATAAAGCTACAGTAATCAATACAATATGGTACTAGCCAAGGATAGACATAAATTAATGGAATAGGTCGAGAAATAAACCCTTACCTTTATGGTCAATTGATTTTCAACAGGGTGCTCAGACAGTAAAATGGGAAAGAATAATCTTTTCAACAAGCGGTGCTGAGACAACTGGATATACACATGCAAAAGAATAAAGCTGAACACCTTACTCACACTAAACACAAAAATTGACTAAAAAGGGATCCTAGACCTTGTAAGAGCTAAAACTAAAAAATTCTTAGAAAAAAAAAAATAGAAACAACTTTTTGTGGCCTTGGGTTAGGCAATGTTTTCTTAGAGGTTTCATTCAAAGCACAAGTGATGCAAGAAAAAATATATATATTGGACTTCCAAAATTAAAAATATTTGTCATTCAAAAGACATCATCAAGAAAGTGAAAAGACCACCTACATAATGAGAGAAAATATTTGCAAATCATACACCTCACAAGGGGCTTTTATCCAAAATATGTAAAGAATTCTTACAATTCAAAAATTTTTTTTTAAATTGTAAGAATCCAATTTAAAAATGGGCAAAGAATTTGAATAAACATTTCTCCAAAGAGGATATACAAATAGCCAATTAGCAAAAGAACAGATGCTAAACATCATTATTCACTAGGAAAATGTAAATCCAAACCACAATGACCTCACACACACACAGCAGGATGACTATAACAAAAAGGCAGACAATAACAAGTGTTGATGAGGATGTGGAGAAATTGGAACCTTCATGCATTTCTGGTAGGAATGTAAAATTGTGCAGTCACTTTGGAAAATAATTTGGCAGTTCTTTAAATGTTAAACATAGAGTTACTGTAAAAACCAAGTAATTCAACACCTTGGTGAATTGAAAATGAGAGAATACCTCCACATAAAAACTTATACCCATATATTATAGCAGCATTATTCAAAATAGCCAAAAAGTAGAAGCAACCCAAACGTCCATCAACCAATTGATGGATGAATAAAATGAAATATGTTCATACAATGAGATATTATTTGCCAATAAAAAAAGAATGAAGAACAAAGTTCTGATATATGCTACAATATGGATGAACCTTGAAATCATTATGCTAAGTCAAAGAAGCCAGTGACAAAAGACTACATATTGTATGACATTTATACAAAATGACAAGAATAGACCAAAAACAGAAAGCACAGTAGTACTTGCCCAGAGTTGGGAAAATGGGGATAATAAGGAGTGACTGCTAATTGCTATGGTGTTTTGGGGGGAGGATGATGAAAACATTCTAAAATTAGATTGTGGTGATTTTGCACAACTCTGAGAATATGCTTAAAAAAAACATTGAATTGTACATTTTAAGTGGGTGAACTGAATAGTATATGAACTATATCTCAATGATGCTATTTTTAAAATGTCCATCTCATTATTTTCCCACAAAGAAATATTACACCTACAATGTCTCAAACACCAAAAAAAAAAAAAAAATCTTGGGGTTTTCTCTCAGCTATACCACCCTCTTTACATGGCAGTATCAAAATCCTGTGCAATCTTCTTTAAATCCTTCCTACTCTTCTCCTTGCCCACTGCCCTTGCCTCAGTTGAGTAGGTCATAGTTCACTGTCTAAATAATCATAGCTGCCTCCCAGAAGTCCTTGCTGTCAGACACCAGTCTCTGCTCTCTCCAGACCAGCTACTCACTGCCTATACACTTGTTTTCCTAAAGCATGCTCTGAGAGATATTCCAGAGTTCCCCCATAGCTCCCAGAATTAAGTCCAAAATCTTTAGCATAGATTCAGGTATTTTTCAACCTGACCCCATACAACAAATTAGCCTAATATCCCTACAACTTTCTAACCAGTACTAAGTACTCAAAGTAATCTTTTAAGCAACTTGCTGCTATTTGAACTTAGTATGCTCTTTATGCCTCAGTAACCTTGTATAATACATCCTCACCACCTCTCACCTTTCCTGTCTGATTAGATTAATTCTTATTTATCAATCAAGACCCAAGTTTAGATGCCACCTTTTCTATGAAGTCTTCTAGGAGATCCCCTCAGGCATATTTAGTGGTTCTCTTCTTCTGCTTGGGAAGAAATTTGTTCATATCTTCATTATAGTATTGAAAACTGTTGTATTGTTATTATTTGTTTACACATCTGTTTTCCTCAGTAGACTGTGAGCTTAGTGATAACACATTTATTCACCTTTGATTTTCCAATCCATCCATTAGAATCTTTGTTATATTAGGAAATGCTTAAATAATCCTTATTAAAGCATAAAACACATACAGAATTAATGAATGTTATACATACACATTTGCTTCAGGGTAAGTGGAGAATTTAACACTGAGAGACAAATCCTCCAAAGCCTAACTCCTAAATGTGCTATTTCACCCAGATTTAGCATAGCTTATTAGAGCTAGGAGGACCTTTTTCTAGATTAACTTGATAAACTAACGTCAAAGAATGCTCTCTAAGGAGTCTTTAAAACTCTAAACTTTTAAGTCCAAGAAAATTTTAACTCACTACAGGAAATACTTGGCCAATATTATGTATTAATGAATCATTTATTAACCAAATGAAAAAAGTGCTTTCTGTTACTGATTTTTTTAAATGAGTATCTTCCTCTTTTAAAATCTAATGTACCATTATGATCTAAAACAAAAGAAACTATGCTAAGTGAAACACTGTCCATCAGGAAATGTAAAAGCTAAATTTGTAAATTCATAGATTTGTTAGAGTGAATCATAATGATCATAAGCATAATGATTTCCAATGTTATGCTCATATGAATTAGTGATAATGTCATAAATTTTTTGTTGGCAAATTGTAGCCTCAGCAGATACATGCTAGGTAATTAGTATAATTTCATTATTGTGAAATAATTTTATTATCTCACAATAAAATTACATATATAACATACATAAATACATATACATATATATCTAGTGAATCTCATCTCCATCGATCATTTTCAATACATTTTAATAGATGTCTAATTAATGGGAATCCCAAAGCTAAATGTCTAACTCAGTCAATCTAATATTCAGTATTTGACTCCAATATGTATTTAAAGTTTGAGAGAAATTTGATTGCAACATTAACAACAAATAGATGGCTTGTTTACCAGTAAACAGTATCCTTTTGAGAAAGATAATATAATAGCTGAAAATACAGAAGCTTTTAAAAAATTTCTAGTTCAAAATATACAGCTAAATTTTTAGTTAGATAAAATGATAATATTAAGCACTATGAAAATATTTTAAATTTTAAATGATAAACATTAGATGCATTAATTAGTTTTAGATTCTATTTGTAATTGCATAATGATATCTAATTTCTACAATTGAAATTACCTGTACTGGTATGGTAATATAAATTAATAACTGCAATGCTGATTTTTAAAAACTTTAGAGTGATTAATAAAGATATTTTTAAGTATTGAAGTACAAAAATAAAATTTACCTTGCCTTACATAATGATCACACAAAATTAAATAAAATAACAAAGCATAAATCTTGAAACTATATACATATCTTGTGTACAATATAAGTTCTTATTAAGTTTAGCTTACTAAATTAAACGAAATCAGACCACTTATCTTAGAAATGTCCAAATTTTCTCTCATTATGATCTAAAATAAATAATTAAAGGAAATCAAAATTTCTGCAAACTTATAATTCAAAAATATAAGAAATAATCTACAGTTACAGGCTTAGAGTGACAAAACCCTTGGTGTCTTTGTGTGTCATATACCAATAGTTCAGTTTCATTTTAAATAATATAGGGATGATAAACCTTTCATCACAGCCTCAAACATCAATCATTCAAATAGAAATACACATACCTGCCCACACCAACCATATTCCAGCATTGTAGAGTTGGAGAATTTAAGGCTTTCAAGATTCTGAATATGTGTGTAAAAGCTGTTGATTCATTTAGAAGGAATCTGTTATTTTCCCTCCTCAAAGTGTGGTTACCAACTAACTTCTTACTTAGCCATCAACACTGCACAATCCAAGCTTTGTTGTAATGCTGTACTCTTACAGCTAAAAACCTGTTGATAATGAACCTGAACCCATTATTTTGAGTCAATGGATTGAAAGAAATAGGGCAAAGAATGAAAGCCACAGGGCCAATTACAAGCATTCTTTGATGTATTACTTGCTAGCACCCACCATATCACTTTGTGTCTTTGTCTTGATCCCCTCTGTTACTCATTAATTATTCTGGAAGGGTTAAAGTTCAGAGAGCTAATTGCACAAACCGTCTTTCTTGGTAGGGATTCTCCCTACTCTGACACTTTCCCCAACTGTGCCCAGCCACCTTGTATTATGCCAATTAACCCAATTCTTGGCATTTTTGCTTGGCCTTCCAGCATCTTTTTGAGTTTTGCTTAAAATATTTTCACTGGGTTACCTACAGAATAAACCAAGCAACTTTAAGATTTGATTAAAACTTATTTCATGATATAATCTTTCATAAACTTCTAATGACACAATTAAATTTTCTTCCAGACTAATTGTCATAAATACATTATTTATAACATAAAAATTCTTTAACAAATTGCTGAACATTCAGCAATATTAAATTATTTATTCCACCTTCCTACACTGAGTCACAGCCCATTCTAATAAAAATGACTTTTTGCACATTTGTCAGCCAAGATCTGAACTGAGATTTAGTTTTTTGGTTTTTTTTTTGTGTGTGTGGTATGCGGGCCTCTCACTGCTGTGGCCTCTCCCGCTGCGGGGCACAGGCTCCGGACGCGCAGGCTCAGCGGCCATGGCCCACGGGCCCAGCTGCTCCGCGGCACGTGGGACCCTCCCGGACCGGGGCACGAACCCGTATCCCCTGCATCGCCAGGCGGACTCCCAACCACTGCGCCACCAGGGAAGCCCGAGATTTAGTTTTTACATGTTGTATTGAGGTTCCCGTAATATATGAACTAATCCCAATATTATCAGTATATTTAAAGAAATCACCTGCGGTGAGTCTACACAGTTTCTGTAAATTTTCAATATTTGACCATTATTATAATTCTGAAATATAATTCCAAAAGTAAATAATCCCGCCTTGTAGTGCTTCCTGAGTATGCCTTATACATCTTTATATTTTTTCAAAAGCTTCAAGAATCCATTGCTTTTCATGTATCAGTTTCAATAGTATCTGGCAATTGTTTGAAAGCATCTATTTCAGAGCTATGCACTAATTAAGTACTCAATTTATTTTCAGCTATTGCAGTTGTGTTTTCATTGAATAGCAATTAATTAAGCAGCTACTACATATCTAGCATTTGCTGGCTGCTGTGGACAAAGGGTGAATGAGTTTAAAAGAATGTCTACTCTCACAGAACTTTAGGTTAATGGAGTTGTCAAAATTTCAACAGATAAGCAAATGCTAACATAAATAGTAGCAAACAGAAGCTGCCTTGAAGAAGGAGGCCCATTAACAAACAGAACCATTAACCTGAAGAATGAAAAGCGTCCCTGCATGCAAAGAGCAGGGCACATGGAACAGTATATGCAAAAGCTCCCCATTAGAGGTGAGCAAGCTGAGTCTGAAAAACTGTTAAGCTAATTTGCAGTATAGTGAGAGGGAGAAGAATGACAGGGGACTAGATTAGGAAAATAAGAACCAGATCCTGCAGGGTGTTCTAGACTATGATAAGAACTTATTTAAGGAACAATGCATATGATGTGATTATTTTTTATACTGCTGAGAAGAATACATCAATGGGTTTTTAAACTAAAAGAGAAGTGAAGCCAGAGATCAGTTTTTAAGTAGGAATTCCATAAATCTTCTAATTACTTCTGTGATGGAGAGCGTTCTTTGCATATACCCATAAAACTTATTTGAGTCTAATTTACAGAACTAATTTGACCACATAGATTCCAATTGTTAATCTCCATTAAACATATGATAGAATCCTACACTCCACAAAGCAATTGTGTCAAAAGAAGAGGCCAATAACTTCTTGGCTTAAATAAAATACGTTTGAAAGCCCAAAGTACATAATTGTTGAATAAGCTTTTTAAGTTGGTTTATAGATTTTATTAAATGTCACAAGAATAATATAAGCCCAAGATGAAGCCAAAATGAAATGATTAGTGCCAGTGAAGTTATACCAATCATTCATTCAAAGTTACATAGATGTCACCTTTAGCTGCAGCCCTGTATTAAATGTGTTTTGTTAGTTCATTCACAGTGCTATCAATGACAGAACTTTTCAGATTGACCTTTTAATAAAGCTAACACAAAAATAACCAACCATGATTCCAAAGTTATTAAATGTATCCTTTTAACCTCTCTTTCATAAGATGCTGTAACACTAACACTAGGATGGCAAAAATAGTTCCATGAATTAATTGACTCTTACATAATATCTGCAAAAATACATTTTTCAGAGCCTGTGGCTTGCCTATTTCTAACTTTTGAATGCCAATTATTCTCTTTTAAATTTAACTTCTTTCACTCATGATTAATTAAGGTATTAAGCTCTTTTTTCTTAATATAAATGAAAGGTAAATGATAGTTTTAAAATGTAGTTTCATTCTAATGATTTTCATCTAACTCAAAGTTCCACACTTGAAGTAAAGAGGGGCACTCTAGATTGATGTTAGCAACCCTTAACTCCCTCTTGCCCCCTGCAGAATTCAAAGAACTTATTTGCTTCATTCCAAACCCCTTCATCTCCCCTGGCCCAGTTTGTCAAACTAAATATTTTTCTCTATATATTTCTGGCTAGTCACGTTATGGGTACTATTCTAAAATAATCATGCCACATTTAGGAACAGGGAAATTGAAAAAAGGCCAACTCCAAATGACCATTCAATTGCTCTTGTCCTCATTTTTTAAGATCTTGAATGTTTCTTTACGATTACCCTCCCCACTTTTTCTCAAGTTGTAATTCTATAAGACACAATATATTCATTGTCCTGCAATGAAGTGTTAGCAAATGCAGGGTGACAATATCAATACTTCAAGAAAGTTGGATTTTACTTTTAGGAATCAGATTCTAGAAGAATGAAAATTCAGCATTCCATAGGAAAGAAAGAAAGCAGAATGTACTGCCAACTCATGATTTTAAACTTCCCTCCCCTATTTATAAGTTACTAGTAAACTGCTTGAACTGATATAGATTGGAAACTGTATAGTTATGTAATTTCTACCTCCACATTTGCTTCCTCATATCTCACAAGGTATTCTTCTGATGTATTCCCTCTGGATGTATGAGTGAGATAGTTCTGAAGCTGCCAAATGTTGTAAAAGAGGTGAAGTGACATCCTTAGAGCAGCAACAATAATATTTGAGCTATTTTCCATTGGTAAATTCATTAACTATCTGGCTTAATCTGCCACTATTTGAACCATCACTGGGAGTTTTATGGCAAAACTCTTTGGTACATGATCCATAATCAGTTAGAGGTCAAAGAAGAGAAGGTATCTCAGCCAATGTTATAAACTTCCATACCTCCAACTCACACCCTTGGGTCCTCAATTTTATATCAATAAAACTGTTCTTAAAAAACATCTATTCAACATAAACTATATTTAAAATGGTGTTTAATTTCTTTAACATCTTTATTGGAGTGTAATTGCTTTACAATGGTGTATTTGTTTCTGCTGTATAACAAAGTGAATCAGCTATACATATACATATATCCCCATATCTCCTCCCTTTTCGTCTCCTTCCCACCCTCCCTATCCCATCCCTCTAGGTGGTCACAAAGCACCAAGCTGATCTCCCTGTGTTATGCGGCTGCTTCCCACTAGCTATCTATTTTACATTTGGTAGTGTATATATGTCCATGCCACTCTCTCACTTCACCCCAGCTTACCCTTACCCTTCCTCGTGTCCTCAAGTTCATTCTCTATGTCTGTGTCTTTATTCCTGTCCTACCCTAGGTTCTTCAGAACCTAAAATGGTGTTTAAATATTGTACTAAACCATTTCATATATCACATGAAATTATTTCTTTTAAGGGACTATTTCAGACGAAAATTTTAAAAATTAAAATTGCATTAATGTTAGGACCCTCCAAAACAAATACCCTATCAAAATAGAATGTCTAGAATCCTAAAAAATATTGACTAGTATTGTCTGTAATATATCCTACTCTTCATATCTAAACTGAAACTCTGTACAATAAAGACCATAATTTTATATTCCTTCACTATTTCTCCAAAGTACATAGGGTTTTGATCCATGAACTGTAAGACTGCTTACAAACTGAACTTCAAGTACTATCAGATATATCCCCTTTTCTATAGATTCTGTAGTCAGCAACTTGGAGTGCTACATTCCATTGTCCTTTTCTAAACAGCACGCTTTCCAATCTAGTAATGTTTTCAGGGGTGGGTGAGGTAGAAAGTATCCTTGAGAACATTCTAAGTTCCTTCCCAGTGAGAGAAAGAAAAATATAACCTTTGATTATTCATGAAAAAGGAAAAATTTTCAGACTGCTATTAAATGCCTCCAGTAACAGAGATCTCAAACCCATTCTGCTGTTGGATCAATCTAATTGCTTAAGTGTTTATTTTTAATCTTAAACTGTAAATCACCACATTCTAACATGGTAATTAACATCCTAATTTCTGTTTCTCATTCTTCCTTTGGAAAAAATGTGGGAGAAGATTATTTTCTCCCTATAACAGTCCTTCAAAAATTACTTGCTATCACAATTCCCTTAAATCCAATCTCTGAGATACTATATTTATTCCTTCATGATGCTTTCTATGACTTTATTGTCAAGTTCTTCATGATTTCTCTCACCTCAGAGCTTTTGTACCTGCTGCTCCTTCTGCCAGGAGCACTATTTCCTCACCCTCTACTGCTCCAGGCTACCTATCTCTCATTTATCAGATTTTAACTTTGGGATAAATTTATCTGGGAAGCTTTCTCTCGTGTTCTCAAAAACTGGGTTGGATAACCACTCCCACCTTCACCCATAGTTATCTCTATAGAACTGTGGGCTGACCCATTATGGAACTTTTCATACTGTCCTATAATTCTCCCTTTTTCCTCTGTCTTTCCAAATAGACTGCCAGCTCTCTGATGAAAGTAGCTTCCTTAATCACTGATAAATCTCCAAAAGTGGGCACTGGAAAACTAAAGAATGAGTTGGAACAGTGAACATCTGTGTTCCTCAGTTTCTTTATACGTAAAGTGGAAATCAGACCAGTATCCACTTACTGAGCTTGTTGCAAAGATCAATTGAAGCAATATATTAAAAATCTTAGAAAATTCCCTAGTACACAGGAAGGTTTCCATAAATCTTGGTAATTTTTTTTTTGTGGTCAACTAAAACCACTTTCTTTTTCACATAATTTAATATTAAAGTGTCTACACAATTTTGTACTTTCAGTGTTGATTTTTAAAAATTAAGGGACAAGTTTAACATTTGTATTAGTTACTTTTCATCTTAGCCAATTGTTCAAGATAACTGAAATATGTATGCATTTAGTATTTTCACCTAAAATATGAATAAAGAAACATATATATTATATGTATATATGTATGTAATAGAAACAGAGACAGAGAGATAGAGAAATGGGAGTGAGAAGGGTGGGAGAAAATGGGAGAGACAGAGAGGGAAATGTATTAGTTAAGTACAAGGATTCTGGACACAGTCAGCCTTGGGTCCAAATCTCAGTTCTTGCACCTAATGATTGTACAAACTTGGAAAAGTTGCTTATTTTCTTCCATTATTAATCTCTTTGTTGTAGATGTTTAGCCAACTATAAATTTACCACACTACAGTGCATTATCATCAGATCAATATTTCATTATGATTTGGGCATGTATTTGCTTAAATCTATAGTAACTGGAAATGATCTCTATCCTCTGAACCTATAATTACTCTATAGTGTTTATCACAGAGAAGGCTGAAGCATATTTGATGAATAGTGAGTATCATACCTGGTCCTGAAAATATGGTACATAAAAGGTAGTAAAGAAGTAACATTGGAAAAGTGGGAATGGGCCGGACTATTTAAGGCCTACAATACAAAGATGAAGAGTAAACAGTTATTTGGAAGAGTAGCCAATGAAACTTTTTAGTAGAAGAATGATACAACTGGACCTCTAATTCAGGAATGTAATGTGTCACAATATGCAAGATGATGGGAGAGGGTGGACTCTTAAGCAAGGAGACCACTTAAAAGTTTTTGTAGTAGCCTGAGCAAGAGGTTAGCCAAAAGTATTTATTGAACCACCATCAGGTACAAATCACAATCACTGACATTGATGGGGATATAATGATGAAAAATACACTAGCCTTATAGGTTAAAAAATAATCAAGTGAACTGAGGAATATAGATATATATTTTTAAAAACTGATAGAAGGCAGCTTTGACTACTCTTAAAATAGAAATTAAAATGATGATTTAGGAGAAGAGATATTAATTCCCACTGAGGGTGAAAAAGACTAAGGAAAGTATCTCTGAAGGAGGATTATTGAAGCTGGGCCTTGATTTAGGTAGATGTCAACCACTAGCTATGGTGGAAGGATGCACACAAATAAGAATGTATGAAGAAGCTGATTTTAACATGAAGAGGGTAAGTCCTCCTCCCTATTCTACTAGCCAGTATCCCTGGGAATTTCAAGGAATACTCATGTCAAGGTTTGGATCACATAAATCCAGCCCTCTGGGAAGAAGTTCCAAACCTCAGAGGACCAGTATGACTTCTCCCAGATATCAAGGGTGCTTGTCTTCAAGGTGAGGTCTTATCACTGGGGTGGAAGGAGAAAGCACTAGGATTTTTACTACTGTTTTATTTCCTCAAAGATAAAACTATTTTTATCTGAAGTATATTAGTATAATATTACCAGTATACATTTTAAAATATAATAAGACATACATAATTTGCAGATGCTCAAAAATGTTTTACCAATAGTCATGTGATGTTAAAAGATCAGAGGCTATTCTAGAGATCTGAATTGTGGACTTAAAAGAGAATACACAGAGAATATTCTTTTTTGCAAGACTTTATGCATAAAAAAATCCTCCAGGAAAATTCATTATATAGATCAGAATTGTGAATAATAATAGAATACTGAATAATACAGTGGGAAATAATGTTAGCATGAAAAATGGTCTTTCTAAAATCTTACAGGTTAGACTATACAAAGCTTCCAGTTGCTGTAAAACCTATTAAATGATGTAAGATCCTAAATAAAAATAAATACTGTGTAAATGGTGAAATAAATTAATCGTCCTGCCTTTCACATAAAATTTAGGATTTTATTTTCCCGCAATTTGATTTTCCCTCAGTTTAGGTCATCACTAACATGAGATTCTTAATATAAGAAATTCATAAACATTTGTAATATTTCTGCCATTAAAAATCAGTATTATTTGTATACAAAATCTTTCCATGGGAGAATAAGAACAGAGACTCAAAAATATTTAGCTTCAAAATGAATGTCAAAATTGACTGAGTTGCATTCTAAATGGAGAAACACCTTCAACATGAATTTTTTTTAATAAAAATAAAAATAAACAAGAACACTAATCCTTTAGCCCAATATACAAAATCATCCAAGACTGAAAATGTGCTTCATTCCAAACTGTTCTTTTTATAAACCAGTCTGTTTAATTGTATAGAAAAAAACTGTCCAGTTGCACATGGCATTGATAAAAGAATTTCATAACTTCACTAAAAAAAAAGCAATTGGACACATATATTTATCCCCTTTAACCATTAAGCTAAACTGGCCCAAATGAATTTCTGAAACAAAATAGCTTCTAGGCTAGAATCTTGATGCCAACTTTAGCCTGGAGCAAATTTTTACACTGACAGTGTTTGCTCTGGAAAGTGGCATTTTAATGGAAACACTGTCAGACCTTTGTCTCCAGTAGAGCTACTGGACCCATAAAGACATAATTTAAACTTCCAAACACAGGGGCCTTTTTTACCTACTAATTGTCCTTTCAGAGATCAGATCTCATCCAGTGTCTCCAATGAACTGCCCTGTGAACTCAGAAAGAACTCTTGCACGTTGCCCTAGGTTCAAGTGGAAAGAATAAATGGCAGAAGTTACACGTTACTATTTGATTCTTACATTTTTCTTCCTTTAATACTAGTTAAAACTTGAACTTCACCTTACTGACAAAGCCTGTAGAATCCATTCAATTAGCTTTAATAGGATTAAAACACTGCCTTGGAACTGCAGATTTTAATAGATAAAAATCTTGGCAAATACATCTTTCATGTATCCCATGAATTTTAAAATAAATATGTTACCTGAGGCAAAATAAGCATAATAAGATATTTTAGCATTTTGCTTTTTAGATAAAGTATTGTTTTCCATTATGGTAAAGTTTTAAAACCAAACTTTAAAAAGAAAGATTAGTGTGTGTGTATGTGTGTGTGTGTGTATTAATTAAAGTTTTGCTCAATTAATGTGTGTATTAATTAAACTCTTGCTTGGTAGTATTCTTCTGACTTAAAATAAGGGCCAAGGCTAAAGGAGATACTCACAACATTAATAATTTTAATTAATTTGAATTGGGCAATCTCCACCAAGTAAACAAGGCAGATTTCAATGATGGTCACTATTGCTCTCTTTAGCCATATGTTTTTAATGTAAAAAATATAGGTCACTTGAATAGTCACTGAGTAATTGCCAAACTGGATCTCTAATCCTGTGTCCAAAAAGTATATGGCAAAGTATGATCATTATTAGATAATCAGCCAACTTCCATAGGTTCTACAAACAAAAAGCAAGTTAGATTAACAAACAGCCCCACCAAATGCCCTTATAGCAATTTAAACAGATCCTAAGCAAGAATAGATTAACCATTCTTAACGAAGGTAAAAAAATTTTCATTGGCTCATTTATTCAACCAATTAAATTTACTGAGTACCTATTGAGTTAATACATCAGCAGATGAATACTTTGAAGTTTCAAAGAAAGCAGTAAACTTGGGCCTTGTCCTCAGGGAAAATTTCCTAGTAAGAGACAATACGTGACATCCATGAAACCATGGGAAGAGGATAACTGAACCCTGCAGTGTGGTCTATAGAAAATACATGCTTAAAAAATGGAAAGTCAAAGAAAAATCTACAGTTACAGTTCATACAGAGGCTTCATTTTTGTTTTTTAAAGCAAAAGAAAATTTCTCCAGGAAATACGTGTGAGGAAGAGATAACATAAAGGCACAAGGAAACAAAATGAGCAAAAAAGGGCTCTAGCAAAAAAATAAAGAATGCAGAATTTGAGGTTTTGAATTATGAAGGTTAAATTTACTTAGTCTACAATCTAATACATGACTTATCCTGCTATGTGGTTTTAGAGCAGGTGCACTTTTGTTCTTTGCTTCTTTTTGTTTGTTTAATTTTGTTGCTTTGTCATTTTGCACATACCAAATGCATATTGTCTTTGTGATTTCATGTTTTATACTCTTTTCCCTCACATATGTTTATACCTAAAATAATCTCTCACTTTCTATTTAAAAAAAAACCCTACCTTTTTCCCGACTCATAACTTCATTGATTTCTGAAGCTCTAATAGTGAAACAAGATCTGAGCTGATGTTGGAAAATACATGCATAGGTTGGTATACGTAAGAAAAAATGCAAGTTCTAAAAGTTTATTATAGACATAAGCCTACCCAGAAAAAAATAATATCAGAAACTTAGTTACGTTCACTTATCTCATCTTCCTGATTCCACATTTTTAAAGGTAGTTGTAAAACAAAGGGTTTTGTTGTTGTTTTCTTTCATTTTCCTTTTTTTTTTTTACTTTTAACATCTTTATTGGAGTATAATTGCTTTACAATGGTGTGTTAGTTTCTGCTTTATAACAAAGTGAATCAGCTATACATATCCATATATCCCCTCCCTCTTGCATCTCCCTCCCACCCTCCCTATCCCACCCCTCTGGGTGGACAAAAAGCAATGAGCTGATTTCCCTGTGCTATGCGGCTGCTTCCCACTAGCTATCTATTTTACATTTGGTAGTGTATATGTATCCATGCTGCTCTCTCAATTCGTCCCAGCTTACACTTCCCCCTCTCTGCATCCTCAAGTCCATTCTCTACGTCTGCGTCTTTATTCCTGTCCTGCCCCTAGGTTCTTCAGAAACTTGCTTGCTGCTGCCGCCACCAAGAAGCCTGTGTGCCAGCACAGGTCACTCTTCACACCTCCCCTCCCAGGAGCCTGTGCAGCCCGCCACTGCCAGGGTCCCGTGATCCAGAGAGAGCTCCCCGGGAGAACACACGTCTCGTTGGACTCTGCCGCCGCAGGCTCGCCGGCACTCCGTACCCCTCCCTCCTCCCGGCCTGAGTGAGCCAGAGCCCCCGAATCAGCTGCTCCTTTAACCCCGTCCTGTCTGAGAGAAGAGCAGACGCCCTCAGGCGACCTACATGCAGAGGCGGGGCCAAATCCAAAGCTGAACCCCAGGAGCTGTGTAAACAAAGAAGAGAAAGGGGAATCTCTCCCAGCAGCCTCAGGAGCAGCGGATTAGATCTCCACAATCAACTTGATGTACCCTGCATCTGTGGGATACCTGAATAGACAACGAATCATCCCAAAATTTAGGTGGTGAACTTTGTGTGATTTTGTCTGTATAGCTTTGCTTTTACCATTTATCCTAGGGTTCTGTCTGTCGGTTTCTTTTTTTATTTTTAATACAGTTTTTGGCACTTGTTATCATTGGTGGATATCTTTTTGGTTTGGCTGCTCTCTTCTTTCTTTCTCTCTTTTTAAAAAATTATTAAAATTTTTTAATTTTTAATAATTTTCTTTATTTTTTATTTTAATAACTATTTTATTTTATTATTTTTTCTTTCTTTCTTTTTTTCTCCCTTTTCTTCCAAGCCATGTGGGTGACAGGGTCTTGGTTCTCCAGCCAGCTATCAGGCCTATGCCTCTGAGGTGGGAGAGCCAAGTTCAGGACACTGGTCCACCAGAGACCTCCCAGCTCCACGTAATATCAAATGGTGACAGTTCTCCCAGAGATCTCCATCTCAAAGCTAAGACCCAGCTCCACTCAACGACCAGCAAACTACAGTGCTGGCCACCCTATGCCAAACAACTAGCAAGACAGGAACACAACACACCCATTAGCAGAGAGACTGCCAAAATCATAATAAGGTCACAGACACCCCAAAGCACACCGGATGCAGTGCTGCCCACCAGAAAGACAAAATCCAGCCTCATCCATCAGAACACAGGCACCAGTCCCCTCTACTAGGAAGTCTACACAACCCACTGAAACAACCTTAGCCACTGGGGACAGACACCCAAAACAATAGGAACTATGAGCCTGCAGCCTGTGAGAAGGACACCCCAAACACAGTAAGTTAAGCAAAATGAGGAGACAGAGAAACACACAGCAGTTGAAGGAGCAAGGTAAAAACCTACCAGACCAAACAAATGAAGAGGAAATAGGCAGTCTACCCGAAAAGGAATTCAGAGTAATAATAGTAAAGATGATCCAAAATCTTGGAAATAGAATGGAGAGAATACAAGAAACATTTAACAAGGATCTAGAACTAAAGAGCAAACTAACAATGATGAACAACACAATAAATGCAATTAAAAATTCTCTAGAAGGAATCAATAGCAGAATAACTGAGGCAGAAGAACAGATAAGTGAGCTGGAAGATAAAGTAGTGGAAATAACTACTGCAGAGCAGAATAAAGAAAAAAGAATGAAAAGAATTGAGGACAGTCTCAGAGACCTCTGGGACACATTAAACACACAAACATTCGATTTATAGGGGTCCCAGAAGAAGAAGAGAAAAAGAAAGGGACTGAGAAAATATTTGAAGAGATTATAGTTGAAAACTTCCCTAACATGGGAAAGGAAATAGTCAAGTCCAGGAAGCACAGAGAGTCCCATACAGGATAAATCAAAGGAGAAACATGCCAAGACATATATTAATCAAACTATGAAAAATTAAATACAAAGAAAAAATAAAAGCAGCAAGGGAAAAACAATAAATAACATATAAGAGAATCCCAATAAGGTTAACAGCTGATCTTTCAGCAGAAACTCTGCAAGCCAGAAGAGAGTGGCAGGGCATATTTAAAGTGATGAAAGGGAAAAAACCTACAACCAAGATTACTCTACCCAACAAGGAACTCATTCAGATTTCATGGAGAAATTAAAACCTTTATAGACAAGCAAAAATTAAGAGAATGCAGCACCACCAAATGAGCTTTACAGCAAATGCTAAAGGAACTTCTCTAGACAGGAAACACAAGAGAAGGAAAAGACCTTCAATAATAAGCCCAAAACAATTAATAAAATGGTAATAGGAACATACATATCCATAATTACCTGAAATATGAATGGATTAAATGCTCCAACCAAAAGACACAGGCTCGCTGAATGGATACAAGTAACAAGACCCATATATATTCTGTCTATGAGAGACCCAGTTCAGACCGAGGGACACATACAGACTGAAAGTGAGAGGAGGGAAAAAGATATTCCATGCAAATGGAAATCAAAAGAAAGCTGGAATAGAAATTCTCATATCAGACAAAATAGACTTTAAAATAAAGACTATTACAAGAGACAAAGAAGGACACCACACAATGACCAAGGGATCAATCCAAGAAGAAGATATAACAATTGTAAATATTTATGCACCCAACATAGGAGCAACTCAATACATAAGGCAAATGCTAACAGCCATCAAAGGGGAAATCAACAGTAACACAATCATAGTTGGGGACTTTAACACCCACTTTCACCAATGAACAGATCATCCAAAATGAAAATAAATAAGGAAACACAAGCTTTAAATGATACATTAAACAAGATGGACTTAATTGATATTTATAGGACATTCCATCCAAAAACAACAGAATACACTTTCTTCTCAAGTGCTCATGGAATTTCCAGGACAGATCATGTCATGTGTTACAAATAAAGCCTTGGTAAATTTAAGAAAATTGAAATTGTATTAAGTATCTTTTCCAACCACAACGCTCTAAGTCTAGATATCAATTACAGGAAAAAAATGTGTAGAAAATACAAACACATGGAGGCCAAACAATACACTTCTAAATAACCAAGAGATCACTGAAGAAGTCAAGGAAGAAATCAAAAGATACCTAGAAACAAGTGACTATGAAAACACGATGATCCAAAACCTATGGGATGCAGCAAAAGCAGTTCTAAGAGGGAAGTTTATAGCAATACAATCCGACCTTACGTAACAAAAACATCTCAAATAAACAACCTAAACTTACACCTAATGCAATTAGAGAAAAAAGAACAACCCCCCCCCCAAAGTTAGCAGAAGGAAAGGAATCATAAAGATCAGATCAGAAATAAATGAAAAAGAAATGAAGGAAACAATAGCAAGATCAACAAAACTAAAAGCAAGTTCTTTGAGAAGAGAAACAAAATTGATAAACCATTAGCCAGACTCATCAAGAAAAAAAGGGAGAAGACTCAAATCAATAGAATTAGAAATGAAAAGGAGAAGTAACAACTGACACTGTAGAAATACAAGGGATCATGAGAGATTACTACAAGCAACTGTATGCCAATAAAATGGACAACATGGAAGAAATGGACAAATTGTTAGAAAGTCACAAACTTCTGAGACTGAACCAGGAACAAATAGAAAATATAAACAGACCAATCACAAGCACTGAAATTGAGACTGTGATTTAAAATCTTCCAGTAAGCAAAAGCCCAGGACCAGATGGCTTCACAGGTGAATTCTATGAAACGTTTAGAGAAGAGTTAATACCTATCCTTCTCAAATTCTTCCAAAATATAGCAGAGAGAGGAACACTACCAAACTCATTCTACGAGGCCGCTATCACCCTGATACCAAAACCAGACAAAGATGTCACAAAGATGGAAAACTACAGGCCAATATCACTGATGAACATAGATGCAAAAATCCTCAACAAAAACTAGCAAACAGAATCTAACAGCACATTAAAAGGATCATGTGCTATGATCAAGTGGGGTTTATCCCAGGAATGCAAGGGTTCTTCAATATATGCACATCAATCAATGTGATAAACCCTATTAACAAATTGAAGGAGAAAAACCATATGATCATCTCAATAGATAGAGAAAAAGCTTTCGACAAAATTCAACACCCATTTATGGTAAAAACCCTCCAGAAAGTAGGCATGGGGGAACTTTCCTCAACATAATAAAGGCCATATATGACAAACCCATAGCCAACATCAGTCTCAATGGTGAAAAACTGAAAGCATTTCCACTAAGATCAGGAATAAGACAAGGTTGTCCACTATCACCACTATTAGTCAACATAGTTTTGGAAGTTTTAGCCATAGCAATCAGAGAGGAAAAAGAAATAAAAGGAATCCAAATCAGAAAAGAAAAGGTAAAACTGTCACTGTTTACAGATCACATGATACTATACATAGAGAATCCTAAGGATGCTACCAGAAAACTACTAGAGCTAATCAATGAATTTGGTAAAGTAGCAGGATACAAAGTTAAGGCACAGAAATCTCTTGCATTCCTTTACACTAATGATGAAAAATCTGGAAGAGAAATTAAGGAAACACTCCCATTTACCACTGCAACAAAAAGAATAAAATACCTAGGAATAAACCTACCTAAGGAGACAAAAGACCTGTATGCAAAAAACGATAAGACACTGATGAAAGAAATTAAAGATGATGCAAACAGATGGAGAGATATACCATGTTCTTGGATTGGAAGAATCAACATTGTGAAAATGAGTATACTACCCAAGGCAATCTACAGATTCAATGCAATCCCTATCACTGCCAATGGCATGTTTCACAGAACTAGAACAAAATTTTTCACAATTTGTAATGAAACACAAAAGACCCCAAATAGCCAAAGCAATCTTGAGAAAGAAAAACAGAGCTGGAGGAATCAGGCTCGTAGACTTCAGACTATACTATAAATCTACAGTAATCAAAACAGTATGGTACTGGCACAAAAACAGAAATATAGATCAATGGAACAGGATAGAAAGCCCAGAGATAAACCCATGCACATATGGTCACCTTATTTTTGATAAAGGAGGCAAGAATATACAATGGCAAAAAGACAAACTCTTCATTAAGTGTTGGTGGGAAAACTGGACAGCTACATGTAAAAGAATGAAATTAGAACATTCCCTAACACCATACACAAAAATAAGCTCAAAATGGATTAAAGACCTAAATGTAAAGCCAGACACTTTAAAACTCTAAGAGGAAAACGTAGGCAGAACACTCTATGATGTAAATCACAGCAAGATCTTTTGGATCCACCTCCTAGAGAAATGGAAATAAAAACAAAAATAAACAAATGGGACCTAATGAAACCTAAAAGCTTTTGCACAGCAAAGGAAACCATAAACAAGACGAAAAGACAACCCTCAGAATCGGAGAAAATATTTGCAAATGAAGCAACTGACAAAGGATTAATCTCCAAAATTTACAAGCAGCTCATGCAGCTCAATACCAAAAACACAAACAACCCAATCCAATAATGGGTAGAAGATCTAAATAGACATTTCTCCAAAGAAGATATACAGATTGCCATCAAACACATGAAAGGATGCCCAACAACACTAATCATTAGAGAAATGCAGTCAAAATTACAATGAAATATCACCTCACACCAGTCAGAATGGCCATCATCAAGAAATCTACAAACACTAAATGCTGGAGAAGGTGTGGAGAAAAGGGAACCCTCTTGCACTGTTGGTGGGAATGTAAATTGATACAGCCACTATGGAGAACAGTATGGAGGTTCCTTATGAAACTAAAAACAGAACTAGCATACGACCCAGCAATCCCACTACTGGGCATATACCTGGACAAAAGCATAATTCAAAAAGAGTCATGCACCACAATGTTCATTGCAGCTCTATTTACAATAGCCAGGACTTGGAAGCAACCGAAGTGTCCATCAACAGATGAATGGATAAGGAAGATGTGGCACATATATACAATGGAATATGACTCAGCCATAAAAAGAAATGAAATTGGGTTATTTGTAGTGAGGTGGATGGATCTAGGGTCTGTCATACAGAGTGAAGTAAGTCAGAAAGAGAAAAACAAATACCGTATGCTAACACATTTATATGGAATCTGGAAAAAAAAAAAGTTTCTGAAGAAACTTAGCATCTCATGCCCGTCTCTGGAGTCCGCGCTGGTAGCCGCGGCTCGCTCCTGTCTCTGGAGCTCGTTTAGGTGGTGCTCTGAATCCTGTCTCCTTGCACACGCGAAACAATGGTTTCTTGCCTCTTCGGCAGTTCCAGACTTTTTCCCAGACTCCCTCCCGGCTAGCTGTGGTGCACTAGCCCCTTCAGGCTGTGTTCACGCCGCCAACCCCGTCCTCTTCCTGGGGTCCAACCTCCGAAGCCCGAGCCTCAGCTCCCGGCCCCCGCCCGCCCCAGCGGGTGAGCAGAGAAGCCTCTAGGGCTGGTGAGTGCCGGTCGGCACCGATCCTCTGTGCGGGAATCTCTCCACTTTGCCCTCCGCACCCTGTTGCTGTGCTCTCCTCTGCGGCTCTGAAGCTTCCCCCCTCCGCCACCCCCCATCTCCGCCCGCGAAGGGGCTTCCTAGTGTGTGGAAACCTTTCCTCCTTCACAGCTCCCTCCCAGTGGTGCAGGTCCCGTCCCTATTCTTTTGTCTCTATTTATTCTTTTTTCTTTTGCCCTACCCAGGTACGTGGGGAGTTTCTTGCCTTTTGGGAGATCTGAGGTCTGCCAGCGTTCAGTAGGTGTTCTGTAGGAGTTGTTCCACATGTACATGTATTTCTGATGTATTTGTGGGGAGGAAAGTGATCTCCACGTCTTACTCCTCCTCCATCTTGAAGGTCTCCCCCATTTTCCGTTTTTTTTTCCAAACTGTACAAGTTGACAGAATTTACTATAAAAGTGAGGTGAGCTTACAAAAACAAACACCACAAGAGCTATTTAAAAGGATAAAGAACACATTTAGAAACCACTGTGACAGTTTGGAGACCAACAAAATAATGTATGAGGTAGTTTTTAATACATCAAGGAGGTAAAAAAGGACATAAATAATCTTGATTCCTGAGAATGAGATTATAAACACTACAGAGAATTTGCCCCAACATCTGGTAACCTGGCCAATTTTATAAAAATCAGAATTGGTTTGAAGTCAGATGGGTAAGACCAACTGCTGTTAACGTGATTACTTTTTTCTCATTATGCCTAGGACTAGACTAGACTTCAGATTTTAGCTTCCCATAAGCACTACCATGTAATGACAAATGTATTTTGAACTTAAAAATTAGAATACATTTTTATTGGGATGTAGTAGCTTTACAGATTACCAAATTTGTGGACTGTTTTCCTCTACTCTTATTTTTTACTCAGTGGTCAATTTACTGTTCGTTATTATAATAGCACCAGTATTATAGAATGAGCTCACCACACCTAATCTTTATGCTGTAAATTGAAGTTAAATTGCTAACTCCCATCAGATGCTAATTAAACTGATTATCACTGATTTTATGTAGCACATTGTGCTTTAAATATATATGCCTGGGATACCCAGCAGATGAATTGCTACTTATAGATACTAATAATGAGGATGCTCGTTATTTTTTCAACTTTAATTAACAGGTGTAATACCCACTTGCAAAGATATCATTAAATTGTATCCAAGATTTATAGAATTTATAATACAAAGTTGGTTATTTAATATTCCTTTTATAGGTTGACCTTTTCAAAATGCAGTTTAATATTTAAGCATAAAACCACTGAATTTGGGCTCCCCTGGTGGCGCAGTGGTTGAGAGTTCGCCTGCCGATGCAGGGGACACGGGTTCGTGAGCCGGTCCGGGAAGATCCCACATGCTGCGGAGCGGCTAGGCCCGTGAGCAATGGCCGCTGAGCCTGCGCGTCCGGAACCTGTGCTCTACAACGGGAGAGGCCACAATGGTGAGGGGCCCGCGTACAGTGAAAAAACAAAAACAAAAACACTGAGTTCTCAAAACTTTGTTGCCTTAGCTCACCTCAAAACCTATTTTCTCTGTGAATTGTTTCTGTTTTATTGAAATGAAAAACATCTCACTAATGCCACTATACCAACGGCACAAACAAAACAAAAGTGTGTGACTTCTGGTTTCTGGTTCCAATGTAAGAAGCTTAGAAGTAGCCACTCCTTCCTAAAAGCAAGTGAAAAGCTGAACAAACTGAAAAATAAACAACTCTTAGATCTGTCAAAAAGACCTCTCACAGGGCAAACTCTTGCCCCCCAAATTGAAGAGAGAGACAGGCAGATTCAGAGAATCACAACTTACTCAAGCAGAAATCCATAAGCAGAGATCTTGGGAACCAGCAGCAAGGTAGAAAAACCTAAACTGTAATCGATGAATTGCTGGAAGCTCAGGGACTACAAGACTGCGAGTTAAAAGCTCTAAGGGTACACAGACCTATAGGGACCTCCCACTTTCATGCGTCTTACCTCCAGGAGCTCTACCAGGTTCTCATAATGAATAATCAGAGACAAATTCCCTCCTGCTTCTGGCAAAGGTAGGGCGATAGTGGCCATTTTAAAATACACTGGAGCAATCTGTTATTCTTAACAAGAACTTCCCTCAGAAGAAATTATTTTACCAGATCCTAACCTACTGAGAGAAGGAAATATAAAACTTCAGCCCCACCTAGCCATCCTGTCCCACCTAGGGTATGTGGAAGTGGAGATTAAGAAGGTGTGAAATTCACAGTCCACAGACGTAAGCTCACCAAAAGACTGGGACCTAATCACAGACTTTAAAATTTGTCCCTTAACTCCCACAGTTTACCACTATATTGCTAAAGACCTTTTAAGGTAGATTCTTTCATGAAATACATCATGTCCACTTTTCAACAATAAAAAAAATTATGAGGCATACTAAAAGGTGAAAAACACAGTTTGAGGAGAGTAAACAAGTGTCAGAGTCAGAATAAAATATGGCAGGGATGTTGGAATTATAAGGCCAGGAATTTTTTTAAAAAACAAAAATCCTGCAATTAACATGCTAAGGGCTTTAGTAGAAAAAAGTAGGCAACATGTAAGAACAGATGGATAATGTAAACAGAGAGGTGGAAATTCTAAAAAAGAATAAAAAAGAAATGTCAGAAATCAAAAACACTGTAGCAGAAATGAAGAAAGACTTTGATAGGCTCATTAGCATACTGGACATAACTGAGGAAAGAATCTCTGCGTTTAAGGATATGACAGTAGAAACTTCCAAAGATGAAAAGGAAAGCAAAGACTGAAAAAAACAGAACAGAATATTCAATACTCATGGGACAACTACAAAATGTGTAACATACATGTAATGGGAATACCAGAAGGAGAAGGAAGAGAAAGAAGAACAGAAGTATTTGCAGCAATAATGACTGAGAAGTTCCCCAAATTAACGTCAGACACCAAACCATGTTTCCAAGAAGGTTAAAGAATATCAAGTAGGATAAATGCTTAAAATACTACCCCTAGGCATATCATGTTCAAACTTTAGAAAATCAAAGACAAAAGAAAAAATCTTGAAAGAAGCCATGGGATAGAAACACCTTACCTACAAAGGAGCAAAAACAAGATTTACATCAACTTCTCCTTAGAAAACACACAAGCAAAAAATGGAGTGAAATATTCAAAGTGTTGAGAGAAAAAAAAAAACCAACCTAGAACCCTGTACTCTCTGAAATTATCCTTTAAAGTGAAGGAGAAATAAAGATTTTTCAAACAAGCAAAAATTGAGGGTATTTGTTGCCAGTAGACCTACCTTACAAGAAATGTTAAAAGAAGTTCTTAAGAGAGAAGGAAAATGATATAGGTTAGAAACTCAGATTTACATAAAGAAAGAGCATCAGAGAAGAATTAAGTGAAAGTACAATAAAAGCTTTTGCTTTTCTTATTTTTAATTGATCTAGTAGAAAACAGTTTATTCAAAATAATAACAATATATTAAATTTTGTATACTTATTTGTATGCTTATGTATAAGTGAAATGGGTGACAGCAATAATACAAAGAATGAGAGGAATTAGAATTATTTTGTTATAAGGTACTTGCACTACTGTGAAGTGACATAGTGTTATTTGAAAATGGACTTGGATTACTTGTAAATGTATATTGCAAACTCTAGGTCACACACTAAAAAAATCTTTAAAAGTATAATGGATATGCTAAAAAAGGAAATAAAATAGAATCATATAAAATGCTCTGTGAAAACCACAAAGGTAGAAAAAGAGTAGAAGGCAAAAACAAAAATAAAAAACAAGGACAACAAAGAGAAAACAATAACAAGTATGGTAGATATTAATCCAACTATATCAGTAATTACTTTGGACATCAATGGTTTATATGCATCAATTAAAAGACAGAGATTGTCAAAGTCGATAAAAAACAAGATCCAACTATATGTTGTCTATAAGAAACTCACTTTAAATATAAAGATTATACATATATAGCTATATATACTATGTAATATATAAATTCAAAGTAAATGAATGGAGAAAGATATACCATACTCACACTAATCAATAGAAAGTGGGAGTAGCTATATTAATTTTCAACAGAGTGAGCTTCAGTCAAGGAAAGTTATCAGCAATAGAGGCATTACATAATGAGAAAGGAGTCAATTCTCCAAGACATAACAATCTGTTTTCTTTTTTAATAGATCATTATTGGAGTATAATTGCTTCACAATACTGTGTTAGTTTCTGTTGTACAACAAAGTGAATCAATCTTTAACATGTATGCATCTAACTATAGAATATATGAGGCAAAACTGCTAGAATTTCAAGGAGAAATAGATGAATCCACTATTATAGTTGCAGACTTTAACATCCCTGCATCAGAAGTGGAAAGATCCAGCAGGCAGAAAATCACTAAGGACATGGCTGAACTCAACAGTACTAACCATTGACTGGATATAATTGACATCTATAGGGTACTCCATTCGACAATAGTAGAATGTACATTTTTCTCAAGCGTACATGGAACAGTCACCAATATTCTGGGCCATAAAACACACCTTAACAAATTTAAAAGTATAGAAATCATACACTGCATTTTCTCATATCACAGTGAATTTAAACTAGAAATCAATAAAAGAAAGATAGCATGAAATCCCAAAATACTTGGAGATTAAATAACATACTTCTAAATAATACATGAATCAAAGAGGAAAATTCAAGAGCATTTAAGAAATATTTTAAACTAAATGCAAACAAAAATACAGCTTATCAAAATTTATGGGATGCAGTGAAAGAAGTGCTTAGAGGGAAATGTATAGCATTGAATGAGCAGGCTAAAAAAGAAAAAATATCTAAAATCAATAATCTAAGATTCCACATTAGGAAATTTGAAAAAGAAGAGCAAATTAAATGTAAAGTAACCAAAAGAAAATAAATAATAAATTAGAGCAGAAATCGATGAAATTGAAAGTAGGAAATCAACAGAGAAAATCAACAAAACCAAAAGCTCTGAAAATATTGGTTGTTTGAAAATACCAATAAAAGCAATAAGCTTCTAGTGAGACTAAGAAAAAGAGAAAGACACAAATGACCAATATCAGAAATGAAAGATGGACATCACTAAGGAGCCCATGGGCATAAAGAGATAATAAATGAATATTATAAACAATTATATGCTCACAAATTTGATAACCTAGATTAAATGGACCAATTTCTTGATACAATTTGACAAAACTCACACAAGAAGAAACAGACAATCTGAATAGGCCTACATCTATTAAATGAATTGAATCACTGATTAACAATCTTCCAAAACAGAAAGCACGAGGTTCACATGGGCTCATTTGTGAATTCTACCAAATATTTAATGAAGAAATTATACCAATTCTTACAATCTCATCCAAAAGACAGAAGCAGAGGGAATATTTCCTAACTCATTGTATGAGGCCAGCTTTACCCAGACAGAGACAAGAAAAGGAAACTACTACAGACAAATATCTCTTATGAACATAAATGAAAAAAATTTCAATAAAATATTAGCAAATTGAATCCAACAATGCATAAAAATAATTATACACCATGACCAAGTGGGATTTAACCCAGGTACACAAAGCTGGTTCAACATTTGAAAATCAATTAATCAATTAATGTAATCCATCACTTCAAAGCTGAAGAAGAAAAATCACATAATCAGATCAATGGATGCAAAAAGGCATTTGACAAAATACAACACCCATTCATGATAAATATTTCAGCAAACTAGGAATAAAGAAGAACTTCCTTAACTTGACAAAAGAACAACTGCACAAAACCTACAACTAATATCATACTTAATAGTGAGAAACTTGAAGATTTCTCACTAGTCCCTGTTCAGATTTTTTTGCCCAGTTTTTAATTGGGTCATTTGTTTTTTATTGTTGAGTTTTATGAGTTCTTTCTTCATGAGTTTTTAAAATCACATTTTATGGTTTAAGCAAAAATTATAGTGCTGTTTGATGTATGCTCAAAATATGTAGAAAAACTAATTAAGAAAATTACATTTTAAAGTAGGCAGGGTAAAAGGACCTAAATTGAAGTAATTTTCCACACTTTACTCAAAGTTGTAAAATGTCAATACCAGTAGACTGTGGTGTATGTAGACTGTGATGGTAGATATATATGTATATACTTTAATACCTACAGTCAACACTGAAAAACTATACAATGATATATACTTAAAACATTGTAAATAAAGAAAATGAAACTCTAAAAAACATTCAAGTAATCCATAAGAAGGAAAGGAAAAGGAAACAGAGGATGAGAAACAGAGGGAACAAATAGAAGACAAATAATAAAATAGAAGACTTATCTCCTAATATATCAACAATTTCATTAACTGTAACTGTTCTAAATATATTAATTAAATGACAGCAATTAGTGGGCTGGATTTAAAAATGATTAAATTATATGATGTCTACAAGAAACTTCCTTCAAACATAATGATATAAGCAGATTAGAAGGATAGAAAAAAGACACACCATACAAAACTTAATTTTAAAAAAAGAATAGCTCTATTAATATCATGTAAAGTAGACTTCCCAGAAAAAAAAACAAAAACAAAAACAAACAAACAAGCAACAACAAAAAACTCCACCAAAACCTTACCAACAACAAAGAAGCATATTACAAGGGTCATTATACCAAGAAGACATAGTGATCCTACATGTGTATGCACCAAGCAACGGAGCATCAAAATACATGAAATAAGAACTAATAGAACTGAAAGGAAAAGAAGACATATCATTTTTACTGGCAGTTTCAACACCCTATAACTGTTAAAGAAATTTAATTTGTAAATTAAAAACTTACAAAACATAATCTCTCTAGACCCAGATGGCTTCAGTGGAGGAATCCACCAAACAATAAATAAGAATTGGGACCAACTCTACATAACCTCTTCTAGATAATAGAAGAGAAACTAACATTTTCCACCTCTTTTTATGAGGTCAGGATTATCCTGATATCAAGGTCAGACAAAAACAATACAGGAAGAAAGAAAGAGAGAGGGGGAAGAAGGAAGGGAGGGGGGAGGGAGGGAGGAAGGAAGGAAGGAAGGAAAAGAAAGGAGGGAAGAAGAGAGAAAGAAAGGAAGGAAACTACAGATTAATATTTTTCATGAACTTAAATGCAAATATCCTCGACAAAATATGAACATTTTGAATCTAGCAATGTATAAAAAGTGTTCTAAACATAACACCAAAACACAATTCATAAAGAAATAATTGATAAATTGGATTTTATCAAAGTTAAATGTTTCTGTCCTGTGAAAGATCTTATTAAAAGGATAAAAAGAAAAACTACAGCCTCGAAGAAAATATTTGCACATCACATATCTGACAAATGACTTATACCTTTAAAATGTATAGAAAGAAGGATAAAGAATTAGCTTCACTGATCTTTATGTTATTTACACAGTTTTCTTACAGACTTACAGAACTCTGCACAATAGTAATGGCCACACTGTATTAAGTAATCAGGAAGGTAAGGTTCTGCCAACTGATAATCCTGGGATAGCAATATGTGATAGATTATTACAGTTAGAGTACCCCCCCCAAAAAATCACACCTGTTTGTATTAACTCCATTATGTAGTCTTTTCCTACATTGACTCTGGGCTTAGCCATGTTGGCTTGGCCAATGAGACATCATGCAAAATGATGTCACATTCAGGCTCGCCCCATCTCTTTCTGCTTTTGGAACCCTGCTACATATGAAGCCAAGTTATCCTACTAGAGACAAATGGTCCAGCAGACAGCCAACACCAACAACCAGACTTTTGAATGAGGCTGTCTTAGACCATCAATCCCAAGGATAGTCACCAGATGGTATGCAGAATTAGCAGCAAAGGAACCACTGAAATGAATTGCCCATATTGCTGACCCAGAGAATGATAAAGAGGTAAAATAGTTGTTTTAAGTCACTAATTTTCACAGTGGTAGATTTCACAATAACACATAACTGATACAGCTTATTATTACTAAATATTTAAATCTTACTTAAACTTAAGTAAATGGGTTGACTCAATTATGTAATTGAGTACTTTCATTTCAACTCTATTTTGAAAGCCTTTCATAATTATACACTCTAACTTTTTAAAATTTGAAGTTGTTCATGGTATTATGAGAATCACTGAAGAGAGTAACAGCATCAATGTAGCTGGTTTGGGAAATTGAATTTTGCGTAAATTTATTCAGAACCTACCTTACATAATGTATTTTTAATTTGCCAATAATGATTTTGGCTTCAAATTCTGCCTGCCTTCAGAATATCAAATGGCTAAAACCCAGCAAATTCAGTTTACTCAGAACCAATTAATGTAAGTTTTACCAATTATACCTTTATACAAAGTTCAAGTCTTGAACAATTGTGGACTGTGGACTGTTTTTCTTATCATCTTTTGAAATAGTTTAAAGAAGAAGAACCAATTGCCAAATGTGGAGATCAACACTAAAAAGATTAAAATGTTCATCTGTCATTGTAATTTTGCCAAATAAGTTATTGAGTAATTTGTGGAATTTATTATTCAAGTCAATCTAGTAAGAACATTAATATGAAAAACATCTCCTTTTTCACCATCTTAGCTACAATAAAATTTAAAATATGCCAATCTTCACGCTTTAGGGCATAATTTGGTTACCAGCTGGGGTCAGGAAGAAATTTTCTCCATAGTATAGTATTGCCAATTACCATAGGTGTAGAGAGAACAAGAGAAAGAGTCCAGGGGTTACACGGCCCTCTAAAGCATCTGGTATTGGATGCTTTCTGAGTGAGAATTCAGGATAAGATGAAACATTCAATTGTTCCTGTATGTCAATTCCGATATTCCTATGAGCTGCCAATATGACATTGCTGCCACAAGGGAGGGATTTCCTACAGAACAGATGTCACTTACAGTATTATGTGGACTATCTATCTCAACGAATAATTGCTTGGCACTTTTGCCCTATGGCAAGGGTCTGAAAATATGTTAGGGTGGGAACACACCATACAAGCAGATGGGCTTAGATAAAAGAAAGAGCAAGAGCATACTGAGTCTGAAATAGATATGTAAAAGCCAGATGGGGGTACTGAAGCAGATGTCTTTCCTTATCTTCAGCAACTAAAGCTCAAGATCAGAATTTTCCAGTTATTAGTTATTTAGTTCTATTCTAAAATTTCTTTAGATGAGTATGTGTTACATAAGGCTCCAATTTACTGAAGTAAAGAAACCTTGCCTTTTTGGTATAAACTGCAATTTCCATTTGAAATGAATGCATTTTGCTTTAGGCCTGAAACTGATGTGAGACTCCCAACACCAGTGCCCGCTACTTTCACCCCTCCCCCGAAAAAAGAAAAAGGAAAAAACTAAGCTGGGATAAGAGGAGGGACACAAAGACTGACACTGAATGACAAAGGACAACTGAGATGGGACTTGCCTGAGAGAGACAGCAAGAGAGGGAAAAAAGTTCTTTTAAAATATCAATAAGAGAATCAAAGAAAGCAAGATCCTTTTTCTGATAAAAGGGGAAAAGTTAATAACAGTGAAGAAAGAAGGCAATTGCAATATGCTACAACTGTAATGGAAGAAAAGAAGATGAAGGTAGAATCAGAAAGTAACCATTTTAAATAAGTTTAACATATATGTAGCTTTCAGAATTCAAGAATTAAAGTTTTAAAAATATTTAGACTATTTGCCTCCATAGCAGACCTGATTGACTATCCAAATAATTGGCTGGAGAAAGAGGAGGAATGTTTTTGTTCACAAGAACCAGCAAAGGAATTTTTACTTTTAAAATAGCATTGACTCCAGAAAAAAGCTTGGGTCTGGGGGCAGGGAACAATAATGAATATATTGTAAATTATTAACAAGCATTAATTGATATCTCAGAATTAGAAAATGCTTGAGGATGTTACAGATACATTTCTATGAGTATAATTAGACACAAGTAATAAGTGCTTTGAGAATTTTTTGGACAAAAATAATTTGGCCATTCAATAATGTCCAGAAACTGTGAGTCAACAGAACATTTGTTCATGTGTTAGAGCAGATTCAAAGGTGATTCTTAAGGAAAATTCTAAGCCTTGCTTGCCTATATCCCTTTGTTTGTAATTTAATCTTAAGAAATATAATTTTTATCATAAGATATTAATCCTACCACATTCATCTGTTTTCAAAGTTTAATAACCCATTCACAATTGTTAATATGGAGAAACAGGATACAAGGTCCTATTTGAGACTATAATCTCAAAATTTTCTTTTAGCTATAGTCCAGCTGACAAAAGTATAATGTAGGGGAAATTGCCTAAGGATCAATCATACACTACTCTGAGGCCACTTAAAGAGTTTGGACTTTATCTTAAACGGAACGGGAAGCCACTAAAAAGCTTTTGTTGGGGTGTGTGCTTGGGAGAAGGGTACCACAGTGACATTTACACCACCATAGATTCCTGGGAATACATGGTGGGGAAAGATTGGGGGGTAACATTATAGCGAATAAGGACACCAATGTGGAGCATTGCAGTAATTAGATGAGAAATGATGATGACCTTGACTAGGGTTGTGTCTGCAGCAGTAGAGGAGTGGAGAGATTTGAAAACTATTTATGAGGGGGGCTCAAACAGGAATTTGCAATAACAGGGATGAAGGAGAGAGGATGGTAGGATGATCTCTGTTTTAAGGCTTGAGCAAGGGCATGGATAAATATTCCAGTTATGAAATACAAAACTCTGAAGAAGGAGCAGCGTCTTTGTTTTTTTTTTTTTTTTTATGAATTCATTGGGAGACACTACTAATCCAGTTTAGGCCATATTAACTTTGAAGAGGCATCTAGATAGAAGCCGTTGGATATTTGGATGTGTAGCTAAGAGGAGGGCTGTAAATTGAAGACAAATATTTTTAGGTAAGCAGCATTTACTTTATTGAAACCATGGTAGTGGATAAATTTGCCTGAGGATAATGTGAAAAGTCAGAAGCAAAGAATCTCAAAAACACTTTTAAGGAAAAAGATTTATTAAACAAGTATTTTGTAAGCACCTACTCTGTTCTAGTCCCCAGAGCTCATTCTATCTCGCTCTATAAAACAGATAAGGTGTATTCTCCCATGTAGCATACATTTTCAGTGACTGAGCCAAACAACTAACCAGTAAACATATGAGCAAAACCCTCCAACATGTTAACTTCGGTATTTTCAGATACTCTGAGAAACTGTGTAGAAAATAAAAGAGCACATGGTGATAACAAGTGCCTGGAACATGGTGGAACACGGAGGGAGGGATAAGAAGATGCAACACACAAAGGAAAGCAGGAGCCCTAAGGAAGGAGAGCAGCAATAGGAACAGGTCTTTTATGGGCGGAGGGAAACTATTGCAACTCAGAGCCAACCAAGAGGCAGAAAACGGAAAGTTAGTTTTCTCTCTAATAAGGCCACCAAAAGTTTCTCTGCCAAAACTGCTGCTTATACAGTGTGCAAACAAACTGGACAAGTCTCAGAAAAGTTGTAGAAAGACAGTGCCTTGAATCTAAAGTCTAGAAAGTTAAAAGGAATGCAAGGAGGGTTTGGGAACTGCTGAATCTAGTGAGCTAAAACGATTAACAAAACACCGAGATAAGACCTTTCCTTAATATAGTTATATATTAATATCAAAAATGTAATTTGGAATGGAAATGTATACTACTCCTGCTTTTCTCAGTTATTCATGTTCGATAGTTCACCATCAGGATTAGTTACTACATCTAGATATCATGATTTATCTAGTGGAAGCTACTGAAATAATTAGCATCTGTATATCTGGGTTTACATGTTTAAAAAATAATTTTTAATGATGATAGCTGTGTTGCCACTAAAAACTAGCAAAACAGAGTTATAGGTTGAGCACACATTATTTTAAAATTCTAATGAAAAAATTTTTGGTTAATCCCCATGATGCATTCTCAAGTAGCTATGAGAAATTTGAAGATTCCTTGAAATTTGAAATCATAATAATTTGAAGTCATAATAATTTATTAAAAGCCTCAAAAAGAGACATACAAGGAAAAGTTGAAAAAGAACAACAGTATTCACATTTATGGAGGGAGATTATAAAGTTAAAGGTGACCAATTTTCTATGTTTCAAGATAAGTAAAAAAAATTAGGTTAAAATTATAAGCCAATCATAGTGAAGAAGAAGATTAATATTATAACTTCTATGTATGCCACAATATATTACCCAGAAGGTTGTATAATTCTCTCTGCTTCATTACCTAAAATCAAGATAGGCCCTGAAAAGCAGGTATTGATTAATTAGAATCATAGTGCCAGACTATCTTATACTTGAGGTTTCCAAAGAAACAGGTCACTCCCACTCTAGTCCCCTTTGACTTCAGTGAGCCATTTTCCTCCATCAGTAAGCTTTTGAGCTATAAAGATATTTCATAGGGTTTTAGATACGACTAGTCTCAGGTATATAATACGTTTATTCAGACAACACCATGGGGATTAGTTGTCTTCTTGAGACTCTTGCTTATGAAGTTGATCATAACTTGGATGAACTCAGGTTAAGCCACAGCTACCATCTTAGTTCATACATTACTCATTATCAGTTAGTAGTAGCTGCATTTGCTCAGGTCCAACCATGCAGTCCTCATTTTTATAACAAAAGGAAATACATGTTTGTGGAAAACATGTCCTCACTCTGATCAAAAAATCTTTTTATAGACAGTGTATAGCTCTCACTTTATGTTTTCAGCTCCACAGTTTCTGTAATTTCTGTCCCTTTCATCAACACTAGAGGCAGAGGGGTTTTAAAAGTATGTTAGGTGTAATACACAGGCCACTTGACATAATTTCTTTTTTAAGTCTGAGTCTTATTAGAAAAAAAAGAAGGGTTTTAAAAGGTTTTTGGAATAGATAACTTCAAAAGTTTGCTCAGCATAGATGTAAATGAAATCTATGTCTGGAGGAAATGAACAAATCCTACAGGTTATTTAACAAATTTAGAACAACCAAAGGACGACTAGAAAATGCTATCTAAGCATGGAAGATATAGCAACTGATTCTGTAACTGGATTTCTGGTTTCTAACTCTTTTCTCTTGTTCTCTAAGTTTTACCTCTGCATCAGAGTTAGTATCCTTGATATACGCCTCTTGTGGATTTTTCCTTTTTTTTGTATGCCAAATCCTTTCCCTGCATCCCTCCTGTCCTATGACTTCAGAGAAAAGTAAAGGCAAATGCCAACACTGGAAAAATGAAGATGTAGGAAGTTCTTGGCAGATCACGCAATGAGAAGTAATACATTTCCATCAAAAAAAAATTATAGTAAGAGGACAAAGGGAGACAAGATGACAAACATGAGGGTTCTAAATCCCTGTTCTGGGACAAAACCATTTTTCTATATGCAGTGGAGAGTCAGAGAGAAGAGGAAACATAAAAAGAGGGATTTTTGCTCCATTTTCCATTTATGATGGTGTTGAGTCACCACAGCATATCAGAAATGATGACAAATATTCCAGCAGGCCCCAGGCTCTGTGACTGAGGCCCAAGGTCCACTGGTATTGACCACTGATGCTGGCCTTGCTGGAGGCAGACCGTGAACCCCATTAGCCACAGACTTGGCAAGGGGAGCTAACAGGAAGCCTGGTTCTAAGGTCAAACCAGCTTCAAACGTTCCAAACAAATTTGATGGACTTCAGCTAATGGACAAAATTAGACAAAGCCCCTCTACCCTGCAGAAGTGATTTAACAAATATAATCAGTTAGGCTGTTAACCAGTTAAGAATTAACTAATGCAACAAGAACAGGTATGGCCTGTGTTAATAGCCACAAACTGGGATGACTGCCTGGCTCATAGTAATTTCTGGAGCCATGTGTGTAAAGCACACCCTCCCCATTCTAATAATATACTATCCCTTCCATCTCTCCCTACAGCCACAAAAGTGAATACCTGACTAATGAAAACTGATTATAGCATCACCATCACGTTAATGACCAGCCCAAGGGATCACATGCCGTGGAGCAACTAAGCTCATGCTCCACAACTACTGAGCCTGCGCTCTAGAACCCGCGAGCCACAATTACTGAAGACCATGCACCTAGAGCCCATGCTCTGCAACAAGAGAATCCACTGCAATGAGAAGCCCCCGCACCGCAAGGAAGAGTGGCCCCCGCTCAATGCAGCTACAGAAAGCTTGCACGCAGCAACGAAGACCCAACACAGACAAAAATAAAATAAATAAAATTAAAAAAAAAAAAAAAAAAAAGGCTGGGATCCCAAATGTGATCCAAGCAAATCTTTATCTGGAATTTTTCACACTAGAGCCAAGTAACATAACCCCCCATTTTCCTAGGTGACAAGTTGTGAGGATGCAGGCCTAAAGGGAATGAAGCCCACACAGTGTGCTACAAGGAGGAGCTGGTCTGAGAACAAAGACAATATGCAGAGAAAAGCACAGATGAGAAGTAGACACTTCTTAACCATATTTGAAGTTTCCTAACGGTATTCAAAGTCCTGGTTCCAGTCACCCCTGATATCTGCTATCCTTCCTAGTAATAAGGGTCAACGAATTCTCTTTGTAACTTACTCTATTTCCAACTGGGTTGTTCTTACTGAACATCATCTGAGTCTTCACTAATAAAGCTAGTGAAAAAGTGGGTAAACCCCAACCAGATGGACAAATAATAACTGCCAACACTGTAATGGTCATAGAACAATAATATTTTTTCTAATTGTGCAATTTTGAACTAATTTCTTAAAATCTCTGAGCCTCAGTATATTATCTGGAAAATAGGGCTTACAGCTACTCTATTGGATTATTGAAAAATTAAGAATAATGTTGTAAAGTATTAGCATAATGGCTTTCCATGGCACTTCTTAAAAAGTGCTAAAAATTTATTTTTCTGAAAGTGAGGATGTGAGGATAATGATGAAGATGACCCTGGAAAGACAAAGATTACAGGACTCAGAATCTTATGTGATTTTTCTGTTAAAAGCATGCCTGATCAAACATATTTTAGTAAAGGAAGTTACAAGAACTAAAAAGAAAAATGTAACATAGTCAGAGATAATTATAAACAAAACGTCTCCATTACCTTAAGAAGCAATGATTTTAAAAGCTTAATTTACAACAAATAAGCATTCATGGTCAAAAGTTTACTAGAGGTTAATGAAATAGTCTTACTTTTAAGAATAGGTTTAATATAAAAACAAGCAAATGTGATTGATATAGCTATTCCCTGAAAATGGATATAACAATAGTTTTAGGCCCAACTCAAATGTCTCCATAATAATAAAGCCTTCCATGACTTCACCAAACCTATGTACAATTACTAGACACCATACCTATGGTATTTAGTCTTTCTTTCATTGTATTGATATTTATTTATTTACCTTCTACATTATAAAACCTACATAGCAAGGTCTCTCTTTTTCATATTTGTACCCTATAATTATAGCTCAAGAACTTGGTCAAAGGTAGCTGCTCAAAGTATTAAATTAAACTGAACTCTAGAGTTTACTGGGAGTCAGAAGAAATGGTTTCCTATCTTGCCTCTGTCATTCACTCAGTGTGTTCCTTTAAAAAAGTCAATAGCCTTACAGTCATATACTCACTGCAGTGGACTTCAAAGTTAGGTACTCTAACCTCCTACTCCAGTGCAAAAATCCCCTCTAAAATACATTTGCTCGAAATTGAGTTATTTGTAGTGAGGTGGATGGACCTAGAGTCTGTCAAACAGAGTGAAGTTAAGTCAGAAAGAGAAAAACAAATACCGTATGCTAACACATATATATGGAATCAAAAAAAAAAAAAAAAAGTGGTTCTGAAGAACCTAGGGACAGGACAGGAATAAAGACGCAGTCATAGAGAATGGACTTGAAGACACAGGGAGGGGGAAGGGTAAGCTGGGATGAAGTGAGAGAGTGGCATGGACACATATACACTACCAAATGTAAAATATATAGCTAGTGGGAAACAGCCACATAGCACAGGGAGATCAGCTTGGTGCTTTGTGACCACCTAGAGGGGTGGGATAGGGAGGGTGGGAGGGAGACGCAAGAGGGAGGAGATATGGGGATATATGGATATGTATAGCTGACTCACTTTGTTATAAAGCAGAAACTAACACACCATTGTAAAGCAATTATACTCCAATAAAAAATAAAATAAAATATGTTTGCACACTCAGATAGACCCTCTACAAAAAAGTAATCTTCAATGAAGTTCATAACCGCTTTTTCGCATAATTATTATCTCTCACGTTGAACAACTCAACAAAGCAATGCTTTAAAAGACCCATTATCATAGTCAGCGAGAGATCCAGAATTCCAACTCAAAGATGGCATCCCTTCTTTACACTCTAGAACTTACTTGTGTTTTAAAGTCTTAGAATGACTTTAGAAAGCTTATCATTCTTAATAATCTTCCTACTCATATGGCACACCTCACTGATTGGTTTAGATAGTCAAATGAGATGATATGAAACTTCTCTGTATAGTATAAAATGCCGTATTATTATCTTAATGATGATATTGATTATAATGATGATGCTAGGAAAGAGAAAATTATGTACTTTGGAGGTTTTGTTGCTCTAATATTTACATGCTGTTAAATGAACCACTTGCTGGGTATGGAGAGGAAGTTATGGATTTATATCCTTACTTTGTCTTCAACTTTTGAGTACAATTAAAATGTATGAATTTAAAAGTAGGTGATTACTCACTATATTTACTTAGAAATTATGGCTATTATGTATACAGATATGTACCTTGGAAAAGGATGGTAAATGACTTGAAGAAATTTCTGGTCTTACTGGGAAAAGTCTCTGAAACATTGGTTTGTATGAAAATTGCATGTGGAATTGTGTGTGCTGGGTCCTGGCTTCCTGGCTGAGTTGAAGTCTCCTCTCCATTTTTCCTAATTGTCCTTTCAGTTGAAATTGGAGTCCAATTAAAGCTTGTAACATATTTTTCTTCTTTTCTTCTCACTAGTAATGATTTGAAAAAAAAGAAGCTCTCCAAAAAACATGCAAAAAATTATTTTCTTTTATCACCTGAGATTACATATTGTAAAATAATCTAGTAAATGATAGGGGAAACATTTGAAATTGAAAAACAAATTCATTCTTTAATGGTTATGGTTCACCCATAATACTATTCTTAATGTTCAAGTTAAAAAAAAAAAAAAAAAAAGATGAGAAGAAACAGTTGGCATTCAGCTAACAATTGTGTTTGGAGATTTGTGCCTGACTTTGTTATTCTGAGCAAAGCCAGGTACTAGTCTCTTGGGATTATGTACAAAGGCAAGAAAAAAAGTGGACATGTACAAACCTCAAAGGTGACTGCTGGGTTAATAAAACAGCCTGTTTTCTGTTCACCCACTCTTGCTCTCAGTGTGCAAGTATATTAAAATATGTCAAAAGGAAAACCATTCGCTGTGCAAAAATAATTCAACTACAAGTCACAATTTCCAGCTGCTGGAGTGCCTTAGTGCATTTAAGTGCACTAACAAGTGACCCATAGATCTCCCTGGATGAAAGTTGTATCCTCATTAAAGGAGAAACAAACACAAAATAGGAACAACTGTCACATAGAAAAATAGACCACAATAGATGCCGCATTTCCCTCAGTATGTTTCTGACTTGAGCTATCACAGACTGAAGAGCAGTGCTGTCCTAGAAGTCACCTCTTAAAAAGCTATGAAAGTAAAACGAGGAAGCTGCTAGAGGAACTGAATGTGTATCTGGAAAAACATTTTTTCTTTCTAGTCTCTATAAAATCTCTCGCCACATAAGACATTGTAATAATGTGAAGTGGCTGGATTAAACAAACGTAGCCCAGGGAATTTAGAATTAATGCTCTAACATATCTTTAAATAACCCCTCTTAGATAAAGTCTGGTTTAAGCATTCATAAGATACCATACCAACCTTTGCTTTTCTGATTTTTCTCTCGAGAACTATATCATTAGTATGAATCTGCAAAAAATAAAAGAGGTTAATGTTGTTCAACTCTAATAATACTGTTCTTATTTGATTAGTATGTTGCATATTACTGTACGGCAAAAATAAACATTGGATGCTCAGTGTGATAGCTCCAGTCCTCAGTGCAGCAGGATATATTTTTAAAAAGCATATGCCTTCAAAAAGCAGATAATAATCTGGAACAATAACAGAACAATATTGCAGAAAATGTAACTAATTACAAAATGTGGTACCAACAATTATTTCAAAGCTAGATAAAGCTCTCCTCTTGTATACAGGGACATCTTTGCTCAACGATTTTCATAGTAGTTACTGGATATTATTGCAATTGCCTACTTACTCTGGTGATTCTCATACTAGAATGCAAGCTCTTCGAGGTCAAGATTTCTTATGTCATTTTTTAAATGTTTTTAGAATTCCCATCTCACACAGCCCCTGGCACGTAATAGTAATTGAATAATTTAATTCGTTGGATGGTTAACTTATTAAATATAGTTGTGCAGTTGACAATTTGTGTCCCCTTTTGAACTACCAACGCTTTCCTGGAAGACAGCAGAAGAATTGTAAAGGGAAGGTGGATCTAGGAAGACATCAACAATTTCTGTGAAAACTTACAGTCCAGAAACAATGGATATACATATAGAAGGGCAGAACTACTAAATTCTGAACTATGCTTTAAACTCGAATATACAGAGCCATTATTAAAATGAAATTGAAGCCCAGTATAGGAGGAAAGATAATAAGGGATCAGCAAACCAATCTAAATAAATTAAACTGTCCAGGCCCAGAACAACTATGTAAGCTTAGAACAAGGAAAGTATGTGAGGAATCTAAGTTAATGATAAGAATAAATTATTAAAAATGGAAAATGATACATTTGGATACCAAGAACTAGTAAGCTTGATTTTTAGTCCCCGTGAAATTCAAAG
The DNA here is from genome assembly GCF_026419965.1 of Kogia breviceps. Lineage (NCBI taxonomy): Eukaryota > Metazoa > Chordata > Mammalia > Artiodactyla > Physeteridae > Kogia > Kogia breviceps. The sequence goes on along the minus strand of NC_081318.1, from coordinate 33,810,509 downwards.
CAGATTATTAAACATATAGTCTAGGAAGTCATGAAAAATAAAGTGGAATTCAGTAGGAGATAGTATTGCATAAAGTCAAAAGAGTATTGTATGAAAACAAAAGTTCTGGGTTCATGTTCTATATGTGTATCCTGGTAACTTTAGTAATTTCTCTTTTTTCTCATTTGTTGTGGGATAAAGTGTATCCCCCTCAAAAATCTATTGAAGTCCTCACCTCTGGTACCTGTAAATATGACCTTATTTTGAAACACTGTCATTGAAGATGTAATTAAGTTGCAAGTTAAGATAAAGCCATACTGGAGGAGGGTGAGCCCTTAGTCTACATGTCTGGTGACCTGAAAGGAAGAGGAGAAGAGACACGGAGAAGACAGACACACCCGGAAGAACACCATGTGATGATGGAGGCAGAGACTGGAATTGTGCCAGTAGAGAAGCATGGAAATCTCCCTCTTGACTCCCAGGAAGGAAACACTCCTGCTGACACCTTGATTTTGGACTTCTGGTCTCCAGAACTGTGACAGAATAAATGTCTATTGTTTTAAGTGACCAAGTTTTTGGTAATTTGTTGTGACAGCCCTACTAAACTAATATACCCTTCTATAAAATGAAATTAGTGATATATCTTCCTAAGGTGATTGTCAGGAAGACATTAGCAATTCTTAATTTCAGCAAAACATTTCACAAAGTTTCTTGTAATGCATTTACTAATAAAATCAATCTATGTGAATTCAATTACAAGTTACGTTCAAAGTTGTTAAAACTGTCATTCCCAATGAGAGCTGATTAATGACTCAACATAAATCTAATTTTTTCCAAAAAATTCACTTATTAATACGTTGAAAATAGCTCTCAGGCCTTGGATGTCTATATTTTAGGGCTCTTGGAGACAGAAGTTGGGAAACTGATCTGAGTAACATTTGTAATGGTGGACACAGGACCTTCATTCACCTGTTACTTTTAACACATTTAACAAGACTTAGAGAAATACACAGAATGGATGCTACTCAAATATAAGGAAAAAGGTAAGTCGGAGAAATAACACTCACTGAAAGACAAACAACATTTAAAAATAAAATTCGTGGGCTTCCCTGGTGGCGCAGTGGTTGAGAATCCGCCTGCCGATGCAGGGGACACGGGTTCGTGCCCCAGTCCGGGAAGATCCCACATGCCGTGGAGCGGCTGGGCCCGTGAGCCATGGCCGCTGAGCCTGCGCGTCCGGAGCCTGTGCTCCGCAACGGGAGAGGCCACAACAGTGAGAGGCCCGCGAAATGCAAAAAAATTAAAATAAAATAAAATTCTTATTATCTTAATAATTATTTATTATTATAACAGTATAATTTAGTAATCACTGTTAACAATTTAATAATTTAAACCACTAACAGTACTCCTAACAGTACTTGTTACATAATAGGTACTCAATAAACTACTATTATTATTAATAGCATTATAGCCTAGAGTAATGGGTCAATCTCACTTAGGTGGAAAATATACAATATTTCATTTGGGTTCAAAATTATAAAAGTATGTGAAGTGGGAAATATCCAGGTTCATCATAAATTCATATAAAATAGATTTGGACATTTCAGCTGACCAAAGTCTCAATCTGCCCAGTGTTTTTGTGGCCTCTAAAACAAAAACAAAACGAAACAAACAACAAAGGTGAAAACTTGGTGTGAATTAATAGGTGTACGTAAGCCTGTGATAATTTGCAGAAGGGGGAAGTAAGAGCTTTGTTTTTCTAAAAACAGCAATTCTCCTCTTTACATTTGACAACAGCCTACTTGGTTTAGAAAGAAGAGAGAGTTCCAAAGGAGATGGAAGGCTTCTGCACATTCCCAGCCAAATTTCAGGAAGATAAAAAGAGGTAGCCTCCCAAGGCATGCAAATCAGAGTCACAGGAAGATCTGGGTGAAGGCTGGATTGCTTCAGTTGAAGCACTGAAACAGTTGAAGCCTCATAATAGCAGCATCCAAGAAATGCAACAGCTTTAAGAAATACCAGAGTCTCCCTCAGCTAAGACCAAAGGGTGCAAAGAATGACCACAGGCATTTGAGGGGCTAAAAGACAGACACCAGTTAGGAAGAGAATTTGGAGAATATCACTTCCAAATATACAAAGGAGACACCACAAGTAAGGAGGGAGGGAAGACATTTGCCAGAGAATGAAGACAAAGGCATGAGAAGAGAAGCTCACACTGTCATGAGTTTTGGTGATGTCCAAGAAAAGGGGACAAAGAAGGGCAGGTCTAATATTGTTAGTGTGGCTTTTTGTTAATTAAACCTCTATCTCAAGGCTTTTAGGAGCATTACATGCAATGGGGAACCTTCTGTATGTAAAATGTATTTTCTTAGACGTTGAGTAGAACACAGTGCCTATGATACTGATCACAGAAAGTAACTCGGCTTCTTTATACTTGAGTTCTTTCTATGCCAGGTTTCAGGCAGTTTTGATTACTCACTGTACTAGTTCCTTTGGATGCTGCAAAATAATTACTAAAACTTTGGTGGCTTAAAAAACACAATTTTAATTTTTTTCTCTTATAGGACAGACACTGAAATCAGTTTCCCTGGGCTAAAGTCAAGGTGTCAGAAGTGCTGGTTCCTTCTGGAGGCTCTAGAGGAGAATCCATTTCCTTCCTTTATTCAGATTCTAGAGGTTGCCTGTATTCCTTAGCTTGTGCCTCCTTCCTCCATCCTTAAAGTGGGGCACTCCAATCTCTGCTCCTGTGGTCACATGTCCTTCTCCCTGACTCTGACTTCTGCGTCCCTCTAATAAGTACTGTGGTGATTACATTGGGCTCACCCTGATAATCCAGGATGATATCTCTGTCTTAAGATACTTAACCACATCTGCAAGGTCCGTGAAAGTATAAGCTAGTTTTGCTTGTTTCACAAACACTTATAATGCTTTTTATTGGCCAGCTGCTTTCCTAAATGCTTTACATTATTAACGCATTTAATCTTTATGATAGCCCTAGGAGGTAGGAATCATTATAATCCCCATTTCACTGGTGAGAAAACTGAAGTACAGAAAGGATAAGTTACTCACAGACAGTTTGGTGGTTATTTAGAGGCAGTATGAATCCAAATAATACCTCTTAGCTGGGTGGCCTTGATACAGTGTTTTCTCTGGGAAAACCCTATTTTATATAGTTGTTATAAGGATTAAATAAAATAATGTATGTAAACTAGATAGCAGAGTTGTTCATTCAAAATGTACCCATTACATGGTAAATGATAAAATAAATAAGTATTTCAGAAGCATTGACCAAAATAAAAACCAACCCAAAACAGGAAAAGAAGAATAAGCATGGTTAAGGATTGGAAATGCTATGATCTGGACAATGATAGTTTAGCTTGGAGAAGAAAAGAATTATGGGGACATGATAGCTGTCTTGAAACATGCGATGAGCTTTCATGTGAAAGGGGAAGTAGATTTATTTTAATGTTCCTCCATAAAACCAAACTAAAACCTAAAGGTAGAAATTACAGGGTGATAAAATTTGGCTCAAAAAAAGTGAAAGGGACTTCCCTGGCGGTCCAGTGGCTGGGACTTCGCCTTCCAATGCAGGGGGTGCAGGTTTGATCCCTGGTTGGGGAGCTAAGATCTCACATGCCTCGGGGCAAAAAAAAAAAACAAAACACAAAACAGAAGCAATATTGTAACAAATTCAATAAAGACTTTAAAAATGGTCCACATCAAAAAAAAATCTTAAAAAAAAAAGAGAAAAATCTAATAATTAGAGCGATCCACCAATGGAAAGGTCTGCCTCAGAATTTTGTAAGCTTTTAGTCTGTTGGAATGTTCAAGCTAAGTGACTTTCTGTAGTATACAAAATATGGAAAGGATTTCAACAATGAGAGGGACATTAGAATACATTCATGCATTTATTCAGCAAATATTTACTGAACATCTTCTGTGTGTACCGCCTGTAAGGCCCCTTACAACTCTGAAAATACTAGAATCTCCTATTCTATGAATGAACAAATAAGAACACATGTTACAAAAATAGACATAATTTCAGGCTGATTCTCATTAGATTTATTGATTCTTCAGCTCCCAGGCTCTCTGGCTGGTCTGGTGTGATCTGCAGTAAGCCTTTATTTTCACAATCACTTATCACTAGTCACAAGGAGACTTTTTCTGCACTGAAGAATCAGTTTTTAATAGGAAAAATCACTTATTTTGCATTCTGATAGCAGGGGCTTTTCTTAAAAGGAGAGAAGAGAATTTTATTCCACATTAGTTACTTTACTTTTCCTTTCAGCCTAGGCAAACAAATATAATAATAATCAACCTCTTTTAATCCAAAGAAGGGGAAAAGATAGGACCCTTCTCATTTGATCTGAAGCATAAGCCACTTTGGAACAGTCTGTGCTTTGACATTGTTTCCAGCAAAGATATGCAGAGACTTTAGTCACTCTCGTGGACCCACAAATAAATTAATTATGGTAAAAATATATTAAGTCTGATTTGTCCTGGGAATTATTAAGAAGCTGTCTACCTACCTCTCACCTAATCTCTCTGGCTAAGGGAGATTGCTTTTGGAGAATGACCTGAATTACACAGGTAATCCAAGAAAGTCTCCAGCCACTGAGCCGAATGTGCCCAGTGTCTACACCACCCACATGACACTTCATCACACAGCACCCACTAGCATTCATTATACAGCTGTTAGTATGTGTCAGAATTGACCAGATAATTGGATAGCCCTCTATTTGATTTTTGCTGCTTATAATATTTTCTTTGCAGAAGACACAAAGCAGGGATAATAATAACCCTAATACAAGTGGACCTTTAATGAGCTCTTACTATGTGATGGTCACATCATATGAACCATCATAGGCAATCCTTTCAACACCCTGTTGAGCAGGTATCACCTTTATCCTTGTCTAATGAATGTGATGAGGTCAAGATTAAAATGCAAAGGGACATGCTCTTGAGGTCCCACTGACTGATAAACCACAACATTTAACCACCTCCCTAACAAAGATAAATAAGTTAGCAGAAATTTTTAAAAAGTAATTACAAGTCTGTATTTAGATATCTTTTACAAAAATAAACAGTGGGGCTTCCCTGGTGGCGCAGCGGTTGGGAATCTGCCTGCCAATGCAGGGGACACGGGTTCGAGCCCTGGTCTGGGAGGATCCCTCATGCCGCGGAGCAGCTAAGCCCATGAGCCACAACTACTGAGCCTGCGTGTCTGGAGCCTGTGATCCGCAACGAGAGGCCACGACAGTGAGAGGCCCGCTCACCGCGATGAAGAGTGGCCCCCGCTTGCCGCAGCTGGAGAAAGCCCTCGCACAGAAACGAAGACCCAACACAGCCAAAAATAAATAAATAAATAAATAAATTTAAAAAACAAACAAACAAAAAAACAGTATGCCTAAGATGGGGTTAGAACCTAGTTCTCCAGATAACGGTGTTCCAAATGACTATTGACTAATTTAAATATGAAAACCACTGTCAGCACCCTTGGGCTAGCGACATCACTGAGCTATTAAATATCATGCAAGAGCCAGTATAGGTAAGAACATTTTAAAAATATGGTAAATTTTATTCTCTTCCCCTTCAAAATGCTTCAAGTCACTTATATACATTATGGACCTCACTGGCCTAAAAATTCTCAGTTGAGGGAAAAAGAAATCCAAAATCCTTGAATTAAAAGAGCACTAAAAAAATCTAAAATGATAACTATTTTGTCCATTTAACACCAAAAGATCAACTGATTTTTATTTTTTACTTGGAGTTGGCCTTTATTTAACCTATGGCATGCCAAAGTTATGGCCTGAAGCAATTTTTTCAGTGAATGCCTTGACTTGGGACAGGAATAGACATCTCTGCCTCTGAATCATTGTTTCATACCACTGCTGATGGTCAGTCTAACAAAGAAAAAACATTCCTCAACATGTTAAGAACACAAACTTTCTGTTCAATTATGTATTTCCTTCATTTCAATCAGAACTGTAAAATATTTGCAAATTCCAAAGTAATATGCATTATTCACAGTTATTAAGCTCTTCACTAAAATGTTTGTGCTCAGTTATACATTAAAAATAACCAGCTGGGGCTTCCCTGGTGGCGCAGTGGTTGAGAGTCCGCCTGCCGATGCAGGGGATACGGGTTTGTGCCCCGGTCCGGGAGTATCCCACATGCCGCAGAGCGGCTGGGCCCATGAGCCATGGCCGCTGGGCCTGAGCGTCCGGAGCCTGTTCTCCGCAAAGGGAGAGGCCATAACAGTGGGAGGCCCGCGTACTGCAAAAAAAAACAAACTGCCTGTGTCTGCATTTTTTTAAAAGTTACAACAGTTTCTTTTGATCAATTGGCTGCCTGCTGGCATCATTTCCTAATGAAGAAATTAATTTCAAGTCATTCTGGTGCCTCTTTTACCCCCTAGATAAGTCCTGCACCTATACACAATTGTTCAGGTCTATCCCATTATTTTGAAAGTAATAAATGAGGTATATTTAAACATGATTAGTATAGTCTAACAGTCCTTCTTTAACAAAAACAAATTGAATAGTTGCATATCATGAAAGATTACAATACCAAAGAGAAAAGTCCAAAAGTACAGTAGGAGGTATCTAATTTAGGTATTAAGAATTTATGGTGATAAGGACGTGTGAGGCACCTCTGTGAGTTATCCAAGGGAGAATGCAGGTTCTCTGGAGGTTTTTAATGATATAAACTGCTATATTTCTGAGCGGGCATAAATAGGATCCTGGTTACCGGTAGGCAGCATAATAAAATAAAATAATAGTGTAGGAGAGGTAGATATAATCTGGCTCAAGGATGTCTAGAAGAAACTGTTCAACAGCAACTATGTTTATACAAACATAATTTAATACTAGCCCAAGTCTTCTATTGTGTATCATCTCACAGATTTTTATTTCCTGGGCAGAATCAACCTTTAGAAATTCACACACAAAAAATATCAATATCACCATACATTGAAAATTTGCTAAGCACTTTGTATCTATTCTCTCCTTCAACAGTTTCAATAAGCCTATTTATTAATGCTCTTTATTGTATCAAATGGAGAAACTAAAAGTCAATAATCACAAGTAATGTGTCCCATGCTACATATTTAGTAAGTCGAATATTAAATTCATCAGTTTGACTTCAAAATATATGCTTCCAAACTCTTGTATTAAACAGCAAAATAGTCTTAGCACTAATTGAGAAAAACATGAATCCACCCACTGCAGTAGGTCAGGAAAGAGAAATGAGTTAAGACTACTAAAAGGATACATAATTATTATTTGTAAATGATACAAATAGCTATATAGAAAACCTAAGAAAAACCAACAACCAAAAAAATTGTAAATAAAAAGAGTTTAAATACAATAACTTTTTAAAAATCTTAATTACGTGCACAAACTTATGAATATACTTTAAAACCCACTGAATTGAACACTTTAAGAGAATGAATTTTATAGTATGTAAATTGCATCTCAATAAAAGTTAAAAAATAAATGATTATACTACCAGTTAATATGAGAGAAAGCGGGTGAAATAAGGACTATTCATTGATGGTATAAATGTAAATTAGAACTTTTTTTCTAGAGAGTAATTAAGCTTTGTTTATCAAAAGTCTAGTTATTATAAATAAATAAATGTCTAAAAATGCATTCTAGGAAACTAATTGGAGATGAACCATTAGATTTATACACAATAATATTCATAATAATATTCATTCAATAATACTCATTGTTTATAACAGGTCCCCCCGAAAATAATTAAAACAATGGAAGCTATACAAATCCAGGAACTTCTAAATTTACTTCAATATATCCATAAAAAATCATGTTTCAGAATAATTACATTGAAAATGCTCACAATGTTAAGTGAAAATGGTAAGATACAAATAAAATAAAGGTTAAAAAGAAATTAGAGCTAAATAAATGGTATGAGAGAAGAGGATTTTTTGCAAAAATATATTGGACAAGATAAAAGAAGCTGATGTAAAGGCACAGTTGGGTCTAGGAATGAATTAGTTCATTTGCTGGTGGGGAATAGGTAGTCACCAGTGTAACAGAGGGTCAAGGAATTGTAGCTTGTTCTGTGTATAACCCCTAAATGTTAGGAAAAGAAATGGGATTGCTGCTCTGCATCACTTTCCCTCAGATACACTAAGCCTACTCTCCCCATGGAGCCTTTGCAAAGGCTGTTTTCTCTTCCTGGAAATTTCTTCTCCTAGATTTTAACTTGGCTGGCTCCTGATGCACATTCCACATACATGTTGCCACTTAAAAGTCATTTAGTAAACTGTAAGGTCTTTCCTGCCCACCTAAAGCAGCATGGTCATCACCTGGGAATTTGTTGGAAAGTTAGAATTTCATGCTCTACCCAAGACCTACTGAATTCAAATTTTTAGTTTAATATCATCCCCAGGTGATTCTTGTGCACACAAAAATTTGAGGAGCACTGATTTTATAGTCTATGATAGAGACCCCATACCAATTTCCTTCATCATTTTCTTCAGAGCTCTTATTCATCTCTAAAATTCTCTCTCCTTCCTACATGTAGTTCCATTAGGACAAAAATCTTTTTGTCTTTTTGCTTGTATCCTTAGTTCTCAAAATCATTCTTGATGTGCAGTTGGAACACAGTGAATATTTGTTGAATGAAAAGCATAGGATGGGGAGAGGGATACCTCAGTGATTTTCATTGAAGAAATGTACTATTTCATGTTTCCTTAATTATCTAAGTTACTCTGTCTTTCAAACCTTCCTATTGTATATGGAGACAAAAGCTAATGGATTAATATTCCAGTCCAAGACATCATGTGAAAATAATATTTGTTGGTGCATAATAAATCCTATCTAATAACTTACTGAAGAATAACCAATATTAGCATGTATAAAATAAAAGGAGGTTTCTAAAAGTTAAAACTAGAATTACCATATGACCCAGCAATTCCACTCCTAGGTAAATACTCAAAAGAACTGAAAACAGCTGTTCAAACACAAATTTGGACATGAATGTTAATAACAGCATTGTTCATAATAGCCAAAAAGTGGAAACAATCCAAAGGCCCATCAATGGATGAATGGATAAGCAAAATGTGTTTTATACATACAATGGAATATTATTCAGCCATAAAAGGGAATGAAGTACTGATACAGGTTACAATGTGGATGAACTTTGAAAATATTAAGTGAAAGAAGCCAGACATAAAAAAGACACATATTGCTTGATGCCATTTATATGAAATGTCCAGAAGAGGCAAATCCATAGAGAGAGAAAAAGCAGATTAGTAGTTGTAAGGGGCTAGAGAGAAGGAGGAATGAGGAGCCTGCTTAATGGGTATGGGGTTTCTTTTGGGGGTGACAAAAATGTTTTGGAATTAGATAGTGGTGATGGTTGCACATTATTGTGAATGTACTGTAAGTCACTGAATTGTACAGCTTAAAATGGTTAAAATGGTGAATTTTATGTTATAGGAATTTTATAAATAAATAAAAGTAAATTACTATTTTAAAATGTAGTATAGCATAAATGTATTGACTTGCTACCAAGAAACTCTGTGCTACAGACTCACTTATTTCAGGAGTCAGAGTTCCAAATGATTAATATAATGTGATGATTACCTCTGCCAGACAGAGATAAAGCAGGGAAATAAGGTAAAAGAAATGAGTCTTGGATTTGCCTAAGCCAGGACTCAGATTTCTTTGATTCTTGGCTAAAAGCCCTGATTGGCCCAAAAGGTCAAATGGAAAGGAAAAAGCAGTCAAGAATAAATCAGTAAAATAAAAAATTCATTTAAATTTAGCTATTGGGAGGAAAGGAAATAACCTTCCTTTCTTCTACTAAAGAGAAAATTGACAACCTAATTTTCAGAACAGGTAACAGATGTATGGCTATAGCAAGGTGCCCAGAATTTCTTCTCTACTGGGAAATGTTGGAAATAAATTTAGGAGGAGCCTTCAGACTTACTGAAGTCACTGAAGTTGTAATTGTTGTTACAGTTGCTAGGGTTTATTAAAGATCATCAGGAAGCTTGGCATTAAAAAAGTGTTTAGATAGCTAAGACCCCTGTTTGCACTTTAAGCCTTTACTGTTAATTACATGTTGCTGTGACTAAGCACTTCAAAAGTGACTTTTATGAACTGTGCTATTATTTAATTTAATAATAACTTCGAATAAAGTCACAGGTTAACTGTAGTTCATTAGTAAGTTAAATGTTTGGAGCTCAGAAAGCATTTCCCCACAAATCAATGTTAGCCATGGTTGTTGAGCTGTACATCCATGGGGTACAAAGGAACAGGTAATCAATACACACCTGCACCAACAGTACTAAAGAGTACAACACACACATAAAAAGATTTTCGTGGAAACATTCATTCAGCATTCTGGAACCAAGACCACCTCTTCCCTTCACTGCATTACTGATGCTTATTCATTCATTCATCATTCCATCACTCATTTGACAAGCATTGGTAGTGCCTGCTATGTGCCAGGTCCCTTGACAAGTTGTCTCCCTTTCCATCAGCCACGTAGCAGACTTTCTTCAACCTGGAGTAAGTACCTTGTGGCCTAGCTTATAAACTCCATCATGGTGGGGGTCCCTCTAGGGGCAAAGATGAGACTCTAGGGTAAGTTGACATAATGAGGGTTGGGAATCAGTAAAACAAGGTGATGGCACAGGAACCACCCACCAACCAAGCCGTCTATGCCCTTGTCCCCATTCACTACACCGTGGCCACATTGGCTTTACAGTAGGAAAGCCCTAGAAGATGATACCAATAAAGGTCAATAAGATTTAGAATGCTTTTTCCTGTTTCACTCTCCCGTACAGCAGTGATCAAGAGTGGGAAATGCCAGGAATAGTGTTAAAGCCAAACAGGTATGAGGACTGAGACCTAAATATTTATTTCCTTCCTATCTCATTACCTGAGAGCACAGACATAAAAGAATAAAGGAGAAGGAAAATCATTTATAGATGTATATCCATAGGTTTCAATGTTGTACATCGGGAATTGTTTGAAACAAAATTATTGGTTTTCTTGTAACTGTTGAACTCATATCATTAAGGAATCACGAGTTACCAACTAACAAAGATCACCACCTAGTGGCCCCAGCAGGATAATTGCACTTGAACAAAGTGCATTGAAATTCAAAAATATTGAGGTTTGTTACAAGAATGTAACATAGCATTGAAGCTCCTTTTGTCTCTTGGATTCCAACCTCCTGTTTTCCTTTCATACTTGGTCTCTTCTAGTTTATAATTCTAAATAGTCTCTAAATCCTTCTTTGTACAGTTATCTTTATTTTAATCTACAATTAGCTGTCTACTTTGTCACATTTTGAGTTCCTCTTCTTTTATTTTTATTCCATAAGCCCCTGTGAGTCTTACCTGAGGTCAGTTTCCTTAAACATCACTTTTGTCATGCCACTTCCCTATTAAAAGCTTGAATGCTTAAGTGAATCCTGTTGTAATCTTTAACAAGCTTGGTCTAACCCACATAACCCCACACTCCACTTAGTAAATGTATTGCCTGCCCCTTAGGCTACTTTCCTCACTGTTGCTTCACAACCTCCAAATCTCAGACACAACCACGCTTTTACCTATCGCTGAGTACTCAGATCCAATTCAAACTCCACCTTTTCTATTAGTTTTCACCTACTACCCCTGCCAAGCTCACTTCTTTCTTCTCTAACTTCTTACATTCATGATTATTACCACTGAGTTTACTATTTAATTATTTTCTAATTGCTTTATGTGTATTATGTCTGCAAAGAACGTTCCATAGCTTCTTCTTCTTTTTTTTTTTTTTTTTTTTGGCTGCATTGGGTCTTCGTTGCTGTGCACGGGCTCTGGTTGTGGCGAGTGGGATCTAATTGTTGCAGTGTGCGGGCTTCTCATTGCGGTGGTTTCTCTTGTTGAAGAGCATGGGCTGTAGGTGCGCGGGCTTCAGTAGTTGTGGCGTGTGGGCTCAGCGGTTTTGGCTCTTGGGCTCTAGAGTGCAGGCTCAGTAGTTGCGGCGTACAGGTTTAGCTGCTCCGCGGCATGTGGGATCTTCCTGGAGCAGGGCTCAAACCCGTGTCCCCTGCATTGGCAGGCGAATTCTTAACCACTGTGCCACCACAGAAGTCCCCATTCTGTAACTTAAACATGTCTGTATCTTCCACAAACTTCAGCATGGTATTAAACATAACATAGAATGCAATAAATAAATGATTTATTTAGAAAGGGATAGAGAGGAATTCCTGTAATTAAAGTGCTTTTGGTGGTCTGGTGGTGGGGAACAAGGGAAGAGGAGGGAGAATAGAATGGGGAAAGATTGCCGGAATTACACCCCATGAGTTGAAAAATGTTAATTCTATCCTCCTTTATCATGTAAAATAGCAGTGACAAACAGAAAAGTATCCCTCAAAATGCCAGGATAAAGACACAGACCTACTAGAGCATGGACTTGAGGATATGGGGAGGGGGAAGGGTAAGCTGTGACAAAGTGAGAGAGGGGCATGGACATATATACACTACCTAAAATAGACAGCTAGTGGGAAGCAGCTGCATAGCACAGGGAGATCAGCTAGGTGGTTTGTGACCACCTAGAGGGGTGGGATAGGGAGGGTGGGAGGGAGATGCAAGAGGGAAGAGATATGGGAACATATGTATATGCATAACTGATTCACTTTGTTATAAAGCAGAAACTAACACACAATTGTAAAGCAATTATACTCCAATAAAGATGTTTTTTAAAAAAAGTAATCATAGATGCACATAAGTCAGCTGCCAGAACATTAAATCAGTATATTCATACAATAAAAAATTGGAAATTTAAATTTTAAAAAAAAGCCAGGATACATTTAAACTAATATTTCAAAATATGTAGAACAATTTAATCATGGAAGTTTGTAGTAGAATATAGTTGCTTTGGGTGCAGCCAGTGAGAGGAGCTCACTTCACAGATAAAAAGAGGAGAAACACAGAAGAAAAAGAAATTGTTATTTAAAAGGTAATGAAATGTTAACTTGCATTCTAAGGTAAGACAATGTTTTAATTCTTGGGTAGCAGCAGAAAATCTGCTCCAGGGATATGAATTACAGACAGATTAGGCAGCTGCACACTTGGAAATAACAGGACCAGGAGAAAGTTCTCTGCACTCAAACTCTGGCATACAATTCAAACAACTTCGAATGTGAACAGAAATATTTTACCCCCAAAATGTGAATAATAAAACAAATAAAATATTAAATAATCTACTCAAATGAAGAAGTCTGCAGAATAAGTAATGTGAACTTGAAAAATCTCATTAAGTGACACCAGAATTCTATTTCTAGTGCAACTGCAAGTAGTTTTATAACGAGGCTTCCAGTAAAATAATTAGACTATTTTAAGGGGTAGCAGCTGATTCTATCTTGAGGAGAGAGAGAAAAAAAATGTCTCTCCTATGTAAATCTCCCCCTCCTCAATTCCTTAATCTGACATTTTCAAAGGGATCAAAAAAGGACAATTACTATATGCTGTATATGTACTGCTATTTCACCACAAAAGAGTGATACATATGCAAGGCCTTGTGCAAGATACTGTAGAGGGAAACAAAGAATATAAATGCCAGAGATCCTGCCCTCAAGTTTCTTACTGGGGCAAGAAGGCCCATACAATTTAAAATTTAACAGATAGTAAAAAATTCCACGGTAACTTTTACGTAAGTATACCACATATTATGCAGATAGTCTATATTTTCATACCTCAACAAACATTAAAGGCTCACAATTAGCAAGATGTTATATTAGTCATTTGGGAATAAGAAGTAAATCAATTACACAACTGACCCTCAAAAGCAGTAAGCCTGGGCTTCCTTGGTGGCGCAGTGGTTGAGAGTCCGCCTTCCGATGCAGGGGACACGAGTTTGTGCCCCGGTCCGGGAAGATCCCACATGCCGCAGAGCGGCTGGGGCCGTGAGCCATGGACACTGAGCCCGCGCATTCGGAGCCTGTGCTCCGCAACGGGAGAGACCACAGACCACAACAGTAAGAGGCCCGCGTACCGCAAAAAAAAAAAAAAAAAAAGCAGTATGTCTAACAAGAAATGTATGGCAGGTACATTAAATAGGACAAGAGAGTACTTGATAGAAGAGGCAGAATTTGTGTTTCATCTTATTGTACAGGTAAGGTTTAAATATGCAGGGTTGGGAAGTATTAGAGAACGCATTCCAGGCAGAGATTTTATCATGTGCAAAGGCACAGATGAATATGAGAACATTATTTTTTTTACTGGGATGTACAGAAAATGGGAAATGAAACATTGAGAAATTATATTGGAAAGCTAGATTGGTACAGGAATATAGAAGACAGTCAATTCCAAGCTTAAGAATTTGACTTTAATCTAGCAAAGAAGGAGTCTTGAAATTTTGAGCAAGAGAGTCAGACAATCACAGTTGTGCTTTAGGGCAATTAATCAGATGACAATGCAGGGAATGGCCTTGAGTGTGGAGACATGGGGAATCCATTAAGAGGCTATATTACATTAGTTTAGAGAAAAAGTAAAGTTGGTGGTATATGTAGTGACCAGGACAAAATGGAAGAGAATTCCAAGACATCCTACAGAGATAAAATTAACTGAGACTTGGTTGATTAGATCAAATATGAACCAAGAGAATCATCTCAAAGATAATGCCATTTAGAGAAACTAAGAACAGAAGAGGGGTAAAGCTGGTATCTATGGAGAGTTGATGACTTCATTCAGACATATTTTTCAGCTTGAAGTGCCTTTCAGGATGAAATATCCAGATGGGAATTACAATGTAGGACAATTGAGTTCAGAGATTAAAGTTGTAGATTTGGAAAACAACCAGAGTGAGTATAAAAGAACTGAACAAACTGAAATCTCAGACCTTGTACAAAAAGCAGCAAGAAGAGCTAATTTGATACCACAGAAACCTAGTAATGAAAATAGGAAGCTCATGAGAAAGGGTGAGTAGAAGCAGTTAGCTCTCCATGTCCCTACTCTGTATTTAGTCCTCTTGCAACATGGTAAGAGGTGGGAAATTCATTCTTTAGAGAAATTAAACCAAGCATACAAAAATATTTCCCAATAAGACCATCACAGGAAAAAAACTTAAAGTAAATGAGACAATGTATATGGGGGGTAAAAGAAAAAAATAAATAAAGCTTGAAATTAGCCTCAGAGTGATAAAAGAATATATTTTACATATTATATATTTATATATTTTATATATAATATATTTTATAAAATATATAATATATATTTTATGAAATAAAAATCAAGATGCACTAAAAACAGAAAAAATCAATTTCAACTAACTAAATAAATATGAGACTCTCCAAAATGCAAAAATAAAGGACTGATGGATATAGGAGAGGAAAAAAATAAGAATTCTTAGTTGTTTACACTAGGTAAACAAATAGGAATTCTAGAAAGAAAAAAGAGAGGTAGGTAAAACAATCAAATAATTAATAAATTAATAAATAAAATTCCCTAGAACTTAGCTCATCAATTTCCAGATTGAAAAGGCCCTTGTGAACCTATCAAAGGAATGACAAAGTCACACTATCAAGAAATTTCAGTGAAAAAGATTTAGAACTCCAGATGGGCAGATGGAATTGGTATCAGTAACCTAGGAAGCTAGAACACAATGGAGGTATGATTCCTTCAAAATCTGAGGGAAAATGACTTTTGATCTAGAAATCTTTACCAAGTTAGTTATTAGGCCTAGGTGTCAGGGTCAAAAAAAATCTTACAAACACGTGAGATCATGAAATTTCATTTCCTTACATACTCTTCTAACCACTACTGAATAATGTACTTTAGCCAATTGTGGAAGTATACCAAGAAAAAGGAGATTAGGATTCAAAAATAAAAGCTGGGGCTCCAACCCTAGAGTAATAGTTTAGCTAGGTATAAAATTTTACATTATAATTATTTTCCCTCCACTACTCCATTATCTTATGGCCTCTATTGTTGCTGATGAGAAATCTTCAATTATTCTAATTCTCACTCCTTTTAAGGTAATCATTCTTTTCTCTCTACTAGCTTTAAATATTTCTGCTTCATATAAGATGCTCTGCTGGGTATGTATTTAAGTTGGTTTAACTTCCTGAATATGGGGAATGTGACTTCAAACTAGTATGTTCACAGCTTCAGTTTTATTGGCCATTTTGAATTTTGTTTCAGAGCATGTTTAGTTTGTGTTTTTAAAAAGCTATATATCCTTTTTGAGCTACCTCACTTTTAGTAGTTCATCTTCTTATCTTTTCCTGTGGTTTCTGGCTTTAGTTTTATATTTAGAAAGGCCTTATAAACCCAAAGACTATACAAATATTAAAATAGGTAAAAAAGACTAGTTCAACCAAAAAAACCAAAATGTTATTTAAAGGCAAGTGAGTAAAGAATAATACAGGTATGTAGGTGACTGGGCTTGAGAAGGCAACCTGTATAACATGGAGTAAGAGTTGTTACTGAGAGATATAAGGGAAACAAGCACAAATTTACATTTTCTTTCTCATATGTTGCCTTTACATTGGCACACCATATTTCACTAAGCATACAGAGAACATCAAGTGTAATTTGTGTAGTGAAAGTAATATAATTGATTCCCAAGACTAACCAATAAAGTGGTGAAAGAACAAGATCTAGAACACAACCCTCTTTGTATGGTGTTTTTCTTGTTACCTTTGTGGTTCCTAATATTTTTACATTTTTATAATTTCTGAAGCCAATTCTTAACCGAACTGAGAAGAAGAAAGTTATTGTCATTCCCCCAGATGTCTTTTCCTGATGTACTTTTTCCCTTCGATGGTAGTTGTCTAACACCTTCAATTCCCAGTGTTCTCCTTGCCCTCACACTATGATGTTAATGATTCAATATTTTTTTCTGCATTCTTATTTATATCACCATATTCCTACTACCACAAATGCAAGAACACAAACACACACACACACACACACACACACACACACACATACACATTTGTTTGGCAAATTCCTTTCCGCTCACTTACAAATTTGAAGCCCTATTCACTAGAAGTCTCCTCAGACTAATCAAGTGTAGGTCAGGGCTGTTATTTTCTTTTGTTAGTTCCCTGTAGTTTCACTAATATTGCCCTATCACAGAATGCTGGCATTTTGTTTTCTTATGCATTCATTAGCTAGACGATGAATTCCATGAGCACTGAAACCTAACCTGTCTCTTTCACTGTTGCCACCTAGTACAGCATGACAAATGTGTAAGCAAATGGAAGGAGTTCTATCAAATGCAGAGAGAAGGAAGTGAAATTGATAATATGGTAACCTACAAGAAAAACTAATGCTCTATATTTAAGACTTGGTGAAACTCCAGTGAAGAGACTTATAAGGGACAAGCGGTCAGAATTCTGAGTTTAAAAAATATGTAAACTGTCCAGATATTCATTCCAAATTTATCACACATCGTTGTTTACATTCCTTTCTAAGATACCAAATGATGAAAGAAAAATTACAAAGTGATGAATCTCTAAACACAAAAGACTAGGACAGGAAACATTAGTCAGTAGAGATTTTATCAAATTTTTAAGAAAGAAACAAAAGGAGGGATTGTAAAAAGTTTTGTTATGAAAAGTCTATATAGTTTATATTTTAATTTATAGAAAAACCTCATTAATTTAAAAGAAAGTAATGGAAAACCATGAAGAAGCAATAATATATTTGAATTCTAGAATAGAATCATAAATTTCTATGTTATCCATCTAATATTCCACATGTTAGAAGGGGACTTAGAAGTTGTCCATCTCATATTTCATATAATAAAAGAATTCCACAAAGTGTTTGAAAACTGTCATGCAACCCTAACTCTAACTCTAACCCTAATTGTTGTGATCGGGCAACCTTACTCGTTTCAGACCAATCAAATCTCTATCACTTAACAATTCTTCATACTTATAATACAACCACCAAGGCTAAGAAAAGTCTTTTGACTTCATGCAAAGTTTATCCATTTCCTCATATGGTATAGTTTATCATAGTATCTCTTCTGAAAAATTCACTTCATAAGAATTATTAAAGTGCCAAAAATGGAATATAATACCCCAGACATAAAATAACCAATTTAATTGTGGTGGAAATGTACGTTTCCTCATTCTGTGTGCCATATCTATTCATATAACCACTATTAGTGTTTTGTAATTTCCTGTTCTCTCTCTCTCTCTGCCCCCCACCCCGCCTTCTGTCTCTCTCTCCTATGACATCATATGGTTGATTTATATTGAAAAGATCAACAAATTGAGATTTTAAAATAACGATGACCTGGGTTTAAATTTGGACTCTACCACTTACTAGCTTAGGTTAGTTAACCTTTCTTTAAATTTCTTTTTATTTTCCCTCATCTTAGAATGAAGTTTCAGAAAGACAGGGGTTTTGCATGTTTTGTTAACTGCTGCATCCCAGCACTTAAAAGTTATTGGCAGATGCAGGCACTTAATAATTATCTGTTACATAAATAAATGAGTGAATGAATAAATATATAAAATGAGAATAGTAACTCAATCACAGGTTTGTAGTAAAGAGCAAATAGTTATAGATACAATATATATTTCATAATATAATTTCACACCAGTGATAACTATTACTCCATAGGCCATATTTGCAACCAACTAGTGGACAGCTCCACCTATGTACCACAGGCACATCAGACATATCATTTGTAAAAGTGTTCATTTAGAGCTAAACTATGTTTCTCCAGTCCTACTGTCTTTACTCTGTACATTATTTCTCAAAGACATCCCTTTATCTTTCCTTTTGCCAAGCCTTGCCTAGATCAAAATTTCCCAAAATGTATTATGAACACTAATTTAACTATATGACATAACTGTATGGCCAAACTTTCCTTTTCCTTTAGTAGAATTTACATCAATGTGTATTAATACAAATTTGTACCCAGTACATTAAGACCCATGATCTCATTTATAGTATTGTTTATGTACAGCAAATTTTTAAAGTAAGTTTATTTACAACTAATTTTTAAATATGCAATAGATGATAAACAGATATGGCTGTGCTTTCAGACCATCTGTAAGTTGGGTCAATATGCCATCAGTAAGTCATCCAAACCCTCATGCAAATAATTTATAAATATGTTGGAGAGGTCAAAAACAGGACAGGGCACAAAGATCAGCCACTACAGACTTTTTTCTTGGGTAATATGGATCCACTAATCAAGACTTGTCTGTTAATCAGTTAAAATGAATTAACAATATCATCATTCAGAACATATATCTTCACTTTGGCCACAAAGATATCATGAAAATATATATGTAGAACAGATTTCTCATTTACCAGTCTAACATTGTAACTATTGTAAAAACAAGTGTAATCATATTATTTTATATTATTTTTACTAAATTCAGGTAAAATATAACCTCTTAGAAAGAATACTCTAAAATAAATAGAGGGAGGGACTTCCTTGGTGGCGCAGTGGTTAAGAATACGCCTGCCAATGCAGGGGATACGGGGTCAAACACTGGTCTGGGAAGATCTCACATGCCACAGAGAAACTAAGCCCGTGCACCACAACTACTGAGCCTGCATGCCACAGCTACTGAAGCCCACACGCCTAGAACCTGTGCTCTGCAACAGGAGAAGCCACCGCAACGAGGAGCCTGTGCATGCAACGAAGAGTAGCCCCCACTCGCCGCAACTAGAGAAAGTCCATGGGCAGCAACAAAGACCCAATGCAGCCAAAAATAAATAAATAACATAAAATAGAAGGGAAAACGAATGATTTTAATTAGCAATATTAATGTTTATATTTAAATATATTTTTCTAGTTAACATGAGAGTATTTGAAAAAATTGTTTCCTCAAGTATTTTTGTTTCCTCCAGCTTTTATATCATTTCCACTACCCATAAAGAAGGAGATTTCTAAGCAATAATAAAAATTAGGATGAGACTCTACCCTAGAAGTACTCACTGCCAGCGATGATTTGCAATATTTAGTACCCTTGAGATGTTAACACATATTAAATATAAAATGGCTTGAAAAGAGCTTTTTCTACATGGCACAATAAAATGGTAGGATACAGGTACTTAATTATGGTTGCCACTTTCTGCCCTCCTAAAAATGTTCCTTTGAAATTTTACTCTTGCCTGTAATCATATTAGATCATTATGCTTCACTTTATGCTCCAAAAATCTGTAGAGAGCATTTGATGGAGAGGTGGGAATAGTTGCTTTTTTTAAAAAATGATAAACTCGTGCTGTTCCCTCTAGATCTAGGTGATGTTCCATCATCACATGCACAGCAGGTGATGGGATATACTACAGAGCAGCTGGCAGCATCGTTTTTAGGAGTTAGTGCCTAAAGTTGACCCATGAGTCCAAAAAAATGTACAGTCAAAATTACTCATGGAAATCCCTTCAGTCAACCATAAGCTATATCCTTTAGTTTTATCTATACAACACTGCTCAAAAATATCATTTCTCTGTGTTTTCTCCACGATTTGAACAAATTTCTGCTTCTTTGGGCATCAGATGAAATACTTGGCCATTTAGGTCTACACTGAATGGAAAATACAAATGCAGAACAGATCAAAGTTATTATCCAGGAGTTACTTGGAATGTCATCAATAAGTACAGCTCTTAAAAAACTGAATGTGCTCAAGGGTCAAAATTTGATAAAGTTAATAATATTTACTGCCTCATCCAAGACATTCTTAAGTAAAACTGACAGTATTTTTCTTTAACTGTGAGTAAATGGCAGTGAAGAGCCCAATAATTACTAGCAGTTTGGTGCCACTGCCTTGATTCTTGAAAAGACACCAGAAATTTCACTCACGGTTGCTCTTGCACCATTAGAGCAAATACCAAGACTGTGAAAATGGGAAATAACATCTTACAATTAATATAAAAATAATTTTGACATTGTGGGCCTCCTGAAAGTGTCTTAAGAGACTCCCTGAAGATTATGGAACACTCTTTGAGAACTACAGCATTTACTCAACATTTAAACAAACTATAGAATATTAGTAGCTGAAAAAATGTGAGAATCCTTTTTTCTAATGGCAAAATATCTTTTCATTTTATTGTGAATGTTTATATAATAAATATTTATGTTAAAATGTAAGCTATATAATAGGTAACACTTTGAAATACTTTTATTTTTATTTTTATCTCATTTCTTATTTGTCCTTTTTACAGAACAATGTCAATTTTATTTTATTTTTTTATTTAGAGAATACTCTATTAGTTTCTTTAATCAAACCCATGTAGATAAGACCTTACATATTTAATACAGTGCATTACCCCATACAAATGGAAAAAATTATGTTTAACGTTTCTAGACCCATATGGCTGTTGATTTCTGTACAGTGCCAACCCAACACGGTACAACTGGGATACTTCTCCAAAGTTGACAGCACAGCTAAAGTTTCCAAAATTTCGAATTTTATATATATATGTAGATAGATAGATAGATTTATTTATATAAAATGTTATTATATAAAAATGTTCATTATATAAATATTTATTATATAAAAAAATGTATGTTATGCATCAATAGCAGCAACAGCTTTTTCAGGTTCTGCAGTCATCAGAACAAAATTATAGAGACATCCAGCACACTCCACTGAAAAAAGTTAAAAATAAAACATCAGAAAATAGCAAATTCTGTTACTATTGTGGTACCTGGCACCATTTATTTTTAATTAGCCTCTCAATTATCATCTGGAAAGAAAACGTTCTAGAATAACATCATTAAAAACAGATCTGATAAAGCACAATCACTACTATGTATCAAAAAGCAGTTACAAGATATTTTACATTCACAGAGTTATGATACAGTACGGTCCTACATCTATAATACTAGAGGATATAATTTAAAAGGCATTATTTGAGACTTGATTCTACTTTTCCAGCAGAGGGCCCAAAGGATGGTTATAACACAGCACTGGTACAGAACAATGTCAATTTTAAAGCTTTGTCAGTTACTTTTTATTTTTCTTCAAAATGGTTTTCTTATAGATTAGGAGATGAAGAAAGCCATTATTACAGTAACTTAAAGCGAAATAAATGTATGCAATAAAAGCTATCATAAATCTTTAAAGTGTTTATAATATTTTTAAGTTTCTGTTGATTCTCAAAAGTTATATTGTTATTTATATAGTGATAAATAGTAATTTAATATTTATTTAAATCACAATGCCTTATGTTAAGATTCCTGGTAACAAAAAGTGCAAACATTTCTTATTTAGCAAACAAAAAATAATTCCTTTCTTAATTAGAAAGTTTCTTTACTGATAAATGTGTTTTGGAAACTATAATATAACTTAATCATTTACATTAAAGATTCTTCATGCCACCCTTGTTGATTTCCCAAAAATTCAGCCTTTTCCTTCTTGACTGAATTGTATTTTGAAATAATTAAAAGAAAATTTTAGATTTCTACCTCTTATCTATTTTTCATTTTTTTGCATTATTTTTCAGGGCTTAACCTATGCTATTGTAATAAGTGTTAATTGAAGCCTAATGTATAGCAGCTTATTAGATGCCTAAGACATCTTTAAGATTTAAAACAATGTTGGTGAAGTAGAGCACTGTTAAATTCATAGAGTAGATAAAAGAGAATAGGTCATGAAGATAATAATGCAAAAAAAAAAACAACCCAGATTGACACAAACTCCTAACATGTAATCATTGACAGGAAAAGCCTGCAAATCAAGCCAAAAGATAGTAGTAGGCCAGGCAAACCAGACTAAAAGCTTAAGATAAAAATAACTACCTCACTAGTCTTTGTAGAAAACTTCTGCATGCTAAGGATGTCAACCTAAATGTGTCTGGTTTATAAATAAGAATATTTAAGAACAAAGACTACATACATTAAAAGAAATAAAATTAATATGACTGAGTCAAGTTAATGATCTATGTAAGTCAGAAACTTCGATTAAATACTTGAAAAGCTGTAAAACTAGAATTACAGTTTTTATCCTTTATCACACATTAAGCAGGGAGTCTATGCTTGACTTCTGTTCTATGCTTAAAAGAAAAAAGAAAAGAAGATAAAGAAAGAGGAAGGAAAAAAATGCTCCCTCTCAATCAATTAATTGTACACAAATTGAATCACCTCTTACTAATAAGTTTATCAGAAATATTACTGCATACAGAAATGACCTGTCTTCCCTCTCAACTCCAGTTCAAACTCTTCTCCTTAGGTCTCTGACATTATTTTCACACATTTGACAATTAATTTTACACATCAAGATGAAATGTGATTATTTGTGAACCCCTTATTTTGGAGAAAAAAATATTATTAGAATACTTTGAAATTAATAAGATTATAATCATTACTATATGAAAAATTAGAAGTCCTGTTTTTGCATCTTTTATTTTGATATCTGAGTTAAATATATGGACATAAATATGTTCTTTATCTATACAAATCTTATAAATGTGGCCATACTAATGGAAAACAAAAGGTATATTTTAGCTTCACAGTGGAGTGGCAAAAATGCACCAACCTATATGTGAAGTATTAAACATTGTTATAATACTTGTCTTTGAAACCAAAACAAACGTCTTATTTATTAAGCATTAGGAAAACCTCTTCAGCTTCTGTTCAAATACATTGCAACATTTGAATAATGCCAGTCTCTGTAGGACTGATATTGGACTATGAATATTTGACCTAGAATGTCATTAACAACTTATACATTTTAAAACCGCATTTTGAAATGCAGCAAAACTAAGACTGTAGTGAATTTAATTTCAAAGTCATACTATCCCTCCTTTTATGCTGTATGTGGTAATCCTTGATTTTTTGCTGATGCTAAATGTTAATGAACAGAGCCACCGTGTACCATTTCACCTGGAGCAATGAAAACATTAAAATCTCTTTAGAAGCCTGAATAAAACTTTATTTTATAAATATAATCCATGTTAAAGCTCCACCGTTTCACTGTACTTTTGAAATAAGGGCACATGGAAAATATGGAAGCGTTTCCTTTGAGATGGCTAACTAAAGCTACAAAATGAGCACTGTACGGCATTTCCAAGGAACATGGTTCAAAAGTTGTACGATTACTACTAAGGTTGTTTTATTCTCTGCCACATTTGGAACAGGAAGTCTGTGTTGTTCTTGAAGAATTCTGAAAAGCAATGTCACAGTCTGATGACCTCTTCTCCTCATTAAAACGTTCCCAAAGACAGCGCTCTGCATGATGTTTTGTAGCTTCAGCAGCCATGAACTAATTTGTACCTCTTATTTTGATCATGCACTGGTGAAAGCACCAAACAATATTTTTCTTTAAACACAGAGAGGTCTTTCAACAGCTCAGCATGCACTTCTACCCTCTTTTTAATCTTGGAGCACCTATTTATTTGCTCTTTTCACCACTAAATCTTCTTTGCTCCTTTCTGCCCCCTGCAAAGCAGCTAGTTAAAAATCTTCAGTGTTTTTTCTTCATAGGCTTAAACCATTAAAAGGGTATTACCATAAAAACAGAGATAAAAACAGAGGGCTTGTAGATATAGTACAAGGAGAATTTGCATTTCTAATTTTTAATCTAATTAAACTAAAATGATATTTATTTAGTTACTACCTTTCTATAAAGTGCCTGATCACTAGAACTATGTGAAAAAAGTATAGCTTTAGAAAATTAGTTTTTAGGGTTCTCTGCAAAGACAGATTGGTTCCTTACCGTGAATAAAAGAAGGCTTTACTTAAAGCTTATTAGTATGTATGTGACTCATTTGTTTATTTTGCATACCCCTGCAGTTTCTTTGGTTCAGTGATATGAATCTTTTCTATATATTCCTTTATACTACCAAGAAGGTGTTGAGATTATTATATGCATTATGTAGGAAACTGGTTTTAAGCCATGCATTTAATTTACTCAGGAAAAAAGGAGGGGTAGGGGAAACCATAATAATATGACATTGTTAATGGATATGACTTTTAAGCAGTAATATTCTGAACTTATTAATGAAAACAACTCCAATAGCATAATGATTCAAAAGTATTGTTTTAAAACGTATATTAATTTATGTTAATTGGAGTTACATAAAACTCACATATGGCTAAATGCTAACAACTGATTAAATTTTGGTAAATTTCATCAAGCCAATGGTATAGCTGTAAACAGGACATACTTCAAGGATTACAGATCTAGTTAAGGTGAAATCTATAATTATATACTAATGAGTGAATTCTTTCATCACCATGGAAGATTTGTCCTTTCAAAATGTAATTACTGAACAACGAATTTCTCTTAAAAGGATCAAAGATAATAATGTAAACATTTCACCATTAATGAATCATAGTATGTTTTCAAACTCAATAGAAATTTAAATATTAATATTATTTAAAATACTAACTCATTGACTTTCAAGTTTTCAAAAACCAGTTTGATACTTTTTTTTTTTTTATTCATTTTTGGCTGCGTTGGGTCTTCCTTGTTGCGCGCAGGCTTTCTCTAGTTGCGGCGAGTGGGGGCTACTCTTCATTGCATTTGCAGGCTCCTCATTGCGGTGGCTTCTCTTGATGTGGAGCACAGGCTCTAGGCGTGCAGGCTTCAGTAGTTGTGGCACGCGGCCTCAGTAGTTGTGGCTCACGGGCTTAGTTGCTCTGTGGCATGTGGGGGTCCTCCCGGACCAGGGCTCGACCCCGTGTCCCCTGCATTGGCAGGTGGATTCTTAACCACTGCACCACCAGGGAAGCCCCAAAATACCAGTTGATTCTTGAGTACTGTTTTATATAAATATGCAATTTATCCAAATAATTTCTCAATTTATTTGTAAAATTAAACATTTGTAGGAAAATAAATACCAAAAGGTGTTGTTTCTAATGATATGACCAATATTTCATTTTAGCCACATTTAAAAAGTATTTTTATCCAAGTAAAATTAATCAAATCAATGTTAGCAAAATAAATTATGTGACTTTTTAAGTCATCACATCTACTTAATTGATCCTTTTCTCTATTCCAAATTGCTTCCTAATGAATATTTTTCATTGTATTATACATTTTGATGGCAACCGAGAATGTGTAAAAATTGTTAATTTCATGAACTATTCCTTCAAATTTAATCAATTTTGCTGTTTAGAATTGTTTCTTCCATAAATTTGTCTTTGGCTAATCTTAAAATATATTTACATGTCCTGTTGTGTCTCTATCATATCTTAAATATCATTTTTTCATTAATATAGACCTCGTAGTGACCAGCAATTGTCATAAATTCTCTTGATCTTTTCCTCCCAGTAAAAACTCACCACGTTGCTTTAATTTGCCTCTTAAAATGATTTTTAAGAGATCTTCTGAGCTATTCAACTCTAAGTTGTATTTACATGCCTGTGTTTTTGTGTCCAGAGGTCTAGTTTGAGACTTTGGGGATACCTACCCACATGCTTCTAAATCCTCAGGGGAAATAAACGCACCCAGCACCAGCTTTCTTGGGTTCCCTGGCTTGGTTAAGGGATGCTTTTCAGTTTAGTGCAACAAAGTCAGAGACCTGGGTGTGAACATAGGTCCTGTCACAAGACCCTCTGATGAGCCTGAGCAAATTATTTCACTTCTTCGAGTCTTAACTTTCTCAACTTTAAACTGGGTTTAAACAATCCTTTTCTGCAAGTTTATTAAGATGATTAGAAATGATGTACGTAAGGGATATGGTAATGGTAGATGCTAGCTGATAGTGACTAGTTGTTGACAGTTTAGCTGGGTTCCCCCAAACATTAAGAAGTTTACCGGCACTGTACCAATGGTGATAGCTCCTAGAAGGGTTTCAGAATGAGTGTCAAGAAACGTTTGATTCTCAGGCTTCCCTGGTGGTGCAGTGGTAGAGAATCTGCCTGCCGATGCAGGGGACACGGGTACGTGGCCCGGTCCGGGAAGATCCCACATGCCACGGAGCAGCTGGGCCCGTGAGCCATGGCCGCTGAGCCTGCACATCCGGAGCCTGTGCTCCGCAACGGGAGAGACCACAACAGTGAGAGGCCCGAGTACCACCACCAAAAATAAAAAAACCTGGATTCTTTCTTCAGTTCACAAGTCACCTCACCTTCCTGAGCATCAATGAATAAAATTTGAACTCAATAGCCAGGACATTTTTTTTAAGAATCAATTTAGATGATAGTTGTGAAAAACCCTTGAACCGTATCAAATAGTATAGAACACAAAAATAATATTATACAAATAGTACCCCAGATTTCTAAACCAGAAGAAAACCATAAATGTGAAAGAAAAGAGATTCAGACAGGCTTTCCCAAGATTATGTAACTAGCCAAATACAACATTTATCCGTTTTATGTAAATCTACCTCTCCACGGTTGATTGTAAGATATCTCCCTCTACATATAGGTTGTATTAAATTAAATTAACATCTGATACTGCCACAATAAACTATACCAAGTTAATCAAGAAAGATAAGCCATTATAGTCATAAAGAGTTCAAAATAACATACAAAGTTAAAAGCAGGTTTAAAATGAACCCGACATCTTATCTTCAGAGAAAGCATACTGATGTTAGTATAAGAGGGAAATTTTTTCTGATTTTTTTTTTTAAAGTATGTTATGTGAAAGTGAGGATCCTGCTTGAGGGTAGTTTTATGTTCCATTCTGTCTTTTGTCCACTAGATGTCCCCAGTACGTCATACAGAAGCTCTGATCTCAGATGGGGACTTGTTAGAATCTGCATCTACTGTTTCTTTTTGAAGTGAGTTTCTGAGATACCTTGTCAAATGATTTTTTTTCCTGAGTTCATTTCATCCTGAAAATTAGCAAGTTACTAATTTACAGAGAAATGCACTCATTTAAAGATTTTTGTCTAAGAGACGGAGTATAACTTTGCTAATGTAAGAAGCAATTAAAGAGCATGTATATCTTCTTTTCTGAAACCCGTTGAAGAAATCAAAGACCTGAAACAAGTTCAAAATCCTTAGAGAAAAAGTTCAGAGCCTTGAAAAGAACGACTCTTAACACAACTTTTAATTGTATTGGTTTCAAAGGGTGAATAACATTTACACAAAATAGTTCAGAAAACTTTGGTGACAGCAGGAGCCTTGTTTAATTTGAACTTTATTAAATTAAAGAAGAAAAGTAAAAGCCTGAACAGTCACCCAAAGCATCCCCTCCTAACTCACACAAAAACCTCTATAACAAAGGCTACAAGACTGAAATACAATAATAATTGCAACGTGGGGATATTCAATTAGCACTAGGCCTGCAAAATGCTGTCTTTTTTTCCCCCAAAAGCCCAGTGAGCCCATATTACAGGAGGCTTCTGCCTCTGAGTGAAAAATAAGACCCTCTGGGGTTACTGTGGCAGATGGCTGCACTAGAGGGCTGAGAATCTACTCTTCTAAAGCAATTCAATAAGGATTCCTACAAGGTGTCTCAAAATGGAAGCACTCAGGCAGCATGTTTCTGCCTCACAGGGCAAGAGGTAAAAAGTTCAGCCTGTGAAGTAGAACAGTTTCTGCCCCAGAGCAAAAGAGAGAAAAAGTACAAGAGCGTTCTGATGAATTATCTCTTACTCGGAGCTAACACGGGCTTCCCAGGAACAATGGCCAAGTCTAACCAGAGCTGACAGCTCCATTCACTGCCCAGCACTCCATCCCGCACTGTGTTGGAACAGTGCGCAATCCTCACCGCTTCCCAACCCGTCCCCAGCCTTTCAACAAACCTCCATTCAGGAGCCACTTCTTGATAGTGCTCTTTTTGATTAAAGCTCACCTTTCATCGCTCTAGCATTTTATTGTTAGTATTTACAACGCATTCCAAGAATGGAGGTAACGTCAAAAAAAGAGTTTAAACCAATGAGCCTTGGATTCATTTAGTTAATTATCAAGGTTAGTAATGTCGAACCAATCATAAGAAGCAACTAGAAAACAATTTAGTGATAAACTATGGGATCCTGGCAAGAATTACCAGTGTAATTCACAGGAGATTATAGTTGTGTCCTGGAAAAGAAGGGGTTAGAGAGGAGTGGGAGCTTGAACTAAATCTTAAAGGATTCAGGGACCTGGGAGGAAAAAAAGGAGGCAAAAGGAGAAACCAGGTGAGAAATCATCAAGTGAAAGGACACAGATACAAAAATGACTAATGCATAAGCAGAAGACAGAGAGAAGCCAGCTGGACCAGGCATCCAGAGGAGCTTGAACAGAAATGGGTATAACCTCCAGTAGGCTGGATTGTAGAGGTTCAAGAGAAAAAGGTCCACCAGTTTAAAAAGCAGAGGGGAGCCATTATAGTGTTTTATGTTGGGACGTGAGGTAATAGAAGGAATGTTCTAGAAATATAGTCACAGCAGATTTGGCTGTCGAGGCAGGAGTGGAAGTTTACCAAGAGAGGTGAAGGACTGCAGAAAATGCATTACTTGATTATTAACACAATCTGTGGTTTTGATAATATAGGCCAAGACCAGATGATTGGTTTTTCAACATAGAAAAAGAGGCAAATCTGAGAGATCAAGCTTGGTGAAAAATGAGATAAATGAAAGAAAAGTGTGGCTTAGACAGGAAAAGAACCTACTCTTTGTTTAGATACTACAATTTCACATTCTTCTCCCAAGGGTAGAGCCAATTTCATCTGTATTTCGTTTAGTATTCTACAGAATAAATAACGTATTTCAATAAATATGCCTTTTTTTAGTGAATCCATCCCATGAGGAGATATTTTATGTCCCAAACATCTTTGAGATAGCTTAGAGTAAATATCCTAAATTTCTGCTGAGGACAACTTCATATTTCAAGGTATCAATATTATATCCTTAAAACAAATAATAATAAAAGAAATTATGTGCAATATAAACTAAAGCAATGATATATTGGCAGTGCCTTATAGCATATAAATGGCCATAACTATTTTAAATGTATTACTTTAAAGGGATATGGTAGTCCACACACCCAGACTTAGAGGCAAATGATATATCAGGAGGAAACCATCTTCAATTTCTCCCTTCCCAACTGTGACCCTCACCAGACTCTCCACACTCTAGAGGTCATACCATTGCAGTCTTTTCATCATTTTACAAATATTTATAGAGCAGCCTCATAAAGTTGAATATGATACAATCTATGCCCTCAGGGCACTTGCCCCATCTAGTCCTTTCCAGACTGGCACTGAATTTCCCCACCTTCCAGATACCAGCCACTTATTAATAAAACTACTCTGTATAAAAGTATCAAGAAAAAAAAAAGTATCAAGCCCTGTGGCAGACTTGGGAGAAACCCTCTTACATGGTCAATACTCTCCAAAATTTACAATCAACAAACTACACAAGTACATAAACAGAAGCATACCTATTATATGCTAATTAATAATGCAGGGTAGGGCGCAGTGTTTGAGAGTCCGCCTGCCGATACACGGGACGCGGGTTCGTGCCCTGGTCCGGGAAGATCCCACATGCCGCGGAGCGGCTGGGCCCGTGAGTCATGGCTGCTGAGCCTGCGCGTCCGGAGCCTGTGCTCCGCAATGGGAGAGGCCGCAACAGTGAGAGGCCCGCGTACCGCAAAAAAAAAAAAAAAAAAATGCAGGGTAAGTAAGTAAGTGCTGCAGAAGTTGTTCCAGGAATTCACAGGAGGGATATATCAGTTAGCAAGAATGCAACTAGTAAAAGTAAAAATTAAAAGGTTAATTGCCATTTCCAAACTTAAATTGCTTGAGTAATTTTAAATATATGGAACTGCGAAAAGGAGCTGGAGCCGTTCAAACTATTATATTCTCATCATTGTCTTAATGTCACCAATAATAATTAGTTTTTCATGGGTATCTGTCCAAATGTTTAATAATTTTTAAAAGCTAAGTAAAAAATGAAGTTTCTGTAACACACTCCCTCATAACAAACTATTGAGCCAATTGAGTTATAATAGATATCTAATAATCTTCCAAACAAACCAACTCACCAGCCTGAAAACATGCTCAGTCCATCTGGACAGAAGATCAAACGGACAAAAAGAGTCTCTGTGTGTATGTACATGTGTGTTTAGAGTGTTTCATTTTGTTGGTTTTCTTTCAGTCAGATGCCTTAGAGAATCATCACCAACCAAGGACTATGGAAGTACCACTGAGGTCAAACAAAGTTACATTGACTACTTGCTGCAGCCAAGGAGACCATATTTCATGAGGAATTAGGGAGCACCTCAGTTCAAGGATGTTACAGGGAGCTGGTTACAGGGGTTGGGCTTGTATTAGGTGATTTTTAAGAAAGGTTCAAAGAAGCATCCTTGGCTTTAGATTGGATGTTATCAGGAATTGGGGGTAATTCAGTGGTTGGGTACCAGTAATTTTCTAGGAATCAAGGAAAACACAGATTGTCTAAAACTGTAATTGGTAAACAGATGAAGCCACTCATATCAGCCATTAGAGGGAGTCGTTTGGTCATTTTTGTGGCTGGCACAGGGTTTGGTTTTTGTCTCATTCTATCATAATCTCAGAGTGACCTCAGATGCTGGTGCTGTTTAGGATAAGCAGAACACCATGCCTTAGCTGTTAGGATCAGGCCAGCTACCAGCTGACAGCTGTCAGAGCTGCTCTTTTTTCTCAAGCACCATTTTCTGTGATGCAAAGATTGTCCATGCAGTGAGAAAAATATACATCTTCTGAAGGAATTCTTTATTTTCTTCAAAACTCCCAACTGATGAGAATTTGCTATGAATTCTGCTTGTCCCTTAGGAACACTCACTTTATCAGTAAACTGGAAGAGCTGGGCACAAAAGATAAGGGTCCTCTTTGAAGTGCTGGATTTCTAAGAAGACTGATAAGGCTGGCATTGTGGACACATTCTAGGGAGCCCCACCTTATTTTTCAGAATGCATTCCCACACATTGTTGGGTTCTACCAGCTACAATTGCATTATTTGATATCCCTCTGCCACAATTAAGTGGACAGAGGTAGATACCTGACCCTAGCTGGACTGAATTCCCCCTCCTAGAAACCTGGAATTGGGATTCAGAGAAGCCAAATGAGTTCTGCATGCAGCTGGAATTGTCGCAGGTTAACTCCGGGGCTCTGTAGATGCTCTTTTCCTTATGTGGCCTAACAATCACAAAAAGCCAGGTTATGGAGACGGAATGAATCAGAACTGCAGAAAGAAGCAGAGATACTGACATGGGAGGGTCCTGACAATTTTCAGTTCCTCTTTACAGTCTCTTCCTGAGGTCCAGCTGCATTCTCACTCTTGAGTTCCCTGTATCTTTATAATACATTCTCCATTTTTGTTTAAGCCAACTCAAGCATGTTTCTATTATTATAATTTACAAAATCTCTTAGCTAGCAATTATAAACAATTTAATGCCAGGTGTAAGTATAGCACAGACCACTGATTGTAGCCCAGTACTCAAGCTTCCACTTCCCAACTTCTTTTGCAGCTAGGTGTGACCATATTACTGTGTTCCGTCTAATAGGATGTATGTGAAATTGATGCATGCAATTTTATGGTTATCTCCTTTAGACAAGCTGCCTACCCTGAATTTTCCTCTTTTCTCACTGACTGGAAAATGGTGACCACTGGAACAATTGTCTTGGACCAGAAACAGAAACACAATTGGGATGACAAAGCCAACGCACCAACCAATGTACCTGGTTGACCTTCAGGAGAAAAGATTCTGCCACTGTGCCCACACCACCTGCCTGACTGACCAGCACAAGAGAGGAGTGAACTTCTATCTCATTTGCACCGCTATATCATGAGGTCTTTTTGCTACAGAAGACAAGACTCCCCTAATCAATACAGAGAGGTTGCCATAAAAGACCTTCAGAGAAAATACAGAGCTAGCTGAGTAGAGAATATGTGGGGTAAAATTTTTATTTCGGTATGAAAATCCTACTGTCTATGTTACGTGATGCTGAAGCAGTTAGTTAAAATCCTACCTATAGTCTCTGGGAATTCAAATGATATTGCCCCAAAGACAACAATGTTTTAGGAGAATTCTTTGTTTAGAGTGAGAATTTTAAAAAGTGATGCCTACTCTTTGTGATAATCAATGAAGTACAACATAAAAGAGGAGAACAGTCCAGGGTTCCCATCTGGATGCAGATAGAGAAAATATGTTTAATGAATTGAAATTGCTGAAGCTTAAATCAAGAAATGAATAGATGTCTTGCCAAACTGAATTATGCACATCACTCCTTGATGTGTATATTACTGATGTTCTATTATGGAACTGCAACATCCTGACAACTGGTATGGGATCTGGAAAGAGTGAGAAAACTGAGGAAACCTGTCCTCTGTGCTGTCTCTACTCTTCTACAGACGTATCACAAAGCCTCTAATTATAAAGTTTAGTACAGGATTATGGGGAGAAAGAGGCCCAGAGAAGACTAGAGATGAAGGGCTTGCAGATACCCTTCCTCTGCCTGGAAGGGTATCTGCAAGCCCTTTTTAACTATTTCCTGATTCACTGATACTCAAGTACTCGGAAAGGGTAGAGTGTCTTAGCACAAAAACTCCATCACTATCACTCATCTGTATATTACTAAATTTGGCATGACAAAAAAGTTATGAGGATATAGTGAATGCAATCATACTAAATGAAATTGGCAAGCAGTCCACTAAAATTTTATAGGATTTTGTGATGATTAATTTCTTATGCCAACTTGGCTAGGCTGTGGTGCCCAGTTGTTTGGTCAGACACCAAACTAGATGCTGCTATGAAGGTAATTTTTTAGATGTGATTAGTATTTAAACTGGTAAACTTTTGTAAAGCAGAGTGCCTCCCTAATGTAGGTGGACCTCATCTAATCAGTTGAAGGCCTTAAGGGAAAAGACAGGTTTCCCATAGAAGAAGCAATTCTGCCTCAAGATTGCAACATAGGAACCCTGCCTGAGTTTCCCATCTGCTGGCTGGCTCTGCAGATTTCAGACTCAAGACTCAACATCAACTCATGAAGACTCAATATTGATAAACACACACACACACACACACACACACACACACACACACATACACACGCGCACGCTTTGTTTTTCTGGAGAACTTTTTTGACTAATACAAATTGTATTGCTAGGGGAAAATGCAATACTGGCCAACTGTGGCAAAAAATAAATACAAATAAAACAGTATATTACTAATAATTACCCCTTTTTTCCCTGATCTCAGGAAATTCTGGATGCTTATTCTTTCACAACAGTAAATTGTCCAAACAAGATAAAACTGATTCCTCTTCTTTCCCTAGAAATTTACCTCTCCTAAATCTCTTCCCCTTAGGCTCTCAACCTTGGGAAGTGACATTTACTTTACCTTATAGTCAAATCCATGCTAAGGAGAGAGCAGGCTAATATCTAGAAATCCTGCTCTTTCCCCGAACTATCTGAAGACAGTGACTTCTGCTTTTGCTGTATGATGTAAAGTGGCTAAAACTGTCATCTCTGAACCACAGTTAAAAATAGGAGGAGGGGCTTCCCTAGTGGCGCAGTGGTTGAGAGACCGCCTGCCAATGCAGGGGACACGGGTTCGTGCCCCGGTCCGGGAAGATCCCACATGCCGTGGAGTGGCTGAGCCCGTGAGCCATGGCCGCTGAGCCTGCGGGTCCAGAGCCTGTGCTCTGCAACGGGAGAGGCCACAGCAATGAGAGGCCTGCGTACCACAAAAAAAAAAAAAAAAAAAAAAAAAAAGAGGAAATCATTTGGTCAGGAGTGGCCTGGCAGCACCCAAAAAAATCACACCACAGAGCCCACTTCCTTTTCTGCATATATGTAGAATATCATAATTGCTAGACTCACATCCAGCAAACACTCAAAGCTCAAGGATTATAGGCAATTCTGAGAAGCAGAGTATTTCCAACCAAGTACCAAGACTGCAAACCCAAAAATGAAGTTTTGATTTGTTAAGGGATGCAGGAGCTATAATCAATCAGGTCTCAAGGAGTTTCAGTTTCAGAAATACTTGCAGGAAATCAAGTTATTTTGGATTAACTTAGGTCCACACATGAATGGACCTGAATTCCTCAGTAACATTGTCTCAGAAATACCCATGACACCCACTCAAACAGGGTAATTCTAGAGCAGGCAAAACTTCTCAGGTTGCTCACAAATTGAAATATCATAATTTCTGTGACAGTTGAAAAAGTAATATTTTAAGACTCAAGTATGGTACATGATAAAAATTGGTCATCATCAATTTCTTTACATTTTCAAATTCAAAGTAGAACATGGAGAAAGAAAATTTAAAATCACAAAGTTAAAACACTGACAGGAAATGAAAAAATTTGAATTCTGTTTGTAGCAACTATGAAGGACAAGAAATTAAGTGAAAAACCTACCAGTGTAGTATACCTAATGCAGCTGAATAGCATTTTTAGAAATCACTTTAATATCTGTCTGAGCAAGAGAAGACAATCAAGAAATTCCTCAATCACCAGAAACACAAAAAACTGCAAATCCAGAAGAAGTAAACCCCAGAGCAGGAGTTTGCCCAGGACTGTTTGCCATCCCTGACAAATAAGCAGTCAAAATTTAAAAGGCTCACAGTTGGGGCAAGAGAGACAAAGGTCCGGGACCTAAGTTGATCAAAGAAAATCCACCAAAGCAAGAACCCCTGAAGAAAGGACACTATGGTCAGTGCCTGAAAGAAACTGCCCTGCTTGTAGAGCCTGTGGAGACACTTGCATGCTGCAGCTTTACCTCTGAGTGGACAGCATACAGAGGTCAGAGAAATTTAATGGTCTTCCCTTCCTAACCACAAGCCTCAGTCTCAAGTGTCTAAAGCAAGAATTCAGGCTATATCTATGGTCCAAAATACCCATGTCTGGAAATGTCGATTAAAGTGATCCAGGGTTGGTAGTAAACACAGGTTCCTGACAAAAGCAAACACAAGCCTTACATAGACAAACTCACTTTAACACACCTCAAAGTCTCAGAGTTAATGCTTCAAGATTGACTCAGAGTGAAAAGTCACCAAAAACTAAATGATCAAACAACTATAAATGAGAGTTAAGATATAAATCAAGAAACTGCCAAACAAGACTCTCAAAGATGGTTAATCTTATAATGATCAGAAGAAGCCTACAAAATGAGTTTACTTTTTACTGTTAAATAAATAAAAGAGACCATTATCAACTACAACTGAGGAAGAAGAAATTATGGGAACTGATTGGAGAGATTTGAGGAAAGAATAAAATAAAATTGTTGGAAATGAAGAAATGTAATAACTAGAATTAAGAACTCAAAGTTTAGATTAAACAACAGATTAGACAAAAGTGAAGAGAAATTTTGTGAATTCTGAGACATATATGGATAAAATATTCAAAATGGAGCACAAAGAGTCAAAAGAATGGAAAATATGAAAGTTAAGAGACATGAAAATAGAAAGAGTCCAACATGTCTGCTAATTGGAGTTCCAGAGATGAATGAGAGAAAAGATGTAGAAGAAATATTTGAAACAATAATGGCTGAGATCTTTCTTGATATGATGAAAGATACTAAATCCTCATATTTAAGAACCTCAGTAAGTCCCAATGAGAATGAATGGAAAGAAATCCATACTTAGACATATCAGTGAAAGTGTAGAACAGTCCTGGCTGAAACTTCAGGTGAACTCAACATGACCCACTGGGTACTGGACCCCATATCCTTTTGCTGACTCCTCCAGCAATTCTTCCCTCTCTCTTGTGCACAATCACTTGTTTCTCTTCTACTGGACATTCACATCAGCATATAGCATGTTCTTTCTTCCAAATATTTCTAAAAAGTTTTTTTCACCCTTATTTGCATGGTTAGCTACCACAATATTTCCCTGTTCCCTTTGCAGGAAGAGTCCTTGAAATAACTACTATTCAAGGCCTATTTCCATTTCTCTCAATTATCTTATTGAACTATCCAATCAGGTTTGTGCCTCACCACCAAATCGCTTACATCAAGGTGACATGGCTAAATCCAGTGCTAAATTCCCAATTTCCATTATACTCTACTATCAGTAGCATTTGACACAAAGAATCACTACTCTTTAATATATTTTCTTGACTTGCCACACCGTACCTCTTTTGGTTTTCCTTCCATCACATGGATCAGATCTTGCAAGATCATCAACTGAGAGTAAAGCTGGAGGAGGGAGCGTTGGAGGAGAGAAGAGAAGCCCCCCCCCCAAAAAAAAAGGCTTTCAATAATCTTTTCAGAATGAGGATGAAATAAAGACATTTTTCAGATAAATAAAAATTGAAAGAGTTTGTTACCAACATACCCTCAATTGCTTCCTAAAGGAATTAGGAAGAAAATGATCTGAGAAGGAAGGTCTGAGGGGCTACAATGAATGGTGAGCACAGAAGTAGTTAAAAAAGCAGTTGAATATAAATAAATCAATAACAATATCTAATTTTGAGGATTACAAATAATCAATGTTTAACTATTATACTGTGTAAGAATAACACACAAGTAAGGAGAGGGTATGACTGGTGTATGTATGTATATACGAATCCAAGCATCATCATTTCTCAAGTTGCAGTGATGAACAGAGGCTTTTTGAGTTATTTCTAAATAATAGTATATTTGCTGTTATATTTGGTGATATCCTCAAATTTCAGCAGAAAAATTCACCCTTTTCTCTCATTCTCCCGATTCCCACATTCTACATCCAGCTAAACAAAACAAAAATTCATACAACTTTTCAGCCTTGGGACAATAAAGAACTGGAAAAAAGACATTAAGAGGTACTGAACTCAGCAGTTCACCATTAACTCAAGTATTTTGCATTGCCTCTAAGTAATGGGGCATCCATACTGTAATTCCTTTACAACAGCCAATGTGCAACCAGATGAAAATCAGACTAATCCAAAAAACTTCCTCCTCCCTATCTGGATTCCCCACCTAGTAAATTAATCCTGGGCTTTAGATGTTAGTTTCTGTTGACTTTTAAAATCCAAATAATTTCACATTCCAACAGACCAAAACATTTTTCACACAATCTAAAAGTTCCTTTTTGTTATTTCCTTGTTTACTTTTACAGTTTATTACTAATCTGTCTCTTACTTAAAATTATTTAATGTTAATAGAAGACCTTACTTCAGTTAAAGCTCCTCTTCTTTGGGGAGTGGATTTATGATTTCCCAGTTACCAACTTGTACTTTCAAGATTTTCAATGATATGCATGAATTATTTTTATAATAAGAAGAATTAAATCTGTTTTTAAATTAGAAGTCAGGGAATAAATTGTATTATATCTTCTGGGACCTCTATTACAATATTGAATACAATGATTATGGGCTTCCCTGTCTTTACATTTTTTTGTGGAGTCACTAGAACTATGATTAAATGGCCTTACAGAAAAAAAAAAAATCCACAGCTCACCTTCTTGCCCAAGAAATAAACCATCACAGTCACATGGTGATATACAAATGTCTAAGGATATTAAAACAATAACAATAACAACAACAACAACTACCCTGGCATCTATATGTTTAGAGAATATGTTTGTATTTTTATTGCTGTCACATTTCTTTCTTGCAGAGTGTATAGTTAGGGGAAAACTATTTTAATAGTGTGTTAACTGGAAGTGAAACTAACACTTAAAAATTCATGAGAAGAGTTTTTGTGTTCTTATATTAGCATTCAGAGGTAGAGTAAGGGTGATTGGAAGACATGTGAGTTTGATTCAAACTCAAATTATATTTGTTCATATAGAAATAAAGCCCTTGTGATGTATGGTTTTGTCTTGGCTCAAAGCTTAATTTGATAAACATTAATTTTGGTATGCATCTCTTTTAAGTGAGTATAATAAATAGTATAAAACCAACATTTGAGGTTTTAAAATTGTAACTTCTAAACATAATTTTATTCACACTACTATATTTTCATTGATTTTCTTTGAAAATAATGCAGTAGACTTTTAGCAAGTTGTGTGTAGCATATACTCCATCATTAGCACATGAAAATGAATAAATGTGTGACAAAGTCTGAATCTCTTTTGAAAGATTGATTTATTAACCTCAGTTAAATTCAGAATAGAATTTTTCTAACATTAATCTGGACACAGAACATTTTCATTTGATATTAGCTTTAACAGGGTTTGTTTTTTTTCAACAAGAATGAAAACTTGTTACAATGGAATTTTCTTTTATTCAGCAGGACAAATGTACTTAACTCTTTATATCATTATACAAATTTTTATAATTGGAAGATTTGCATTTTTGGTGGATGAAATAGTGAATGAACATCTGTAGTGTAAGATAACATAAAATCATCGATTTAATTGATTCATAAGATAATAATAAAATCTGAATTGATTTGTTTCACTGGATTTTAACATTTTTTTTTCACTGAGATATCCATTCTAATTCAGTAAGCACCTTGGACTTCTGCAAAGATTAAATTCCTGGAAAATTTTTAAATTATTTCCCAATGTAGGAAATAGGATAATTTAAACATAAATGTAGATCTCTCTGGTCATTTTATCAAAGTATCAAAACCTTTTGAAGTGGTGGAGCAGAGTAATACTCAGATCTCTGCAAGTGTACCTGGATTAAACTTTGAATTTAAAAAATAGCATTTAGGAGCAATGGGTTCATGAGCTTTAGTTTGGAAAAAATGTCAAGGATTTCCATTGCTAGCCAAGATAGAGGAACAAGGACCAGATTTATGCTTGTATCTGAAACAACTAAAAGGTCTAACAAAATACATGAAACAATGATTTTCAGACATTGAACAACTGGCAGCAGAGAGCAGTGATCCCTGAGAGAAGGTAAATAAACTACTTAAGCTCTATGATTGCTTCAGCTTACTTCCTGGAGAGAGTTTCCAAACCACACCACAGGGAGACAGAATCCAAGCAGAGCCCAGAGTTCTTTCTGAATTGAGGAGACAAAGACAAGAATCTGGGGAGGCAAAGGCAGTTAGAATTTGCAGGACAGAGTACCACAACAGAGAGAGTTACAAAGAGAGGGAGCTCCTGAGATCCACAGAGGGTTCCCCTACAGACTTCAGCTGAGTACTGATCGGAGCACATGTATAAGCAAACTACCTTTTGGTTGGGCAACAAACTACCAGAAAGAAGTAGTAGGAATAATTTCTAGAGATCACACAAAGCTGGGAACGGTTTATGTTCCCAAGAGCCAGGGGGTAGAAAATACACAGGGCATACCTCAAGAAGAGTACTCAGAAAGGTACTTACTGCCTTACTAAGGCAGAAAATTAGCCTTAGACTAAAGACTGCTTCAATTCCATCTGGCAAAAATTAAAGCTACTTGTGAAAGAATCAAAATGTTTCCAAGCAACTTAACTTCATTCCAGAGCAAAGCTCAAAAATGTTTCTAAAAAGTACTGAAAGTGCCAATACTCACAATGCTTGATATCCAATCAAAAATTACCAGACATACAAAGAAGCAGGAAAATATGAAGAACAATATGGAAAACACTAATTCAGTAAAAACTGACCAATGAATGACACGAATGACAGCAACAATAAAAAGCACTTTAAAACAACTACTATAACCATACTCCATATTTTCAAGAAGGTAGAGGAAAGAATGAGCCTTTTAAGGAGAGTCATGAAAGATACTACAAAAGATTTAACTCTAAATTCTAGAAAAGGAAAATATAATGTCTAAAATAAAGTTTACTCTGGATAATATAAATCTTAGCCTGGGAACTGGAGAAGCTTGCAACCAGGAAACACCAACAGGCTGGACAAATAGCCTTGATATTCCTTATCCTTTGAGCAAATTAAGCAACAATGATGATTGTTAACCTGGCTATTTTCTATTTCTTTGATACATAGTTGTAGTTACTTATTTTGTGTTTTGCATTCTACCTCTGATCATTCACTTTACTCATAGTGATTAGCGATAGTTAGGCAAAGGAAAAAAAACAGCTCTCTCTTCTGTTACTGGTTAGCAAACCAAATAAAATTTATAATGAAGTAAAAAAACAAAACAAAACAAACAAAAAACCAAAAACAACACTGATAGGATTAAAAGCAGATTCAATACCACCGAAGAAAAGATCAGTGAATTTAAAGACATAATAGTAGAAACTATTCAAAATTAAACTAACAGAAGAAGTCTGAAAAAATTAAGGGGTTATCAGTGAGCTATGAGACAACTTCAAGCAGGCTAATATACATGTAATTGGAGTCACAAAGGGAAAAGGTAAACAAAAAAGTGTCCCTAGGTTTTGAAAGTTTTTGTATGTGGCCCATCCCTTGAAGCAGAGGATTAGATAAAACTATAAGGAGAGAAGAGTGATCCTGCCCTAGCATAATGGTAAAGAACACAGTGTTCACTAAACATTGTCAGGCAACAGACATTAGGAATATCATCATTTAACTTTAGTTAAGAGTATTGAGCTACAGTGGCCATTCTTCATATAATGCCTGTCTTCCCACTTTTGACAAAAATCTTCCCAAGTTGATACATGTACTAGAGTGGCCTCCAAGGTATGAGGGAGAGATGGATAATGCAGTTAAGACTCAGGCTGAAGAAAACTTTATAAGCTATGAAACTCTGTCACTTATTAAAGCCCTTCCTTTCCTTCCTCGCTCTCATCTCTATCCCCCACTTTCTTCAGATGGAGGCTTTACTATCTCTCGGTATATCACAGAGTTCCTATTCACACTGGCACTGGAAGGAGCACATAACTCTCAGTGGAGATCATGACTCTTGAAAGTATAGTGGCAATAATAATATTCATCCATATATTTTTTTATTTACTCAAAATCTTTTATGGGCCAGGCATTATGAAATGTGTTGGGAATATATTAGTGAATAAGGCAGATACATTCTTGATCCATGGAAATTAGAGACTGCCAGGAAAGATTGGCATTACCCTGATAATAGCATTAATTAATATATACTTGTTTACTATACTAATATTAATTATTTGTCTGAGGTCAATCACTTTCTTCCATGTTATGTGCCATATCTACAGGGGGCCAGAGACCCCCAGAAAGTATATTTCCCATATTTCCTTGCTAACTGACTTCCAGTTAAGTTTGGCTGATGAGAGGAATTGATACAATATTAGAAGGTGACAGGAGGGGAAAAGTCATGGGTCTTCCTCTGTATTGGGCATTTATTCCTCTCTCTTTGCCTTGTGGTGGTGTCCATGAAAGTGGCTGTGACCCTTCTGGGGTCCTATCCTTAGCTCTGATTTCCCTAACTCAGCTATAGTAGCCCATGCTAAAATGTCCCCTTTGGCAATTCTAGCACCCTGTTAGGCACCCTAAGAAGTCATAAACACACTCCCAATCTGGGTTACCTCACCTTGTTTTTACAGTTCCAAAGTATAGCCCACAAATCTGACATCTTCCATATCATTGTTAATTGACCCCAGTCCAGTATGAAAAGAACCCAGAGTATGGAATCAACTATTTTGCCAATTGTATAACTAATTCGTTCTATTAAATTCACTTTCCTTAAAAGATCTAGTGTGATTTCTGTTTTCCTGACTGATACACGTATCATATTGATTAATGCCAAGTACATAGTCCATTGAATATATGTAATGGGAGATCTAATCTATACTGGGGAATCAGAGAGAGTTTCCTTTAAGAATTAATATTTAAACTAAGAACTGGAGTATGAATAGAAGTTAGCCAGGTGAAGGGACGTCAGATGATCATATATCACATTATTTAAGATATCAAAGAAGGACTATTCTACAAAAGGCACTTCCCTGATATACACTTGACATAGTTCCATGTATTACTTCTTACTGTGCCACTGAACCTACAGCAAGCCTGCCAGAGTCTACTTCAGAGGGCTAATGCAAAGAGTTGTTTTGTTCAGTCCTACTTCTAAGATTACAATCAACCCACAACTAGCAAAATACATCTGAAACATGGGAAAACAAGATATTACAAACTAGAGAAATATTTTATTTCATGTGAGCTTCCCCAAAAGCACACCCATCCTCAGCCTTGAATCTCTCAAACAGTTTGGCCACAAAGAAATGGGTCACATGGATTTTGTAGCTCTCTCTTGTGAGTCTCTAGAATTTCTGCTTGGTTTCTCAAGGGCTTACTTTCACAGTTCCTGAGTGTAGCCCACAAATCTGACATTTTCCATAGTAATGTTAATAGGCCTCAGTTTAATGGGAAAAGAATACAGGCTATGAAATCTAGGCAGGTCTCCTATTTGCTCCTTGTTTGTAACTGGAAAAGATATTTAGGCCTCCATCTCCTCATCTCCAAAATGAAGGTTTTGGACTAAAAGGTCATTAAAATATTTTGTCTTATTCACATCCTATGACCAAGTAATTCTGCTACACATACACATTTTAGACCATATGGAAGACTTAGCTTAAGTTGGACTTATTGGCACTCTCTCTTCTTCTCTGCCTTTGTGTGTACTAAACTTTATTCTGAAGTATCTGCAATTAAAATTGGTCACTTAGAAAGTAATTTGGGGACTTCCAATCATAGCAAGAGTTTTGATATCATATATTAGGCCTCTAACATGTCTCAGATGATCTTTCCTATACTTTCTCATGTTCTGTTTTTAAATTGTGTCCTTCTTTTATCATATTCCCTAAAATGTCCTATCTCAGAACACCTTCCTTTCACATGCAGAAGATTCGCAAGCAGATGAAAAGAACTAGCTTAGTGCTGCTTATATTTCTTAAGAAACCTTTCTCTCTCACTCTCTCCCTCCTTCCCCTGTCTTTTCTCTCTCCATTCTCTTCTTTTTTCTTCCTTGTCTTGCTTTTCTCATTTTCTTCCTTTTTCTCTCATTAACTTCCTTTATGACAGTAGAGAAGATCCTAGATGTTCAGTTCAGAATATATGAGCAAGTAAAATAACATTACAAATTGTATTTTACTTGACAGTATGCATACAATGCATACTATATTCGGTGCATGTGGAATAACATAGTAAGGAAAACATATGCTATAAGTGAAATAGATTAGTTATTACAAATAATATGTGATGACGAAATACACTTAGTAGGGAATGAACAGTGTTTGGGGGGGAAAAGAGAAACCAGGAAACAGGGAAAACAAAAAATGAGATGGTAAGTGTAGAGCTGAGAATGAAGTTCTGAGCTATAAAAATATTTTATGA
Organism: Kogia breviceps; assembly: GCF_026419965.1. NCBI lineage: Eukaryota > Metazoa > Chordata > Mammalia > Artiodactyla > Physeteridae > Kogia > Kogia breviceps. The sequence continues at coordinate 33,766,587 of NC_081318.1, read as the reverse complement.
AGTCCTGTGTTGGCCTTGCTTAAACAATAATGGATAAACAGTTGTTTTTCCTTTCTTTTATGATCACATACAACTGCAAAGACATAGTACTAATGTCATATTATAACAATGTAAATTCGGTCTTATAGTATTTCATAATTCTTCATTAACATTATAATTTGAAGAGGGCCTTTGCTTAATTGTACTTGCTTTTATTGTTAATGTTTGCTTATATTAAAAATATGAAGTGACAAAAAGGTATAATCAAATATTCTTTAAATTTTTATCTTAAAAGATTATAAAATGTTGTGCTAATTTATTGGTTATATAACTTATCATTACAAATATGAATATGAACAACCTGTATTTCATGTCATTCATATATCTAATCCACAGAATTTATTTTAATTGTTTTTAGTTTTAAATAACTCATTTCTCTCCATTTAAGGGCTATCTGAACTAGGATTCAATGTGATAAATGAAATGAACACTAAGTTACAAGTGTATTTACTGCAGTGAATAATGAGAAATAAATATCACCCATTAAATTATGAAATTCAAATCTATTTATGCCTCACTTTAAGGATATATAATTTTCAAAATTTCAAATTTATAATGCATACTTCTTTATCAAAAATATACCCTATAGGGCTTCCCCGGTGGCGCAGTGGTTGGGAGTCCGCCTGCCGATGCAGGAGACACGGGTTCGTGCCCTGGTCCGGGAAGATCCCACATGCCGCGGAGCGGCTGAGCCCGTGAGCCATGGCCGCTGGGCCTGTGCGTCCGCAGCCTGTGCTCCGCAATGGGAGAGGCCACAGCAGTGAGAGGCCCGCATACTGCAAAAAAAAAAAAAAAAAAAAAAAAAAAATACCCTATAGAATAACTTTCTTGTCTGGTGCTCTTTCTTTAAATTAGATAGATGATTGAGAAATGATAGATTATATTCCTTACATTATAGATAAAAATTATATCCTCAACCAGTTCTTTGTAAACATATATATTGCATAAAATGAGATAAACATACTCATGCCAATGCTCTATAAACTTTGGCAAAATTTGAAACCTTTTTTGCAGTCAAAAGAGAAAACTATTTCGAAATCTCACATATCAGTTCTTCAACTCATCATTTCCTTTTTCTTCTATTAAATTCATCACTGAAGGCTTCCCTGGTGGCACAGTGGTTGAGAGTCCGCCTGCCTATGCAGGGGACGCGGGTTCGTGCCCCGGTCCGGGAAGATCCCACATGCTACGGAGCGGCTAGGCCCGTGAGCCATGGCCGCTGAGCCTGCGCGTCCGGAGCCTGTGCTCCGCAACGGGAGAGGCCACAACACAACAGTGAGAGGCCCGCGTACCGCAAAAAAAATAATAAAATAAAAAATAATAATAATAAAATAAAAAAAAAAATCATCACTGAAGCATATAATCAAATGTTACCAATAATTTTTAAAATAGCACTAAAATTTTATCTATTTCTAATTTATAGAGCAAAATGTAAGTTAAAATCTAAATGTTTTTAATATGTAAACATTTCAAATTAAGTTGAAATTTATAGTTTTGTGCTTTTAAACCCCTAGATATATGTAATTGTATAGTTCTAATTAAATAATTTGGAGGAAAAACTTACCTATGTAATGTCTCAGGAACATAATCTGTAAGAGTCAGTCTCTCTATTTGCTTTCTATGTACTGTAAGCATTATCTTTCTGTTGACTCCTACTTCTCTACCTGTTCTACTTCTAAGGGAGGCCAAGCTATATAAAGCATGATTTAGTTCCTCTTTTTGGCATTACATTCATTTCTCATATTCCTGACTATAGTTTTGAAGAGAATGAGTAATATTTAACTGACCATGATTTTAATAATTTGTAATTACAAAGAACAACCCAATTCTTTTTGCCCCCTATCAAATATTTTATTATTTTATCAACAATGTTCTATATACAAATAAAAATTAGAAGTGATTAATATAAAAACTTAGAAGAAAGCAGAAATTTCAATGTGTAATAAGAGGACAATATTGCCACTGTTAGGTGAAGGCTCCTAGGAAAAGATAAATTGTTCCTCTGTCATCGTCTGGCTGTAGTTTCTCTGGATTTTACAAGTTGTCTTCTGGAAAAGTTAACAAATAAACTGAAGTAGGAAACACTGGGCTTGCTTCATTCAAAGATTTGGAAGAACAAGTGAGTTATGTTTCCAGAAAATAAAAAAAGAAAAGAAAAGTAACACACATACATCTGTGTATCTCTATCTGTATGAGTATTTGTCAACGGGTGGGTGTGGTAATCATTTAATGTTCACCATTTTCATTCATATTCCATTCTCCTATACTTCTGACTCACTTGAAGTTAGGAGTGACCATGGAACTAACTTTCGGCCAGTGAAATAAGAGGGTCTGAAACATTTCTTGCTGGCGCTTGGCTCTACAGCCCTCCTTTCTGGCTGCCTTGGTGATCATGGATACAAGTGTCCAAAGAGTTTCCATCAACCCAGGGCCCCTGGGTTTGATTCTGGTAGACAAAAGCCTCCTATCACCTACATTGGGCTTGTAACACAAATGAAAGATAAACTATTTTATTAACTACTGATATCTGGAAGTTATGTGTCTAACCCAACCAATTTTAACTGGCTCAGGGGATGAAATTATAATGACTCTATTTTCAAAAGTAGTGTACCTTTAAATACTTGTGTCTATAAGAACAAGCCTCCACTCCCTCCTGTGAGCTATCTTGCCTCTACAATGAATGTGCAGACTAATCATATGGAAAGAGGACAACACTTGGACATCTGGATAGTTGTCCAAAGTAATGCAAACTAATTAGTAGCAAAGCTTGAACCTCTCACTAACTTGTTGCATTACTTTGGGCAAGTCATTTAAGCACTCTAAACTTAAGTTTCCCATTTGTAAAATGGGTACAATAATAGTTTCTGTGTTTATATAACAAAGTTGAGTAACAAATAAAATAATATACAAGTTTTATGTGTTGCCCTTGTAAAGAATAGAAATATATTCTATTCTTCTCTAAAGGCCCTATCACCAAGTAAAATATTTTATATCACAATGGATACTAAATAAATATTAGTAATTAAAGGCAAAGTCTATTCCAACAATTATTTAAGCCTTTAATCAATGTCTAATGCTGGTATATAGACTAACTGAGAACATCTCTTTCAGGTAATACTTTTCACTAGCCAAGTGTTTAATTATTTTTAATGTGTTAAATACTTATTAATTATTTACCATGTCAGGTATTGTTCTATGCATTGGAGGAGTGAATAATTAAGCAAATTAGGCAAATTCTCTGCTGTGATGGAGGAAAACAGACAGTGACAAGCAGAGGCTGTATGTGGGAAAAGAAGGAGGCAAGGGTGATTTTGATAAGTGGTCAGGAAAAACCTCCTTGTTAAGCTGACACTTGAGCAGAGAATTCAATGAAGGACTGTGAACCATGTGGATACTCGAGGGAACAGTTTTCCAGGCAGTGGGTGCAGCATGTGCAAGGGCCCTGAGGCAGGAATGTTCTTAGTGTATTTGAAGAACAGCATGAAAGCCATTTATAATGAGGCACCTTGAGAAGAGGATGAATACAAGGGATGAGATCAAAGACACAGAGGAAGAACCAAGTCTCTTGTAGGCAATGATGAAGGCAATGAAATTTTTCTGAATGAGATAGAAAGCACTGGAAAGTTTTAAGCAGAGTAGAACATGATTTGGCTTACATTTTCAAAGGATCATCAAGGCTGCTTTGTGGAGAATGGATTGTAGGAGGCCAACTATGGAAGCAGGAAGATAAGTTGTATGGTTATTGAAATAGTCCAGGTGAGACAACTGGCTCCAAGTAGTTTGATATATATATATATATATAATTTATATATTAATATAAATTCATATATTAATATAAATTCATATAAATATATTTATAGATTATATCATATATACATGGATCAGATTTCCTTTCTGCAGCCATTCTCAGAGCTATGTTACTATGGCAAGAGTCAAACGAGAGAGCCAAGGAATATGTTGATAAGCAGGGGTATATGTATGTCAGGAATAGCCTCTTGACATGGTGAAGGAAGAAAGAAGGGTTTTGCCTTAAAAGACACACAAGAGATTTCTGTATCAAAACAGTATGGTACTGGTGAAAAAACAGAAATATAGATGAATGGAACAGGATAGAAAGTCCAGAGATAAACCCACACAACTATGGTCACCTAATCTATGACAAAGGAGGAAAGAATATACAGTGGAGAAAAGACAATCTCTTCAATAAGTGGTGCTGGGAAAACTGGACAGCTACATAGAAACTAATGAAATTAGAACACTCCTTAACACCATATACAAAAATAAACTCAAAATGGATTAAAGACCTAAATGTAAGGCCAGATACTATAAAACTCTTAGAGGAAAACATAGGCAGAACATTCTTTGACATAAATCGCAGCAAGATCTTTTTCAATCCACCTCCTAGAGTAATGAAAATAAAAACAAAAATAAACAAATGGGGCCTAATTAAACTTAAAAGCTTTTGCACAGCAAAGGAAACCGTAAACAAAACGAAAAGACAACCCTCAGAATGGGAGAATATATTTGCAAACAAAGCAATTGACAAGGGATTAATCTCCAAAATATACAAACAGCTCATGCAGCTCAATATCAAAAAAAACAAATAACCCAATCAAAAAATGGGTGGAAGATCTAAATAGACATTTCTCCAAAGACTTACAGATGGCTAAAAAAAAGATGCTCAACATCACAAATTATTAGAGAAATGCAAATCAAAAAAACTACAATGAGGTGTCACCTCACATCATCATCAAAAAATCTACAAACAGTAAATGCTGGAGACAGTGTGGAGAAAAGGGCACCCTCGTACACTTTTGGTGGGAATGTAAATTGGTACAGCCACTATGGAGAACAATATGGAGGTTCCTTAAAAAACTAAAAATAGAGCTACCATATGATCTAGCAATCCCACTCCTAGGCATATATCTGCAGAAAACCATAATTTGAAAAGATACATGCACCCCAATGTTCACAGCAGCATGATTTACAATAGCTAAGACATGGAAGCAACCTAAATGTCCATCGACAGAGGAATGGATAAAGAAGATGTGGTACATATATACAATGGAATATTACTCAGCCATAAAAAGAATGAAATAACGCCATTTACAGTGACATGGATGGACCTAGAGATTGTCATACTGCATGAAGTAAGTCAGTCAGAGAAAGATAAATATCATATGATAACATTTATATGTGGAATCTAAAAAGAGGGGACAAATGAACTTACCTACTAAACAGAAACATAGTTACAGATATAGAAAACAAACTTATGGTTACTAGGGGTTAAGCAGGGGGTGGGGGGGTGTAAATTGGGAGATTAGGATTGACATATACACACACTACAATATATAAAATAGATAAGTAATAAGGACTTACTTTTTAACATAGGGAACTCTACTCAACAATCTGTAATGGCCTATATAGTAAAAGAATCTAAAGAAAAGAGTGGATATATGTATATGTATAACTGATTCACTTTGCTGTACACCTGAAACTAACACAACATTGTAAATCAACTACACTCCAATAAAATTTTTTTTAAAAAGAGAGAGATGCACAGGAACAGAGTCTGTGTAAAAGAAGAAAGAGAAGAAGTAGAGGAGGAGGAGGGGAGATTGTATTTGCTAAAGGTTGGTTATTTTCAAAAAGTGACCTTCAATGGGAAGATTAGGAATCAAGACAATCCAGATAGACAGAAGAACATGGAGGCAACATGTATGGCTTAAAAAAAAATGACCTGTGGACCTATTATTACTGGAGACATCAGACAAGTTATTTAGAAAGAACAGCTAGCAAGAGGCAATGTAGGCTTATGAAGTACAACAGACACATCAGTCTAGAAGTCTAAGATGAACCTCTAAATCAGTCGAATTTTCTATGACACTTACAACTAACAGGGGGTAAAACAAACCATGAGATATCATGGAATTACTGTGACACATCATTTTGCAAAATATTCAATAGTTACTGGTTTCTATTATTGCAAGAACATTTCCCTTTGTTACATACAACTAGCAGAATTATTACCAGTGTCTGGGTTTACAAATCTCAAACTCTCTATAGAAGGCATTTTCCTAAACTTCAGAGAAATTTGAGCCAATCAAAAAGTGACCCCCTTAAGCTATAGCCCAGCATTTACTGTCAGAGAAGCCAAACAGGGACCTACATTCCCAGGCAGTTCCAAAGGACAGTTACAAAGTCAGTTGCTCAGGTTGGTTGGGGGTCAGGCACCAGGGAAACAGGAAGAAGGCAGAGAAGCATAATCTGGGTTGTGCATGCCAAAGAAGCCACAGGGCAGTCTGGAAGCAAAGAAGAAAAGTTAAGGCTGATGTGAGTCTACATCTTGAAGTCAAGGCAGCCAGGAGGCAGCTCCAATAACTACTGAGAACTTCTGAGACTACTAATGTTTTCACAGCTCAGAACTATGGATCATTGCTCAGTTAGAATCTCTAGAAACTTTAAAGAACTCTGACATTTCTGGGGCTTCCCTGGTGGTGCAGTGGTTAAGAATCCGCCTGCCAATGCAGGGGACACAGGTTCGAGCCCTGGTCCGGGAAGATCCCACATGCTGTGGAGCAACTAAGCCCGTGCACCACAACTACTGAGCCTGTGCTCTAGAGCCCATGAGCCACAACTACTGAAGACCGCGCACCTAGAGCCCATGCTCTGCAACAAGAGAAGCCACCACAATGAGAAGCCCGCTCACTGCAAGGAAAAATAGCCCCCACTCGCCGCAACTAGAGAAAGCCCGCCTGTGGCAGCAAAGACCCAACACAGCCACTAATTAATTAATTAATTAATTATTTATTTAAAAACTCTGACTTTTCTGGCTGCCACTACCAACTGTCAGGGGTGTATACTCAGTGTGGTAAAGACCCCACTACAATGTTCAGTGTGGTAAAGACGCCACTACAATGTTTATCTAGAAACTGCCTACTTTTTCTCTAGGACAGTGCTATGTTCCTCTGGTGAGTTGAATTAGGAGGGCATAGGCTAAGCTTCAATAGGCACCTAAAATACAGTACCTTAAACAAGGTAGTTTATTTTGTGTTCATATAATTGTACAGAGATAAAAGGTCTCAAGACTGGTATAAGCGATCTGCCACTCTCAACAGGGGGTTTCCATCTCTGGGCCAATGTACCTGTCCCATTTCCTTCATCTTCTAGTGGCACACATCACTTTCTCTCCCATCCCTTTGGTCAGAACTAAGTCTGTGAGGGAAACTGGGGAACATAATGCCTAGCCAAACAGCCACGCCCCCTGCTGAAACTCAGAATTTCTTTTAATAAAGAAGGGGAGAATGCATCTTGGTGACATCTAGGAGACTCTGCCATAGGGAACTTGACAAAGTGTTACAAATGTGAGATTTGAGAGGAAGAGATTTATGGGGTTTTCCCCCATTTTATAGATGAAGAAACTAAAATATAGTTCTATGAAATCTTTTAACTTATTCGAAAATATCTGGAAAATCAGTGAATGACTTTCCTTGCTATCATTCACCATAAAAATTCCATGTTCATGTACTTGTTTTCCTTAAGTATTTATATCCTTTGTAATTACACAAAATATTGCTGAAAATAGTTTTGTTCTTCCATAAAGTACTGTAACAATTATTTGTGGCCCAGGAGTTTGAAGACTAAGAATTATAGAATATACCATGTAAAATTTAGCTATAATTGAGCTCTCTATTTCTTCTATTAAAGAAGAGACACATTTTAATAAACATCTGCAGACCATATCCTCAAAGGAAAGCCCCTTAGACTGAGAAAGATTGAGAAAGATGCATGCTATCTATTTCACCCAAAATTATCGCTCCCATTAACAAACAAATGCATATAATTCCCCAGCTAGAGATTATTTTAAAATCTTGAATCTCATTTAAAATTAAATATACAAAAAAAAAAGAGTCACAGGGCTTCCCTGGTGGCTCAGTGGTTAAGAATCCTCCTGCCAATGCAGGGGACACGGGTTCGAGCCCTGGTCCAGGAAGATCCCACATGCCGCAGAGCAGCTAAGCCTGTGTGCCACAACTACTGAGCCTGCATGCCTAGAGTCCATGCTCTGCAACAAGAGAAGCCACCGCAATGAGAAGCCTGTGCACCGCAGCAAAAAGTAGGTGCCGCTCACCACAACTAGATAAAGCCCGTGTGCATCAAGAAAGATGCAATGCAGCCAAAAATAAATAAATAAAATAAATAAATTTAAAAGAGTCACATAAACTAATTAAAAACTTCTATGCAATTTGTAATATGAGTAATACTGCACCATAATTGCCTACGGTGGTGATAGGCATTTTACACATATTACCTGTAATTCTTACAGCACCTTAAGGAAAATAACATGATCCCCGTTTTAAATCTTAGAAATAGAGGGTTAAAAAAATTAAGTATCTTACCCAAGATCACACAGGTAGTAAGTGACTGAGCCAGAAGGTCATTTGAGGTCTTTCAGTATTTATGTCACATTTGCATAGGACATGTTAAAGTAGCATTTTGTGTTGGCACTGCTGTTGAATCAAAGATTAAGTTGTGCTCCATGGACTATTAAGTCAGACAATGAGCTTCTGGAAAGTGCCAGCACTTGAAATAACCATCACTTTCATTTTAAAAGTTCCCTTTCCCTGAATTTCCTTTGATTTTTACTCCATTGCTATTTCCTTTCATATTTTGTTTAAGTATCTGGAGAAAAAAATATATAAGAAATGTTCACTACAGAGTTAGAAATTTTTCTTTTTAAGATATTAATATCAAATAAAGACCTTGGCTGATAGATATGAGACTGAACCAACACCTAACTTCATTATAGTTATTTGTGACTTACTCATTCAATGGACCTAAATTGAAAAAAGAACATTACCCAGAATGTCCATCATTAGGTTATATGCACTAACCTCTACGGTCTATAAGTGCAATTAGTTCTCTTCCTTTTTCTGTTTTCAGTGCAATTCCCATTTGGAAGTTTGTTTCAATTATGGCAATCAGAGAATTCAGCTTACTTGCGGAAATAAATAAAACAAGAAAATACCCTGAAAACCACACTTTCTTCAGGAAGTCGCTCTATTTTCATAAAGTAAAATCTACAGTTGAATTTACTCCCTTTCTCCTTTTTTATTTTTTTTTTTATTTTTTTTTACTATTAAGACATGGGCAATTGGTATTCTTCACTTCTCTATTCTTGTTAGTGTAGTTCCTCTTTATTCTACTTGGGTGATAATAAAACTAATAACTGTCTTGGTTCTTGTTAGAAAGTCCCTGGGCAGTGGTGAGACAGATATTGGAATTAAACTGCTGACTCACTCTCATATGACTGCACTGTAAAGTCCTAGAACTTAGGGGATCTAGAAGAAAAATTCTGTATCAAATATACTACATAGTCACAAGACAGAAGCAAATTTAGAATTGAATAGACTATGGCTAGATGGAACTTCCATAGGTGACACAATAAGACTGAACTTCTTATTATAAAACCTAAGGTTCAGTTGTACCTTTTGTAGATTGAGTGAACAACTTGTTACAGGTCATTTGAGGGGAAGATTGGAGGGAAAATTGCCCATGAAATCTACACTGCCTTAAAAGCCTAAGGAATAGTATTGAGTAGGAATACACCAACCCCAATACCATTACTATACATTTACCTAAATGCAGTAAGAGTAAAAAATGGCTTCTATGAAGGCATGGTATAAATCAGTTTCCTAAGCTGTTGGCCATCTCTTATGCTATCCTCACGAACAAGATGAAAAAATCAGCTGACTTATGTCTGACTGAAGAAGGTTGATATCACTCTAAAGTAGAGGCACTAGTAGAATGCAGCAGATTCCACACAAGTCAAACTTTTAATCAGCTATTTGGAGGAATGTTTAAGGCATGCTCTTTGACTCTTGCCCATTTGCCCCACCCAAGATTATTTTCTGCCCTGCTTTGCAATGTTCTGTGCCCAGGAGCAGAGGCTGATTTACTGTTGAGCTAATGAAGCTTCCTCTTCAGGGACCCTCAGGTATTGCCCCTTCCAAGCATTGTGCCTAAGATAATTTTGAATTATTTTTCTTGTAGAGTACCTCCTAATTGTATAAGCTTCATTGTCACAAGACTTGTATCCAACCCTGCCCAGGAGGCTAAATCCTAAAGACTGTCAACTGATACTGCAGGCAAAAGAATGGCTCCTCCCAAAGATGTCCACATCCTAATCCCTGGATCTTGTGAATATGTTGCCTTATATAGCAAAAGGGGTCAGAGTGATGCGATATGAGGACTCAATCTGCCGTTGCTGGCTTTAAGATAGAGGAAGGGAGTCATGAGCTAAAGAATGTGGATGGCATCTAGAAGCTGGAAAAGGCAAGGAAATGGATTCTCCACTAGAGCCTCCAGAATGGAACAAGCCCTGCTGATACCTCGATTTTAACCCAGTGAGACCTCTGTATGACTTCTGGCCTCCAGAATTATAAGATAATAAATTTGAATTGGTTTAAGCCATGAAGTTTGTAGTAATTTTTACAGCAGTAATAGGAAACGTATACACCTGGCTTCTGGTTGGATGTGGCTAACGGGAATCATCCGAAGAAGAGTGGCAACTGAGAGGAGAAAGTGGTTGGGATGTTTCCTTCCTGTTCTCTACCTGTTCTGAAACCAGTGTCCTGGCAGGGCACTCATATCTCTACAGCTAGAATTACTGCAGTGGGCCCGTCCTTCACTGGCACACCTCAGTGGGACCCTGGGGCACAATACCTCTTCTTGTCCCTTCAAGCTTAGGGTTGGTAAGCATTTCTTACATCTTGCCTGTTTCCTTATTCCACCTACAATTTCATACATGGTACCTGTAGTGTGTTGAATGGTGTTGCTCAAAAATTCATGTCTACCCAGAACCTCAGAATGTGACCTTATTTGGACACAGGCTCTTTGCAGATGTAGTTAAAGATCTTGAGATAAAATCACCCTGGACTTAGGGTGAGCCTTAAATCCAATGACTGATATCCTTATATAAAGAGGAGAGGACACAAAAAGATACACAAAGAAGAGGCTATGTGAAGATGCCTTTTGAAGCCAATGAATGTCAAGGATTACTGGCAGACACTAGAAGCTAGGAGAGAAGCATGGACAGTTTTTTCCCTTCAGAGGATCTAGAAGGAACCAAATCTGCCAACACCTTGATTTTGGACTTTTGGCCTCCTTAACTTTTGCTTTAAGCCACTGAGTTTGTGGTAATTTGTTATGGTAGCCCTGGGAAACTAATATAATACCTTTGTTAGACGCTTTTGAACCATCTGAGTTGGCTTCCGTTTTCTGTCGGGACCCTGGCTGACAGAGACCTATGTTTATTACACTTATAAAAGACAGGAAGATGGGAAGAATGGTTAAAACCCTGGATTACATAGCCAAAATTAAAAATTATCTCACAATCTAATGAATGTAAGGGGCCATAACCAAAAATATAAACTATAACAGCCTTACACTTAGGCTCAAATACTCAGCTGCCATTTATTGCCCATGTAGCCTTAGCAAATTACTTGGTATTCCTGATCTAAATATTATCATGTTTAAAATGGAGTTAACAGAACTTGCTTTTCCTATCTGATGGTGTTCTAAGAGTAAGAGGAAATAATAGAATACAAGGAAACTATAGCAGCCATAAGATCTGGTCTAGACCTGACTTTGTCACCAACAAGGTGTTCAATCTTATTTCAATTAATTAACCCCTGTGATCTCTAGTTCCCTCATCTCTAAAGTGAGGAACTTGGACTAGATGATCTGCAAGTAGATCATTTTGTGATAACATTCTCTAGTTTGGTTGATTGGGATAGGGAAGACATGTAAAATTAGCCATTCTCATGAAAAAGACCAAGGGGATTTTTGGTAGTTGATCACAAGCTCAAAAGTAACCAATTAAGTAATGTGGGTGCTAAAAATTAATTAATTAGTTAAAAAGAAAGAAAAGAAAAACAACGTAGACTTAATCTATGTTAGAAATATCTGTCTAAAAGGGGATGAGAGTTCTACTGAGCTGTGTTATGTGGTCAGTTATAAACATCAAATTTGTAAAGGAACAATAACAATGGCAAGGTTATTATTACCAAGGCAGGGTTATCAGAATGGTTTGGCATGTGAAAAATATCACATATATATATATATATGATTTAATTAGCAAAAAATACACATCCTGGAGAAGGGAAGGTTTAAGACGGTAATAAACAGGGAGGACTAAGGCCAAAGTGGACCAAAGGTAATTTTAGAAGCATTATCAGGAAAAGAACAATAATAATTGGAACTACCAAACAGTGGAATGGTAATGTTGGACACAGTACTATTCAAAGCTAAGGCTAGGTAGCATTTTAGGGTTCCAATCAACCTACGAATGGTTTGTTAAAGTTGTCTGGTACCAGCTCACAAGAGATAATTGCTAACAACTCTTCCAAACTCCATGTTCACTGACATCATTTCAGTAGGTTGAAACTGGCCATCATGGTAGTATTTACACCAAAAATATCAGCAAACAATGAAAACAAGGGCCTTTGTTTTCCCCCAAGACCTTGTGGCTAAACATTTACTATCACACTACTAGGTATTATAGAATTCCAGCATTGAATAGTTCAACATTTGCAATTTTATTCCCAATTCTATGAGTCTAAGATTCTATTTGACTTGATTTAGTGGAGGGAAAAATCAAGAGAGAAGACTCGAAGTGAAGTTAAAATGCCTTCAGAGTGGAACTCTGGACTCAGCTTCCTGGTTCTACATACTTATATTCTTCCTTTGATAATGACTCTTCCACCGACTTTGGTTATTCCCTCCCTACCAGCTTTCTTTACCCTTTTTGTTATGAAAACTAAGAGAGATCTGACAGAGATACATAATAAAGACCTTCAAACAGGTGAAGGGTTGTCATGCAGAAAAGAGATAAGGCTATTATTATTATTATATCTTTTATCAGCAGAGGTATTATGGTATGATTTAAACAACAACAACATCAACAACTATATATGGATTAACACCATTCATTAGCTGGCATTGATTACCTACACATGTGAGAGAAGTTACTTAATATCCCCTGGATTCTGTTTCTCAACTCTGAAGTAGGACTTACAACTCCTAAATGAAAGGTTTTGAAGGTTCTATTTGATATAATGAAACAAAAATATTTTGTCAAGTACTATGCAAATAAGAATTATTATTGTTAATATATATCACTAAGTTTTATTTACATCCCAGTTTAAAATTGTATTTATTCTGTGATTTTAACAAAAGCAAGAATTCACTACACATCCTTCCCCCTTATCCCCCATCCACATCTTCTATCTGAATGTGATGCAAAAGCAAAACAATGCAATCCAGGCCTTGCCATTCCCCATGTAACAGCAGCAGTAACGACTGCAAACAGATCTTCTTCTGTGACTTTGCCCATCTCTTCAGCATTGCAGTGGGGACCTATAATATCAAGCGTTTCCCAGAGCCTTGCTCATGTGGCGCATTTCCTTCCTCAGTATGTTCTAAGAAATAAATAAATAGATTTTTGAAAATAAAAGCATTTTGAAAAACCTTACATTGTATTTTCCCTTGTATTAATCCTATTTTTCTCCTTCTTTTAAAAGCCATTCCTTCTACCACTAAGGCTAAGGCATAGAGTTCAATGTCCTAGAAAAAGAAAGTGATAAAAGCCTGGAACAAAGAGGTCATTGTTTCTCTTTGAAACTGAAGCTTCAATTTTTGAGTCCACAGGAAGAGAATACTCTTGAAAGTCAGACTTTGTTGAGAGAGTAAAGGATGTTCTAAAATCTGAAGTTTGCCTTTGCATATCAAGCTTGGAGGTCTGAATATATAATTTTTTATAAGGCATGAGTAGAGAAGAATTAGGATAGCACATAATACCCTGGAGCTCATGTCCGCCTATCAGTTTCAAATGAACGATTGGGAAGGAGAATGTTGGGGGTGAGGAAAGGAGATGGGATAAGAGATGCAGGGAGTAAGCAGAGAAAGTCAGATGAAACAAGTCCAGGGTAAGGAAGTTTCAAATACCTGAAAAGGGCCTCAACCCAGTGGTTTATAGAAATTCTTATAGAAATTCCAAATAAGTTGAGAATGAATCTGAGAGCAACTGAGCTGATACTCCAGTTTACACCATGCGGAACCCTACATCAGCAGGGCCAGAGAAAAAGGTCTAGGTACATGGGGCTGGGCATTCCTGCATCATCCCCTTGCCTCCTGAGTAACAGAGAAGTGATCCAGAAGTTCCCATGTGGGGTGGAAAGTAGATGAAGTGAGCTTCCCTGAGGGGTCTGGATGAGTAGGAAGTTATCTTATACCACACAGCTTTCAGGCTAAATACCCATGTAAGGGATTGAACTGGAATCATAGCTGGACCTTCAGGGACACATACAGTGGGAAGGAGTTGTAGCAAAATTTGTCACACCAAAATGTCTCTTTGGCATGTGGATTATTTTGTGATGAAAACAATCAAGGCCCAAAAGACTCAGGAAGAAACTCTGACCTTCCCCCTAACTGCCTAAAGAATGCAGACAGGGACCTGTTCCAGGAAGGGAGCTGTCACCATAGAAAACTATAGTATGAACTAGGTGCATAGACAGGGAGGAACCTAGCAAAGTCTGTTTGTTAAAATTTCTCTCTGTGTCTCTGCATGGCCTAGCAATATCTGTTTACCAAACATTTGTTTTTCCATCTCCATGTCAAGTGCCTTCTTCCCCATTGAGGTCCCAAACCACTACCCTCAACATCCTCTTTTGTCTTTAGCTGAAGGTGGTATTTAAGGTGAGAATTTCAGCCTTTTTGGTGGGTTAGATTTTCTGGGTCTCTTGTATGTATACATGTTATTAAACTTTTGTGTGATTTGCTCCTGTTAATCGGTCTCATGTCAACTTAATTCTTAGACCAACCATAAGAACTTAGAAGGGTGGAGGAAAATTTCTTCCTCTTCGACAGAGTCAGGACAGGATTTGGTCAGATGCGGGGGGCGACCAAGTTTAATCTCACACCATATCATTGCCAAGAGAAGAGAACACAAGTTACACCACCTGAGGACACATTAGAAGAGACAGTGGACGTGGAGAGCCCAGTGAAGGCGCTAGTGAACCGTAAGTTACATAGTTATGTGTCAACAAAAGACTGATGTGATTTAAGTTATGAGAGTGTAATTTGATGCCCAAAGAACCCAACCCAAGGTCCATGGGAGCCACAGATTGAGACAAAGTACAAAGCAAATATTCTTCCTTGGCTCTGATGTGAGTTTTGTAAAACAAAATAGAAGATAATATATGAAAGACTGAGATTAACAAAAGAGACACTGAATTTAACCAAAAGATACTATTTTAAAACAAAAGAGCATGAGCTATTTAATTTATATTTCTGCCTATCCCCCAAGCCTCCCAGTAGCAAAGATGGGGGTTTGTAAGCAAGACAACATAAAAATAAAGAAAGTAAAGAAAGGTTACTTGGTTTTTCTTGCACATCTGAATGGTAAAGCATACATTTTAACTTCCCATAATCATTCCTACTCATTACTTTGAGGAAAGGTACTTTGGGTAATAGGTCATCTAATAAAGGGACCATCAAACACACAGTTCTTGCTGTGAAAGTGTTAAAAAGGAAATTCTAATTGAAGGACCTGCATTCATTGTCTCTTATGACTGCAGCCAGTCCCCCTAGAGTCTGGGCAGTGATGAATGTCAATGTCCATCAGACTGAAGCCCAGAGTATCAGACCCAAGTGGATCCAGGCAGTGATGGCCATTCCTGTGGAAAGTGGTGGTTTTTCCAAGAGAAAATCGTAGAGTTATGTTTTTGTTTTTGGTGGGGTTTTTTTTGCAATACACGGGCCTCTTACTGCTGTGGCCTCTCCCACCGCAGAGCACCAGCTCCGGACGCGCAGGCCCAGCGGGCATGGCTCACGGGCCCAGCTGCTCCGCGGCACGTGGGATCCTCCCGGACCAGGGCACGAGCCCGCGCCCCCTGCACCGGCAGGCGGACTCTCAACCACTGCGCCACCAGGGAAGCCCCAATCGTAGAGTTATGAATGAAGAGTGTCAAAGAAGGAGTGTGTGAAGCTAGAAGGGAGACACAGATAAAGGAACAGGACAGCCAAGAGGTTCCATGGATCCAATGGAAAGAGTGTTAATATATTGGGGTAAATATACCTCAGAATCCCAAAGGGGGAAGAGAAATACCAGAGTCCAAAGGGAAACTGGCAATGGAGGAGGACCCCTGGGATTTGAAAAATACTCCAGAAGGACATGTAGATGAAAAACTTTGCAGTCAAATCCTCTAGCAACCCTCAGGTTACTTAAGGGACAGCAGGGGCCTAGTGAACTGCAAGTTACATAGTTATGTATCATTAGAAGACTAATGTGGTTTATGTTACAAGAGGGATTATGGATGATTTTGCTTTCTTTCCTTTATTTTCTAGAGTTTACGTACTCACATAAATATCATTTATCCAATGCTTAGAATGTACCAGGCATTCTTCATCAGTGAGCAAAAGAGGCAAAAATCAATCCCTGCCTTTTTTAAAAATAAATACAATGTGAGATTAGATTATAAATAGAAAAAGACAACTTTGAATATTTTCAAGTTCAGCAGGCAGATATCTCTCCCTCTCTCTCTCACATATTTATATATATGTATATATGCTTTTCCTATTTATTCCCCCAGGGTCCTTTCACATTATAACTAACTCTTCATTTCACTCACAGTTTTATCTGAATTGCTTAAAGTTCATTGAGCAAAAAAAAGATCAGTATTCATAAACAATCTATTAGATCCTTAAGCCTTTGGTAAATTTAATTCAAATAAAATTGTAAAAAATGAGTCATTATGCTTAGATTAAAACCTGGTTAATCAAACTAATTTTCACATTCTACCATACGCACTGCATTACTACCACCAGAACACACTCACACATACACCAATAATGTTAAAATTAATATAAATTTTAAAAATTATTTGCAATTCAAGTATATTTGTTAAAATAATTATTAGAGGTTTATATGAATGTTCAATGAGGTAAAAGGGAAATTGTCTATTGCAGGATAATGAAAAATATTCCACTTATTCCATTAGGTGGCAGCAAAACACTTCAAAAGCCTTTGTCTTTAAGTGCCTTCCTATCAGGTTTGACAGGTTAGACTGCACACAGAAAGAAACATGTTCAATTGTTACCTCTCAGCAGTAGGGGCTCCATAAACATCAAGATTAACAGTGTATTGAATTTAAAGGCTTAATGGTTAGAGCAAATTATCTTTCAAATTTAAAAAAAATTCAGTTACTTTCTTTTTCAATTCAATCCAAAGAATTTGTTGATTATATGTGCCAATAATACTCTAGGAGTTTTCTATTCTTATGAAGTTGGCTCCAGTGGGAAGAACTCAACATGGAATCGATAAATACCAGCAACATCAAAAACATTAGGCTGCAACCTTCATCTCCTCTATCACCAGTCCTGTGTCATCTGAGTGAAATTACCCTCTTTCTAAAAAGGTACTTCTTAACTAGAAATTTAAGCTTGAAAATCATTATAACACACGTTGTCAAAAATTGCTTGTCTAAGATTTCCTGAATAAAATAATGATATCCACTTCCTTCATCCCCAAATTCAGCTGTTCTATAGGGCCCACGTCCATCCCTGAAGTTCTGGTATGGGATGCCGGTCTTGCCCCTGCCTTCATTAATATCTTGGGGTGTAGCAGAAAAAGGTCCAAATAGGAACAGAAATATACCAAGTACAAGGACTCAAAGTATCTATAGAGTGAAAGGCTTAATTCCTTAAGGAACTGCCAAACTGTTTTCCAGAGTTATGTACTTTTACACACTAGTGAGCAATATGTGTGGGTTCCAGTCATTCTACAGCCTCACCAACACTTAATATTGTCAGTATTTCTCATTTTACCCATTCTAATGTGTATAAAGTGGTATCATCCTAAGTTTTCTAATGCTACTATTTTTTAAAACATCTTTATTGGAGTATAATTGCTTTACAATGGTGTGTTTCTGCTTTATAACAAAGGAAATCAGCTATACATATACATATATACCCATATCTCCTCCCTCTTGCATCTCCCTCCCACCCTCCTTATCACACCCCTCTAGGTGGTCACAAAGCACTGAGCTGATCTCCCTGTGCTATGCTGCTGCTTCCCACTAGCTAACTATTTTACATTCGGTAGTGTATATATGTTCATGCTACTCTCACTTTGCCCCAGCTTCCCCCTTCCACCCCATGTCCTCAAGTCCATTCTCTATGTCTACTTTTTTATTCCTGCCCTGCAACTAGGCTCATCAGTACCTCTTTTTATTTTTTTAAGATTCCATAGTTATGTGTTAGCATATGGTATTTGTTTTTCTTTTTCTGACTTACTTCACTCTGTATGACAGACTCTAGGTCCATCCACCTCACTACAAATAACTCAATTTCATTTCTTTCTATGGCTGAGTAATATTCCATTGTATATATGTGCCACATCTTCTTTATCCATTCATCTGTCGATGGACACTTAGGTTGCTCCCAGTTCCTGGCTATTGTAAATAGAGCTGCAATGAACATTGTGGTACATGACTCTTTTTGAATTATGGTTTCTCAGGGTATATGCCCAGTAGAGGGATTGCTGCGTCATACGGTAGTTCTATTTTTAGTTTCTTAAGGAGCCTCCATACTGTTCTCCATAGTGGCTGTATCAATTTATATTCCCATCAACAGTGCAAGAGGGTTCCCTTTTCTCCACCCCTCTCCAGCATTTATTGTTTGTAGATTTTTTGATGATGGCCATTCTGACTGGTGTGAGGTGATACCTCATTGTAGTTTTGATTTGCATTTCTCTAATGATTAGTGATGTTGAGCATTCTTTCATGTGATTGTTGGCAATCTGTATATCTTCTAATGCTACTATTTTTAAGGCTCCCCTTAGTTCCACATAACTTTAATAAGAACTTATAAATAGGTGAGCTGGGGCATGGTGGTTGTACCATGTACGTATAATAGAGGTACAGATATCTTTATTTCCTTGGCTCTCAGGGTCTCTAGGCCTAGGACTACCAGATGTCCCAGGATGCTCACTTCCAGATCAAAGGGCCTCATCCATTTACCTCCAAGTGCCATACAAATAGTATTTTCAGTATATGCCATGTGAAACAGCCTGGGAAGCTTTTTAAGACATATACTTAAGCCTCTACTTCTTGTCCGTTGTGTCAGTTTCAGTCAGAATCTTTTGGCACCTAGTTAGTAACCAGCATCCCCTCATTTGTATTACTCTTCTCTCTTTATTCTGGGAGCAAGGGAGGGGTTGAAGGGCCCGGTGGAGCAAGCAGTTTCAGAGAAGATTCAGTAGTGGACTTAGAAAACACTTCTGAAATGGGTCTGCTACATCCTGAGATCCTGTCATTAAGCACAGGACTTACCTGTGGTGTAAAATAAGAAATCTGGCAAAAGTTATGTAACTTTCCACGTGAATAAATCAGCCCTACATCACTGTTCACAAGAAGGTCCATAAAGTGATCAATTTAGAGAAAATCGTTCCTTCCATTTCTATTTTATAAATATGCAATGAAGCACATATTTAGGGAGGATGTGCCCCTGTGTCTTCCTAAGCTCATTCACATACCCCTCAAAACCCGCCTCCACCACGTGTTGTCACCTGACAGTTACAGAATCATGGTGTCATGGGAAGGGATTGACTCTAGCTCACTGCGTTTTCGGGGAAGCTTCTTTGGAAGCATTTCATTCCAGGCCCTTTTCTTATCTTTGATGTTTATAAACCCACTCTGGCAACACTGGCTCAACAATCACCTTGTAACAACCTGCCTCACACTCCTTGTGCCATTTCTAGAGATCATGTTTGGTGTAAAATGATTAGAACAGGTGATGCATTTGTTCCTGGAGAAAGAAGTTTCCTTATCATGACACATCAGGGAAGAATAGACTGGATGTTCCTACAAAATTGTCTGTTGAGATATAGCTTCTGGAGACAAGAAAATTTTCCTCAAGCCAGTCTCAAGTGTTTCCTGGATTTATTTGTTTTCTTAATAACTGCTTAAAATACAATTCATGTAACATAAAATTCAGCATTTTTAAAGTGATAATTTGGTGACATATCTAGTACATTCACAATGTTATACAACCACCTCTTCAGTCTAGTTCTAAAACATTTCCATCACTTCAAAGTAAAACCCTGTAACCATTAAGCCATTTCTTCCCATTTCCACCTCTCCCTATCCTCTGGACATCTGAATTCTCTATGGATTTATTCATTCTGGATATTTCATATAAATAGAATCATAATATTTGACTTTTCATGTCTGACTTTCACTTAGAATACTGTTTTCAAGGTTCATCCACTTCATCCACACTGTACCATGTATAAGTACTTCATTCTTTTTATGGTTGAAATATATATGTGTGTGTGTATTAATGACAACACAGGTTTTTTAAATTTTTTGGCTGTGTGGCACAGTATGTGGGATCTTAGTTCCCCCACCAGGGATCAAACCTGAGCCCCCTGCAGTGGAAGTGCGGTCTTAACCACTGGACTGCAAGGGAAGTCCCTGAAATGTATATTTTTAATCATAATTTGTTTATCCATTTTTCTGTTGAGGAACATTTGGATGGTTTCTACTTTTTGACTATTACAAATAGTACTGCTACGAACATATGTGTCCAAGTACTTATTTTAGTGCCTGTTTTCCATTTTTTTCAGGTGTATACCTAGGAGTTTAATTGCAGGGTCATAAGGTAATTCTATGTTTAACTTTTTGAGAACTCCTAAACTGCTTTCCACAATGGTCAAATCACTTTTCATTCCCGTCAGCACTGTAAGAGGGTTCCAATTCCTCCACATCCTTGCCAACACTTAGTTTCCATTTTATTATTATTATTATAGTCATCCCAGGAGATGTAAAGTGGTACTTCATTGTGGTTTTGGTTTATATTCTCCTGATGACTAATGATGTTGAACATTTTTCATGTGCTTTTTTGGCCATTTGTATATCGTCTTTGAAGAAATGTCTATTCATATCCATAGCTCAGTTTTTAATTGGGTTGTTTGTCTTTTTATTGTTGAGTTGTAACAGTTCTTTATATATTCTGGATACTAGTCCCTTGTCAGATATATGATTTGCAAATATTTTCTCTCATTCTGTAGTTTAGCTTTCCACTTCTTTGGATAATATCCTTTGATACACAAAAGTTTCAGATGAATTCCAATGTATCTATTTTTTTCTTCTGTCAGTCTTTCTTTTGGTGTCATACCTAAGAATCCACTGACAAATCCAAAGTCAAAAAGACTTACCCCTATGTTTTCCTCTAATAGTTTTATTGTTTTAGCTCTTATATTTAGGTCATTGACCCATGTTGAATTAACTTGTGTTTAGAGTGTGAGGTAGGGTTCCAACTTCATTTTTTGAATGTGGTATGCAATCGTCTGCACACCATATATTGAAGAGATGAGTCTTCATCCATTGAATGGTCTTGGCACCTTTGCTGAAAATCTATTAGCCATAGATATATGGGTTTAATTTCTAAACACTCAATCTGTTCCATTGTTCTATATGTCTAGCCTTATGCTAATACCATACTGTTTTGATTACAGTACCTTTATAGTAAGTTTTTAAATTGGGAAATGTGAGTTGCCCAACTTTGCCCTCTTTTTTGAGATTGTTTTGGCTATTCAGGGCCCCTTACAATTCCAAATGAATATAAACGATTCCATTTCTGTGTGTTGTCACTGAAGTCTTTGTTCCTTTATCTTGTGTTCAGCTAGTATTTTGACAGCAATTTCCTTGTACACTAGGAACTTAAAAAAAAAAAAATCCTCTCCCAGTTTACACAGATTGGCTCTGTGATGAGTCACTCCCTCAACACTTAGCCAGGCTGTTTACAACTCTGACTTAGACTTTACTTCCTGCTTACACTGAGACTAGAGGCCAGCCAGAGGTAAAATCTTAGGGCATTCTATGGTCTTTTCTGAGCATCTAACCTTCCTTGAGCAAATGTGTGGTTATCTAAATTCCCCAATATACATGGATGCTTTTCCATGTTCATTTCTCAAAACAATTCTCCCCAGCTTTTCTTCCCAACCTTTGGGCAGTCTGTTGTGTCTCAGATGTAATCTTTAGCCCTAGCTGGCTGTGGGTTGTTCCTCACCTTACAATGTTTCTGAGCAATGCTGGCTACTTTTCCACCCTGAGTGAGTTCCAAGTTAGGCAAACCAGAGACCTTGCATAAATGTCTCAGGCAGCCCCCAGAGAGCTTAGAACAGACAAACATAATATCTTGCCAATTAGATCTGCTCTGCTCCCTATGGAACTGGGGGTCAGAGTCTTACACTCAGTAGGTGGGCTGCCACCTTCAAGAACACCACCAAGCTGGGGAGGGGGTGGGGCAAAGGGAAGTAAAAAATGCCACAGAGCTTTTCTATCATTGCTAAGTTGCTTTTTGTTTGTTTGTTTGTTTTTGATTCAGCATTCACCTGGCTGCTGTAAACCTTTGACTGTTTTCCGGAGTTCTGACAAAGTTGATTCTGTCAATTTCTGTTTATTTTCAGTGTTTCTGTAGAGAGACAGGAGCTTGGAGCCGCCTGCTCTGCCATTTTGCTGATATCCCAAAGATCTGTTTTTAAGGGCATGCAAATCTACTCAATGTGTATTTAGAAGTTCTTGTGGTGGTCTGCATCAACAGGGTAATTGAAATAGGGTAGGAGGCTACTCATAAATTCACCTTTCCAGAGTATATCCTGTCTGCCAATATATAAAGAATTTTTGGGGTAAAATTTGGTTTAAAGAAATGACTAGAATTTTATTTTAAATGTCTTTGGGTGTTTTATAAGTACTTATCATTTTTAAATAACTCAGTTAAAATCTATTATATGTCTAGTCAGTACACCTCTCTATTAAATAGAAAAATGCCACACACTACTATTAAATGCAAAACTGCTACAATACAAGGATAATTTGTGGTTTGGAAGATAATCCATTTTATGTGGTCAAAATTCCAGCTTCGTATTTCACTGATGTGTTTATAAATGTAGGTTTGTATGTACAGTGTAGATTTATATAAAGGCATAGTTGCTCACATATTTAAAAAATAACAAAAAAAGTACATTTTGAAGGTCATATCAAATACTTAACCTCACTTGAGTCTCACAGGAAGCCTGTGCAAGAAGGATTCCTAGGGCAATTGTCCTGAGGCATCAGGAGTGTAACTCATGGGTATCATAAGTATCATTCTGATCTTGTATCTGAGCGAGATGAGCTGTGAGAAACAGAAGAATATGACTGATAGAAGACTATCTTAACTGGAACTTGAAAAAATGGGACTAGCCACTAGGAAGGGGAATAAAAACCGAGAAAGATATAAAAATATTTTAGGAACTTCTTGGCCAACTAGCAGGGGGACTCCCTTCTCTTTATTGGGCTCTTAATTAACTAGTTCTTTTTTTGTAGGAGAGTGTGAAGAAAGATCTAGAGCTCTAAGAGAGAAATATTAGTCAAAAGGGTTTGTTTGTTTGTTTTCAATGAAGTCCTATTTACTTTCTATTTTGATGGTGAGGGTCTATTTTTTGTTGTTGTTGTTTTTGTGGGTTTTTTGCGGCGAGCCTCTCACTGTTGTGGCCTCTCCCGTTGCGGAGCACAGGCTCCGGACGCGCAGGCTCAATGGCCATGGCTCACGGGCCCAGCTGCTCCGCGGCACGTGGGATCTGCCCGGACTGGGGCACGAACCCGTGTTCCCTGCATTGGCAGGCGGACTCTCAACCACTGCGCCACCAGGGAAGCCCCAGGGTCTATATTTTGTTTCAATTACAGAAAATTAAAAGCACCCTACCTCTCACATCCCTTACCACTAGTTTTAGGAGAGGCACACAAAGAGACAGAGGTTCATCTATTATATTATAGATAGGCAAGCATAAATAGTTTTTTAGCACACAAAATAAGATTTCAAGATATAGTAAAACATCCCTTAATTTTGTTTTTATCTATTATTGAAACTCAGATAAATTATTTTTTATGATTTGAATTGTCCAGGTGTTACCTATATTTTAAGAAAGCTATTGATATTGGAATTTTTTTCCTGGGATTAACTAAATTCCATGGCAATATGTGTAGGTATGAGTCATTTTTTTTCTTACACTCTGTTTTGAACTCTATGTGCTCTTTTTATCTCCACACTTTTGTCTTTCTTCTTCTAATTTGAGATGTTTTCCTTTATGTCTTTGGTAATTTTCTTCCTGCCATACCTCTTCTTTTTTTATAGAACTTCTACCATATACTGGGCCTGCTGGATTTACGCTTTATATCTCACTTTTTTCTCTCTGATTTTTTACACAAATATCTGTCCAAAGAGTGTACTCCATGTCTCTTCAATAGCTGACAGTGGTGCTGTCTCCTCTGCACACTTCTCTAAGGCCCTGGGAAATTCCACTGCCAGCTACCCTGTGGACACTCTCTGGCACAGCCCAGTGCCATCTGGGATCCTGGAGTAGATGTCCCAACAGGCTGACATGGTTTCTGCACTGGATCCTGAGAGACCATTCCCTTCACGAACCTTCGTAAGAATTCACAGCACATCAGCCAAACATGAATGGCTGGTTCACTGGCAGATCACAGCAATCTCAGAAAGAAATTACAAATTTAAATTCTAACAGCTTCCCTTTTTTTTTTTGTGGTATGCGAGCCTCTCACTGTTGTGACCTCTCCCGTTGCGGAGCACAGGCTCCGGACGCGCAGGCTCAGTGGCCATGGCTCACGGGCCCAGCCGCTCCGCGGCACGTGGGATCTTCCCGGACCGGGGCACGAACCCATGTTCCCTGCATCGGCAGGCGGACTCTCAACCACTGCACCACCAGGGAAGCCCTAACAGCTTCCCTTAAATGTCACAAAGAAAGGAATTCCTATGCGTGCCCTGACTCCAACCTCTGACCAAGCTTACCTACCCTCATGTTTGTAACCGTAAAGGGAAAATGCATAAGAAAACATACTCTAAAAGACAAACAGTTATTGTGCTAAGATGGTAGGAATACGGGGGATTGTATTTATTTTTTCCCATTTTCCAGTATTTGAGTAAAGCACTCCTATTAATTTTAAAATAAACAAAAAATTCAAAGGAAATCTTAAAACACAATGTGAAGCATATCAGTGTTTATAGCTTGATAGTCAAATATTCGTGACTTTATATGTTCTCCTTGCTTTTTATGTATCAAGTTCTGTGTCTTTCTACCATATTCCCTATTATAAACAGGAGTCATCATTGCAAAGTACCCCAAATAGCTAGGATATTGGTGCTTTATGGTATTCCTCTGCTCCTGTAGCTTTCCGTTCTTGATGCAAGAGCCATATGAGGCTCAATAGCACTTCTTGTCCTTGGGACCCATGGTATCCCTGTACTCTCTATCATTTCCTCATGTTTAGAACAAACTAGCTTACGCAGTTTCAGTTGCTTAGAATGGAAAGTTCCCTTACAAAGACACAGGGAAAAAGTCCCTAGTGGTGAAAAACTACCACCTAGCTAATATGAAGGCTTTAAAACACAGAGAGATCTTGTCCTAAAGGGGCGGTTTGGAAAGGCATTGCCAAAAGCCATTGCAGCTGTGTCCTCGATTTGAGTTACAGGGGGAGAAATCAATTAGCAGTAATTTTAGTTATGAGAACAGCTAACTCTGGAAGTCTATTATTAAGAACTTCACACCTCTTTTTTTTTTTTTCTATAAATAGCTCTTGGTTTACTTCTTGAAAGGAAAACACATGCCTTAGGGTTCAGAGTGGCAAGTGGTACTCTTCAAGTACAAAAGTTAATCAAAACAACTCATTCCTCAAATGCTGATATTTACCTATTTTTCAAATACTGTTGACCCTTGAACAAAATGGGTTTGAACTATGTGGGTCCACTTATACAAAGATTTTTTTCAGTAGTAAATACTACAGTACTACACAATCAGCAATTGGTTGAATCCACAGATGCAGAACCGAGGATGAAGAGGAACCTCGGCTATGGAGGGCTGACTATAAATTATATGGGTACTGGGGACTCCTTGGAGGGTTGGTGCCCCTAACCCCCACATTGTTCACAGGTCAACTGTAGACATTATTACACCCTTTCTACAGATGAGGTTAACTGAATCTCAGAGAGCTAACCATTTTGCTTGAGATCTCAAACCTAATAAGTGCAAAAGCTAGCCATAAAACCCTGATTCTAAGTCTATTGGACTACCCATCCTTCCAGAGCCACCATTTTTTTAAGATAAGACTACAAAGGATATTGATCTCAATGGAGACCAGCCTTATGAATAGTACAAGCAGCTAACGAATGTGTTGAGAAGCTCTAGGTAAAATCTCCTTCTCCAAAACATTTCACTCACTACGTATTTCCTCATCCTTGTACCCAGGTCAGGAGGAATTTACCTGAGATGAAAGCAGTAACAACTTCTGCCCTTATCAGTTAGTAATAAATATCAAAATAATGTTGGAAGATTTTTCACTGTACAGTACTTATGCCTAGAACCTTCTATCCCCTCCTCCCAAATTCGTATTTGGTATAGGGAAGGACTAGCACATATGTATACTGAAAATCCAGGGGATTCTGAAGTACTGCTCTAATTTAAGAACAGCTGTCTTATAAGGATTTGTTGATAGATGGCTGTGAGCAAACAGTATTTTTCCTTTAAAATATATTTATTATCAATTATCCCTTATATGTGTAATCTAACAAAAATGGTACAAATGAACTTATTTGCAAAACACAAATAGAGTTACAGATGTAGAAAACAATCTTATGGTTGCCAGGGGGAAGTGGGGGGGATGGATAAATGGGAGATTGGGATTGACATATATACACTACTATATATAAAATAGATAACTAATAAGGACCTACTGTATAGCACAGGGAACTCTACTCAGTACTCTGTAATGACCTATATGGGAAAAGAATCTAAAAAACAGTGGATATATGTATAACTGATTCACTTTGTTGCACAGCAGAAAGTAACACAGCATTGTAAATCAACTATACTCCAATAAAATTTTTTTTAATAAAAATAAAATAAAATATATTTATTATCAATCATATGTCAGGCACTATATCAGGCACTGGGAACATAGTGATAAACAGGTGGGTCAGGGCCACTGCCTTCAGGGAGCTTATACCTTTTTTTTATTAGGCATAACAATTCTGTCCTATCCAAGCATTGAAAGATAATAGAGAGATTGCAGAAAGGGCAACAAAGCTAAATTATCCATACCTGAGATATTAGGAAAATTAATCATAATTAAAAAGAAGCAAAATAAATACTAAGACTTGAGAAATAAAAATACTGACTTTTAAAGGTAATGATATTCCAGCTAGATACAGTTTATATAAGCATCAGCCTGACAGCCTTGCTGTAACAAATTCCAGATATTGTTAACATATAAACACTGGAAAGAAGAAATTTTGAAACTGGAATAAAAAGTGAAGGAAAGAATATTGACATAAAATTCAGTAAAAAAAAATTTAGATTGCTCAGTGGGGGATAAACATCTTGTGAGACATAAGGATTAATGTAGTTCTTTAAAAGTAGTCCTCTATCTAGTGAACAACTGGTAATTGCCATCATGAAATAATAGTATTAACATGGAAAACTGGATTAGACAAAGCCCTAAGAGTTGCACATCAGTAATAAACTTTAATTAGAGGGAAGTAACTATAATATGAGATCTTCTTTAATACTACCTTCTTTAATTCCATAGCATCTTCACCCTCAATTTCCACTATTTTAATTTGGCACATGAGGCCTCTCATAATCTGGCCTACCCCTCTCTTTCTAGCCTCATTCCCCCCAATTCCCCACAGCTGGTCCCCATTTCATACCCAGTTATCTGGTCATACTGAACTACTCTAGTTTCACAAGTAAGATATGATTGTTCATGGTTACTTGTTTTGCATATTCTCTTCCCTCTGCTTAGAAAAGTCTTACCTTTATTTTGAAAAAGAAATCAGAATATGTCAGTTTGCTAGAGCTATCAAAACAAAGTACCACAGACTGCATGGATGAAACAACATGAATTTACTTCCTGGAGGCTGGAAATCTGAGATCAAAGTGTTGACAAGGTCAGTGGTTTGTAGATGGCTGTCTTCTCCCCCATGTCTTCATATTGTCTTCCATCTTGTCCAAATTTCCTCTTATTACAAGGACAGAAGTCATATTGGATTAGAGCTTACCCTAATAACCTCATTTTAAGTTAATTACCTCTTTAAAGTCTCTATCTCCAAATACCATCACATTCTGAAGTACTGGAGGTGAGGACTTCAACTGTGGAGTATGTGTGGGGGGAGACACAGTTCACCCCATAATACAAATTCTTACTGTGTACAGCATATAGCTTGCTCGTAATTTCTTCTAGGAATCCTTCATCGTGACTCTTTCCATCTCAGGCTGGGTTAGGTTTCCCTAGAACTCCCAAAGCAGGATATACACTCCTCTGTCACATTAAAGGGTCTGTTTTCTTTACTCCACTCTAAGATATGCCTTAATTTTCTTCATCCCAGCAACTATCCCTGTGCTTGGTACATGGTAAGTGTGCAAGACTCTTTGTACCTTTATGCTTTATTGAAGTATAAGCCCTCTGGCTTGGCTGTATTATGACAGCATTTCCTGAGATAGGAAATAAAGGATTAGCAAGTTTGCCCAAGGAGCTTTCTTTTGGCATGCTGAGTTTAAGAGCTATCTAAATGTAAATATCTAGTATGGAGTTAGAAGTATGAGCACAAGCTCAATAGAGAAAAAACCATGCTAAAATTATGATTTGGTGAATGGATGTGATCATTAAAGAACATATAAATGAGAAGAATGGCATGAAAAAACCTTTAAAGAATGACAAAGTTTTTAAAGAACCGGAGAAAGGAAAATGAAATGGAAAGGTCAGAGAAGTAAATGAGATTTAGAGAAGCTGGTTTCAGTTTCCATTTACTCTGATCTCCAAACTAAAAAGTCTGGAATTTTGTGGTGATCTGTTTTTCCTTTATGTTGCCACCAGGGGTCTCCAACAACTCCTGCAAAATCTGTCTGGCGAGCCCTCAACAAGTATCTTTTAGCTGTCATTACATCATTATAAGGGCTTTTCCAGCAGTGTCATTCATTCATCAAGAAGACCAGGTACCTCACGGCAGGAGAAGTTTATTGGCTTCCTGACCCTCTTGACTGAGGTAAGTTTAGATGAGTTCTTCAAGTGAGTCAGTGGTCTGTGGTTTACTGACCTCCATGTAGTCTTGCATTGTCAGCTTTATCACATGATAAATGAATGAAACATGCTCTTCCCATTTCAAGAACTGGGACTGGTTATCTGCTTAGAACACATTGGAGCCCAACATATAGATTGTATAAGATTTGGTGAGACTTCCAAGCATACTGAAAAAAAACCCTGTATGTTCTAAAATATTCATCATGTTATAGTGACTCTAGAAACTCTCTCTATTCTAAAAAAAAGATGAGAGGAAAAATAGTCTGTCCCCCTAGAACAATGAGAGAAGATGAGACTAGACAAAGCTGACAAACATTTATTTCTTAAACTTTTTCCTTTTTCTAATTATTCCTGCAGATGACATTATTTCTGTAATGTCAACCTCATTATCTCCAACAGGTTATAATGCAATTAAGTTATGTGTATATGTACTTTTAGATATTTAAAGTTTTACTAACATGAAAATGTTTAATAATATAGAGAAGTAGAAATACCAAAATATCACCCAGAGACTCCCTATATCATTAACACTTTGCCGTATTTGTTTCTTCTATATATGTTTTCTTCTTGAAGCATTATAAAATGAATTATAAATATTCTGATGCTTCAACCTAACTGCTTTAGCATGCATTTATAGAAAATAAGAGCATTCTCCTACCTATTGACAGTACTGTCATCACATCTAATAAATTTAGAAAACTTCCAAATATCATCTATTTCCCAGTCTATATTTTTAATACTGCTATTTATTCCAAAACATATTTTATAATTTATAAATTTTATAATTTTATACTTTATAAATAAATTTACTATTTATTTTCAAACCAAGAGCTAATCAAGAACCATGCGTTGTCTTTAGTTGTTGTCTCCCTTAATTTAAAACAATTACAACTGCCTCTTCCTTTTTCCTCTACAATACAGACTTGAGACAAGTTGTCTTGTAGAATATTACATATCCTTGCTTTGTTCATTTCCTTGTGGTATCCTTTAAATTAACCTTCTATCTCCTGTATTTCCTATATACTGGAGGTTAAAACTGGACCTCCTGAATTATGTTCAGGTTTATACTCTTAACAAGAATTCTTCCTAGGTGATACTGTGGACAACATTGTGCATCACATAGAAAGGCAGATCATGTCTGATGTCCCGCTATTAGTGAGAGAGTATGGGATTACTGAGTTAAAGGAGACGAGCTTACCTCTCGGTTTTAAAGTTAAATTATTGTCTTTTGGGACCTGCATATAATCTGTATTCCCCATCAAACATTTATTTAATGCTTTTAGAATTCATTAATTTTCCCTACTGTGATAGGCACAATAAGGTCCCCAAAGATATTCATGTCATAATCCCCAGAACCTATGAATATGTTACCTTACATGAAAAAAAAAAAAAAAGAAGTTTCAGATGTGATTAAGGTTAAGGACCTTGAGATGGGGAAATTATCCTGGAATATCGAGATGAATCCAGTCTAATCACCTTTCCCAGTAGAGCAAAGAACCTTTCCCACATGTAGTCTGAGAAAGTGATGTGATGAGAGCAGGGTCAGAGAGATGCTAAGTTGCTCTCCTAAGCAGGGTCAGGAGATGGAGTAAGGGTCCATGAGCCAAGGAATTCAGGAAGCCTCTAGAACTGGAAAAGGCAAAGAAACAAATTCTCCCCTAGACTTTCCAAAAAGGAATGCATCCAGCTGACACCTTAGTTTTTAGTCCAGTGAGACCCCTGTAGGACTTCTGACCTACAGAACTGTAACATGATACATTTGTTTTTTGTTTTTTGTGGGGGTTTTTTTTGCGGTACGTGGGCCTCTCCCGTTGCGGAGCACAGGCTCCAGACCCGCAGGATCAGCGGCCATGGCTCACGGGCCCAGCCACTCCGCGGCATGTGGGATCCTCCCGGACCGGGGCACGAACCCGCGTACCCTGAAACGGCAGGCGGACTCGCAACCACTGCGCCACCAGGAAAGCCCCACATTTGTATTTTTTAAGTCACTAAATTTGTGGTAATTTGTTACAGCAGCAATAGAAAACTAACACAGATCTTCCTCAACTTACAATGGGGTCACGACCCAATAAATCCATTGTAGGTTGAAAATATCAAGTCAAAAATAACATTTAATGAAAAAAAAAACAATACATTTAATGAACCTGACCTTCTGAACATCATAGCCTAGCCTACCTTAAACATGCTTAGAACATTTACATTAACATGCAGTTGGGAAAGTCATCAAATACAAAGCTTATTTTATAATAAAGTGTTGAATATCTCATGTAGTTTTTTGAATACTGTATTGAAAGTAAAAAACCAGAATTGTTGTATGGGTACAGAATGGTTGTAAGTTTATCAGTTGTTTACCCTTGTGATCACATGACTGGCTGGAAGTTGCGGCTCACCACTGCCCAGCATCTCAAGAGAAGATCTAATGTATATCACTAGCCAGGGAAAAGATCAAAATTCAAGATTCAAAGTATGGTTTGAAATGCATATCTCTTTTGCACCATCATAAAGTTGAAAATCATAAGTTAAACCATTGTAAGTAGGGGACCATCTGTATACATACCTAAATCAATTATTTATTGAGGAATGTGAGTGAAAGTGTGCATGTGTTTTCTACATCAGTCATATTTCAAATAATATATTCCTAAAGGTTATACCTGGTCTATTGTGTTGAACCATAAACACAATCATGGCCCATCAGTATTTAAGTAGTTATGCAATTGAATGATTTTTACTAATTTTCATGTCATAGAATGAGATTTTCCTGGTTTTTCAAAAACTCGATACCTTCTCTATCAAAACTTAGGACTTTATTATATAATAACAACATTGAGGTAAGCCAGAAAGTATTCATTCCTGGAAAGCATTATCATCCTCAGTTAAAGAATATTGCTTATATGGAAATTTTCCTGCATAGTTCAGGAAGTTTTAGAAGCTTTATAAACATTAGTTTTCTCCTCTTTCCTATACACTACTTTGTCCCAGAAGACAAATGCTAATAGTAACTAAAGAGAGCTGGAGTGGCTGTACTATTATCAGACAAAATGGATTTTAAGATAAAAATTGTTACTAGAGACAAAAAGGGTATTTCATAATGATAAAAGGGTCAATTCATTAAGAAGATAAAACAACAATAATATGTATGCACCTAACAACAGAGCTTCAAAATACATGAAGAAAAACTGACAGAACTGAAGGGAGAAATAGACAATTCAACAATAATTGTTGGACACTTCAATATCCCATTTTCAATAATGGACATAACAACTAGACAGATCAATATGGATATAGAAACTTGATCAAATTATAAATATAGTAACAGACACAGAACATCTATAAAACACTCCCTCAACATCAGAATATATATTCTTCTCAAATGTACATGGGACCTTCTCCAGGAGAGATCATATGTTAGGTCTCAGATTTAAAAGAATTGAAATCATACAAAGTGTGCTCTCCAACTCCAATGAAACAAAGTTAGAAAATCACAATAACAGAAGGGAATTTGAGAAATTCGCAAACATACAGAAGTTAAACAACACACTCCTAAATAATCAATGGATCTACCTGGCTGGACAGCTGGATTGGGGGATGTTACTCCTGTAGATGATTGTTGGTGATAAGCCTTAAGGCTAGAGGCAGTGTTAGGTAAGGCCTAAGAAATGCTGCTGTGTTCAACTCTCAAATATTTCTTGGATCTGTCTTTGTATGCAAACAAACCTACATTTAATGGCTTCTGAGATAAGGTCCCAATCCCATTATAATCAAACCTTGTGAATCTATTAGACTATTACTCATTACTGCCAGTCCAACTGCCCAGCTAGGTTAATTCCTCAAGGTTTTATGCCTTCACATCCTCTGTGCCTTGGCTATGTTATTGAATGCCTGCTCTCACCACTCTGCCTCAGTATGAGACTCAATAGGACATCATGTGTATGCAAAGTTTTGTAAACTATAATAATACATTAATGTAAACTACATTTACTGGAATTCACACTTTTCAAGAACCAGTTTAAGTCTCCTCCTCTTCCAAGAAGTCTTACTAAACTCCTGTAGTCCTCACTGATCTCTTATTTCTTTTTCTTTTCTATATTTCCCTCCCTCCCTCCCTCCCTCCCTTCCTTCCTTTTTTCCTTCCTTCCTTCCTTTTTCCCTTCTAAAACTGTATTCTCCTTGTTCTATACCTCTATCCCCTGCTCCCCAAACCTGGTAAACACTATTTTGAATTCTATGTTTATTACTTCCTGGTTTGTTTCACAGAATTTATCATTCATGTATATTTCCTGAAATAATAAACTGCTACATTTTGTCTTTTTTAAAATTCACATAAAAGCAATCATAATGTATTTATTCTTCTGTACTTTGTGCTTCTTATCATCATAGGTCTGTCAGGTAACTTGAATAGGTATTACATGCGTGGTTCAAAAAGCAAAATAATACAATACAAAATACTGAAAGCCTGACTTCCTCCCCTGCTGCAGCCAACTTATGTCCCCCTCTACGTTGTCCCCATAGGTAATCACTCCTATCAGCTTCTTTTGAATCTTTCCAATAAAAGCAAACACAATTGTATTCTTACTCCCCCACCACCACCTTTTTAATTTAAAAAGGACCTGAGGTCACATATAAATCTTTCCATATAAATCTTGGAGCACTTTCTTATTCTTTTTTATAACTTCATAACATTCCATGGTGTCCATCTACCATAGTTTTATAACTAGTCCTCTACTAATGGACACTTGGATATTCTCTAATCTTTTACTAGTACAATGTTGCAGATAATAATATTTGCCATTTTTTTTCTGTGTGCACATATTTCTGTAGGATAAATTCCTGTGAGTAGGACTCCTGGGTCGAAGGGGAAATACATTTATAATTTTGACAGGCATTACCAAATTGCCCTTCAGAAAGGGTGTGCTATTTTATGCTCATCCAATGATATATAAGTTCCTGTTTCCCGCTATCTCCTTAAACTTAGATTTTTGCTAATTTAATAGGTGTAAAATGCATCTATTGTATCATAATTAAAGTTGCATATGTTTTTCTTATGTTTAAAGCCATTTGTCTGTCTTTTCTGTGAGATAGCTTTTCATGTCTTTTGCACATTTTTCTCTTAAATTATTGATACTTTTTCAAATTAATTCCTAGCATATTAATTCTTAGACTTACATGAGTAGCAATTTTTCTCTGATTTGTCATTTGTCTTTTCACCTTGGGTATTGTAGTTTTGCCACCAAGAAATTTTTTTAAATGTAACTAGTTTTGACAGTTTTAACATAGCTCTGGATTTTTTTTTTTTTTTTTTTTTTTGCGGTATGCGGGCCTCTCACTGTTGTGGCCTCTCCCGTTGCGGAGCACAGGCTCCGGACGCGCAGGCTCAGCGGCCATGGCTCACGGGCCCAGCCGCTCCGCGGCATGTGGGATCTTCCCGGACCAGGGCACGAACCCGTGTCTCCTGTATCGGCAGGCGGATTCTCAACCACTGCGCCACCAGGGAAGCCCATAGCTCTGGATTTTTAATCAAAGGTACAAAGTACTTTCCTAATTTAATTTTATCAAGACATTCTCCTATGTCTTCTTCCAGTATTTACATAATTTCATTTAAATCTTTGCGTTTATATCAGTGTGTAGTACAAGGACTCGCTCTAACTGCATCTTTTCCTAAATGGCTACCTGGTTGCTCCACCCCAATATTATGCATAAGATTCACTAGTGTTGATGCATATAGCCACAGTTCATTCATTCTAAATGTTGAATTCCATTGTGTGAATATAAACAACTTATTTTTCTTCTCCCATGATAATGAGCATGTTGGTTATTTCCAGAAGTTTGCAGTTATAAGCAGAGCTTTGTAAATGTGCTTATAACATCTTATTTCTAAAGTCTATAGCACTTTATAGCGCTGTCTATCACTTATAACTTGTATTAATTGAATAAATTAACTGATATTTAACTATTTCTTACTATGCATTCACTCCTTTCACTCTAGGACTTGAGAAAAAGAGGATAGTCTTACATCTTTGGGCGATATACCATATCAACTAGGAGAGGAATGTGCTCTCAATAGTAAATAAATTGAACTGAGTTGAATTAAATTGAATGGAATTAGTAGCCCGCTGTAGGCAGTGAAATGTAACATTCTTTCCTTTTATTCACCAAAAGCAGAAGCACCAGGACAAAATTAACTGTATACCTATTTTGAATATGTATAGGTGTTTATTTTTTAAGGTTACAGAGAACTTGAGTCTTAAGGAGAAGCATACCAGTGAATTAATTCATTCACCTTTGATACTCTTGGAATGTCTTGTGCGCATATGAATACTGATACATCTTCTATGACCTATCAAAAACAGATGAGATACGATGGAAATTTTATTGAGGAATTTCCTTTTCACGTATTCAAAAAGAGCATGTTGGCCTTATTTGGCATATCTCTCACGTCATTATTTTGACTAATCCTTTTGTTTAAATGATAGGCATCTAGGAGTTAGTACATCCTCTTATGGTAGAAGAAATGCCTTTTAGAATGCATTCCAGGCTAGGTTTCTGTCCAGAGATTAAAAGCCTGAGTTTTTTTTTTTTTTTTTTTTTTGCATTACGCGGGCCTCTCACTGTTGTGGCCTCTCCCCTTGCGGAGCACAGGCTCCGGACACGCAGGCTCAGCGGCCATGGCTCACAGGCCCAGCCGCTCCGCGGCATGTGGGATCCTCCCAGACCGGGGCACGAACCCGTGTCCCCTGCATCGGCAGGCGGACTCTCAACCACTGCGCCACCAGGGAAGCCCCAAAGCCTGAGTTTTAAGTGAACAAAATCTACATCTCTTTCAGAACTATAATTGATTTTCCTCGTTACCCAGCTATTACTGCAAGCATGACACTAAAATAGTCACCAATAGGCTGTTGTCATCCCTTTTTAGGACTGATTCAACTTATGAAAAATAAATTAGTAGCTTGTGTTCACACTTAGGCTTACCAGAGACTCATATTTATACTATGGTTGAGAGGCAATCTTAAAAGTACAACATTTCCATTAGCCATAACATATTGAGCTCTCAGGAAATGGTATACCCAAGGAAAATCAGTTTAAAAAAGAATGAGATCTGTGTAAACTTTTAAGGTAAGAAAATTTATTAAATGACAATATATTAGATAGAAGAATATTTTCCTATAAAGTAAAATTATGATTTTACTATTAAGTAATAATACTCCTTTAAGACAAGGTATTGTGTTATAATTAGTGTAGAATTAAAATATCTGTGAGCTTTGAGCTGTATAGGAATTGCACATAGTACTGTGTCTTATGTACAAGCCAACTTGTCTTTTTCTGTACTAAAACACTGTACTAGAAAAACCATAATTACATTGTTTAGAATATAAACTGCTAAAATAGTTAAAAGAATGTAAGACAATAATATTTGTTTAATTTTGCATGGTACTTGTCTTAGTCCTTTTGGGCTGGTATAATGAAAATACCATAGACTGGGTGGCTTAAACAACAAATATTTATTTCTCATAGCTCTGGAGACTGGGAAGTCTGAGTTCAAGGAGCTAGCAGATTAGGTGTCTGGTGAAAGCCTGCTTCTCCCTGTGTCTTCACATTGCTGAAGGGGCAAGGGAGTTCCTTGGGGTCTCTTTTATAAGGGCATTAATTCCATTCATGAGAGTTTTGCCCTCATGACCTAATCACTTCCCAAAGGCCCACCTCTTAATACTACCACATCGGGGTTAGGTTTCAGCATGAATTTTGGGGGGGACGCAAACATTTAGTCTGTGGCAGTGCTCATGGTTCTTTTCCACAGCTGTTTTAATTACTGAGCAAAACTAAGAAAGTCCTCATTGCTTATTCCTAAAAGGTATCATTCTACCCAGGGAGCATGCTGCCATAGACAATAATTCCACAAATACCATTCAGCACTCACTACATTTGCCCACAAGAAAATATTTATTCTAAAAATTATGTGAAATTCTCCATTACAAGACACACAGGGATTCCTAGCCAATTACCTCAATAAACTCCAGTGCTATAATATCTCATCCTTTTATTTTACAACCCTATCTTTTACATCACATTTTCCTTGTTTGCCTAGGAAAGTAGTGAGCATATACTTAGCATTATTATTAACATTTAACAATGACTTGTGGGAGAAACAGATAATTTCTGCTTTTCACATCATTTCTAAATGCATCCAGCAATTCAAGAGGGATTATTCAGTGCTCCAGGTTTAGGGTAAAAATAAATATTACTAAATTTTGGTGCAATAGTATGGAGTTTTCTCAACCAAAATAACAAAAGAAAAATGGTTTTTTCCTAGAATAGAAAAATGAGTATTTTGTGCCAGTATCTTCCTTAAGATTATAAGGGGCTTAAATAGATAATAACACCTTGTGACTCCTTAGTATAATAAGAAAAGAAAGATTGATTGATCATAGATCATTCCCAGAATTTTTCAAAACTGAACTTGTAGAGGCTTCCCTGGTGGCGCAGTGGTTGGGAGTCTGCCTGCCAATGCAGGGGACATGGGTTCGAGCCCTGGTCTGGGAAGATCCCACATGCCGCGGAGCAACTGGGCCCGTGAGCCACAATTCCTGAGCCTGTGCATCTGGATCCTGTGCTCCACAGCGGGAGAGGCCGCGATAGTGAGAGGCCCGCGCGCTGCGATGAAGAGTGGCCCCTGCTTGCCACAACTGAAGAAAGCCCTCGCACAGAAATGAAGACCCAACACAGCCATAAATAAATAAATAAAATCCTTCTCTGGTCTAAAAAAAAAAAAAATTGAACTTGTAAAGAAGAGCCTTATTTTATTTGGTTATGAAAGATGTGAGCTTGAACTGTCTGTAGCCTTGTCACCCGTGACATGGAGAAGCTTGTCTGAGAGAATGAACCTGAAATACTGCAAGGGTCGGGGGGAGAGAGAAAGAGAGAGAGAGAGAGAGAGTAAGAATTATTATGAAGTCAATAAACCTAATTGGCTTAAACTAGTTCAAATTATGTTCCTGTCCTATGCAATTAGATAATGGCAAGACATTGAGAAATTACTATCTGAAAATGCGGTATTGCAAAGGAAAGACCTTAATATGTGATTCTGTTGGTGGAGGGAGGTGACAATGAGATACAATTGTTTGAAAATGATATTAAGAAAGTTGGTCAAATTTCTTTCCAGTTTTCTGTTAGGACACAGGCCATACACATCAAGGCTGTCACTTAAAAGAATTCCATAGCAAATGTCACGGTATTGGAGGGTATGGGTGACATCTTGAAGTCTTCATAAGTTACAAGACAGAGATAAGCTAGGATCCAAGCTGGCTCATCAGAAAGAAGAAAGGATCCCTTGGGATCAATCAACAGTGTTTTTAAGAGAAGCACTTCCTACCTGTTGCCAGAAATCCAAAATAACAGAGGGTCAAAAAATCATGTGTTCTGCTCATTACAAAGACTGAACACTTTGTCCCAAACTAAATGTAGTGTGTTGGCTTAGAGTGGTACTTTCAGAAGGAATCATAGAAATGGGGAAGATTTAATCTCCCATGATTCACCAAATTATCTCCTGTGTACTCCCTACTAGACTATTCTCCAAAACACTCATTTCAAGCCACAGTAACCTGGGATTATCCCTGTGGCAAGGTGAAGCTTTCTATTATCTCTGTTTGAGGACAGTGGCCTAGAGCAGGCAATTAAATTGAGGTTAGAGGGGGTAGATAGAAACCCAAACTTGTTGCTAAGAGATCAAATCTATGGCTATAGGCTAGAGATACAAAGATTTTACTTGACAAGAGTGGCAGACTGTATTTTCCAAAGATGGCCACAAAAATATCTTCCATGTTATATTCTTACTAGGTGATATTGACATCCTTCCTATTGCACAGTAAAGTCTATGATCCCGTGATCCTGAGTGGACCTTTGTGACTACCTTGACCAACAGAATTTAGTGAAAGAGATGCCATGAGACTTATGAGGCTAGTTCAGAAAAATGTCAATCACTTCCACCTTGCTCTCTGATGTTTAATCTGGAACCCAGCTACCATATGTGAAGAAGTTCAAACTAGCTTATGCTGAAAGGACACATGGAGAGACCATTTATAGATGTTCTTGTTGATAGTCCTAATCACCAGCCATCATCAGCTAGACACATGAAACACCTTCCGATAATTCTAACCCTAACCACTGAGACAACCTCAGGTTTCAAGTCTTCCAGCAAAAGCGTCAAACGTGATGTAACAGAAGCAAGCCTTTTCCTATGTCTTTGGTCCCCAAGACCACTCTCAGATTCAATGATTCAGTAGAAAGACTCACAGAACTCAGAAAAACTGTTATACTCATGGTTATGTTTTATTACAATGAAAAGATACAGATTAATTTCAGCAAAGGAAAAAGGCACATAGGGTAGAATCCAGGAGAGACATGAGATTCTAGTTGTCTTCTCCCAGTGGAGTTATAAGGACAGCACTTAATTCTCCCAGTAATGATGTGTGACAATATTCATGAAGTATTGCCAACCAAGGAAGCTCTCCTTAGCCTTGGTGTCCACTGTTATTACTAGTAGTCATTCACATAGGCATGGATCTTAGTTACTCAGTCTATAGCCCCTCAAGAGGTCAAATTGATACAGCACAGTCCAAGGCCCTTACCATGAGTCACATTTTTAATACAAACCATCTAGTATATCCTAAGTCTCCAGATATACAAAGACTTTTTTCTCAGGAAGGATATTCCAAAGGTTTAGAGGTTATCTCCTAGGTGACAATTAAAGCCAATCTTATATTTGGAATGTACAGGGTTTGAACAACCCAGGTCTGCTGAGTTAGCCCTCTACTGAGCACAAGGCTAGTTCAGAAAGATGCCATGCACTTCCACCTTGCTCTCTGGGATCTTGGAATTCAGCTACCATGCTGTGAGGAAGTTCAAACTAGCCTATGCAGAAAAAACACATAGAGAGGTCATATTTAGATGTTCTTGCTGATAGTACTGGTCAATATCGATCATTAATCAGACATGTGAAGACAACTCCAGAGAATTTTGTTCCCCAATCATTTTGTCATCCTTAGCCTTTAAGACTTCCAGCTAAAGTCCCAGACATCATGGAACAATACTTTCCCACTATTCTCTCTCCAAATTCTTGGCCCACATAATTTTTAACCCTACTAAAATGGCTGTTTTATGCAGCTAACTTTGGGGTGCTTTGTTACAAAGCAATAAATACAACAACAGCTTTTGAGCACTGGAAGTAGGGTCCTGCCCCACTCCACCCCCCAAAAAAAATCTAAAACAGGTGGCACTGGCTTTGGGAAGAAGTGAGAAGAAATTTAAGGGGCCTTAAAGATACTATCTGAAAGTCTAATGGGCTTCTAGGTGACAGTTATCTGAAGCTAAAGGAAGCTGTCAGTGAGAGCTTAAAGGAAAGTATGAAAGTGTTACTAGAAGCTGGAAGAAAGAAAGCAGTTGTTATGTAGTGGCAGAAAGTTTGCCAAGACTGTTGTCTGCAGTAATGTAGAATACAGAAAATACCTAGAACTTGATGACTGAAGAATATCGAAAGTGCCATCTGGCTTCTTTTTACCATCTATGATAAAATGTGAGAAGAGAGATGAACTAAAGACTGAAACGCACTGTTAAACAAAAAAGGACTGGTACTGTCTGCATTCAAAAGTAAAACTGTTTCCCACACCCAACATCCATATGTCAAATAATTTTTAAATTAAGAATTGAGAAATGACTTCTGGGTAAAGATCAAATCCTAACTTTTGCATTCAGGAAGCAGATTGAGACAATGACTCAAAAGCAAACATGGGGTACTTTTGATGGAAAAGGAAGAATGCCTCAGAGAGCAGAGCCAAGATTCCATAGAGTGGAGCCAAGATCCATGAAGAACAATTGCCAGGGAGTAGAAATGAGTCCTAATCAAGAAAGTCACAACATGGTCCTGTCTGGATTTCAGAATTGCTATGGAACAGTGATTGTTATATGCCTCCTGTTTTACCCATTTTTGAAAGGGATTGTCTACAGCAGGTATTCTAGGACTGGCCTACTATATATTAAGTGTGTTTGAGGTACAGATATCTTGTTTCTTTAGTTCAGAGTTTTTCAGATCAAGAGGAATGGTATTCAAAGAGCTGTAACCAATTAACCACACCTGAGTATCATCCACATCTAGACTTGATTTAGATGACAGATAATAGACTTTGTACTGAGAAGACCTGAAGATCTTGGAGAATGAAATAATTATATTTAGCATGTGGAAGGGATCTGAGTTTTTTTGACAATAGGGTAGAAGGTAGAAGATAATATTTTCCAAAGAAGATTGCAACAATATCTCCCATCCTATATACTCTTCTTAAATTGTGATTTGGATACTCCTCCCATCAAGGTGGGATCTATGTCTCCTCTACTTAAACTTGAGCAGATCTTTATGATTATCTCAAACAACAGAGCACGATATAAGTGGCACTATGTGACTTCCATAGCCAGATCATAAAAATGCCATAAATTCCACCTAACTCTCTTAGAACACTTGCTTTTGAAACTCAGCCACCAAGTTGTAAAGAAGTCCAAGTAGCTCACAGAGGCCCTAGCTGGAGAGGAACTGAGGCACCCCCCTACAAACATCACTGAGGTCCAGCACCAACATGCCAGTCATGTAAAACCATTTTGCAATACTACAGTTCAGCCATCTCAGCTGATAATGCATGCAGCAGAGACAAGGGATTCTGGCCTTTCCTGCTCAAACTGCAGATTTGTGAGCAAAATAAATTTGTTGTTCTTATTGTGTAAAGCCATTAAGCTTTAGGGTGGCTTGTTACACAGCAATAGGTAATAGATTTCTGGAATCATTTAAAGCTGAGTGGTTCTCAACCGAGGATGATTTTGCTCCACAGAAGACATCTGGCAATGTCTGGAGATATTTTTGGTTGTCACAACTGGGGAGGGATGCTACTGGCATCTAGTAGGTTAAAGCCAGGAATGCTATTAAACAGTCTACAATACACAGGACAGCCCCCTGCAACAAATATCAATAATTATCTGGCTCAAAATGTCATTGGTCTCATGCTTGAGAAATGCCGATTTAAAGTTCCCCTGAAGTAAAAATGACAGGCATATAGTTACCTTAAGTCTCAAGCCTGGCAAAAGGTGTTATGTTATCCCAAATACCTCAGTCCTCCAAAAAGGTGCGTATGCTAGCACAGCTCTCCAGAAGGAAAACCTCAATTAATGCCTTTCTAGAAATTCACCTTAGGAAACACTGGATAAGGAAGAGTTTTCCAGAAGTAATAATCCAGTGCATCGACAGTAGAAGACAAAGGAACTAGCCCCACTGACAGTAAATTTAGTTCTTATATTCTCAATTCTGCAAGATATAGTGTTTGCTGTGGAACAATGGCCACTGATTGCTTCTGCTTTTTCCAAGTAGCAGTTTTATTGTGGATATGTTAATTTTGTTCCCCCACTGTAATGGGTCATACTGTGTCCCCCCAGCATTCATATCCACCCAGAACCTCAGACTACAACCTTATTTGGAAATAGGGATTTTATAGATGTAATTAGTTAAGATGAAGTCATTCCAGGTTAGGGTTGGCCAGCCCTAAATCCAATGACTGGTGTCTTCA
Source organism: Kogia breviceps (assembly GCF_026419965.1). Taxonomy (NCBI): domain Eukaryota; kingdom Metazoa; phylum Chordata; class Mammalia; order Artiodactyla; family Physeteridae; genus Kogia; species Kogia breviceps. The sequence continues at coordinate 33,723,761 of NC_081318.1, read as the reverse complement.
TGAGAGACAGGAGAGATTTAGACTCAGACACAGAGAAAACAGCCATGTGAAGATTCCTCAGGAAGGGCTCATGTGAATTGTATTTCCTAAGTTCTATGTTTATAAAAGTTTGTGCCCTTTATATTTGAAAGTTACTTCATATAAAATCCTTGGTTTACACTATCTTCTTGAATAGCTTAAATATGTTACTCTACTTTCTTCTGATTTAGAGGCTTGCTGGAGAAAAGCTGTGATGTTAATATAATTGTCTTCCCCTTGTAAGTCACATCCCTTCCTAAAGCTGGATACCCAAAGGATTTTTTTCCTATCATTCAAAGTCCAGTAGCTTCACTAGAATATGTCTTGTGCTGGTTATTTTGAGTCAATATATTCTCAAGTATGCAGTATGATCTTTCAATATCTAGTTTCATATCATTTTTTTTTTAATTCAGGAAAATTTTCTTGAATCACAGTTTTTTAGTGTTTGTTCCTTTGGTTTGGTTTTCTTCTTCAGAGACTCCTATCATCCATATGTTTGATCTCTTTATCTTATTTTCAATATTTGTTACATTCTCTAGAAAACTTTATGTTTCTGTCTTCATTATTTTTTTATTTTGTTAGAAAAAAGAATTTTTACTATCCATTGTTTGTAGGCATTATCAGTTTTTTAGCCTAGTATTCTTTTTACTTTAGTTTTCATCTATGTAATATTATTTTCTTCATTTCTAATTCTTTCCTGAGTTCTATCACCTCATTTCTGAGTTTTTCTAACTCTGATCTGTGTGGTTCTTTCATGACATGCATTAACTTTGTAATGTCTTTAACTTGTTTTAAAGTAATAGCTTATAGTTTTGTTCTGTTTTGTGGACCCATCTTTCTAGCGTTCTTTCTTTATCTGTAGGGAAGTTATTCTGCTCTGTTTTCTCTCTTTTCTTATAAACTTTTGTTGGATTTGACCTTAATATAACATTTACTGTTACCTATTTTTATGTGATATTAATTTTCCTAAACTTTTACAATGACGCAGGGTTCAGAAAACCGTGTCCAACTTGAGAGAGCTCCATCTTCCCTTGTTTTTATGGAGTGCTTAAAAATACAGCAGGACTTTTAGGATTTCCTGACTCTGTTCCCCTTTCTAGCTGTTGAGCACTTGAAATATGTCTAAATTTTAAATTTTAATTAATTTTAGTTAATCTAATTAAATTTTAAACAACTACATGTGATTACTAGCTACTCTAATGGAGAGAGCTCCTCTAGCCTTTCACTTTCCACTGTCTCTTCTGCCCCATCCTACTTGATTTTGATTTCCTTCGACAAAGTTTCTTGTTGTGGGATTTCCTCCTAGAAATGAGTCCTGGTGAGTTAGTTTTGAGATATCATAGGGTGAGATTGCTTCAGCCCCTTCAGTCACTTTTCACTATTTCAGTTGCTGTTAGAAAATTGGCCTGCAGTGCTTTAAAATGAGTAACTGGAGGAGAACATCTTGAATTTTCCTGCCCATCGGACACCAACTTATTGCTTCCCTCCCTCCCCCGACAGAATTTTTTATACATGCATGTCTTGTGGCTCTTGGTGGTTTGTCCTTACCTCTTGTGTTTGGGGATTTATGGACATACCTTGTCACCCAGTTTTATTGTAAAGGTTGTCCACAGCTTCCAGTTTTGCTAACCAGTTGATCTGTTTTTTTTTTTTTTTTAATGTAGATTTTCAGGCAGATTGAAAAATTATGCTGCCACTGCCTTATCTTCCTAAAATGCTTTGAATACAGTAAGTCCCCTACATAGGAACCTTCAAGTTGGGAAATTTCAAAGATGTGTCCTTGCTGTGCAATACAAGGATCTTACTAATGAAGACCTGATGGAATTGGAGGCCCAAAGAAAGGACAAAGAGAGACAAGAGGAAGAAGAATTAACTGAAGGACTAAGATTCACAATGCAGGAAATAGCAAGGGGATTTTCTTTATTTGAGGAGGCACTGTTAGTTTCTGAGGCACAGAAACTGAACGTAGAATTGTACATGAAGGTTGCAGCAGCTGTTCAGAATGCAATCCAGGGCTATGATGAGAAAAAGAGAGCTACTACCCAGACAACACTGGATCTTTTTTTTCAAGAGGGTAGAATTGAATCCAGCAAGGAACCAGAACCTGTGCCATCAATGTCAGGTGAGTGAAATTGCAGCTTGCCCTCCGTCTCCTATTGCTGATGATCTTCAGCTCTACAACCTCCCACCTCCTCCCCCTCTTCAGTCACTAACTCTGCTTGCCTGTCACTTGATGCCAGACTCTGTATGCCAGCTGTTGTACTATACTACTGTACTTTACAAGGTACTGTACTGTAAGATTAAAAATGTTTTCTTTATTTTTTGTATTTGTTTTTTATGTATTATTTGTGTGAAAAGCATTATAAACCTATTACAGTACAGTACTATATAGCTGATTGTGTTAGTTGGGTACCTAGGCTAAATTTGTTGGACTTACAAATGCACTCTGGGAATGGAACTCATTCGTATGTAGGGGACTCACTATAATATATTTTTAAATAAGGTTTTTCCATTAAGAAATATGTCAGGATCATCATGGAATATTTTTTAAAGGAAGGAAGGAATCCCTATGGACCCACCAATCACAGACAAACCACTGCTGACATTTTAGTGAATTTTCCTCATGTTTCTTTTCTGTGCATGATATTTTTGCATAGTTGTGAGCACAATCTATATAAATTCTATTTTCTGTTTTGTTCCTATAACATTATAATTGTTTACTGTTACAAAACAATTTAATATAAACCTATCATGTGAATCATCCATTATTTGCTTAGCCAATCCCCAATGCCTAGTCAATTAAAAATTTTTTTACAGGTAATAGTTTGCTCTGAGAAATGTTGGTATATCCCTATAGAACAATGTGTAATCCTATACAAGCTGCTAATGAGCAATAATAGCTATGTCAGTAGCACAGGAGTTCCTCTAACAGGTGTTAATAAATGATTAATATTTACTAAAGAGGTCACTTTGGACCACATTAATAATTGAGGAGACAGGTACAGTCATCTCTACCTTGAAAATTTACCTTACCTGGTATAGAAAACTTTCCAATCGATGTTTCCTTTTCCTAGTGTTTACAGTATGTTGACCATGTGTGTGTGTTTATATGCACATGTGTATATGTAGATGTGTGTGCCTGCATATTTATAATCAGTCATCTGTATCTCCAGCCCAGATGTTTCTTTTGACTGCCAAACTCAGATCCAATTGGCCTTGCAAAATCATTACATACAAATGAAACCCCTCATCTTTCTCAATCAAACTTCCTCCTCCTGTTTCCTATCTTGAGTGATTTACAGCCAGCATACCAGTTACCAAAATAGATTCCTAAGAGTCACTCTATGCTCATCCTCCCTCCTTTCAATTCAACCACTCAATTCCAATATTTTCTACCTCCTTAAAATCATTGGTTACTCCTTCTAACTCTCCATAATTGTTGCTGCCTCAGTTTGGCCCACAGCCTATTTGACATGGGATATAGCTATCACTTCCCAAGTTTATCAATGACTTCCTTTTTGTTAAGTCCAATGAGAATTTGACACTTCTCCACAATTTGACATTGTTGATGAATTCCTTCTTGAATTTCTTCTCTTAGTTGTTGGGACTGTAATTTTTTTTTCTTACCATCTGACAAACCCTCAACTCCTTTCTGTGCTTTTCTTGCTCAGCTTTGCTCAGTTGTAGTCTTTGATATTCTTTTATTTTGCAATCTCCCATGCTGATCTTACTCCATCCATGGCTTTCAATTATTTGTCTATGTAAGATGTTGACTCCTAAATTACCATAGCAGTCCAAGTCTCATCTCTAAGATTTATATTTGGATACCATACTTCAATATCCCAACCTCAAACCCAATATATTAAAAACTGTACCCTTAGGGAGATCAGCTCGGTGCTTTGCGACCACCTAGAAGGGTGGGATAAGGAGGGTGGGAGGGGGATGCAACAGGGAGGGGATATGGGGATATACGTATGCATATAGCTGATTCACTTTGTTATACAGCAGAAACTAACACAACACTGTAAAGCAATTATACTCCAATAAAGATGTTACCAAAAAAAAACTGTACCCTTTGTCCCCACCTCACCCCCAAGAAAACACAACTAAAAAAACACTGCCCATCATCCTGTATTTTCCCTTTTCCTGAACCATCTATGTAAATGATCAAGCCAGAAACGTCTGTCATCTTCTACTCATTTTTCTGTTATCAACTATCTTGTCATCAAACAGTGCCACTTCTAACTCCGTAATATCTCTTTAGCTTAACACTTGAATAGCTAAATAAGAAATTGAAATCTAATCCTCCTAACTTAATACTTATCTACCTCAAAGTTACCTTCTATATAATTGACATAGTAATGATTCCAGGTAGAAATCACTGCATTTCACCTTGCCAATGATACACAAAGTGATGCTGGGAGGGTTGAGAGGGAAGAGAGAGAGAAGGGCAAAATATGATGGTTAAAAAAATGTTTCCAGATATCTTTCTTAGTGTTGTCTCTGAAATCTCACCACATAAGCCCAAAATTTATGTTACAACATTTGTTTGATGCCTTATTTAAACTGTTTCACTGGACATTTTAAGCTCCCTGAAAGAGATCAAGTTGCCTTGTCATAACTAAACCTCATGCTCATTGGAGTTTACAATGGGTAAACTTTGCAGGGGCCCAAACATTGTAGGATGGCTTGGGAAAATGGGATGGGAAAGTTTTACTTAAACTGAGTGAGAAGAAAAATTCATGACCATTTTGGTCATTCCATTTTTAGTTTATTAATAGGATAAGGAAAACATTACATTATAAAACAATGCTCTGTTACTGAACTGGTCTGCTCATCCAATGCACAGTAAAGCTAATCTACTGACATGAGACGTTGGTGAAGTAAAATATAGTGTTTATTGCAAGGCACCAAGCAAGGAGAACAGGAAGCTAATGCTCAAAAGACTGGAACTCCCCAATGGCTTTTAGAGAAGGGTTTTTAAAGGCAACATCAGAGGTGTGGGTCAGGGTGCCTGACCAGCTTGTGCACAATTCCCTGATTGGTCAATGGTGAATTAACAGGGTGCTGTTTCAGGAATCCCTGAAGATTCATTCATTCCAACTGGTCTGGGGTCTGCACGCTGGTGGTCAGCAGTTTTCATCTGGTGGGGAGGGTCTGCTTTCTGCAAAATCAACTCAAAGATATGGTTCAGGAGATTATCTATAGCCCTTAAGGAGGAACTAAAGGTCCTTGACTTTATTTTATGGTTAAACTATTATTATTTAGCCTTGCTTGACTGTTTTCCTTTATTTCTGCATTTTCTTAGCTCTCTGTTTAAATCTGCTCTTTGGAACTTGGGAAAGGCCTAGGTGGCTAAAGCTCTTCTACAGACAAGGAGCAGAGGACACCAGGGATCTGTCCCTGGGAAGGTCCTGCAGGGTCTTGCTTGGTTTCATGTTGAACAACTTTAATAAATAGCCAAGTAAGCAAAGGGTTAAAAGTGTTAGCTAAAATGAATTTGGGGTGTTTTCAGTTACCAAATTTCCAGAGGTAAGGGGGAGAGAAATCTGGACCTAAATATCTACATGATTTGGGACTTTTTCCTTTTTAAATTTAGATGCCAGATTAAGAAGTCACCTGCTATCTGACCATTATAATTTTCTGTCATTACCGTGAACTGTGGAAAAAAAAAAAAAAAAGGATTCTTCTCTTTTAATTAGTCAAAATGCTGTGTTTGCTGTCCCAAACATGCTGGAGACATTGCTTGAAGACTCATGAGCACTAGCTCTGCCTCCAGGAGACTACGAAATTGGGCATGTCCCTATACCTCTGGGGTCCTCAGTTCTCTGCAAAATGAGAAAGCTAGACTCAATAATCCTTAGGATCCCTTTCAGATCCACCGAGCTAATGGTATATTCATTGCAATTGCTCCTGAATGAGGCCATGATTTGTGTCCAGCTCTAGTGCTTCAGTGCTGCTTGTTATGTCTATGAAACTGATTCATCAAAACATGAGGCACATGAGCACCCTCACACCATTTCACAAAACAAGGACAAAAGGCAAGCCTCTATTTCCAAAGGAATGACATAACCTGTCTCTGAAGTGGTTCACATCATCCTCATCTTTGAACTACCAAGTGCTCAGAAAACACATAACCATCTTCATTGACATTAAGGCTGTGAGAGCAGATTCCCAGCCAGTGCTTGGGACTTGGAGAAAAGCATTTAAGAAAAGGTCATCTCCACAACTTAATAATAGTGAAATTAGGGTGCAACACCCATCACAAGGATCCCTAACAACCTCCACGATCTCTTTGCTAGGAAAAGAAACCAAGAAGCTAGTAGTGGTATAATACTCCGCTGGACACATATTCAAGGTCCCAAGCAAAAACAGGTACAAGCTGACTGTATGGAAGGGCTCTTCTTCAGTTGGAGGTAGGCTGGGTTCCAATTCTTTACCAGCACGTCGGCTGAAGGCCAGGGAAGCCTCAGAGACCAAGCCAGGGATACCGAATTGCGCTCTGCAGGGTGCCGCCCCGGACGGGGCCCCTCCCATCACCTTGCCTTCACCGCGCTCCGGCCGCGAAGGTGCGTGCGGCGCTCGGTGATTGGCGGCTGCCCGGCGGGGCCCGGCTGCCATTGGCTGCCTGGGCCTCTTTGTTCCCGGTCCCCGCCTCAGGCCGTCTGTAGCTGACTGGGCGGCGGAAGTTTGACGGCGCCGGGCGAGTGGCTGCGGCAGCGGCGCCGGAGACACAGCAACTCTGCCCCAGTACCCGCAGCGGTGCCGGAGGCCAGGCGAGCCTGGGTGTTAGGTCCCGGACAGCAGGAGGAACCCCTCTGACACACAGATATGGACTTGGAGGCCAAAGTAAAGAAGGTAGGGCGGCGCGGGCAGCGGGGCAGCGGCCGCTTCACCTGCGCGGGGCGCCGCCCTCTGGCTGCCAGCGGCGGGTGGGGCGCACGGGCCATCGGGCGCGAGCCAGCTCTGGGTCTCCCGAACCCGGGGCCCAGGTACCCGACCCTCCCGGTAGAGGGGATCCCCGGCGGCCTCGCAAACTTCTGAAACGTGGGAGCGACGGAGTCGTGAGCGCGCGCGCGAGGGTGGCACGGGACATTTCTCCCCGTCTAACCTCGTCCAACGGTTGGAAGTGTTCAAAACTTTCCTTAAGATGTTTCAGTTGCGCCTGTGCCTACCTAAAAGAAAAGGATGAGGTTAGGGCGCGTTAAGGCGAGGCTGTGACACTACTTCTTCCTGCCTCAGGAAGTTCAACTTTATTAAGCCTTTGTGGTTTGGGGTCACTGATGTGACTTTGACAGCTCAGACCTCCTCCCCTCCCAGCTCGGCTGTCCGAGGCTTTCTAGAGTGAGCGTTCATTGAATGCGCTTCCTTCGCACCCGCGGCTGGTGATAACGTGAAAGGTGATGATGTTTTTTCTTTTTTCTTCTTTCTTTGGTCATTCATTACTTGACTTCCAAAGCACCGTCTCCCTCTTCCAAAGAAAATGGTCTCCCTGTTTGGCAGCTATCCCCAAAGGACGATTGTCACCATTGGTTTAGCTCCAGGAGACTTTTCCTGCCTGGCTGCCCTCCCGGCGTCAGTACCCACGGCCCTACCTGAGCCGCTCCCTGATTTGGGGAGACTTACGTTTCTTGGGAGAAAGGGGTGGGGACCACACTGTGACTCAAAAGGAATGCTGATGTCACATTCCAGTGTAACGATCTGTGTGAAAGGTCTCATTCCAGGGAATTGCATATTTACTTTGTGGTAAATTTAAGCTAGCTGCTCCTTATCAAATAAGGAAGGAAGTTTTGCAGAGAGAAAAAGGGGAAAAAATAGAACCTAATTTTCTTCTCTTGCCCACTGTGGGTTGCCAACATTGCCATTATTTCATCTTCTAAAGACAAAGTTCCTGACCTGAGCATTAATTCTGTTTCATGCCCAGGACTGGATTTTTGAAAATGTATGCAAGTGCAAAATAATAGGAGGCTGTTGAAAAATGAAAACCTGCAGTGGGAAAAAAAGTTTGCCCCTTATGGCTAGAACCGACACTCAAAAGGGAATCCAAGGACGGGAAAACATAGTGTAAATTCTGAGAGTCCTGATTGCATTCTGTTCTCTTCCAGTTTGGTTTCTTATTTTCTTTACTTTTAGATGACACTAAAATTTTTTGTTAATTTTGCTTGCTACTAGGAAAGCATTTTGTTTGCAGCTTAATTAGTCTTCTGTTGATGAACACTTCTTATTTTGTTTTTCAAGTGGGAAAGAGTGGGTAATTTAGTACTTGTCAAAAATTTGGGAGGTCTTGTCTATGCTTAAACATATATTGCTTCAAAAATTACTTTTTAAATGTCAACATCCTTTAGGAGGGGAGGAATGAATGCGTGAAGCACAGAGGAATTTTTTAGGGCAGTGAAACTATTCTGTATGCTACTATAATGGTGGTTACATATCATTACATATTTGTCAAAACCCATAGAATGAACAACACCAAGATGGACCCTAAAATAAACTATGGGGCTTCCCTGGTGGCGCAGTGGTTGAGAATCCGCCTGCCGATGCAGGGAACACGGGTTCGTGCCCCGGTCTGGGAAGATCCCACATGCCGCGCAGCGGCTGGGCCCGTGAGCCATGGCCGCTGAGCCTGCGCGTCCGGAGCCTGTGCTCCGCAACGGGAGAGGCCACAACACTGAGAGGCCTGCGTACCACCAAAACAACAACAACAAAACTATGGACGTTGGGGGATTATGATATGCCAGTGTAGGTTCATCATTTGTAACAAATGTACCACTCTGATGTGGGATATTGACACTGGAGGAAGCTTCGAAAGGGAATAGGGAGATAACATGGGAATGCTGTCCCTTCTGCTAAATTTTGCTGAGAACCTAAAACTGCTCGGAGAAATAACATCTACTTAAAAGAAAAAAAGAAATCAACATCCAAAAGTGATTTTGAAATTATTTGAGACAAAGAACAAGTAATTCTGAGGGAGAAAGTACAGAGTTAAGAATTACATGTGCTAGCAAGGGAAAAATCCAGACATTATTTATAAACAATTTACTTAGTTTTAGAATGTGGATTATAATAAGTAATGCTCTTGATATATGGTGTAATTTTTCTCCTCCATCTCCCCTTTACTTTAAAAGGTTATCTTTTCAACCAAGAATCTTATCCTTCTCTCTAATCCTCCTCCCCTTCCCCCACCCTCAAGAAAAAGGATTCCATAAATTTAAAGCTTTTACAGACAATACCATGACTGTAACAAATCCTTGTTTCACTACTTTGTCATCACTGGTGATTCTCAGGACAGAGTCCTCAACTAGTAAATTGGAAAGTACTAAAAGATCCCAAAGATGTACAGTTTGACTGCCAACCATACCCTCTGTGTCTGTGCAGGACCCTTGACAGACTTAACGTTCTGTGAATTCAACAAAATGTTTCCCAGCACAAAGAATTTAGAGGTCCCAGGAACACACTTCATAATCTCAAAAAGAAATTTGTATTCCCTTTAGAAATTGCTCTCTAAGACACCAGAAGAAGGAAACATTACAAGATCATCTCTGATCTATGATCAGAGCCTTGTTACCCTATTTTGGTACCTAGATAGTTTTCAGGTCTCCCTTCTTTTTGACTCGGGTATACAAGAAAACTAATAGTTTGAATGTACCTTTTAAAAAGTGTGGTTGGAAGTTGGAACAAAGACAGAACCATTTAAGTAAAACTAAATTTGACTTCTGGTTTAAGATACATGGCATTTTTTCCTTCTAAAACCCTTGTACTGTTGTTTTCATAAGAAATTTTCTCCAGGCAGATGATAAATGTTACTTTCCTTTCCCATTAACATCTCGTGTAAAAATAATTTAAAAGGGTTGTCTTTATTTCACAACCACCTAGGTGGATGATACTATTATAAGATTCTTTGTTTATAAAAAGAGAACTTGGGTGTCCATATCATTGGCATAAATTTGGATTCATTACCAGTTAAAACACACAATCACAAAGGCAAGGAATTTTTATAATTAGATTTTACTATATTTTGTTTTGTTTGAGGTAAGTGAGCTGTTGCTAGGATGTGAGAGCTAGTTTGGTTATACAGAGTTTTTGTTTCAATAATATTTTAGAGTAAAATTTGACTTTTATGTATTGGCCCTGTCTTCTGAGTTATTTGTCTAGATCTCCTCCTTATCTTATGTCTCTTCATTATAATTGACTTTGTGTAAGTAGAGCCTGTGTATGCTTGGAAAAAGCAATGGACTTTGAGAAGCAGAAGCAGAGTCTCATTATGGTGGCGAATGGTATAAATCATGGCCCACAGCCAGATGTTTTCTTCTTTCCTTTCTGTGTTACTCTTCCATGAGAATCACTTTTTTTCCCTTTAAAAACATACCAGAGAGAAAGAGAGCTCTAGTAATTTCCCTTATGCTGCCTGGAATTGCTGCAGAGCTTTTAATTTTACACCTTATTCATTGTTTGCCTCCATTCTAACCTCCATCTTTTGATCCTTCCTGATGTCTTGCATATTTTTTTCTTAGGACTCTTTTCTTTATTTCTTTAATTTAATTTTAAAAAGATGAGATGTACTTTAAAGATTACAAGTCACTAAAAACCCCCTTTCTCAGCATCCAAACATGTTTTGAAAGCCTCTGTCATTTGCCAAAAAAACAAAGTGAAACCAAGTGATTGCACTTGGAAAAAGTACTGAACCACAAAGATTGTTTCCATTAGAAATTAGAATGAGCCTTTTCTCTTAGGTGGCCCCTGATTGAATGGAAAAGGCAAGTAAATGGTGACCTGGAAGCACAAATCTACAGTTGAATTCTCTGCTTGAAGCCATTCTTGCTGCGAGAATCATTGGCAAGGCTTGGGGTAATGGGAGGGCAGCGTACTTCCAGGGCTTTACCTTAGAGGCAGTTACTGTCTCAGAACAAGTATAGAATAAAGTGGTCCTCAGTGGGGCTTTTATCTCTTCCAACCCATAGTATCAGTCATTACATTAATTGGATATGAAAAGTCACTTTCTCTAACTTGCTCTGAATATTTGTTTGAATAGAACTGTAGTAGGTTTTCTATTGATTTTGTTCCTTAATTTTATCCTATGAAGTAGAATTAGTGATTTATGTCTCTGCTGGCTGTTAGCTGTGTACCATCACCTCTCTCCTTGCCTTTGCTTGCTCACCTTCAATACTAAATACTACTCATCTTTCAAGACACACTCCTTACCCTACCCACATCACACATCACCCTCCAGGTGATCTTTCTTCTTGTTCCTATCTGGATGGAAAATCTCTTTCTTCTGTATTCCCAAAGTATGTTATCATAACTCTTAGGACATTCATCACTTTCTCCCTCTAGATTATAGTCTTCTTCTTACCTAATTGCAAGCTTCCTGAGAGTGAAATTCATATCCTATTTATACTTGTATAGTTATTTTGTTTGCTGTTCAAAGCAATTTATGAAGTAGATCTTAGCCTCACTTTAAGGATAAAGAAACTAAGGCTTAGATACATTAATCTGAAACTGGCAGAACCTAACTATGATCTTGAACCATAGTCTTCAGAATCCATGCAACTCCCATCATGCCACCTAGCCTGAGTCCTCTGATATCCTTTGCCTTGATCACTACATATATGTTGAATGAAGTACCCTAATATAAAAAGAGAAATAACCTGAGGTCCATTTCAACATTTTTTATTGGTTTGTTTAAAGCAATTATATTGGAAGAAATGGTTTCTATTCCAATAAAATTACCACCCTACTGGTTTTCTACATTTTATTTATACTTTATCCATAGTTATATGTATGCCCTTTAAGTAAGTTGCCTTTGACCTTCTTTGCACGGAAACAAAGTCTAAATAAGTAAAAATATCACGAAAAGGAACTTCTGCGAGACTTTTACAGTCAAGGAAATTCCATAAGCTCCAATAATATTCTGGGCCATATCTTCTGGATTCTTTCAACTTCCCAGCTTTTGTTGGGAGCAATGATAATGCTGCCTCCTAGCTACTTAATATGGTTCTGAACAATAGCGACCCTGCTTTTGGCTCTCTGTTTTGGGATTTCAACCAGTGACATCTGGAATTGTATAGAGGCACTCATGGTTGGCCTGTAGAAGAATCTGTTCTACCTGCTGAAGCCCAGAGTTGATAGAAAGCCTTACACATAGCACGGTAGGCTAAACCTCTCTTTCTCCTAGCAGCAAAGTGCTCAAAGTGCCACTGGAATGGCAGACCAGGCAGCTTAGAATAGAGCAGTTAAAAACAAAAAAATAAGTTCAATGCTAGGAGAACTGTTCTTAAAAGAGCTACTGAGAAGCAGTAGGGAACACCAAAATGTTGAACTATTTTGTGAGGCTCTCACTGAGCTCTAGGATGATACCAGCATTGTGAGCACAAAATTAACATCATGGACCATCAGGGTTACTCTGAGGGGCCTATTTAGTAGAAAGAGAATGATAAATTGGTAAAAGAGTACTACTTCCTATGTTCTTTTTCTGAGAACCAGAAGTAGTTTGCCCTGTGCTAATTTGAATATGTTTTTTTACAAACCAGATCACTACAGTGTGTTCAGAAATTAGAAAAGGTCAGTAAGTGCCAGTATAGGTAAAGAGCTGTAGTGTACAGAAAGATCTTCTGTACTATATCAGCTTTCTCACTCCTGTTTATCAATATGATATTAAATTCACTCTGGGCTGAGAGTTAGTAGATCTGGGTCCACTCTAGTTTTTGTGATCTTGGCTACTTTGGATCTCAGTTTTCATATCTATAAAAATCAATAGGGGAACCAAGTGATTTCTAATATTTCTTCAAACCCTGTTACTCTTTTTGACTATGGAAAACATTATAGTTTACCAAGTATAATAGTGTTCCACAGTGCTTAAAAATCATACAAGCCAAGAATATATAAATATATGTGATTTTAATGAAATGGCATGTATATACTCCTGTGAAGTCCATGAGAAAAATGAAACATTTTTTTTTCATAGATCTTAGCTGTTTTTTCAACTTGTTTTTGACTTAATTAGTTTGCCTTTTAAATATTTGTGGGGTATTTGAAGACATTAAGTTTAATTAATTTAAATCTGTAGTATAAAGCTTCAAAGGCATATAAACTGCTCTGATAGCATGAGTCAAATAAGCCTAGGCATGATGTATCACTTTCCTTGGTACTTAATTACAGGAAAATGAAAAATAATGGAGCTTTTATTGTCTTTAAAAGTTATCTCTCCCAAAATAAGATGAGTCATTTAAAAACTATGTGAGTAGTTTATGTGCAAAGCACTGTTCTAAACTCTGGGGGTATAGTGTGAACAAAAAGGCAAGGTACCTTGTATTATAGAACTTACACTGTTGAGAGGAATGATAGAGCAAAAAAAAAAGTAAATGAAAGTAAATGACAAAATAAATGATAAAAGTAAGTGCAGATGGGATTATACCCCTTAGTGAACTCTTTACAGGTCAGGAGTACACTAGATTTCCAACACAGAATGCCCTATTTTTAAAAAAAAAATTAATTTGCTTATTTATTTTTGGCTGTGTTGGGTCTTCGTTGCTGCGTGCAGGCTTTCTCTAGATGCAGCGAGCAGGGGCTACTCTTCATTGTGGTGTGTGGGCTTCTCATTGCGGTGGCTTCTCTTGTTGCGGAGCACAGGCTCTAGGTGTGCGGGCTTCAGTAGTTGTGGTGCGTGGGATCTAGAGCACAGGCTCAGTAGTTGTGGCGCACAGGCTGTGACATGTGGGATTTTCCTGGACCAGGGCTCGAACCCATGTCCCCTGCATTGGCAGGCAGATTCTTAACCACTGCGCCACCGGGGAAGTCCCAGAATATCCTAATTTAGGGGTGATTCTTGGCATTGGTTCCCGGTTTTGCAAACTTTGTAATTAGGGGTTATTATTTATCTTAAGTAATGGCAAATGAAAAAGAAATGAGAAGGCAGCTTTTATGTATTAGAATATGAAAAAGCTCATAATTAGATAAAGCTAAAATATTTACAATCTTACACCTATAAAATACACAAACTGTCTTCTTCCTGATTACAAATGCCCTACAAGAGTCATTCCTGTATTGCGTTTACTGTTTACAGTCATTACTAATTTTTGTTTGGTAACTACTGTCATGGTACCTGAAAGAATGACTTTTAAAAATCTGTTTATTAGATCATTAATATATAGTACATATAGGAAATTATTTTGCTTTTTATGAAGTGGTGATGTTCAGAGAGTATTATATAAATTATGAATTATGAAATCAACTTTTTCAAGGAGAGGAAGATAGAGAAAAGACTAACCAAATTCAAAATGGGTTTTAAAACCTCATAAATTTTCAGGATTTTAAGGAAAAATAGTTTGATAATTGATAAATTCACCCCTAGTCTTTGAGTAAAGTCCATGTATTAAAACTTGCTTTAAGCACTGTTATTAGAGGATTAAATTTAGAGGTTATGCTTTTCAGCTATCTAGCTCCAATCTTTGATTCTCCTGTAAAAGAGCTCAAGTCATATTTGGTTTTGCTTATTTTTCTAAGTACCTGATCTACTTAACTCCCTACTTGAATAATGGGAAATTAGATAATAATATGCATGACTGTAATTGTCTAATGAAAGTTAATGCTGTGACCCTAAAATGACTTTTTAATTACTTTTCTTTCTTTCTTCTCAACCACTTTAATCACTGTTCATTGCCAGTGACAAGAACATTAAGAAAGAACAGAAGGTGATAGAGGAAAGAACGAAAAGAAACTTACTAGGTATAATTTGGGAACAGTGCTATGAAAGTGTTTCATGTTTCTATCACAATGAGTATTTAGCTATAAAAATTGGTTGATTCTAGGTATCATTACTTTTATTTCAGTCATATTCAACAAAGGAGAAGAGCATAGTTTAGGATTGCCAATTTCTCTTATCCTTGGCTAGTCTGCCAAGAAAGCAGGACTGCTTGGGTTTGAGCATGGCTTGAGGCGGCGAACTGTAGGAGAAGCCAGGCATTGAGCACTGCTGAGAGCTTATCTGCCAAATGACAGCCAGGCTCCCAGTATATAAATATAATTAATCTCTGAATGAGGCTGGATCATTCTCAAATCACAAATGATTCAGCCTGTGTTTATTACAGTGACATTCTGACCACCATACAGATTTTTAAAAGGGGTTTCAGGGTGTCTGTTGGTTATAAAGGTTCTTATCTGAACGGTGAGCCTAGCAAAAAAGAGGCTGAAAGCCTAGCACCAATGCCTTGGTGCTGAGTCCATTAATAAGTCTGCCGCCACCATGAACTTGCCTGTGCTTTGTTTGAAGATAAAGTGATATCATGTTTCATTGCAAAATGATTATGTAAATGTTAGGTGGATTTTTATTTCTATAAGTGTAACATCAGAGAAGTCTTGATAGAATGAGTCACAAAGTAAAGGTAAAGAATATATTTCCTTCATGGGGTACTGGCCTACAATAAAAATAATCGGGGGTTAAACAAAACAAAGTCACCCTTTATTTTTCATAGAGGATATTAAAAGGTTAGTTTAAATGTAAGACTACAGAATCTCAACTCCTTTTCTATCAATATCACCTGTGGAGCTTGTATCCCCCAAAATACTGTGATGTCAGCTTTGGTGGATAAAAGAAGGAAGGTAGGCAAGCTAGCTAGTGGGCAAGACATGTACGTTAACTACAGTGCTAGATAGAATGAATAAGTGCTGTAATACAATGTTGCTCAAAATATCTATGTTGAGGAACCATTTTTTCAAAACCCTGAATCTGTCATGGGCTGATACTTTTAAAACAAAAGAAATGAATTACTAAAAGGAAAAAAAGACAAATACGCGGCCAATTTTTTAAAAAATAAGTATATCAGACATAAAACTACTGTCAAATTGCTTAACAATTCCTAATTGCTTTCTCTCAGTTTCTTTCTATGTCTGATTACAGACTGGTAACCAACAGTTTGCAGACTGCCACACTTTGTAGCAGTGCAATAATAGGAATACAGACAACTACAGTATCCACCCCCTTATCTGCGGGGAATATGTTCCAAGACCTGCAGTGGATGCCTGAAACCCCAGATAGTACCAAACCCTATATATACTGTTTTTTCCTATATATACATACCTTTGATAAAGTTTAATTTATAAATTAGGCAACAGTAAGAGATGAACAACAATAACTAATAGTAAAATAGAAAAATTATAGCAATATGCTGTAGTAATAAAAGTTTTGTGGATGTGGTCTCTCTCCTTAATTAACTTCTTCAACTCTGCCACAAATTCAGCAGTGGCTTCTTCATCGGAAGATGCAGCCTCTCCAGTAATTTTTATATTTTTCTGTCTAAACCTATTCCTGAATCTTCATAACCATCCCTTACTTGCAGTAAATGGTGTAACACATTTTAGGGGATCCCTTGCTGAAGTCTTCGTGTGGGCTCTATGCTTTCTGGTGCCACATGTTACTACCAACTGGGACATGTTTTCTGTTTGTGTGTCCCACCCACAAATTTAGTGTCTTTTCCATCTTAAATAAGCAATTAGCATGCATTGTGTGGCCATAACTTCTGCAGTTTGAGGTGCGACAGCAACACTAACATGAATTTCTTTTTCCTTCTTCACAATTTCATGGATAGAAGATTCCTTCTTACTGTAGATCTTAGCAGCATCAGCATACAATTTTTGTTTGTTTGTTAAGTGGAGAACTTTCAGCTTTTCACCTAAAGGAAGCACTTTAAGGCTCCTGTTTGGCAGATCCCAATTGCTAGCATAGCTATTTCTGCTCTTTGGAGCCATTACTAACTCATTATTGACCGGGGAATTTTTCCAGAAACTAATGCCTGTGGCCAGTGATTTTTATCTTGGTTGGCCCAAAATTAATTCTGTTATTTCACTAACACTTTGCAGGTTATTACAGTCTGTAATTACACATGACACACCTGTAAATTCTTCTAATTTTCGTGAAATGTTGTCTTCAATCCACTCTTCTGTAGAAGCAAAGGAGTATTCTCTAGCACTGAGTTTCATTTTCACTTTCCGTATCAGAATCGATCACTAAGGTTTTTTTGTCTTTTTGTTGGTCTAATATTCACATCATCTGAATCAGAACTATATTCTGAAGAACTATCATTTTTGATACACTAGTATATATGTCGCTCAGACAGTCAGAGAAAGTATTTGCATAAAATTTACCGAAAAATTCTTCTTCACTCAACATTTCACAATGCATCATTTTTGAAAATTTTACGTTTATAATATACACAAGATTGGAACAAAAACCTAACGGAGCAAAATGTGAATGGTAATGACAATCATAAGTTGTATAATGAACCCTTGATCAATTTTAAGCTCTAACAACTTCTCATGTTATGTTAATTGTACCACTGTCTAAAAACGTATTGATATGTCTTCAGTCAATAATGTTCCAGTAACAAAAGACGAATTAATACGTCTCCAGTCAATAATGTGTTTAACTGAAAATAAGGGTTACTTGAACATAAGCACTGCAATGCACTGCAACAGTCAGTCTGATAACCAAGTTGGCTACTAAGTGACTACCTAGCTGGATAAACTGGACAAAGGGATGATTCGTATCCAAGGCAGGACTGAGCAAAGGCTGGAGATTTCATCACGCTACTCAGAATGCAATTTAAAACTTAGGAATTTTTTATTTCTGAAATTTTCCATTTAATATTTTTGTATCGTGGTTGACCGTGTATAACTGAAACCATAGAAAGCAAAAATGTGGATAAGGGGTGGCTACTGTACTATGAGGTTTCAGAAGCAGAAGTAATTTAATTGGGTAGATTGGGAACACCATTATGGAGGAAACAGCATTCAAACTAACATCTATAGGATAAATAAGGTTTCAGTAGGCAAAGAAGGAATTCCAGGAAGAATAAATAAAAGAACCAAAGAGACATGGCTGCAAAAAGTCTGTAAACCCTTGGTATTCACACCATAACATTTTCAGTGTTGACTCTTCTAAAACAAAGCCAAGGTACATGATCTGTAGTGATTTGTGACTGTCCTAGATTTCAGGTTTGAATTTAGGAAGTGTGCCACTGAGCTTGTACAGGAACCTAACCTACTGCTGAGGATCTGTATTTCTATCCTAATCTTGATTCCTATTTAGTACACTTTGTCATCTCCTGAGGTAGAGGAGGAAATTTCACTGGAGTCTAGCTGATATAGTCTGGGCTTGGTTCCAAGCTGTGGGTTGGGACTACGTTGGCCCCCCGTATCTTTCATCTTCCTTAGATCATTGGATATCTTAAGCAAAAGTTTGGAGCAATAGCGGGCATGTCCAACTGGAGGAGCACATTTTAAGCCTCTGCTTGTGTCACAGCAGTCACATGTCCAAGTTCAAACTCAAGGAGAGGAAAAGTCCAATTTAATGACTATGAGGCAAGGGTGTGGATGTTTGATAACTACCTGGGAGTGAAGAATTGGGATCATTACTTCAGCCTATCACATATTCTATAGTGGGATTTTTTTTTTAAATTTGGGGGTGTAAGTATACTTTTCTGAAGTTCTGTCATGTATCAGAAGTCCATTCCGAGAAGATACTCTGCACAGTTTCATAGACAACTGGTATTTCAAAGCAGGGTAGTCTTTGACCCTTCTGAAAAACTATAAAGGAAAATTGACCTTGAGGTATCCTTTACTTGATTTTTAGAGGGTTCTTTTTTTCATTTAGTCACTCTTCTGTTAGTTTTGAGACTAACAGACTTCTCCAGATTCATCCCAGCTAGGTCATATGATCTCCATGTGAAGAAAAGTAGAACTCATTTGTTTGGAAAATGTCAAGTTGCCAATGGTTTTTAAGAGGAGTTAAAAAATCTGACCTTTGAAATACTACAACAAATTGGAAATAGATTCTACAGATATACAAATGATGCCATGTATTAGACTCTGCCAGTGGTATCAGAATAGAAAATTATCCCAAGAGAAATAGGCAGAAATTAATGGTAGAGGGAGGCAAGACAGATTTGAGTGGCTTAATATCCATATTTCTTTTAAGATGTCACAGGTAAAAACAATTGAGATGTTATTTGTTGGCACTTTTCTCATGGACCAGATGAAATCAAGCCAGAGGATGGAATCATCCAGTGGACCACTGTTGCCCACTGCTCTGGAACACAGGGAGTTTAGAGGGAGAAGAACAGAACTTTCATAGGTTTGAAATCCCGGTTTGACACTCCCCTAGAAATTTGACCAAGTTTCTTAGCCTCCTTGGCTTTAGGGGACTTATCGGTAAAACATAGATAATACCTCCTTATTGGGTTATTGTGAGATTAAATAAAGTAATGCATGTAAACACTTAGAACAGTGCCTGACATATAGAGAGTACTTGATCAGTGTTATTATTAATGTTCTCTGATTGGTTTTGTTTAGTTATCTAGACCTTAGTATCAATAAGTAAATGTTTGGAGAACCAGAATTGCAGGAAGGTTATCAGCTTTAGAATTCTGGGTTCAGTCTTAGCCTTTGCACTTACTCGCTATGTGAATTTGGCAAAATTATTTAACCCTTTAATCCTCAGGATCTTTATCTGAAAATGTATTGCAACCATCTATCTCACAGGGGTATAAGAATAATTGACATGAACATTTTAAAGCACGAAGTATGGTGCCTGCACATACAATAAATAGATGTATCATAATCATTATCAAGAAATCCAAGTTAGAGGAAGAAAATCCTGCATAGATCTTCAAAACATTTAACAGGCACCTGAATCTATCATCAAGAATTTTATGACAACACGCTTTCAGAAAATTATTGATACTTGATGCTTTTTTGGACACAAAGAAATATTTAAAATTCAATAACTGGAATTTATTAAATTATTGGACTTTTTCCTTTTTATAATTTGCAAATTATTTTGATTTTAATTTTTTATGATAAAAATAAAAAACTTATAAGTGTTTCTAGTACTTGTTTGAGTACATGCCATGTGCTAGTCATTATGGGAAAGATTTCAAAGCTATATTAATTAGGTTCCCTAGCAGGGGCACTTGATTTAACATTACCAGGTACTTTGGTCCAGTATAGGAAATAGGTATGTTTTCCTGAATAGAATCTTCCTCAGAGTTTTTGGGGTAAATTGCAAAAATGGCTACAATTCTTTGCAGCACCTCCCATTAAGAAATGGAGTCTATTTTCCTACCCTTTGAATCTGGGCTGCTGGTAGACAGTGGTAGAACTGATGTTGTGTGTGCTGCAGGCTTGGCCCTCACGAGGGCTTGTTTGCTTCTAACTACTTTATTGGAACCCTGCTACTATCATGTGAACTAGCCTAGCCCAGCCCACTGGAGGATGAAAGATGACATAGAAAAGATGAAACATCTCAGCTGAGTTTCCCCTATATTAGCTGTCCCTAGCTCACCTGAAAGGTGACTACGGATGTAGTGAGCCCACCTCAGACCAGAACTATCCAGCTGAACCCAGCCCAAGGTGCTAAACTGCAGAAGCATGAGCAGAATATCATGACCGGAAACTACAGAATTAATGATTGTTACTTTAAGCCACGATGTTTAAGGGTGGTTTGTTAGGCAACAGATCATAACTTATACCCCCTCTTATTGCTAGGATGTAAGTCTTCTCAGCCTCCCACAGTGAAAGCTATGGAAAAGGTCTTAGAGAAGGCTTTTCTTATTCTGAGTTACCCTCATAGCCCTCTGTACATAAGAAAGAATAAAGAATCAGGACACTGTAGCTTCCCTGACATCATTGGTCACTTGAGAATGCCCCCTTTCTAACCTAGTCAAATCTGATTTTGAGTTTGAAAGTTGTCTATTTCCCCTGAACCCTAGACAAATCTAAGATGATGTCTGTGTACCTTTTGTACTGACAAAGTCCTTGGGCTATAGTTTAAATATAGAACAAAAAGCATGTGAATCCAAACCACTTCTCTAATAGATCAAAAATCAGAAGATGGATCAAAAATTAGTTAAGGCACTTGTGTTTACACAACACATCATATAAACATAATTCATTTTTTCCAGAGTAAGGGATGGTGTGAAAAGGCTGAACAATAAGTAAATAAGCATAAGGCATCTGGCAGTAGGGTTTCTGTATCTCTCCCTTCCTTTTGTTTCCAAGACCCCTATCTGTGATATAAGACTTTGTTTTTGCTCTAAATACACCTGAATGCCAATCCTGGGCAAAAGTGGAAAATGAGAAGATTGTCTTTTTGTGCCTTTTACCCCCAATTTTCTGTGAAAGCCTTCTCTCCGTTGGGCTTTTCTCTCCAGGTTCCTTTGGATGCTCATGATTCCCTGGGCATCCTTCTCTAACAGCTCTCTCAGCCAATGCCACAGGCCTTTCCCTTCATTCTGGCTCTGAAAACATGCCTGTACTGTCCTCTTTTCCTGCGTGTGCTCTGATTAGATAGGCAATTAGTGGCAATAATCACTTAATTGTATAGTTATCCTCACCCCACTCCTATAACAGGTTACTCCTAAAGAAATAATACTATAGTCCTTAGGCCTGGTAAACAATGATGGCAATATTCAAGTTTTGGGATATTCAATCTTAATAAAGGCTTCTCAATACACAGCACTATCTGTGGAATCCACTCTTTAGAGCCAGCTGTGGAGGTAGTGACACAAGACCAAATTAGAACTGTTTGTCGTGATCTAAATTCTTTTAAGAGACTCCTACAGATGGCTTTTGCAATCAAGTTTTAAAAATCCCTTTTATAGCTAATAATTGGGAGTCTCTGAGACCTGTGTATAAAAGCAAATGCATTACAGAGTCTTTCCACTGAGCCAGAGCTCAGCCTATCGTAATTAAGAAGCCATTTCATCAGCAATTGTAGCCTGTGACATTTTTATAGCCTGCATTGTCTTTCTCAATGTAACAGAGTTAGCAGGAGGCCCTTTTTGAGTAGAATTCGCAGAAGAGGTATTCTGTTGGTGAACATCTCAAGTGACTGCCTTTACGTAAGAGTTTAAAAATAATTTGATAGTAGTCAGTTTGAAAAACGTTTATAAGGAGCCAGCATAAACTGAACAGACACAATACATTTCTTTTTATAATTTGCTACCTAAAATAAGTGCAGTCTCTTAAAAAAAAATCTAAATTATTTTGTCCCTAATAATACGGTGAGGCTACATTAGGTTTCGAAAAAGTATACAGTACTGAGAAGTTAGTTATGAACTGGCGACTATAAATACTCCCTTATTTGAATCAAGTAATTTATATTCTGATATCACAAAGAAGTGCTATATATTTTTTCCTTTACTTTCCATCACCAGAAGAGTTATATAATAGAATAAGGTTTATATCAATCTTTTTCCAGTTTTATTCTCTATTCATTAAGGAGGACTGTGACATATAAAAATTGTGAAATTTTTCTCTTAAATATATTTCTAGAAATTTCTTGCTAGTCAAACCTGATATTTTGTATTCTGGTTTGTGGCTGTGTTCTAAAACACAAGTATGTGCGCACACAAGTGTGTACGTATATACATTGAGATGGTTAGAGAATAAGACTTAGAGACTAAAAATCATATTCTACCCTGTCTTCTGGAAGACTGTTCCCTGATCTTGACTGAGTGAACAGTTAAATTGAGGTGAATAAGAGCATTTATAAAGGAATGAGCAAAGTTTTGTTTTACTATGCCCATTGGGGTGAAGACACATTTAAATATTTGAAGTGGAAAAAAATAAAGTCAGGGATGGTAGATAAGCATACCCTATATCCTCTCCCTTTGTAAAGTCTGTCATCACAAATCGCTTAGTATTTAAAATCAAAGCAGAATAGAGGCTGTGGTAGACAGTCTCTAAGGTGGCCCCCATTGATCCCTACCTCCTAGAATTCATACTCTTGTATATTCCCCTTCCCTTGAGAGTGGGCTGGACCTGGTGAATTGCTGCCAGGGAATATAACATGGCAGATGTGATGGTATATCAAGATTAAAGACTGAAGCTTCTGTCTTGGGTACTGTCTCTGTGGGATCACTTGCCCCTGGGAAAACCAGCTGCCATGTTATAGGTGCCAATGTGAGAGAGCTTAAAAGTGGATCTCCTTCCAGTCGAGCCTTGAGATGACTGCAGCCCTAGCTGACCCCTGATTGCAACCTTGCAAAGAGGCCCTGAGCCAGCCCACCTAAGTAAGTCACGCCCACCTGCCTGACCCACAGAAAGCTATGAGATGACAAATATTTGTTATTTTCAGCCCCTAAGTTTTAGGGTAATTTGCAATTAATACAGAGGTTTTTCATTATAAATCTAGGAATTTAGTGATTTGAAAAAAAAATGAAAAGAATTATTGCAGTTTTTGCCTCATTATATAACCCCTGGACACTGCATAAATGTATGGATTCATTTATATAATGTAGTAAGTAATTTTCAGTACTAGTGATAAGTCTCCATGTTTTGAATAAAGATCTTTCAACTCTGAGATTCAGTTTGTTCATTTGTATTTCACTGTTTCTTTTAAAACATTTTTTCTCTTGCTATAACATTGGAAGAGACCTCCTTTGCATCAGGACCCTGGATATTTTCCTTGACTCCTGACCCATTCTTTTGAGGGTCCTCTTGTGTGTGTGATTAATCACCTCAGGGCATTCAGTGTTAGTGCAGCTGACACTTGGGTTTCTTATAATCAGTCTCAGGTTTGTCTAGGAAGGAGAGCTCCTGGCTGGTGACGAATAAGCAGTCTTTCAGATCAAAATCTATTGTTCTACAGAAGTTACAGATGAGGCATATAACTCATTTAAATTATTACTTATCTTCAAAGTCTCATTTTGAAGAAAAAAATTGGTGACTTTGTAGTCAAGAGCTCAGGATTTAGAGTTAGAAATGCCAAGATTCAAATCTCAGCTCTGCACTTGGCATATTGCCAACAAGATAGCTGGGCAATCTTAGACAAATTTCTTAATCTCTCCAAGTTTCAATGTCTTTATTTGTGAAATAGGAGTGATAACACTTTCCCACAGGTTGTCTTGAGAGTTACATAAGGTGATGTATGTATTGTGCCTGGTAGGTATTAACATCTTAACAAATGGTGGTTGAGGTATTTTTACTACCACTTCCACCTTTACAACTACCAGTGCTCATTAAGAAAAAGCATAATTAGAATCGCTTCAAGGTATCCTACCAAAACTAAAATTCATTATTGTTTCCTAGAAAAAAGCAGCAGGATCTACTTCTGATCTTCATCAAAAACGTTACCATATTTATTGAAGTTGTATGGATGTCTTAGGTAATCTGCTGCAATTTTATTACATCCCAGATTGAAGTAGATAGATTGCCTTGGTTATAGTCCTTGTATCACTTACCTAATACTGACTGACCTAAGAAATGTAGGGGAAGACTGGGTGGGAGTTATCTATTTAATTTGTGAAAGTTCCAGGAAGATTGACCCAGCACCTCCAGAATAGAATTAATTATAAACTATTTAGACTGAAAGATCACTTGTTTCCTTTTCTCTCCTATCACAAAGATTTGTTAGTGATGATTTACTACTATGTGTGAACAAAAAGGTGTGAGTTCATTTGTCTCACAGTGGATTTTATGATACAAATTCATGTAGGGCTCTGGTTTTGTACTTCATGCGCTGAAAAGCTGAAGGAATGTGGAAATGAATCCTAGAATCTGCTATGAAGAGTTTTATTCCCACTTACTTCTGAATAAGTGGTCTTGAAAACTAAAGAGCCTTCATTGATTATTTTATTCTTGGCTATAATATTTTGATCTCAAGTTAAAATTATATTTATTTCTATTTTTAAAAAATAATTACTAAATATTTATCTAACCCAGGGTCTTTCCATGTTCATGACCTATGTTTAGGCACTGGAGGTTAAGAACAGGCATTCTGCAATGCAACTGACCTTGGGCCCATTAACAATTTTCTGCTTTAGTTTCTTCATCTGGATGAAAATGCAGATAATAATTAATAGTTTTCATAGAATTGTTATGAGTATAAAATGAGATGATCCATGTAAAAATCTAATAACCATGCCTGACAATATAATTGCTCAATAAATATTTGCCATTGCTCTTATTATCACCATCACCCCTGCCAGAGCCCTTTTTAAAAACATTTTTTATTTTTTATTTTTCTTGTGAAAAGCAATGGGAATTCCTTGGGGTAAAGGTGCTATGTCATAGGTCATTTGATAATTAAAACAAGTATTAAATAAATAGATAACACTTTTTGGCATTTCTACAAATCTCAGGCTGTGTAGCAGGTGTCAGGAGTTCAAATATGAACAAGAAACTCACAGTCTAGTGGGGTAAATGGATGTCATAGTATAGAAAAAAGGGACTAAATAATAGAATTTGAACCAAGACCAATAGGAATTCAGAAGAACTTTGCTGAGGATAGTTCAAGGAAGGTATCACGGAGTAACTGCTGTTTGAACTGG
Organism: Kogia breviceps; assembly: GCF_026419965.1. Taxonomy (NCBI): domain Eukaryota; kingdom Metazoa; phylum Chordata; class Mammalia; order Artiodactyla; family Physeteridae; genus Kogia; species Kogia breviceps. The sequence continues at coordinate 33,698,421 of NC_081318.1, read as the reverse complement.
ATGTATAGAGAGTAGCATTTTACCAGATGGAGAAGAGGAATGAGATCCAGGCAAGGAAAAAGCTCGTCTAGAAGCAGAACACGGCTGGAGGGGAGAGGTGTGAGGAAGGGAGCTGTAGGAGAGAGGGTGGTGCCAGGTTGAAAAGGCTTTTTTTTCTCTGCCAGGCTAAGACATGTGAAATTCACTGCACTCATTAAAAATATCTAACAAGGGGAATGTATGGTCATCTTTGGGTTTTATTAAAATAATTTTGGGAGCAGCACTATGACATTATATGAAAGTAGTGATTAGTTTGGAGAGTACATTCCCAGGTTGATGTGATAGAAGTTTGAATACAAACTGTGGAGTAGAGATGAAGGAGGAAACTGTAGGTTTTAGAGAAGAGACCAGAAAAGACAGGGACGTAAAAAGCATGGCTTAGACAAGGATAAGGAAGGCCTCCCGTCCCGAGTTTGACTAGCTAACGACTTTTTCTTCATTCTTGTTCTCATGTATTTCAGACTTGAGTAAGTGAGAGATGGGACGTTTTCGTTCTTATGAGCAAAGGAAAAGATAACAGCAATTTTAGTAGGAATGATTAATCGTGGCTCTTAATCACAATAAATTATTCTCACCTATAAAGTGTTCTCACCTAAAACACTTGGCAAACTATAGAAGTTAAAGGATGCCTCTCTTTTTACATTTAAGTCTGGTTTTCTATGCAACCTAACCTTTTTTTTTTTCCTATGGGGGGTGGTTACTGAAAATCTTAGTAGATAATGTGAAACAGGCATTGAGCTAAATATCTAAAACTGTTTAAAATCTTATGTCAGAGATTAATGAAAACATATTGATTTGGGTTTGGGTGGGGGGAACTTCACAGATTATACCAGGTTTCTAAAAGAGCCACATGCTGAGAGGAATTATTTACTTAGAAATGCAGTTTCTTTGTCCAGAATATTCATTCGTGTGAACAAGATCTAAAATGCCTAAGAGTGTAATATGAATGCATGTATGTATACATATATGTACAGGTAGATGAATAGAGATGCACATGTACAGAGAGAGAATATATGTGTATTTCATATAATCTACCTTGGTTAGCTTCATTCCAAGATGATTAAAGAAGTCTTAGTAACACTTGCTTGTTTAGTAACCACATATGATTTTTTGCTCCAGAGGGAAATTTGGTTATGAAAACAGCATGAATCAGATGATCTCACCATGAATACTGAATAATATCTTCCAGACCCAAATTGTATCCAAATCAACTCAGACTGTGTTTGAAATACCAGATGTTCTCTACTCTTCTTTCCTCTTTCTTTAAAGTATCTGACATGCAGTACCCTTTCCTGGGTCATAAGGGTCACTTGAAATGTTGCCAACCTATCTGGTTGCCTGAAATTATGAATATGGAGAAATTGAACCCATTCCCATTTCTTACTCTAAAATAAGCAGGAGATGATGGATGTTTGGAGCACAGATCATACTGCTATAAGCTCAGTATCTGGATCCTATAATTAAGGATATTTTAACAGTCTTATTTGTCTATGACTAGTATTTCAGAGTAAATATTATACGTCATTTTTATTTTTTCAAAGGACCTTGATAGGTATTCCTAAAGCGTGACTGTAGTTTTTCCAAATATAGTCAATCCAAAGGACCTGTTTTCTTGGACACCGAAGAAGAAAAATTAATCTGTCATAACGTTGTATTGATGCTGGCCAGAATGCGTTACTAAAATTATATGAAGTAGACAGCTTTGGGACTTATGTGCTTATGAAAAACATGTGTTTTCAGGCACCAAGCATTGACTCTGCAGGGAATACTATATCACATTTGCTGTTGAAATAATTATGTGCAACAGAACTGTGTCTTATCCCTCAGAATGTAAATTTTTTGTTTTCTATGTTTACTTTATAAACTACTATTCCAAGCTGAATTCCAAATGATTCTGACCTGTAAGAGCCAATAATATATTAGCTTTCTCAAATAATTATTTTCTATTTAGTGTTTAAATGTTGAGCAGATGACCATGAATAACAACTAAGATGAAGTTAATTTGAAACATGATTTTCAGTCATAATTTTAGAATTAAAAGTTGTCTTAGAATTGATCTAGTTCAATTCCTTCATTACCTAGATGAAGCCTAAAGAAGAAAAATGACTTCTAAAATCACTGGACTTGGCAGTGATATAATACCTTGGGACCAGATCACAGTTTTCCTGACTCTCCTTCCAGTGCTCTTTCTACATTTTCACTGTTTAGCCATGTAATTCTTGATCATTTCCTTAATACCTGGTGTAGCTAATTTTTGTGACATACCACATATGAGCACACATATATTGGTGTTTATATTACTCCAAGGATCTGAACTTCATGTTCTAAGCAGCCAGGCTGCCTTAGCTGAGGAGCTAATACTTTCTGGACTCCCTTCCTCTCTACCACCCCCTCCCACACACCATGGGTATCATTAAATAACACCTTCCCTGTTCTCATCTCTCACCAAGACTTCTCCAGCCCAGAAACCTGGGCAGAAACTAACCGGTAAGATTCGGATGTCTAAGAGTAACAGCCATGGCTCTTGAGGAAAGGAGAAGGACCCTGACCAAAGGATGCAGTCTGTGCTGTGGGTAGGGGGAAGGAAAAGGTATTGTGAGAAGAATTCTAGATCCTGGACTTAAGGGAATCCTGAACACAGAGTAAGGAGGAAGAGAAATTGGCTGAGCCCTTAGGACAGATGGGGTTCCAGACCCTCAAACTGAGCCTAGGAAGAGTTGGGGAATCCCATCTCCTGTGACCTCTGCCCAAAAGGTCTCGGAATAGGTCTTGAGAAACTGTGCCTAGGGCAGCTCTGGCTCTGAAACTCATTTTACTACAGAGTAAAATCAGTACATTTTACTTCATTTGATATATGTTTGACTTGTTAAAGGGAGGGTAGCAGATGCCTGGATGCCTAAATTGGCGTGGGAATAAAAGCAGAAGAAAGTTGCCTCACATCAGTAGGGATGTGTCTGCTGGGGTGCAATTTTATCATCTAAATTGGATTGAACAGGATTAGAGAACACATTGCACTCTGGATTATAACTTAGCCTGGAACTAGGCACATCAATGAAACAGGGAAAATGCTGGATTGTGACCCACAGATCTTTGTTGTCTGAGTGGCTTTGTGCTTTTGTATCCTAACTGAGGTTGATAAAAAGGGTAAGATTATGGAAGACGTATCCACTCAGTAAGTGGCATAAGTTAGAGATCTTTAATGCTGGGTGTCAAGGAGGTTGAGTTTTTATAGCTTCATTTACAGGGGAAATTTAATAAAATTCCCTTAAAGAGAGTAAATTCATTGCCAGTCTGAAACTCTAATCACTTTAGCTGCTAACAGTGGTTTTGAAAACTAGGTGCTTTTTTGGTTTGAGTGTTATTTTTTAATTAGAACTGCTTCCTTTGGGTTATAGCAGGAGAGTGTATCATATTGCCGTGACCTCATTCCACTCTCTTTCATTTACTTGTCTCTTTGTGATTTTTGAGAGTCCTCTCATTTCTTATGTCTGGGCCCTGGGGAAAGAAGAAAGTGTGTGTGTTTGGGAAGGTGGGAAGGGACATGTTCTTAAGGTGGTCACAAACCCAAATTGCAGGAAAGAGCCTGTATGGAGATTAAGTTGACCTTCTAGGCAGGCTGGCCGGCAGGGGTGGAAGAATACTGGAGCAGTGCTTTCTGAGCTTTCCAGGGCAGACTGCAGAGCCCTTTTCTCAAATTACTGCTTTTCTCAGAGTCGAGTCTCCTGAAAACTAAAATAGCTAGATTCTCTTGTCTTCTGCATAATGCACTTTATTTCCGTGGGTCTCCCTAACCCTGAGGTTTGGCCAGCAGAACTTAAGAAGGGCTCTTGCCCCCCTCCCCCCATTCTCCACCTCACCCCCATTGCCTGCATGGCTTTTCTCTGAAGCTTCCTCCTTAGAGTATCATCCTTTCTCTGGGAATGTCTTCTCTGTTAAATCTGGTGGCCTAAGACACCGTACCAAATTGTTCAGATTTATTTCTCACTCAGGAAAATGAAAAAAAGAGAGAGAACCCCACTTGGCCTGCTGCAAGGCTGGCTGTATCACCTCTCAAGTACTCTAAGATGTCCTCAGCTCTAACCATCCCTCTTCTGTCACAGGCTTCAAATATGGTGTCCCCTCTGCCTTGAACGTACTTCCTCCTCCTCTTTACTGAGTTAGATGTTGCTCATCCTTTCCAGCTCAGTTCAGCTATCACTTGTTCAAAAGACCTTTCCCAACCTCCCTGCCTGATTCAAGGCTTCTCTTTATAGAGGCCTGAAAGTCATCTCCATTGAGACGTGTTGCAGGAGGCTTGGGGCCTGTAGTTCTTTTCCTTGAAGCAGAAATGAGGCAGGGAATCTTTTTAGAAAACGGAAGGGCTCCCACTGGACACCCTATAGAGTCTGCCCCAGCAGCACTAGCACAGTGCAGCACAAGCCAGACACTGGGTTTTAGGTTAGCTTGCTGTCTACTAGCTGTATGACCAGGAGCAAATCATCTCTCCTCTGAATTTTAGTTTCCTGATCTCTTACACCAGGGGGATGCCTAGGCCTGTCCCACACTAAGAGTATGTGGGACACTTTAAAAGAGTAGATGTTCATGAGACACCACCAGTTCTAATAATTCTAATAAACTGATAACCATTTTAAGAAGATTGAAAAGCAGGTAGGAAAGAAACAACTTGCCCCTTTCCAAGGCTGACTTTGTAAATCAGCAATGAGCGACACTGAGGCCTTAGTGTAAAATCTCTGCTAATTGAGGTTCAAGTTATATTAGCTGAGCTTCCGAGTTTCATTCAGAAATACAGAATGAGATGGTATTGGTCCAGAATGTTTCTGGTATTTTATTAAGGCCAGTGTTGCTCAGACCAGATGATTTAGATTGGAAGGCAAGCAAGAATTCGTTTAGGTGGCCATTTAACTTAGAGGCAGAAGCATACTTAGTTCTCCATTATTATATAAGCCAGTAAATCTTTGTTTCAAGATTTTATACACACGTATAAGTTTGTGTATGTCTGCATGTTCTCTTTCATGGGATAAAATGTATTTCTTACTGTGAATTATATACAAGAGAGTTTGAAGCAGCTGATTTAAGCTAAGCTATGTGATTAAGCCTTAATAATGTAATCTTAATTTTCATTTGGGATCAGAGTTTAGCAGGAGATGCATGAAACACAGTATGAGGCAAATCCATATACCAGGAGGATTCAGGATTGTTACCTCTCCTGTAATGGAAAACTAGAAAGGGCTTGAAAAAGAATTGACCTCTTTTTAGATTTGCTGTTCATTTTACTGTGTATATCGTAATGGAGAAAACTCTTTAATTATGTTCCTTGCAAAAGACCAGAAAATGAAAATAGCTAGATTCTCTCTGTCTTTTGCGTAACCCACTTTATCTCCATACTGTGAACTATAATGATCAGTGACGAGGAAATAATTTGATTCTTTCAAAAAATAGTGTCTAGTGTTAAAGTATACAATTTAGAGAATTTTAAATCTTTTGAAAATTGGTAATGGAGACATGGCAAAGGTGACAAAGTTTAGTTATTGCTGGACAGATTTTTGTCCCCTTTAGAAAGTATTCTTGAGAAGGGTGTACCTTTAAAATATTGTTGGTTCTCCTAAGCAGCTGGGTGGACCAGCTGGTTTTGAATATGCCCTTAGTTATCATAAGAGGATGTGGTCATTTTCTTCGGAGAAAAATGGAAGGGCTTCATTTAAACTTCAGGGCATGGTCAAGCTGATCTTTCAAGGAACAAGTTACAATGTGGTTTTGATTGCACACAACTTGGTCAAGCTACAACAGGGAGCCACTGAAAAACATCTCTCATCTGGCTTGAACTCTTACCCCAGATACTAGGCAGTAATAAATTTGTCAGCAGTCACTGATGTGATTTTAAACTACAGCATAATCGAGGCACTAGTGATTTGCCAATGTGCTGAAGCAAAGCCAGTCAATCTTTTTAACACTAGTATCAACAGTTGGGTAAAAGAGGTTCCATTGCCTTCTTGTGTCCTTCCCTCATCTGCACCCCCCTCTTCTGCTTATTAAGTCATGTCTCAGGAGTTCCAGAGGATTATTGTTTAATACGGGAAAGGGAAATAGTCTGCTATAATAAGGACAGTAGTACAACCCCTCCACCCCTACCTCAGGCATAAGAGCATAGACCTTGGAATCAGGTAGACCTGGAGTCAGATCTCTTCTCTACCATTTATTAACATTTTGATCTTAAGCAAGCTCTACAGCCTCTCTGAATTTCAGTTGTCATCTCTAAGATGGAGAACAATATTGCCTACTTTATAAGTATATTATGAGGTTCTGTAAGATTTCAATGAGGTAAGTACTTTATCTCTATTCCTGGCATTCAATATGTTTGTTGTTGCTATTATTATTATTATTATATTTATCAAAAAATAAAATAATAATATTAAATTGTATTTCCCTAAATCATTTGCATATTCCGTGTTTGCCAAAAAATATGTCATTTGGGGCTAGGCTTGCTTTCCGAGCTCTGGCTCCTCTGACTGCTCCCTGTATCTATTGTATACAGGGCATGAAGTGGCCAAAGAGATAAATTCATGACTTTTTGTCACAATATTTGTAGTCTTCTATGTAGTTGTATTCTAATGCTTTTTTATTCATGAAAAAAAGCAATTAAGAATACAAAGTATGTTGTGTGTGTACTTCAAATCGCCGTTTAGTATACCTGGGTGTCATCACTCACTAAACAATGTGACACTCATAAAAGATTTATTTGCAAGTTATATCAACAGGAGTGGTAAATGGAATTAAAGGTGTAATTTATTGAATTTTTAAAGATTTTTTTAAAAAATGTAATAACAGGTTCACGTTGTTTTCTCTTTAACAGATGGGCTTAGGACATGAGCAAGGATTTGGAGCCCCCTGTTTAAAATGCAAAGGAAAATGTGAGGGGTTCGAACTGCACTTCTGGAGGTAACATTTGAAAACCACAACCACAATAGTAATTCCTGCTTTTTGTCACTGCTTCCTCAGACATCAGAGATCGCTTACAGGCTACCCAGCATGGTTGCTAAGTTGTGGATCTGTTATATTCTTTTCTAAGAAGTAAAGCTATTCTGACTTCCCATCATTATTTGAGCTAATTGGGCCATAGTAACTATATTTAGAATTGTTTGATTTATTTGCTGTTCTTCAGTTTTCCTATGAGATTGAAATACTGAATACGTCTCTTTTCTGAGTGGCAAATAAATCTGTGGTAATCTTGAAGGACTATTTATTAATTTGTTATTCTTTTGTTAAAAATGTATAACTGCACATCTCATCTGTATATTTACGATAAACAATAAATATGATGAATTGAGCAGTCATGTCCTAGTTCTCAGGAAATGGACTTGAATCTAGGTCTTTTCAAAATTTTCAGCTATAAATTTACTACTGAAAAACTTTGAAACACTTGAGTTTAAAAAAATAATAATTCATTGCCATTGTTTTGGTTTGAATCAAGTGCCTATATGTGGAGGATGAATGTTAGTGGATCAAAATGTGTATTTGGTATAGATCTTATTTGCATGTTTTTTAAAAAGTATTATCATACATCATATACACCTAAAATTGGTATTTTAAACCTGTTCTTTTGAAGAACATAAATGTTCATCAGTGGCTGTCAAGACTGTAATAGTAGTTTATAAGTCTGTTCAAAGTTAGAATTAGCACAATATTGCTAGAAGAAAAATATTAAAACGATCAACCATACATTATTAGGATGGAAGCTGCCTGTTGGAATGAATCTTACTTGAGAACCACTTTTGTACTGCGTATTTCCATAGGAAATGCTCTAGAATAAAAAATGTCCTCAACTATTGAGGTTGTATACAGTGTAAGTTAAAGGAGAATGTAAAATAAAATTTGGGATATTAGGCTCTTTTAAAAGCTCATTTATTTAGTAAGTTTTAGGAAACAAAGACAGTTGTTTTAAATAGTGAAGGCAAAGGAAACCTTAGCCCTCCCCAAATGATGATACAGTTCTTTATCTGGAAGGAGCTAATATGTTCCAGGGAATTTCAAAATTACAGGACTTTAATAGCTCTTCCTTGTGCTACCTCTTCAAGGGACATAGCAGTTTGTCAATATGTCTGTCACATTTTAGAAAGGTAAAGTCACTAGACACAAAATAGTTTTCATGGATTAGAATATTTCAGCTCCTAATGTAAGCGCGACTCTCATTTGTACTCAGTGAGTTTTGTGGAGAGCTGCACTGCCCTCTGCTGGGCACAGTGCTTGCTTCACAGTCTTAAAATATACTCTTTTTAGTTTGACTATACATTTGCCAAAAACTGCTGATGAGATTTTTAAAGCTCATTCCTAAGTAATGGCATCTTTTCTCTAAAGCAGGTTAGTTTATAGTAGTTCTTATTTGCTCTATGTTATTTTTGTATTGTAGATAACTATCATCTGATATTTTCAGATAAAAATGTTAGCTAAGAACAGATATCTATGACATGAAAATCACTTATTTGTTTTAATTTTTCCACACAATCTCATCTCCTTACCTGGGTATTGTCTGAGAATCTGCTAAGAGCCATAAAAGACTAGGGCTTTGTCATGGCCTCCAATCTAAGTTGGGTTTATATAGTCTGTCCAAATGGTGTTATTTAGTAGTGCTGTCTTATTCCTGGCATGAGTCCAGACACATTTCTCAGAATTTTTGATAATTCCTTGACCTTTTCACCACAACTGGAAGGCTTGAGGGTAAGTGCCTTTACCTCCAGATGAGCCATTTTCAGTACAGTCTTTGAAGACGTTTACAGGCTTTCTAAGCCTGGTTGTCCTGAGTGTAACAAAGATTCCAGGTCTGGTCCAGGGCCACGGAACTTCAGGGCTGGGACTGAAGTGGACATGGGGTCTCAGGATCCTGTCCACTTAGCTTCCTCCTCCATCTTCACGGTGACCCTTGACTTCTGAGACCCTTAGGGCCTCATGGAGCACATTGTGAAAATCAGAGCCTAATTATTCTTCACTGTTATCAGTCTGGCCTTCTATGCAGCCACAAGAATGGTCTTTTGAAAATGGATACTATTATGTACTTCCCAATAGCTTAAGAACCTTCAGTGTTTTCCCACTGGAGTTGATCCTTTAAGCAAAGTCTTTGGCCTTTGATGTTAAACCTCAATATCTGGCCTCTGCTACTGTTACAGCCTCCCCTCCCATTTCAGGCACCTGTGCTTCAGCTACTTGGACACATGCTGTTTCCTGAAATTTCTGTGCCTTGTCTCATGTTCCCTTTGCCTGGAAAGACCCTACATCTCACCACCTGGAAACAAAAAGTCCTTCCTGTTCTCTTCAAGTCTTATTAGCCCAAGTACTATCTCTGAGAAGTCTTCTTTGCTCCCTGTATTAGTCAGCTCAGGCTTCTATAACAAAATACCATAGACTGGTGGCTTAAACAGCAGAAGTTTATTGTCTTACAGTTCTGAAGGCTAGAAGTCCAAGATCAAAGCATCAGCATGGTTGATCAAAGCATCCTCACCAGAACCACTTCCTGGTTTGTAGATGGCCACCTTGTGACTGTGTCCTCACATGTCCTTTTCTCTGTGTGTGTACATAGAGAGAGAGAGAGAAAGATCTCTCTCTTCCTCTTGTTATATGGTCACCAATCGTATAAGATTAGGTCCCCACCCTTATGATCTCATTTAACTTTACTTCCTAAAAGCTCTGTCTCCCAGTACAGTCACATCAGGGGTTACAGCTTCAACATAGGAATTTGGGGAGGGACACAGTTCAGTCCATAGCACCCTCTTTCCCTGCTTCTGCACACTCCCAAGTAAAGTAAGTCATTTTCCCCCTTAGCACCTTGTACACTTGTAGGAAGCCAGGAAATAAATACTCAGACCTCATTTTCTTCATCACTTGGACTTTCTGCTGGTGCTTTCCATTGCTGGGGACAAGGTAACACACCGCTGCAGTCCTTAGGGGTCAGCCTTCTAGGGCACAGTACAGGGTACTGTGCAGAATGGATCTAGAGAGTGAGTGGAAGAGATCCAACAGGCATGACTGTCTATTCAAGGTGTGTCTAAAAGTTGTATAAAGCTGAAAATGAACTGTTAGATGTATGGAAGTTTAGAGTGGGACTCCTAACTTAGCTAGCCAAACCTCATTTTACAGATCAAAGAACTAAAACCCAAGGGAGTTAAAAATGACTTAATAGTTTTCTGTTGCTGCGTAACAAATTGCTACAAATTTAGCAGGCTAAAATAACTCGTGTTAATTAACTTAATATCCATTTATGCTTTAGATCAGAAGTCTAGGCAGCTTAGCTGGAGTCTCTGCCTAGGGTTCCAAAAGGCTGAAATCAGAGTATTGGGTAGGTTGAGCTCTAATCTGGAAACTCTGGAGTCAGAATCTGCCTCCAGGCTCACTCCTCAGGTTGGTAGAATTCACTTCCTTGTGGTTGTAGGCCTGAGGTCCCTGTTTCCTTGCTGGCTGTCAGCCAGTGGCTGCTCTCAGCTTCTAGAAGCCACTCACATTCCTTAGCACTTGGCAACCTCCATCTTCTAAGCCAACAACATTGCTTAGAATCCTTTCTGCACCTTCGATCTCTCTGAATTCCTCTCATGCTCCCAGCCAGAGAAAACAATATTTTTTAAGGGCTCTTGTGATTAGATTAGGCACACCTGGATAATCTCCCCTTTTCCATATAAAGTAACATAATAATAGGAATAACACCAGGGGTGAAGGTCATGGGACCGTCTTAAAATTCTGCTTACCGCTTTATTTACTTGATTGTACCTAATCCTCATAATACCTTTTGAGATAACTGGTAGTATTCCTGTTTTATATACAAGAAGGCAAAGACTAAGGAAGTTAAATAACTTACTAAGCAAGGCTTATAGATGGCAGAGCTGGAATTTGGACCCAAAGCTTGCCAAAACCTTCCTTATCGCCACCTTTCTACAAGATAGAACAGAAACTCAGAACTATCTTTACACTCTCCTGCCCAGTGAACCGTGGACTGCACCAGACTATCCACCCTACATGTGGCACTTCTGCGGCATAGACATCTTGGTAGACAATAATATTTTAACTGTGAGCTCTCCTTTTTTTTTTCAATGTACCAGTAATTACAAGACCAGAGAAAAATAAAAGGTTGAGGAGACCTGATACTTATCACGTAAGAGCTACTATCTTCTGGGCACACTTTTAAGTTAATATTTAGAGATAACAAATATTTATGAAATGCAAGACAGAAACCCAAGATATCAAGGAGTTTATAGCCAATTATTTCATATCATTGGAACCACGGGTCATTTATCATATAAGTAATAGAATTATTCGTTTGTCTTATCCTTGATAAATCCTTCCAATAAAAGAGTTACATTTTACAAGAAAAGTGTTACTTGAATATAGCATACATCTGTCCAGAGAATTTCTGATTGGGTTAGAGCTGTCTGAAAACTGAAAGTTCCCCACCATAAATGGATTAATGCTTGTGCTGAATTCTATAACACAGGCCCACGCTTAAGTCCATATATGTATATCCCTGTTGTAAAAGGGCAGCTTCCAACTCTTTTAAATTATTGGTTTATAGCAGTGCCATGACCATTCCTTTAAATCACTGTGACTGCTGGCAGCATGTCAAAGCACTCCAGTTGCTACTACTTGCCTTGGAAAAATAACAATTTTTACAAATAGTACTACAAAAATAATTTCTCTATTGAGGGGATGAGGCATAGTTTCTTGACTGCTTTCAGCTTGAAACTGTAAATATATCTACTTTTGTGAGGCAATGCTTTTGGTAAATTTTGGTACTCTCATGGACTTAACTCGAGAACTCTGAAGTTGTAATGTAAAATTTTGAGAATACAGTTCTGATTTGTCATGCATATTAATCTTTGCATGTGTATGTGTTAACAGCATTAAACGTTTTTGTACAAAAACTTTTTAGTACAAATAACCCTCCTCCTCCCACATCTTAGAGCTTCCCAGTCTACCAGTCTACCCTCACACCTTTTTTAGAAAGTCATAAAAAAGACTGTTTTAAACTAACTTAACTCAGAATCCACCCCCCCTTTTTTCCCTTCACACAACTTTAATTAACATCCCATGGAGAGCTTGGGGAGAATTGCTTTAGGGCACTTTAGAAGATTTAGAGATAAGACAACTGTGCTAAGTATGGGAACTGATTTATATACTCCTCCAAACTGCTATTGAATAGGAATAGCTCAAATAAATTTAATAAAAATAACCTATTTAAGTCTACATATATCATCAGAAGTTATGTGTGAATCATCTGAGGAAAGATACTGTACAAACCTTACAAACATAGCCCCTAGCACATGGATACTAAGCTCACCTAAGCCCTGTTTTTGTTTTGCTTCAGGTTGGCATAAAACCAATTTTTAAAAGTTCCTTGTTTTCTTAAAAGGGATGGAATCTGGGTTATTTTAGACTGAAATTAAATATATTATAAATGTCCCACTCATCCTTATGCCTTCTTGTAGATACAAAGATAATGGTATCTCTTTCTTCCCTAATTCCTTAACAAAATTCTCCTTTTAATAAATTTATTGGCTAGTTTCCAGGTGATTTTGAAAGTTCTTAAAAGATATTTCTAAAAATAAAATAATTTTAGGGCTTCCCTGGTGGCACAGTGGTTGAGAGTCCGCCTGCCGATACAGGGGACACGCGTGCCCCAGTCCAGGAATATCCCACATGCCACGGAGTGGCTGGGCCCATGAGCCATGGCCGCTGAGCCTGCCCGTCCGGAGCCTGTGCTCCGCAACGGGAGAGGCCACAACAGTGAGAGGCCCGCGTACTGCAAAATAAATAAATAAATAAATAAAATAATTTTAATTTAAATATGGGAGATTCAAATATAAAACACTATAGACTAAAATCCCAAGAAAAGAATTTAAAACATTTTTTAAAACCCAGATAAGTAGTAGATGGCACCATTTCCACATGGATAGCCCTTGGCACCTGGCTCAGATTTTATGGGTTTATTTCTTGCCTAGTGGTTTGTAGTTGTCCCTTATTATTGTAGAAATGGAGCTCTGGTATTAGGAGTCTGGAAGGGATGCGGTCATTCCAGCTACTTCAGTGATGACAACTCTGACTAAAAGAACCATCCTACCCTTCTTGAGTCACATTCCTGCCAAGTGCTCTGTTATTGCAGGTTACCATGCTGGGGTTAGGATGCAGATGAGGCTAATAATATATTGGAATTTTTAAAACTATCATAAGTCAATCATAGTTTCCCCACTTAGAAGACTGATAATCAGGCATAGTCTGACTTCTTTAGCTACTTCTTTTTCCCTCATCACTGCTGCTATTGTAGTGTTTTAACCTGATTTTTCTTGCTTTAATAAAGGTATTTCAGGTGGGTGAAGGGGTGGACAGGGAATATAGATTTTCTCAGAATGTAAATATTCCAAGAATAGCCAAGACGTAAAAATAAGAAAAAATATAGAGATGGCTATTATATCACTGGTTAATATACCTCTTTTATATAACATTTTCACAGTAAATATAATTTATTTAACCATGCTACAGCTTGTCGTAGTTTAGTTCATGCTTTAGAAAGCCCACGGGCTTTATTTCACTTCCTCTTTTACTATTTGTCTTTCAGATTCTAGAATCTAACTCCCCTCATTTCATAGCATACGTGTTGTACTGGTGTAGAACTGGATAATAAACATTTCCAAAGGGACTCCAGTATTCATCACATCCTTGTAAAATTATTACTTCCTTCTTTAGTGAACCACTTTGCTAATATTAGGATGCATGCCATAGTTCACAGCCATATAAGGATCTATTTTTCTATATTAAGAACTAAATTCCCAACCCACCTCTTTACCCTTAGGAAGGTGTGATTTAAAACTTGATCCAAAAGCAATGTGATAGTTTTATGAATAATTATATTTTTGTTAACCAAAGAACAAGAATGAAGAACATACTGTAGTAGAATAGTATGCTCCTTTCTACTAGATGGAAGTATGAGATAACCAGATGTAAGAGTCTTTTATAGCTGAACTGGAATATGCAAACTCTTCAGCGAATTCTTACCAAATAAAGAATTCTGACCAATGTGTGCACAAGCGAAGTATTTAGCCTCTCCACCTTCATATCTCTGACACTCTGTCTCTTTCTTTCTCTCTTTTTCTGGGACTGTATAAGTCAGATCTAATGTTTTCAGTTTGCATACCTCGCCTTAAGAAAACAGGACACAAAAATCAATAATTATTCAATAATTTGTTATTTGGCAAAGAGTTTTTTAGTTGTTTTGTTTTTTGCTATTTTTCTGATGTAGAGAAATCCAATGATTTATATTAATTTTAAATCCATACAACTTATTAAACTCTTAATGATGCTGATACATTTTTATATGATCAGTCATAGCATGTGTGGTTAACAACAGTTTAGTTTCTTCCTTTCTGATGAATCCTTATGACTTGTACTTCTTTGAACTTTTTTACTGCTCTGATTAGTACCCACGGGACAAAATGAATGAAGTCACGATGGCAAGGTTGCTTTCTTGCTTCAGATCCTAAAATGAATGCACTAAGTGTGATAGATGCTGAGTCTTGTGGGGTTTTTTTCCAGAAACTCTTTCTAAAATCCTAATTCCCTTCTACAGCTAAAATTACTTTAAAATGTAATCAGAAGAAATGTTGAAATGTATTGAATCCTTTTCCTATATCTGACGGGAAGCAAACATTTACCTTATCAGTTTCCACTGTTATCTTTATTTTCCTTCTTTTTTACTTTAGGTTTAGTCTGAATTTTTCCTAACTTCCTGAATTAAACACTTAGCTTATTAGTTTTTATTCTGCTTTCTAATTTGAGCATACCTTAACTATAAATTTCCTCCTCAGCATCCCTTTAGTTGTGTTCTATAAGGTTCAGGAAGTAATATTTTTGCTTTCTTTTTTCCTAAAATGTTTTTTGTTTTAATTTCTATTGTGATTTTTTTCTTTCAACACTGAATTTTTTAAGAGGCTTTTAAAAAAAAGTACTTTGTAGTTACATTTTTGCTGATGATTTCTAACATAATTGCATTCTGTTCAGATAATGTGGTTGATGATCTGTCCTTGGGCATTTCTTGAGCCTTGCTCTAGGGCATAGTAGACGTTTAGATTTTCAAAGTGTTTCAAATACTTATAAAAAGAATGTATGTTCTCCAATCACTGGATATGATATTTTTATGTGTCTGTTAGATCAAGCTTGATAACTGTGTTATTCAAATATTTATTTCTAATTTTTTTAGTCTCACCATAATGATGGGTTTGTTCACTTATTTCTTATAGTTCTGTTACTTTTGCTTATATATGTTGAAGTTAGGTTATTAGGTTGTATTAAGTTTAGAATTGTTATATCATAGAAGTGTTTTTAAATGTTTGTTACAATGAAGTGACTCTCTTTAATAGTCATTAAAGGAAAAAGTATTAATTGTATGATATTCATATAGGTATCTAACTTACGTTTTGTTGGTATTTGGTTAATTTTTTTGCATCTTTATACTTTCATCCTTTCTGTGTGTTTAAAATTTAAGCGTTTCTTACAGACAGCATATTGTTCAATTTTGTTGTATTATCATTCTGAAAACCTTCATCTTTCAGCTGGAGAAATGGGTCCATTTATTGTGACTGTTGATATGCTTGGGTTATATCAACCATCTAATTTTTGCTTTCTTCATGTCCTAATTGCCTCTGTTTATTTTTTTCTCCTCTCTTATTTGACTAATTACATTTTTATACTTTCATTCCTTTTTCTTTTAGTTTACAAATTACATTTCTTTCTTTAGTTATCTAGATATTTTAACATACATGTTTAACATCTAATGTTAATCTATATCTTCAGTGTCTTCCTGAACAATATAAGGATATTAGAATGTTTTTTTAAAACTCAGATTCCTCCCTCTAATTTATATGCTATCATTGCACTGTATTTTAGTACCAGTATATGTTTTTAACCCCACAAAGTCTCTCTTCTCCTCTGTTTTCCTCTGTCACCTTTTCCAGCTTCTGCTCCTTTACCAGACTCCTTTCTGAGTCCTCATCTTCTTCCTCTGCTCTTCCCCCAGGAAGTGAAAGTGATCTGTTCAATTAATTCCCTGACTTCTGAACTTATATTTTCTGTCAGGCTACAGTTTTTAACACTAGATCTATATATCCTATAATCTATTTGATATCTTTACCCTGTCTCATAGGCATTTCAAACTTATTATTTAAGCTTTGGATAACTTTCACCAACCTTTTGCCCCATACCTCAGATCTGTTCTTTTGCTTTTACAATCTAAGAAATTACAGTCCTTTCACCAACTTACTCATCCTGGAAACCTGGGTTCATTTTTTAACAGACTGGACCTTCCCTTCACCATCACTATATCCACAAAGTTTAATCAATTTCACATTCAAGGATATCTTAAATTTGTTCCTTTCTTTTTATCTCCAACATCAAATAATCTAGTCCAAGCTATTACACATCTTACCCAGGCCAAAACAATAACCATCCAAGTTGTAAATTCCACTTGCGAAGTAGCAGTAGAATCCCTGTTATTTAGAACCTTGTCATTGCAAATTGGATGCACCACTGACATGTTAACCGGTCTCCCTACTTTCAATTATGTCTACCCCTAATTCATTCTCCATGTGGCAGGTATTACAATTTTTGAAAATGATCTAATCATGTTATTCCATTACTTAAAAGCCTTCAGTGCCTCCTGATTGCTCTTATAATGAAAGCCAAATTTCTTAATGTGCCCACAAGTCGCTGCATGATCTCAGGCTTGCCTACCTCTCCAACCTTGTCACCACCCCATTTACTTACCTCACTGTAGTCATACCAGACTTCTCTGACCATGGGACCTAAGGGCACAATCTCTTTCCTAATTCAGGACCACCACAAATACTCTTTCTACCCAGAATGTCTGGAGGCTTTTCTTCTCCTTTCATTACCTCTTCTCAAATACACACACATACACAATTCATACCTGTTTTACACATCCTTCAGATCTCAACCTAAATGTCACTTTCTTATGGAGTAATGTTCTTATGGAGTCCTCTCCTCACCAGTTCTAAGTCAAAATTATACCCTCTCAAAGTATCCTGTACTTTTCTTTCTTATCACAGATGCAGTTATAGGTGTTTGTGTGTGTGTGTGTGTGTGTGTGTGTGTGTGTGTGTGTGTGTGTGTTCGTATGTGTGTATATTTATTTAATGTCTGTCTCCCCACCAGGTGGTAAGTTCTAGAATGTCAGAGACTGGGCCTAATTTTTTCACTATTATGTCCTAGTATCAAGTTCATTGCTTGGCATATGGATACTCATATACATTGCATGAATGAAAGATTACATGCCAGACCAGTCTGGGGAAGGGAGTCGGTGTCCTTCAACTATAAGGCCAGAGACTTTATCTGTCTTCTTATACACAAGGGAGCGCATGATAGGTGATCACTAAGTGTTTGAAGAAATAAAAGAAGGGGGAAGGAAAGAGAATGGAGAAAGGAAATAGAACATGAGGAAAGGAAATTGGAAGGGGGACAGAAAGGAAATGATAAAAGCTAAACCTAAATCTTGGATTACCATCCTTGATCAGAAAAGGATATATCAACCTCCTTCTCTCTCACTTAGGGAAAAAAACAAAAACAAAAACAAAAACCCATGGGCAATGGTTGTTATCATGCAGTAAAATATGAAACTGCTTGCTGTGATAGTTTTTTGGTGATTTTGTTTTATTTATATATCTGGTTGAGAGAATGAGGAATACCAGATGGGGTTACGACATGCACACTTGAGCATGCACTTTATCATCAAAGCTTAACTTCTTTCAAAGTCTTATAAAGTGAAGATGCATTTATATGTTTCCTTGTTTAAATTTATGGATGGTGACTTGTAATCTTCTCACCCTCCCCAAGACTTGACTTTGCATACCATTATATGGAATATTTGTAAAAGTATATTTTGAACTATATATGTATGACTGATTAGATCTAATTAATCATTGCCTACTTATCTCCAAAATTATAGAAAAATATGTCGTAACTGCAAGTGTGGCCAAGAAGAGCATGATGTCCTCTTGAGCAATGAAGAGGATCGAAAAGTGGGGAAACTTTTTGAAGACACCAAGTATACCACCCTGATTGCAAAGCTAAAATCAGATGGAATTCCCATGTATAAACGCAATGTTATGATACTGACCAATCCAGTTGCTGCCAAGAAGAATGTCTCCATCAACACAGTTACCTATGAATGGGCTCCTCCTGTCCAGAATCAGGCATTGGTAAATAATAAGGGGGAGGGAAGTCCCTGTATTAAAGTTCATGGGCTACTTATTTAGGGCAATTCCTTTAGTGACCTTAATCAACCTCAGGTCTATTATTTTTCTGGGGTCCCCATTACTTTGACTTACAACTCCTATTGGTCTTTTGAAAGTAAGATTAGATACCTCATAGAATTTTTGACTACGTAGATAATCTGTGTTAACTTTTTCAAAGAAATGGTCTGACATTTTTAATAATTAAATGAAAAATAGATGTTTTGTATAAATCTAGTAACTTCTATGTTACTCTTAAGATTTCTCTTAAGATAGTTAAGAATATCTAAAGAATAGAATTTTCTTTCATTTTTTATAACTCAAAAGATGTTCAACACTATATTTCTTTTACTATATAAGGCAAAAAAATGCAATTTTGTCAAGCTACTTCCACTAATACAACAACTAGAGGAGACATTTGGAAATCTTTTAAGAAGGTTAGTTAAATCATAAGAGTGAATCTTGTGATTATATCATTTTCTTATAGTGATGAAAATACTGATGATCCTTAGACCATTCTAAACATGCTGCCTAAAAAATTGTATTCTCTTGCAACTATACAGTTGTATTTTTTTGATTTGTTTTTAAAAATTTTTATTGGAGTATAGTTGATTTACAATGTTTTGTTAGTTTCAGGTGTACAGCAAAGTGATTTTAGCACATGTAAACATTAAAAGAAACTGGGAAAAAAAGCTTTAATTTCATGAAGAAATTAATTTCATGTTCATTTTTACTGACTTCAATCTATTGTACCATTTTTAACGTATTAACATCTCAAGATATTAATATTATGAAGATCAATTTTTAGTAATGGATAAAACTGACTTCTTTCTTCAGTATTTTGATTCTAATGAGTGTTGTAAAATATCATTTATATGATGGCCAAGGTATCTCCCAGTTAACACTGGTCTCCTTGTGGTCTAGGCCAGGCAGTATATGCAGATGCTGCCCAAAGAGAAGCAGCCAGTGGCAGGCTCAGAGGGGGCGCAGTACCGGAAGAAGCAGTTGGCAAAGCAACTCCCTGCTCATGACCAGGACCCTTCAAAGTGCCATGAGTTGTCTCCCAAAGAGGTGAAGGAGATGGAGCAGTTTGTGAAGAAATATAAGAGTGAGGCTCTGGGAGTAGGAGATGTCAAACTACCCCGTGACATGAACGCTCAAGGCCCCAACAGAACATACATTCCTGGAGGGGACAGAAGCACCACGACAGCGGTAGGGGCCACGGAGGACAAATCGGCTGAACACAAAAAAACCCAGTATGTAAGTGGTAACAGTCACGATGTTGGGCCAGTTGGTATAGTTTACAGGTTCATTCCACTTCTTTGAATGGCTGGTGGGGGGGCGGGGTCGAAGGGGAGGAATACAGTTCGTTTCCAAAAGGGAGTAGATGAGGGAAATAAATTGAATTATAATTCAGTTTAGGCTTATTTTAGAGAATTATCTACCATGTTTGAAGCCTTGGTCTAAAGCCAGGTTTTCTGATTATCTGTTGCCAAAGATAATTGTGAGTTTTATGTATACATAGCAGTTAGCATTGGTGTCGTACTGGAATACAACATACAATCTAGAGTCTGTGTCTAAACATAATTTTGATGTTAATTGTCTATCTCTTCCCATAAATAAGAACAATACATGCTTAGGTTAATTCAGTTTTGCTTGTGAGAACATGCCTAAAATTCAAACTTAAATTTGTGTGGATATATGGACAATCGTACTTTTAAAAAGTCTCTCTAGAGAGGGATATTGAAGTCTTTTTTTTATGCCTTGAAAGTAGAAGCAAATTGTGACACAGATGAACAAAAAATAAGAACTAAACTTACTGTAATGTGTTTCTCACAGATCCCGCTAGCACATCAACCAACAAGGCTTAGTCCTGTATTAAAAAAAAAAAAAAAAAGTACAATAATTTCTAAAGTAGTCATTTTTGAGAGAACTACTAAAATTGAAGTTAAAATTACTATTAGCCTTTTTCCATAAGCAGCTTTAATTTAGAACACAGTGCTCTGTTACACATAGGGTACAAGAATTAGGTTTGGAGAACCTGGAGAAAGCCAAGAGATTCCTTTTCACAAATACTAACACCATATTGCCTACATGGACAAATGACTGATTTCAGTAGAAATTATTTCTCTTGAAAGTGGTTTCTTTGAATTCCTACTAAAACTGTTGATGAGAAATGCCAGTCTTAGGATGACTAGGTTGTTTTGGCTGGTTTTGCTTTCAGTCCTGCTACTGCTGCAAACTGAGTATGAAGGAAGGAGACCCAGCCATCTATGCTGAAAGGGCCAGCTACGATAAACTGTGGCACCCAGCTTGTTTCGTCTGCAGTACGTGCCATGAACTCCTGGTCGACATGATTTATTTCTGGAAGAATGGCAAGCTGTACTGTGGCAGACATTACTGTGACAGTGAGAAACCCCGGTGTGCTGGCTGTGATGAGGTATGTTCTCTGGGGCCACCTAAATGCAGGCTCCTTTTTGTACCCACCTATGGTTCCTTCACCGTGGTAACCAGGCCATCCTTCATGGGAAGGTAAGCAAGCATTAGTTGCTTTATTTATATCCAAAGAAGTTGAATAAAAAAACTTTTAATTTCAGTCATTCTGAGTGTCCATGTTAACTGTGTTACCTAATGAAATACTGTCCAGAAACGTAAGAGATTGATTTGAACTAAACTAAATAATCACCCAAGTTCAAGCTTTCGGTTGTTTTCAGACTTCACACCCCAAAAAGTTGACTGATATTCCTTGTGGATCTAAATCCCTTATTGGTCTAAAGAACCTAGCTTGGTTATTTGTAGTAAAAAGGAAAAAAAACATGATTGATCCTATTTTTATCCTCTTCCCAGCTGATATTCAGCAATGAGTACACCCAGGCAGAAAACCAGAACTGGCATCTGAAACACTTCTGCTGCTTTGACTGTGACAGCATCCTAGCTGGGGAAATATATGTGATGGTCAATGACAAGCCAGTGTGCAAGCCCTGCTATGTGAAGAACCACGCTGTGGTAAGAGACATCTTGGGATGTGGTAGCCTTGACCTGCCTTATTTAAGCCTCCTACAAAGGAGAAACAGAAAGCACTACTCTTAAGTAGGAAGCACGTGATTCCTACCATAGGGTGTTAAAATCCAGGTAATTCAAAACAGTACATGCACTGACTAGGATGAACCACCTCAAGATTCTACCTGTGCAGTTTACACTATAAACTGCTACTTGATAATCAAATCTCCACCAAAAAAATGTTCCTTAGTGGGAGTGAGATTGATTGATTCTCATCATACAGATCAGATTTCACTTAAATTAAGGTATTTATGGGTTTTTCATATGCTTTAGCTCTATTTTAATGTTTATGTTTCTGTTCTTGTTACCAGATCATCCACTGTGGCTTTGTTTTTGCTACCTGTAGATTGTACAGTGCCTATTTCTTAAACTCTCATTGATATATATAACAAAATTTGACTTGCATATTTATATTTATTTGCATGAGCCAAACATTCAAATATTTAATGTGAAAGTATATATATATATATATATATATATATATATATATATATATATATATACACCCTGCTTACACAGAGCTTCTGTTGAATGATTGCCCAGAGATAGATAAATAAAGAATAGATAAAGAAAGAGTTGACCATATGTGGTAAAGCTTATAACCCAGGGGGTATTAAAAGGATAGATGTTTACTTTATATGCAGATAAATAAGTACTAGTTAAAAGATCTCCCTGAGCTATCAAGTAGAGGAGACTCCTGGCTAAGGAATAAAATGACATATTTATTATGTATAGTTCTCAGAGTATGATACAGTGAAAATAAGGTAAGAAGTTTTGGTGTCAATGCCAGTTTTCAACCTTTACCCACTGCCCCCATAAATAATCTATCAGCTATCATTTTCTATCAGCTCTGCCTTGTCGATATATCTCAGATTCTCACAGTTACTACTCTACTTCAGATCTTTATTTTTCTGTCATTTGGATTATTGTAGTGACCTCACATTTGGCCTCCCCACTTCCATTCTTCTTGTTCAAAGCCACCTTCCATAAAGATGGAAGATAATCTTTCTAAAATGAAAATCTGATCATTAAGCCTTTGCTTAATAGACCCAGCCCCTTCTTACCTGTCCAGCCATTTCTACTAGTTATCTAACCCAAATCATACATTTCCCAAGTTACCTGCATTTCATAGTTTATACACTGTTCTTTGTCTTCTGCTTACACTAATTCCTTTGTCTGATATGTCCTCCTATTCCCTGTTGTTTTTTTAACTTATTTATTTATATATATATTTTTGGCCACGCCACACAGCTTGTCGGATCTTAGTTCCCCAACCAGGAATCAAACCCAGACCCCGGGCAGTGAAAGCACTGGGTCCTAATCACTAGACCTCCAGGGAATTCCCTCCCTGTTTTACTTGACTGTGCCTGCACATCCCTCCAGACTCAGTTTAGGCTTAACTTTTTTCCGAACACCTTTCCTGATTCCCTACCCCAAGCTCCACCCCTTTCTCTCTGGCTAGGCTGGATGCCTCTCTTCCCACAGGGCTCTGTGTGTGCTTACCCACGTGTGTGTAATTGTTAATATCATTCATCTGTCTCTTCTACCAGACTGTAAACAGCTGGAGGATAGAGCTTGCCTCTTTATTTCCATACCCTCAATGTTTGCACTTAGGAAATGTTTGAGTGACTGACTTGTGTTTTAACATTTCTCATTTGCTTTGGGGGTCAACATGGACCTTCCCTATACCTGGGGATAAGATGTTGAATCATCATATGGCCTGATACATCATTTAGCTAAAAAAAACCCCGCTTCTCTAAATGTTGTTGCAACAGTTTCTCTACAGAAGAGGATTATCATAATATGCATTTTACACATTACAGGGGTATGTTACCGTGGTTTCAAGGACTAGTATGTAAACTCCATGAGGGCAGGGATTTTGTCTGCTTTTTTCTGTTCTATTTCCAACACTAGAACAACACAGTAGGTACTCAGATATTTATAGAATAAAGCTTTAAACAGATAAAGCTCCTTTATTGTTACAAGCTTCTCTCCATTGCATTGCAATAATCATTGGAGAGGAATAACCACAGATATGATTAAAAAGAGAATGAGAGAATCTCTAAATTATTTAGCTTTATAATATGGCATGATTTCTTTTAGAAGGTTTACTTTCTCAGTAAGATACACTATTGCTGTTTGCTTAATATTAAAATGAACATATCTATCCATCACCTGAATAAACCTTAGCTGACAGCAAAGAGAGGTACCCATGCAACATGCTAAATGATATAAAAATTGGAAGATTATCTAGTTCAGGGAATTGATCTGCTTAGATCTTTTAATCTTAAAAAGAAAAAAAAGGAGTGAGAATACAAATTATTTTTAGACCTGAAGCCAAGAACCCAATTCAAAGCAGGGCTTTTCTGAGGAAAAAATTAACCTGGAAGGAGGAAAATGAGAAATACACTTAGTTTGTCTCTTCATGGTCTCTGGAATTCTAGTCTCAAATGGCCACCCCCAGAATTCACATCTCTGAGATTTCACAAGATCCTCCTGCTAGACAGCACATTAAAACAAGTGTCATTATCAATTTTATATTGTGTATACAAATAAATAAAAAGTAGGAGGGATTGAAGGAAATAAGGACTTATTGAATTATTAGCAGTTTAATTAAGAATCCAGGAAGAATCTAATGCCAAGCAGAAAGTGGTGAAGTACATCATCTCCCTGACTGGTCCTGGAGTCTCCAGACCTTTGGCTGGGACTTGGGCAGCTTTCAGATCTATGAAGAATGAGGGATCGGTAGTTTTTACCTGGGATTGTGTCAGACTTTGGGATGAATGGCAAACAAATTATTAATAAAACTAAATTTCATGAAGCCCACAAACCCTAAATTCCTATACCATTCAGTGTGCTAATAATGTTTTTTTAGCAAAACAATTTCCTTAATTTTACGTGCAGTTGAACAGTAGTTATCACTTTTTTAAAATTGCAAATGGAAATGTGACTTTTGAAAAATTATAAAAAGATCTACAAACATTATGAGAGGGCTGAGATAAGGTAGATCAGGGTCTAAAATCAAGGAAATAAAAAATTGAGTGTGAAATGCTTCTATTGTACACAAACAAGTTTTAAAATATTGAAAAAATAATATGAAATATAGAAAACAACAAAGGGCAACATTCAAAATGAATTACAAAGGTATAAAAAATTAATATATACAAAAGCAATTGCTTGCATGGTGCAGCTACAAATTAGGAGTATGTTTGTAATCAAAACACTCATTTTTGTTGTATTCAGGAATAGTGGATCGATCATGCAAAGAGAGTATCTCCCTTGCTTCTCAGGGAAGACTGGGTTGACATAACCTGTGAATTAAGGAGCTACAATCTCTGTTATTAGAAGCCTTGTAGTTCTAAAAAATATGGAAAGTATATTGCAGGTCTGAAGTGAATATTTATAACAAGGCCTCACTTTACACCCTAAGCCAGTTCACCCACTGAGTGGCAGCCACACTTTCAGGTCTTTTCAAGTAAGAAGGCTCAGGCTAAATGACCTTCCTCAACCCACCCACCCTCATCTCTCAGGAATTCCTGACAATCACATTAAGAGACCAAGGGTGTGGAAGATTAGTCACTTTGATGTAATGCTGGACAATCTTGTTGGTTTCTTCATTTGTTATAAAATATTTAAAACAAAAACTTTAGACACATTGATTTATAATACATATAAACAAGAAGGCATATGAACTATGTAGTGTTTTGGAGCTCTCAGCTGGGTAGTTTTGTTTTCTGCTGTAATATTGCCAGTTATCCATTCATTGTCTTTCTATACATGTCCAGCTAAAGAAGAAAATTATGTGTGTTTGTGGGTGTGGATGTGTGTATGTCATATGTTTATTTGTATGTAACATACATGTACACTGAATGGTATATGGAATGTAAGTGTTAATGTTCCATGATATTAGATTATACATAAATTATGACATGACAGAAGCCAGTTAACTACAAGTTATATTTTTAGTGCAAACTAATTATTCTCAAACACTGTCAGTATTTTTTTGACTGAGTCCTTAATTACTTTGAACATGATTTTCATTTACTACTGTCTAGAAATTAGTGGTGTTAATAATCTCATGTGTCATAGGTAAGACTGGTAAAATTACCACTTCAAAGCTTTAGTGAGTAAGGAAAAATCTCTTTTTTTTAAAGCCTATTTTTTAGAGCAGTTTTAGGTTTACAACAAAATTGTTCAGGAGCTACAGAGATTTCCCATATCCTTTCTACTCCCCTCATATACATCGCCTTGAGCATTATCCACGTCACTCACCAGAGTGGTACATTTTTTAACAAGGGTGAATCTACATGGACATATCATAATCACCCAAAGTCCACAAGTTTACCTTAGGGTTCACTGTTGATGTGTATTCCATGGGTTTGGACAAATGTATAGAATGGACAGATGACATATATCCATCATTGCAGTATCCTACAGAATATTTTCACTGGCCTATAAGCCCTCTGTGCTCTGCCTGTTCATCTCTCCTACCTCCCTGTCCCCTATTCCTTACCCCTGGCAACCACTGATCTTTTTATTTTCTCCATAGTTTTGCCTTTGCTAGAGTGTCATATAGTTGGAATCATACAGTATGTAGCCTTCCCAGATTGGCTTCTTTAACTTAGTAATGTGCAGTTAAGGTTCCTCCATGGCTTGACAGTTCATTTCTTTTTAGCTCTGAATCGTATGAATGTACCATAGTTTATTTATCCATTTACCCACTGATGGACATCTTCCAAGTTTTGGCAATTACAAATAAAGCATCCATGTGCAGTTTTTCGTGTGGACATAAGTTTTCAACTCATTTGGGTAAATACCAAGGAGCATGATTGTTGGATTGTATGATAAGAGTAAGTTTAATTTTAAGAAACTGCCAAACTATCTTCCAAATTAGCTGAATCATTTTGCATTTCCACCAGCAATGAATGAGAGTTCTTATCGTTCCATATCCTTGTCAGCATTTGGTAGTATAGGAAAAATCATAAAACTTTTAAAAAGTAATTGCTAATGTACAATCTAATAGAATACACTAGAACCAAACACACTGCTTTGGAACTTGCCATCAGGACTTTTTGCCGTGGGGATATCTTGCAAGCACTGAGTCCTGTTTGGACTTCACCTGTTATTTCTCACAGTGTTCCACATATAGACCCCCATTAACAATTGTTGGCTCTGAAGGTTAACGAGAAGAAGGTCATTCTCAGTTGTATATCTCTGAGGTTGTCATTCTCAGTTTAATCTGCCATCTGAAGCAATGCACTGAGTTTGTTCTAACAAGAAAATGTTACCATCACAGTTCGATCTCTCATCTTCTTCTCTTCTTTGTATAATTGACTTAACAGGTATGCCAAGGATGCCACAATGCCATTGATCCCGAAGTGCAGCGGGTGACCTATAACAACTTCAGCTGGCATGCGTCCACAGAGTGCTTTCTGTGCTCCTGCTGCAGCAAGTGTCTCATTGGGCAGAAGTTCATGCCAGTAGAAGGGATGGTTTTCTGTTCAGTGGAGTGTAAGAAGATGATGTCTTAAGAGGAGAGTACCAAGCAATATTGAGCCATAGCTAACCAGAGTGGTCTGCATTTCTACTGTAAAATGGAATTTGGAAAAACAAAAGGAAAAAAAGAAACTATAAAGGAAACCAGGAGATTTGGTTCAGTATCCTTCTTTGATGTTTTTCCTTATCAAATTTTTCATATCAATTTTTAAAACCTGCTTTAAGCATTTGATTTTAAAAATGGTAAAGAGTTTTTTTAACCTTTTCTTGGCTTTCCAGATGTAAAATCTTTTGAGTTGGAAGCTTGGGTTTAATCATTCTTCATATTCCTGCCCCCTTTGTGCCAAACACAGTATATATAAAACACTTAAAAGTTAGTATTTGAATGGAAAGATGAGCATTTCATGTTCTATATTCTTTTTTTGCTTCTTGTATAAAATGAAAAGGAAATTAAACTTGCCCTAATGCCAAGGTTCTACGTTTATTGCCTCATCTTATTCACTGAAATTTGTAGCGATACACAATGAATTCTTTTGACAGAGAAAATAGAAATGCAGCATAGTATGAAGAGCCGTTATCATTTTAATGCCTATGCATTTGCTATTTCCTAACTTAGGCAGAGGTGGCTTTATTGCATATCTCTATTTTTTTAAATTTGCACTGCCTCTCAGTATTCTCTTTGTAAGCTGATGACCTCCATCTGTGGCCTTGAATATTTTATTGTCACATGGTGGCATCCACACTTTTTAATTCTATAGATGATTTTTGGCTTGGACGTAAAAGCCAAGCCACTCATTTATATTATGCTTTCAATCCAAAGAACATGCATACTTTTTGTATCCAAGAAACTATAACTTGTACTGTTTGCACTTGCCTGCTGTGGTTTGGATAGACTTTTTGCATGGTTTTCTTTCTTTTCTAATGGATACTGTCCTATGATGCCTTTTCATGGGTATATATCAAATGCCTTCTTTGCCTGTATACTTCCATCCTTAGATATTTCTAATGTTAATTCTTCCTTATCTACTTCCATACATAGCTATGCACTATGAAAATTAAATGGAATAGATGATATGTATATTATTATTCAAAATAAAGTCTCTTTCACTTTAATACTTGTATCTTTATTTGTATCCTTTTCATTTCAGAGCAAAAAAATCCTTCTGCAGTTAAGCATTTGTTACAGCAGGGGGCGGTGTTTCCAAGCATAAAAAATAACCCCCCACATAAAGGCTAATTCTGACAAAACAGGACAGAAGCTAGGCTTTTCATTATGGTGAAGGGATAAATTTTATGAAACTTTATAATAAATGAAAACATTTAAATTGTTGGTTTTCAAGTCATGCACGAGTTTTTTCTTTCAGGAAAAAAAAAGAAATTCATTTTAATTGAAGTTTGGGAAAGCTGTATTTCCTTGAGGTAAGTCTAACAAGTATTACTCTTATACTCAAATTGCAACTCTGTTTGGTTTTCTAAGAAATTTTTCATGGCAGCCTATTGTGAAAAGGGAAGCAAATGTGGAATAGTTGTAACTTCATTCTTCCTAATATTAGCAGGTCATGAGATTTCTTTTCTTCTTAGTCTGAAGCATTTGTCATAGCAAGAGTAGCACTTTTCTCTGACACATACCCAGAATAATTTGATTTTGATCTTTTCAGCTCATGTCTGTTTGGCTAATAGTGCTTCTCCTAAATTCCACAGCCAACTCCCCCAGTCCACCCTACCCCTCATTCACTAACATACAGATATCTGCAATTATTCCCTCTGTACTGTGCCTTCCCCAGCCATGAAAAGAGTGTCTTGAGCCCATCACCTTACTAAGAAGTACTCTAATCCTGCATACAATTTTAAATGCTAATATCACAGAGATCCATCATTGTCTATAAATATCACTTTATGCTTTCTCTTTTACCCTTATCTCAAATGGCAACAGATATATTTCCATCTTTTCCACGAAGTTGAACAACTTAATTTTCCCACACATGGCTAAGTAGGAATAAATTGAAAAAATTTCTCTGCATGCTAACAGGCCTACTCCACATATCTGCCTGCGCAGCCTGCACTCTCCTGCTGCTGAGACTGAATCAGGCTGTTTTGGAGATGTAGAGGCTCAAGAAATTTGGCTAAATCCATCACTTACTACCTGAGACACTGATTGTGTGTATATTAGGCATTTCCTAGAAGAATAAACTATTTTACCTGAGAAATACAGAACCACTTGTTTTGACTCATTACCCTAAGTTTTAGTTTGGCCTTCTAATACAACAGAATGAACTGTAATGAAATGTAATGCAAGAGAATGTGCACCATTTTTAATTGTTAATCAGATTTTTAAAAAAGAGGTCTTTCAAATACTTTGTCCTATATGCACTTAACAAGAATGTAAGATGGTTACTAGATTCTATAATTTTTATTTTTCCTCTAGCCCTTAGGATATGCTCACCCCCTCACTTTCCACCATCATTTTATATTCTGCATTGACCTCAATTCTAAATAATGGCTTACTTGGTACTGGCGCCAGAGTTAAATCCTTCCTTTGCAATGGGGAAAAGATAGGAAAGTAATAAATATTTCTATCTGAATGTGTGCATTTTTTTCTTCAAAAATAGATAATGAAGAATAAACTTTTGGTCTACTTATTTCCTATGGGATCAATAAATAGAAATTTCTATCATCCAAATCTCATTTATGTTCTATTTTTCAGATATATAGTTATCCATTTTTTGTACTCAATATAGCAGGCATTTGACTAACATGTCTATGTAGTTAGCAGCTGAGAGACCCTTACCCTGAAAGGGACTAGACAGGGAAGAAAAAAATACCAGAATATGAACCACAATAAAGGCACCACAGACAGTAAGAAAAGAAATGCCTTTTTCCCTTCTGCAGAAGCCAACATCTTGGATATTAAAAGGTATAATGATGACTTCTGATTCTCTTATTCCCCTGTTCAGCAGTGGGTACTTGAGAATAACAACGTTGGATGAGGAAAGAGAAGGGAGGTATTTCTTTCCTGAGACCCAGGAAGTTCAAAAGAAGATTTTTGAGACATCAGTTGCTGAAGTATATTGAAGTAATACATTTATCATCCTTATTGGAAGAATCAGACATATTAGAATGACTAATCATGAACTCATTCACAGAATCTGCACATAGCCTATTCATCTCTAAGCAGAAGGATTTTGCTCTTAACCTTTGAATACAGTTGTAATTTTGAGAAATCAGTGGATTTGGTTATCCAGTCCCTTTAAGAAATACAAGTTGCTCAAGAGACTCTAGTCATCATACTTTTTGGTATGATATCTTTTTTTATTTTTTTAATTTTTTTTGGAAATGAGGGGATGAGGGTTGTTTTTCTTTAATGAACTCTGTCTGAAACTTCTGTGACTCTGAAGTCTTCAAGCACAGATTTCCAAATCTGACTTTGAACTATTTCAGCCCAATTTCACCAAAGGCAAGAAATTCATTATTGACTCATTCTTAAGGAATTTTCAACATGCAGTGTTTAAGCTCATCCAGCTTCACCATGGTTACCAAAAAGACACCACAGCCCAAGATCAGCATTAAGCCTCTGTCTCAAGATGCCCTGGCATATCTGAACTTGTCTTCTGGCTATTCACTTAATTCCTTGGAAAACTTATGACTCCATCAATGTCTCCATAAAATAGCACTTTACCACAAATTCTTACTAGATATTCCCTGCCCCTCCCTGACGTCTCCTGATTTAAGTGCTCAATGACAACTCTGACGACTGTACTGAATATTCACATATATGAAAGGGGTACGTGGGTGTGTTTTGATCAAACAACCTGAAACACATTCTGGCTTGATTAATAGATTTTTTCATTTATTTACTACATGTTTAAATAGCTTTAGCTAATTATTTTGTCTCTTCACGGGGACAACGTCATCGTAGCTTCTATTTAATCTGATAATGTATTTTGAAACCTTCAAAGCAAGGTATCATTAACCTTTTATATTGTTTTCAATGGCATTTTATGCTGAGATTTTTGAAGGATGCTATTGATTTTTCTTCAATGGATACTTCTCCCCAGGATATCTCGACCTTCAGACAAATAGCAAAAACAACCTATACCCTGGTACGTTTACTAGAGACAGCCGTTATTGAATGCAGAGACATTCGAGTTGATGTCCCCATAAATAGTGACTAACTGTGAAGGCAACATGGTATACCATGTTGGGGAAGGCTGGGGTTAGGAGTCTAGAGACCTTCTGGCTAAGTCCCACTGATCCTCTCCTCCTCACAGTTACACTGAGTAGGACAGAGGACAAGATTGTTGGATTTG
Organism: Kogia breviceps; assembly: GCF_026419965.1. Lineage (NCBI taxonomy): Eukaryota > Metazoa > Chordata > Mammalia > Artiodactyla > Physeteridae > Kogia > Kogia breviceps. The sequence continues at coordinate 33,667,247 of NC_081318.1, read as the reverse complement.
AGGAGTCTAGGAAATAATAGGCCCAAGTGTGGGTTGGACATCTATGAATATATTGAAGTCACCAAGAATAAAAATAGGGAAATCAGTGGAGAGAAGAGTGAGATGGAGGCTCAAGTCATTTAAAAAAAACCAAAAAAACAAACAAAAAACCATGAAGGAGTATCCTGGAATTTGATAGAGGATGGCATCTAAGGGTAGAAATGGGTAGTAAAGTCTGTGGCCACGTACTAGATATACTTCAAAGAGCTGTGATTGTGAGAAAACAAAAAGGAATTAGTGGGAATAACAATGGAGAATGAAGAAGATACCTACCCCACCAGCATTGTGGAATGCCCATATGGGAGGAAAAGTAGCTGGCCTCTGCTTGAAAGGTCTGGAAGGAAAACCAGGAATCAGTTGGAGCAAGATGAAGCTGTTGAAAGTACAAGGGAGTTTGCAGTTCACAGAAGTTGAACTTTAACGAGCATAGAGGTAAAGTTAGGGAGTGTAGGAAGGGATAGAGCCAAATTAGGGGATTTGCAAAGAAGAATGGATATCAGGTTTCCAAGCGAGGCCAAAAAAAATCTAGATACCTGGGGCAAACAGGACTGAGGGGCATACCAAGGTTAGTTTGCTAGAGGAGGATAAGTAATCAGTTAGGAATGCTTTTGGTTGTAAGTAGCACAGCTAAGAGTAGCTTAAAGACAAGACATAGGCTAACCCAAATTTGGTTCAGAACAAGCTCTTTTTAATCTCTATGCTCTGCTATCCTCTATGTGTTGCATTCCATTCTCAGGTTTGTCCTTTCACTCAAGCACCCCTCCCTCACATAACAGCATCCAAGATACAAAGCAGAGAGAGGGCAAAGGGTTTTGCTTTCTTAACAAGGAGAAAAATCTTTCCCAGGAGGCCCCCACAGACCTACCTAACTTTTCCATTTCATTGGCTAAAACTAGTTCACATGCTCATCCCCATCTGAGGAAAAGGAAAATAGTAGCTATGGTTGAGTTATCTGATCATAATTCATACCCTGAGAGCTGGGCATATGACCACCCAGAAGAAAATTAATGTTCTGATACAGGAAGAGAAGAAATGGCCATTGAGTAGGCGAATGACAAAAACCACTAAGGTGAATGATGGTTTAGAGTTCAGAGTCTTTAGCTGGAAGGTATGGGATGCCCAGGCATCTGTTTAGTTCTGAAGCTTGGGGTTTCTGTTGGCCTGTGAGATGAGCCAGGGGCATCATTTGGGGGCATCTTTCTTAGGCAGGATGCCACTTACGTGGCGAGAGATGACATGGAGTCAGAGGAAGAGACACTGTGAAGTCCTTGGGGTGACATTACTAGATTTTGCTTGGCTTGCTCCCCCACCAGCTCACTCTACCCAATCCATTTTCAAGCTGCAGGACATTGTTACTTCACCTGTCAAGCTCCCTCACACTCTTGATTTCTCTCTCTCAACCTATAACTTGTTCCTTGGTGCCCCTACCATGCTGACTTATCTGGCCATCTGAAACACATTTCAGTCTGTCTGTGCCTGCCTCTCCAAGACCATAACCAACACTTTAGTGGATAACCTCATTGTTTCTCATCAGGGATATTGTAAGTTCCTTTAAAGCCCTCCTGTTGATAGTCTCATCCTCTCACCCTCATTCTAACTCAGTGGCTCACAAGCTTTAGTATGCAGTTTTGTCCAATAGAACATGAACAAAAGTAAAGTAGTCCCCTTCTAGGCTTGGCCATTAAAACTCAAGATCCCCTAGAAGATGGTGGAGCCAAGAAATAAAGGACCTTGGACATGCATACGGGAACATATGTGAGCAAGAAACAAGCTTTTACTGTTTTAAGCCACTGAGATTAGGTTTGTTTGTCATAGGAGTTAACCTTTCCTAACTAATACAGATAAATAAAGCAGACTTTTTACTCATTCTACAAACATCCCTTGACTAGGTCATGTGTTATATTGGGATGCTGGGGAACTGGGGGTGAACAAGGCAAGACTTCTGCTCTCAATTCTCCATAGTCTCATGGAAGAGATAGATAAGTAAACAGAAATTAAAGTAATGAAGGGGACTTCCCTGGTGGCGCAGTAGTTAAGAATCCGCCTGCCAATGCAGGGGACACGGGTTCATGCCCTGGTCTGGGAAGATCCCACATGCCACAGAGCAACTAAGCCCATGAGCCACAACAACTGAGCCTATGCTCTAGAGCCCGCACACCACAACTACTGAGCCCGTGTGCCACAACTACTGAAGCCCGTGTGCCTAGAGCCTATGCTCCGCAAGAGAAGCCACCGCAATGAGAAGCCTGTGTACTGCAATGAAGAGTAGCCCCCACTCACCACAACTAGAGAAAGCCCGTGTGCAGCAACGAAGACACAATGCAGCCAAAAATAAATAAAATTAAATCTTTAAAAATAAAATAAAATAATGAAGACCTGTCCCCAAGAGAAGACAATGGAAATGATCCCAGTGATATTGAAACGTGATATTGAAATGTTTTCTCTGATAGCAGAAGTTATTTTCACTGTTTTCTTAGGTGAGTGGATGGATAAATAGAAGAAACACTGCAAAAACAGAGTCTAAAAGACCTATCACAGTGGGATAGAAGGACAGGGAGAAGTCAAGGACAACTCCGAAGCCCCAGCCCTGCCAATTGCAAGGATGATGGTAACAACCACAGAGATGGGAAATCCACTTATGGAGGAGCTAGGTTGAGAGAAAAATGATGGGCTAGCTTTGGAACATGTTGAACTTGAGGCAGGTAGAAGGGTACAGTTTAGAACCTGAAATCTGATGCTCAAGAAAAACCTGTGGCTGCAGATGTAGATAAAGAAGTCAATGGATAAAAGTTAAATTAGCATCTCATATTAACTTTCATAAAGGAGCCTGAGTTTCCTTATGAAATGTGACTATATGTCAAAGATACTTTTGAAATGATTTCCATGTTACTCTATTTTTTCCAATTATGACAAGTTAGTATATTTTTTCTTGAAAAAATAAAAATTATCCTAAGTTTTGGTACTTGCACAATAGGCATTGCAAGTTCTGAACAACCACTTAAACTTTGTCTCAGTTTCTCCTCTATAAAATGAAAATATCAATCCCTATGTGGCAGACTGCATTTTGAAAAATAGCTGTGGTAATAATTCTGGTCCCATATGCTCTTCCAGAACCTTGCCACTCACCATCTGGAGTCTATCTTCCCTCCCCTTGAACCTGAGCAGGACCTTGTGACTACCTAGATGAAGAAAATGTGGCATGCATGCCTTCCTAGGCTAGGTCATAACAAGTGAAATGACCTCTCCAGGCTCTCTGTCTCAAGGGTTGTGCCTAGTCACCATAGTGTGAGGAAACCAAAAATAGCCCACTCAGTCCATGTGGAGAAGCCCATGTGGAGAGGAACTAAGGCTCCCAGCCCGTTGCCAACATCAACTACCAGAAACATGAGTGAATGATTCTTCAAATAATTCCAGTCCCCAGCTTGAGTCTTCCAGCTGAAACTCTGACATCAGCAGAGAAAAGCTAAACCCATGTGTCCTGACCAAATTCTGGAACCATAGACCCCATGAGCATAATGAATGGCTGTTTGATGTCACAAAATTTGGGGGTAATTTGCTATGCAGCCATGATATCTGTAACACCTATTGAACAGAATTATTATATACATGTTTTGCAAGAATACTCCTTTCTGCATTATTATACATAATACATAACATAAAGGAGCATGCCTACAAAACACATAAATTTGCTCCAGATACTACAAAATGTTACTTATATAAATGTATTACTTGGGATATTAACTTTCATCCTTTTATCCACCTTTCCTCTCCCTTTGCTTAAGGATTTCTGCAGATGTATAGTCAATAAATGTAAATCCATAAACTCCATCTGCAGAGTTTATAAACATCAGAAACATTTATAATAATCTGGACTCAAGAAAACCTGGTGAGCAGTATTTCAAGACAGTACATTCCATGGGTTAGGATCATGGTCCTGGATCAAGTGGAAGGCCTATATTCCTATGAGGAGTCTTCAGTTCTTGATTCCTACTGGACAAATGGAATCCTCAGCACTCCAGTTGCCAAGGTGAGAAACACCTTCAATGCTGCTGAAGATTCGGGGAAAGAACTTAGAATACAGAATATAGGGCCTTGTTTATTCTCCAAATCCTATGAAATAAAAGTGACTTATTTAGGGAAGACTGGGGGGGGAATTTATTAATAACCCACAAGTTCCCAAGTACTGTAGGTATAAAACAATATAGGCCTTGCCCTCAAGAAGTCCACAATCACATAAAGGAGACAGATACTTAAACAAACTAGCAGTCCATTGTGATAGAAGAGTAGAGATAAAATCTGGAAATTAGCTCAGGAGTTTATCAAAACTTACAGTTTATTAATGAATAATACTATCTCACAATCAGTGATTTACTCGATTTCTTATAATTTCTCAAATTTAAGATGCATTACTTCCCTTTAATTGCAGTTTATATAATACCTTCAAAGTATTGAATCATATGTAAGGGAGTATGTGAATTCTGACAGTCCTGCTTAACAAAGGCATACAGTATATTATTTTATTTCCACACACATTTTCTCTTTTTTTTCTTGTTCCAAACGAAGTTCTGCTAATAGACTTGAAATGGAGCAGGGGGAGGTGTGGGGAAGAGAAGCTAGAGGACAACATAGGACCATAGCAACATACAAGACTTTCATTCTGAATCGATTTTCCATGCCTCACTCTATTTTCCACCAAATGGCACTGCACCCAGCATTTTCCAATATCAGGAAATACCCTTTGCAGTTTTGCAACATCTTTGAAGTAACTGTAGGGAATTATTGTGAAATCATCATCATCACCATTTAATATTTGTTAAGGATTCTTCTCTGCCCATTCCTACTGATGGCAGCATAAAGCAGAGAAAGCACTACAGGCGAAGCTGCTGACATAAAGTGTTTTACCCCAGAGGAAGAGTTCAGTATTCCCATCGAAGGCTGAGAATAATTCTTGCTTCTTCACTTATAAAATGAACATAGGAATTTCCATTACTTATCTCCAGCAAAAAACTCATTGCGGGATAATCACAGAGCCTTATTCATAGTACTTAATAAGGATTTTACCAAAGGAAGAGTTTAATGCTTTAAAATGACATTTCTTACTTGTGTGTGTTGGGGCAAGCATTATTAAATGCGAGCAAATTTGGGATGGAACATTTTTTTTAAACAAATTTCATTCGTAGTCACTTTCTCCTTTTTAAAATTGCCTTAACATTCTTTTGAACAGCAAAGCTAGTCACTGTTCTAAGTGTTTTATACATATACACTCAATCCTTACAACAAACCTTTCAGGTAGGTATTTTTTACTATATCATTTGACAGATAAGAAACTGAGGACAGTGGAATTATTTAATTTGGCACAAGTCACAGAGTTAGGACGGGGAAGAACTGAAATTCGAACTCTGACAATCTGGCCCGAAAGTCTGAATTCTTAACTCGCCTCACCATACTGCCATAAGCGAGTACATGTCTCTTCCCTTTCATATAAACTATGTCAGGACCACATAAAAATAGTTTTTTGGCTTGTTTGCCCTTGTACAGGAATTTCTCCCATGCACCTCTGCATCTTCCAAAAGCTTTATTAGCCCATCCTTTAAAGAAAGGTCTCCTCTCTTTAAGGAGTTGCTCCATATCACATTGATTCTGGGCCATGCAACCAGCAGCAGCCCCATGTCAGCCTGCTAAAGACAAAACCCTTTCTGTTTCTCAACCAAATCCCTCATATTTTGAGCAGAAAACAAGAACTGCCCTGCTGAGGTGCCAAGGGAAACATACTTACATTATGAACTGTTTCTAACAAATGTTTTGGAGATTTTAAAGGGACAACTTTCTAAATATCTGAGACATTTGCAAACAACCCAGAAACACGGGCCAGCTTTGCAGCCCAAGCATCGCTTCTGGGTTGTATAATCTTCTTCCTGAAAGCAGCTGTTGCAATGCCCAATTATTAGTCGTCCAAAGATAACAACAAATGTTTTCTAAGGTTAAAGTAAACAAAGTAATCTAGGCCTTTGATTTTGAAATGTACATTGTTAATATAATTTTGGCATTATTTAACAGATTTCAAAGTGGAATCAAAGGTTTATGTTTATAAAGTTTATATTCATTCCACAAAGTTCAAGACGTTTGGCACTGCTAGGGAAACTTTAAAAGAGTAACAAAAGATTACCATGAGGAATTCAAAGCTGCCTTGTATGGTAATGCCGATTCAAACCACCACATAGCTCAGCATTGTAAGTTTAGCTGTAATTTTAAGGATGGATCAGTGTGTAGCTGCAGGGATTACTAAGTATAACACAGTGGTTTGCCCATTAACAATGAATAAGGGACTTTGGAAATTTTACAGTTAACGTCTCAGTTTTGAAAACACATTGGAGAAATGAGAAAGAGAGGGAGAAAGAGAGAGAGAAACAGAACTGTTCAATTTTTGGCTTCATTTACTAAGTATTTATTAGCCTCTTTGACTGTTCTTCAGCAACAGCAGCTCCTCCTTGCCTTGTAATTGTAAACTGCACACTTTTGCCAACTTGGAATGCACACAGTGTTCCTGCCCAGCCCAAGCTCACTCTGAATCCACCCGCACTCAAACCCTGCTCTCCCAAGCTCTTGATTTGTTGGCAGCCGGTAAAAGGGGTTTCCTTATGAATCATAGTGCGTGGGGAGGCTGAGTGGTATATCCCTCACTTGTGCCATAATCTGTGTGGAATGTATTTGAAATAGAAGACAGAAATCTAGAGTTTAGTTCAACATCTGACTTCAAGCACATTCTCAAAAAATTGGAGTGTGATGTGGAAAAAACACTGTCTCTACTGCTGTGGAAAAGTTTATTCCCATTAACATTGTCTCCAAAGGGACAGGAACTAAGTTGCGCACTTTCAGGCTCTGAGGTCTCTGATTAGGAAGGAGTCCATTTCTCGACCCCTTTAAACCAACTTTCCTGTTCAGTTAATATACTTTTATTACATCCTTTGGTAGGCCAAAGTGGAAAGGTGTGTGGCCATAGACAACAGTTTTCATCAATTCTATTGAACAAATGTAAAGTCTGATGGATCACATCTATAACTGCAAGACGAAGGCTAAGAATATTATAAGATAGGTGTGTTTATAAAAGTCAGAATAGATGTGAGAACACTTTCCCACCACCTGTCATCACCTGTTTACGTTATGTTAAAGAAAATGGGTTTCCTTATCAGCAACATGCACTTACCTGGCAAAATGAATTGCGACTAGCTATCCAGTTCTAAATTTCATTTCAAAGAAACTAGATACACTGTACTAACCAAATCTTTTATTTTCTTCTTAGATTGCACTAAGTATGCAAATATCTTAAATGAAAAAAAAAGACTGGTAAAGGCATTTTGAAGGAACAGAAAAACTGGGAAATGTGTGGCTATAAGCTTAGAATTTGCCCTAAAAGCTAAATGTATCAAACTCACATATTCTCCCAAACTATAGAGAATAAATCATGTTTCAGAAATGTAAAATGCACATATGTCATAAAGTTTTCTCTGGTTACTAGGCAATAAAATGATTATACCTTCTTAATTCACAAATCTTATAAATGGAAATAAGTCTGATACCTGCTGACTATGATTAATATTCAAAGAAATGAGTCAAGTTATTTTGCTCATATACCTTGTAACATATATTTCCAAGTAAAGGTAAGTGATGTGAGAAAAGGGGAATGAATAATAAGTAATCTATTTTGGATACTCATAATTTTGGCTTGATACAGAAGTCCCATCAGTATCAATCATCTAATACAATCACTGGATATGGCTGATGTCAGCAGTCTCATCAGTATATAGAAAATATCAAGCCTGTGTTCACTCATTTATTCAACAATCAATCACTCAGGGCTTACCAAATTTTGTGATGTTTACAAGGTGTACATGGAGCCCATAAGCTCAAGAAGCTCACCATGTGCGGAGAGAGGCAGACATGCCAACAAGTAATTAGCATGAGCAAGTTAAGCCCTCAACAATTGAGGACTAATAAGAACTTACTGTAAAAAAAAAAAAAAAAAAAGAATTTCTCTCTCAGTCTTTGCTTATTTTTAAAAATTTATTTTTATAATGGGGTATAGCTGATTTTCAATGCTGTGTTTCTTGCTGTACATCCACTTGATTCACTTACACAGAGACATAAATAAATTCTTTTTCAGTTTCTAAAAATAAAAAAGCCCTCAACAGAGGGGAACATGAAGGGAGCAGAGAAAAGAAGAGCAGGGCAGACTTCGGGAGAAAGGCAATAGTTGAACTGGGTCATTAACAGGAGTGTAAGTGACCCAGGAGAAGGGGTGGGAGGTTTTGATAATGTGATTTATAGTAAGAAATATATATTTGGTCTTTGTCCAGTTCCTGGCACAGGGCTCCCCAAATCCTTGAAATTCCGTAGTGATAATAGAGGTAAAGATGTCTTTAGTTATTCATAACAAGCATTTTTCAACCACACTTTAGTTTGCCAGGGGAACCAACCATGTGATTAGAGGGTTGGAACTTTCAGCCCCACTACCTGACCTCTGGGGAGGACAGAGGCGTTGGATACTGATATCAATCACCAATGGCCAATGATTTAATCAATCATGCTTAGGTAATGAGGCTTCCATAAAAACTCAAAAGGATGGGGTTCTAAGAACTTCCAGGTTGCTGAACACTTGGAGATACAGGGAGGGTGCTGTGCCCAGAGAGAACATGGAAGCTCTGTGCCCTTCCTCATATACCTTGCCCCATTCATCTCTTCCAGCTGGTCGTTCCTGAGTTATAGACTTTTACAATAAACCGGTAATCTCATAAGTAAACTATGTTCCTGAGTTCCATGAGTCTCTCTAGCAAATTAATTGACCTGAGGAGTAGGTTGTAGAGACCCCCAGTTTATAGCCAGTGGTCAGAACACAGGTAACAACCCAGACGTGTCACTGGCATCTGAAGTGGGGGATGTGGAGAGGCAGTCTTGTGGGACTGGGCCCTTAACTTGTGGGATCTGCAATCTCCAGGTAGATAGTGTCAGAACTGAGGTAAATTGTAGGGTACCCAACTGGTGTCACAGAATTGTCTGCTGTGGGAAAACTACCACACATTTAGCGATCAGAAATGCCAGAAGTAAAGTAGTACAGTATGAGAGCAAGGAAACATACATCTAGCCACTGAAGTGTTCTCTGTAAGCACGAAAAGGAACACACAGGAATGTGGTCTTTCTGTTCGTTTTTTTGTTTTGTTTTCAGAAGAGACATGGAGCAGTAAAGGGCATTTCAGACAATGGCATTTGCAGCAAGATGGATGGACCTAGAGATTGTCATACTGAGTGAAGTAAGTCAGAAAGAGAAAGACAAATATCATGATATCACTTATATGTGGAATCTTAAAAAAGGGTACAAATTAACTTATCCACAAACAGAAATAGAGTTACAGATGTAGAAAAAAAACTTATGGTTATCAGGGGATAAGAGGGGGTAGGGATAATTTGGGAGATTGGGATTGACCTATACACACTACTATATATAAGATAGATAACTAATAAGGACCTACTGTATAGCACAGGGAATTCTACTCAATAGTCGGTAATGGCCTACATGGGAAAATAATCTAAAAAAGAGTGGATATATGTATATATATAAGATTCACTTTGCTGTACACCTGAAACTAACACAACACTGTAAATCAACTATACCCCAATAAAAATTTTTTAAAAAAGAAGACACTGTGCAGTAACAAGACATGTGAGTATGGAGTGAAATGAGGTAGCAGTAGCTTTTGATTAATAAAAGAAAGGGAATATTGGTGGAGAGAGTGATAGATTTTGGGCTGGCCAAGAAGAGAGGCAAGGTGTGAGTTTCACTGTAAAGCTTGCTAAGGAGAATGGACTACACAGCAATATTTTCCAAAAGGTGTTTTATGAACTATTAATTTCATAGACCACTTGTTTCTTGGGTTATTTATAGTGAACTGAGGTAAACAATAGGATTCTTATTCACATAAGTTTGAGGAATGCTGGATTTCTTTTCTGCAGAAGTTCTGAGAGTCTTCAGTACACTAATCCACATGGCTATACAAGACAAGGTAATAAAGACTGAATTTCCCACACTTATTTGACCAAAGAACCCTGTTTTGCACAGGTTATTTCAAAGAAATAGTGTTCCAAATAAGGTAATTTGGAAATGCTACTATAAGGAGCTGAGTGGAATTAAAAGTCTTAATTGTTAAAGGTCAGGGAGATTCGTGGCCAAATCTGTATTTCAGAACTGCAACTTTGGCAAGATTAGGGAAGGGGGGGTTGGAAGTGAGACAGAGTTGGAAGATGAATGGGGAAGCTAAGACAACAATCTAAGCAAAGGCCATGAAAATGGAGGAAAAAGTCTGAATTTGGGAAATTTTCAGAATTGACAGCACCAAAGGGCTAGTTGGACATGGAGAGTAAAGAAGTGAATGAGAAGGAAAAAGTAAATAATAACCAAGTAATCCAAGGTAACGTCATCCATAATGAGACAGATTGACACAATGTGCTTCCTGATGTGATACACTGAGAAAGATACACTATCACTTACATTATATTCCAAACAATATATAATCTCAAACTAATCTTAAAAATATCAGATAAACCCAAATTGATAGATGTAAAATCAACAGAATGTATTCTCCAAAAATATCAATGTCACAAAAGACAAAGAAAAGCTGAAGAACCACATCAGATCAAGAGAGACTAAAGAGATATGAAAACTAAGTGTGAGTGTGATTCTTAATTCCATCCTGGACCAGCTAAAAATATCATAAAAAAGACATTAAAGAGACAATTGGAATAATTTGAGTAGGTCTTATGGATTAGATAATAGCATTGTATCAATATTAATTTTTTATTCTAAAAATTTTACTGTGATTATGTAAGAGAATGTTCTTATACTTAGAAAATAACAATGAATATTTAGGGGGAAAAGTGCATGAGGTCTGTAACTTACACTCAAACAGAATAGAAAAATTTATATGACTATATGTATGCATATAGATATATGGAGAGGGAGGGCGGGAGGGAGAGAGAGAGAGAGAGAGAGAGGGAGAGGAAGGAAGAAAGAAGAAAGAAAGGAAAGAAAGAAAGAGAGAGAGAGAAAAAAAGAAAGAATGAATGAATGAAAGAAAGAGGAAGAAAGAAAGAAAATATGAGAAAATGTTAAAAATTGGTGACCAATCTAGTTGAAGGGCATTTGGAAATTTTGGGATATTTTTGGCAACTTTGGAAACTATTTAAAACTAAAACGTTTAAAAAAAACTCAGCCATTTCACTTGCAAAGCCAATAGGTGCAAAATACAAGTCAATGATGGTTTTGCAGTTTCTAGCTTCAGTGATGGATTGAGCATACAGACTAGGGAGGAGCAGGTTTGAGAGAAGAAGGTGGAGTTTTGTTTGGGGCATGTTTCATTAAAATGCCAATATCATGTCCAGGGGAACACAGCTGGTAAGACGCGCCTGAAGTTCTGGAAAGAGAGGACACTGGAGTCAAAGATTTTGAAGACATCTTTACATATGATAGTCTCCACCTGCTGGTATTTTTAATTAAATGACAGTTTCTCTTTTCATTCAAACAACTTTAGTTGAGCCAGAGCAAATTTACGTTAGCTTGGGCTTAATCTTTAATCTCTAAATATGATATATGAAATTTTACCACCCTTTGGATGATCCAGGTTCGCCCAAAAATGATACTGACATAAATGACTTAGTTACAATTAAGTTTAGAAGAAAATTCAAGTATATTATATTAAGTAATTGATTCTCAATGAATATTAGGGATCAACAGCCACAACCTGGCTTCCTAGACATTAACAGTGATTAAGATTTTGTATATGTGCTCCAAAAGTTGATTGAAAATAATAACATATTAGTTGAGATTGAGTTGAGTTGACTCAAAAATACCAGTTTTGTTTTTAACCTTCCTAAACTTCATGATCTACAGAGCTTGTGTTTCAGGAGCAGCTTGGATATTGGTTTGGTTAAGTTAAACATTACAGTGAAAACATTTATTTTAATAAAGACTTCCCTTTAACCTAAACCTCTAATTTCATTAGAAAATGGAGAACACTAACACTAAAGTAGATTCAACTGGCCAGACTAAGAAAATGTCAGCTTTTCCAAACCTCAGCGTATAAAAATGAACAGGCTCAAAATATTTTGCCGAAATAAATATTATCTCAATTTTGTGTACATAAGGCAGTTTCACCTTTTCCAAGACTAAATGCAAAATATTTTTGATGACTCTTGCCTGTTGCAAAATGCCAGAGATACCCTCCTATCACGCTGGGACACCAACTCACCCTCACATGTAAATAGCTCATGCATGATTTCCTTCCATCTTTTGGAGAAATTATTTGAATAACAGCAGAGTAATCCTTCCACTCTCTTTACTGGAACTAAATGCTGTTTAAAGCATATCAAACAATGTCTAGCCAGACTTCCTGGGTTTAATTCTCTTTACCCCTTATTAACTGTGACCTTGAACAAGATGTTGAATCTCTTTGTGCCTTGTTTTCTCATCTATAAATGGAGCAATGACAGTACCTAGAGCTTTGGTCACAGTATGTGCCATATCAATTAGTCAAAGTAAAATTAATCCCACCTGCCTAGATGAATAGAAGTCCCAACTTCCTCCAGGGGCCCATCCCTAGTATCTCATCAAGAAGCTACAGAGACTGTCATACAGTGTGAAGTAAGCCAGAAAGAGAAAAACAAATATAATATACTAACACATGTATATGGAATCTAGAAAAATGGTACAGATGAACCTATTTGCAAAGCAGAAATAGAGACATAGATGTAGAGAACAAACGTCTGGACGCCAGCAGGAGAAAGGGGAAGGGTGGGATGAATTGGAAGATTGGGACTGACATATATACACCACTAGGTATAAAATAGATAACTAATGAGGAACTGCTGTATAGACCAGGGAACTCTACTCAGTGCTCTGTGGTGACCTAAATGGAAAGGAAATCCAAAAAGAGAGGATATGTGTATACATATGGCTTGTTCACTGTGCAGCAGGAGCTAGCACAACATTGTAAAGTAACTATACCCCAATTAAAAAAAAATAAAGAAATCATATTAAAGACAACAAATACTCAAAAAAAAAAATGCTGGGACAAGAGGACTCCACCAACACTATTTATACGATGGCAATTCCAGAAACAAATGCCCTCTGTCCTGCTGTTGTGAATGCTGTCACTTCTACCATGACCTCTGAATGCTTCTAGAAGTAACTATGGCAACTGCTCATGCTCTGATTATGTTTGTTGAACATTACCATTCTCTGACCTAAAAGAAGAGAAACCAACTTTCCTCTTTACCCATCTGCCCCAAGAACTGTAATTCTATAAGCCTATCACTGCAGTTCAAGAACTCCAAAAACTAATCTCACTAATTTTAAATTATTGAGCAGTCTATTTTGGTATTTTTTTTCCTTTTTTTTTTTTTGTGGTACATGGGCCTCTCACTGTTGTGGCCTCTCCCATTGTGGAGCACAGACTCCGGACACGCAGGCTCAGCAGCCATGGCTCACGAGCCTAGTCACTCCATGGCATGTGAGATCTTCCTAGACCGGGGCACGAACCCATGTCCCCTGCATCGGCAGGTGGACTCTCAACCACTGAGCCACCAGGGAAGCCCAATTTTGGTATTTTTTTAAAATAAAATTCTTCAGGGACTTCCCTGGTGGCACAGTGGTTAAGAATCCGCCTGCCAATTCAGGGGACATGAGTTGAATCCCTGGTACAGGAAGATCCCACATGCCACGAAGCAACTAAGCCTGTGTACCACAACTACTGAAGCCCGCACACTCTAGGGCCCGTGTGCCACAACTACTGAGCCTGCGTACTGCAAATAATGAAGCCCACATGCCTAGAGCTCATGCTCTACAACAAGAGAAGCCACTGCAACGAGAAGCTTGTACACTGCAACGAAGAGTAGCCCCCGTCCACCGCAACTAGAGAAAGCCTGCACACAGCAACAAAGACCCAACGCAGCCAAAAATTTTTTTAAATAACTTCTTCAATAAACTGTATTCATCAATTTATATAAATTCAATAAATTTCCCATCTTGGGAAAATATCCTTATTCCAATGCTATGTTCAGGAAAGTCAGCACAAAGGCCATTAGAAGAGGCAGGAAAGTATTACTTAAGGAGGGCAGATAGAAGGTCTATGCAAAGGAACTGCAAAGAAAATTGTGACCTGAAGTGATTTGAAGAAAATTACTCAAAGCATTTGTTGCCTCTCAAAAAGTAATGTGTCAGGGAGGACCTTCAAGATGGCAGAGGACTAAGACATGGAGATCACCTTCCTCCCCACAAATACATCAAAAATACATCTACATGTGGAACAACTCCTACAGAACACCTACTGAACGCTGGCAGAAGACCTAAGACTTCCCAAAAGGCAAGAAACTCCCCATGTATCTGGGTAGGGCAAAAGAAAAAAAGGAACTACAGAGACAAAAGAATAGGAAAGGGACCTGCACCTCTGGGAGGGAGCTGTGAAGGAGGAAAAGTTTCCACACATTAGGAGGCCCCTTCACTAGCGGAGATGCGGAGTTGGTTTGGGCGAGCTTCGGAGCCATAGAGGAGAGCGCAGCAACAGGAGTACAGAGGGCAAAGCAGAGAGATTCCTGCACAGAGGATTGGTGCCGACCAGCACTCACCAGCCTGACAGGCTAGTCTGCTCACCCACCAGGACAGGTGGGGGCTGGGAGCTGAGGCTCAGGCTTCGGAGGTCATATCTCAGGGAGAGGACTGGGGTTGGCTGCGTGAACACAGACTGAAGGGGGTTAGTGCACCACAGCTAGCCGGGAGGGAGTAAGGGAAAAATTCTGGACCTGTCAAAGAGGCAAGAGAACACTGTTTCAGGAGTGCACAAGGAGAAGGGATTCAGAGCACGGCCTAAATGAGCTCCAGAGACAGGCGCGAGGCGTGGCTATCAGTGTGGACCCCAGAGACGGGCATGAAATGCTAAGGCTGCTGCTGCCACCACAAAGAAGCCTGTGTGCAAGCACAGGTCACTATCCACACCTCCCCTCCTGTGAGCCTGTGCAGCCTCCCACTACCAGGGTCCCATGGTCGAGGGACAACTTCCCTGGGAGAACACAGGGTGTGCCTCAGGCTGTTGCAATGTCACGCCAGTCTGTGCCTCCACAGGCTCTCTCTGCATTCTGTACCCCTCCCTCACCCAGGCCTGAGCCAGAGCCCCTGAATCATCTGCTCCTTTAACACCTCCTGTCTGGGTGAAGAACAGATGCCAGAGGGCGACCTACATGCAGAAACAGGGCCAAATCCAAAATTGACTCCCAGGAGCTGTGCGAACAAAGAAGAGAAAGGGGAATCTCTCCCTGCAGCCTCAGGAACAGCGGATTAAATCTCCACAATCAACTTGATGTACCCTGCATCTGCGGAATACCTGAATAGACAACGAATCATCCCAAAACTGAGGTGGTGGACTTTGGGACCAACTGTAGACTTGGGGTTTGCTTTCTCTGTCTAATTTGTTTCTAGTTTTATGTTTACCTTAGTTTAGTATTTAGAGCATATTATCATTGGTAGATTTGTTTACTGATTTGGTTGCTCTCTTCCTTTATATATATATATATGTATACACACACACACACACATATTTTTTTTTCCATTTTCTCTTTTTGTGAGTGTGTATGTGTATGCTTCTTTCTGATTTTGTCTATATAGGTTTGCTTTTACCATTTGTCTTAGGGTTCTGTCTGTCCGTTTTGTTTTTTTTTTTAGTATAGTTTTTAGTGCTTGTTATCACTGGTGATTTGTTTATTGGTTTGGTTGCTCTCTTCTTTTTATTTTAATTACTTTTTCATTTTAATGATATTTTTTATTTTAATAACTTTAACTTTATTTTATCTTTCTTCCTTTCTTTTCCTTTTCTCCGTTTTCTTCTGAGCTGTGTGGCTGACACGGTCTTGGTGCTCTGGACAGGTGTCAAGCCTGAGCCTCTGAGATGCGAGAGCCGAGTTCAGGACTTTGGTCCACCAGAGACCTCCCAGCCTCTTGTAATATCAATTGGGGAGAGCACTCCCAGATATCTCCATCTCAACACTAAGACCCAGCTCCACTCAAGGACTAGCAAACTCCAGTATTGGACACCCTATGCCAAACAACTAGCAGGACAGGAAAACAACCCCACCCATTAGCAGAGAGGCTGCCTAAAATCATAATAAGGTCACAGACACCACAAAAGTCACCACTGATACTGTTCTGCCCAGCAGAAAGATAAGACCCAGCCTCATCCATCAGAACACAGGCACCAGTCCCCTCCACAAGGAAACCTACAAAACCCACTGAACCAACCTTACCCACTGGGGGCAGACATGAAAAACAATGGGAACTACGAACCTGCAGCCTGTGAAAAGGGAACCCCCAATACAGAAAGTTAAGCAAAATGAGGAGACAAAGAAACACACAGCAGATAAAGGAGCAAGGTAAAAACGCAGACCAAACAAAAGAAGAGGAAATAGGCAAGCTCCCTGAATAAGAATTCAGAGTAATGATAGTAAAGATGATCCAAAATCTTGGAAATACAATGGAGAAAATACAAGAAACGTTTAACAAGGACCTAGAAGAACTAAGAACAAACAAACAAGGCCAAACAACACAATAAATGAAACTGAAACTTCTCTAGAAGGAATCAGTAGCAGAATAACTGAGGCAGAAGAATGGATAAGTGACCTGGAAGATAAAATAGTGGAAATAACTACCACAGAACAGAATAAAGAAAAAAGAATTAAAATAATTGAGGACAGTCTCAGAGATCTTTGGAACAACATTAAACACACCAACATTTGAATTATAGGGGTCCAGGAAGAAGAGAAAAAGAAAGGGACTGAGAAAATATTTGAAGAGATTATAGTTGAAAACTTCCCTAATATGGGAAAAGAAATAGTCAATCAAGTCCAGGAAGTGCAGAGAGTCCCATACAGGAAAAATCCAAGGAGAAACACGCCAAGACACATATTAATCAAACTATCAAAAATTAAATACAAAGAAAAAATATTGAAAGCAGCAAGGGACAAGCAACAAATAAGAAACAAGGGAATCCCCATAAAGTTAAGAGCTGACCTTTCAGCAGAAACTCTGCAAGCCAGAAGGGAGTGGCAGGAAATATTTAAAGTGATGAAAGGGAAAAAGCTACAACCAAACTTACTCTACCCAGCAAGGATCTCAATCAAATTTGACAGAGAAATGAAAACCTTCACAGACAAGCAAAAGCTAAGAGAATTCAGCATCACCAAATCAGTTTTACGACAAATGCTAAAGGAACTTCTCTAGGAAGGAAACACAAAGAAGGAAAAGACCTACAATAACAAACACAAAACAATTAAGAAAATGGTAATAGGAACATTCATATCAATAATTACCTTAAAAGTAAATGGATTAAATGCGGCAACCAAAGCACACAGACTGGCTGAATGGGTATAAAATCAAGACCTAAATATATGCTGTCTACAAGAGACCCACTACAGACCTAGGGACACATACAGACTGAAAGTGAGAGGATGGAAAAAGATATTCCATGCAAATGGAAATCAAAAGAAAGCTGCAATAGAAATTCTCATATCAGACAAAACAGAGTTTAAAATAAAGACTATTACAAGAGACAAAGAAGAGCACTATGTAATGATCAAGGGATCAAAACAAGAAGATATAACAATTGTAAATATTTATGCACCCAACTTAGGAGCACGTCAATACGTAAGGCAAATGTTAACAGCCATAAATGGGGAAATCGACAGTACCACAGTCATAGTAGGGGACTTTAACACCCCACTTTCAACAATGGACAGATCATCCAAAATGAAAAGAAATAAGGAAACATAAGCTTTAAATGATGCATGAAACAATATGGACTTAATTGATATTTATAGCACATTCCATACAAAAACAACAGAATACACTTTCTTCTCAAGTGCTCATGGAAGATACTCGAGGATAGATCATATCTTGGGTCACAAATCAAGCCTTGGTAAATCAAGAAAATTGAAAACATATTAGTATCTTTTCCAAGCACAACGCTATGAGACTAGATATCAATTACAGGAAAAAAATCTGTAAAAAATACAAACACATGGAGCCTAAACAATACACTACTTAATAACCAAAAGATCACTGAGGAAATCAAGAAGTACCTAGAAACAAATGACAATGAAAACATGACGACCCAAAGCCTATGGGATGCAGCAAAAGCAGTTCTAAGAGGGAAGTTTATAGGAATACAATCCTACCTCAAGAAACAAGAAGCACCTCAAGTAAACAACCTAACCTTACACCTAAAGCAATTAGAGAAAGAAGAACAAAAATCTCCCAAAGTTAGCAGAAGGAACGAAATCATAACGATCAGATCAGAAATAAAAGAAAAAGAAATGTAGGAAATGATAGCAAAGATCAATAAAACTAAAAGCTGGTTCTTTGAGAAGATAAACAAAATTGATAAACCATTAGCCAGACTCATAGGGCAAAAAAGGGAGAAGACTCAAATCAATAGAATTAGAAATGAAAAAGGAGAAGTAACAACTGACACTGCAGAAATGCAAAGGTTCTTTGAGAAGATAAACAAAATTGATAAACCATTAGCCAGACTCATAGGGCAAAAAAGGGAGAAGACTCAAATCAATAGAATTAGAAATGAAAAAGGAGAAGTAACAACTGACACTGCAGAAATGCAAAGGATCATGAGAGATTACTGCAAGCAACTGTATGCCAACAAAATGGACAACCTGGAAGAAATGGACAAATTCTTAGAAAAGCACAACCAGCCAAGACTGAACCAGGAACAAATAGAAAATATAAACAGACCAATCACAAGCACTGAAATTGAGACTGTGATAAAAAATCTTGCAACAAACAGAAGCCCGGGACCAGATGGCTTTACAGGCGAATTCTATCAAACATTTAGAGAAGAGCTAACACCTATCCTCTCAAACTCTTCCAAAATATAGCAGAAGGAGGAACACCCCCAAACTCATTCTATGAGGCCACCATCACCCTGATAACAAAACCAGACAAAGATGGCACACACACACAAAAAACTAAGAAGATAAAAGACCTGTATGCAGAAACCATAAGTCACTGATGAAAGAAATTAAAGATGATACAAACAAATGGAGAGATATACCATATTCCTGGATTGGAAGAATCAACATTGTGAAAATGACTCTACTACCCAAAGCAATCTACAGATTCAATTCAATCCCTATCAAACTGCCTTTTCACAGAACTAGAACAAAAAATTTCACACTTTGTATGGAAACACAAAAGACCCTGAATAGCCAAACCATTCCTGAGAAAAAAAAAAAAAACGGAGCTGGAGGAATCAGGCTCCCTGACTTCAGACTATACTACAAAGCTACAGTAATCAAGACAATATGGTACTGGCACAAAAACAGAAATATAGATCAATGGAACAGGATAGAAAGCCCAGAGAAAAACCCATACACATATGATCACCTTATCTTTGATAAAGGGGGCAAGAATATATAGTGTAGAAAAGACAGTCTCTTCAATAAGTGGTGCTGGAAAAACTGGACAGCTACACATAAAAGAATGATATTAGAACACTCCCTAACACCATATACAAAAATAAACTCAAAATGGATTAAAGACCTAAATGTAAGGCCAAACACTATAAAACTCTTAGAGGAAAACATAGGCAGAACACTCTATAACATAAATTACAGCAAGATCCTTTTTGACCCACCTCCTAGAGAAAGGGAAATAAAAACAAAAAAATAAACAAATGGGACCTAATGAAAGTTAAAAGCTTTTGCACAGCAAAGGAAACCATAAACAAGACAAAAAGACAACCCTCAGAATGGGAGAAAATATTTGCAAATGAAGCAACTGACAAAGGATTAATCTCCAAAATATACAAGCAGCTCATGCAGCTCAATATCAAAAAAACATACAACCCAATCCAAAAATGGGCAGAAGACTTAAAAAGACGTTTCTCCAAAAAGATATATGATTGCCAACAAACACATGAAAGAATGCTCAACATACTAATCATTAGAGAAAGGCAAATGAAAACTACAATGAGGTATCACTTCACACCAGTCAGAATGGCCATCATCAAGAAGTCTACAAACAATAAATGCTGGAGAGGGTGTGGACAAAAGGGAACCCTCTTGCACTGTTGGTGGGAATGTAAATTGATACAGCCACTATGGAGAATAGTATGGAGGTTCCTTAAAAAACTAAAAATAGAACAACCATACGACCCAGCAATCTCACTACTGGGCATACACCCTGAGAAAAGCATAATTCAAAGAGTCATGTACCACAATGTTCATTGCAGTTCTATTTACAATAGCCAGGACATGGAAGCAACCTAAGTGTCCATCGACAGATGAATGGATAAAGAAGATGTGGCATATATATACAATGGAATACTACTCAGCCATAGAAAGAAATGAAATTGAGTTATTTGTTGTGAGGTGGATGGACCTAGAGTCTGTCATACAGAGTGGAGTAAGTCAGAAAGAGAAAAACAAATACCATATGCTAACACATATATATGGAATGTAAAAAAGAAAAAAAATGGTTCTGACGAACCTAGGGGCAGGACAGGAATAAAGACGCAGGCATAGAGAATGGACTTGAAGACATTGGGAGTGGAAGGGTAAGCTGAGATGAAATGAGAGAGTGGCATAGACTTATATATACTACCAAATGTAAAATAGATAGCTAGTGG
The DNA here is from genome assembly GCF_026419965.1 of Kogia breviceps. NCBI lineage: Eukaryota > Metazoa > Chordata > Mammalia > Artiodactyla > Physeteridae > Kogia > Kogia breviceps. Next base: position 33,646,479 of record NC_081318.1, on the reverse strand, counting down.
GAAGCAGGCACATAGCACAGGTAGATCAGCTCAGTGCTTTGTGAACACCTAGAGGGGTGGGATAGGGAGGGTGGGAGAGATATGCAAGAGGGAGGAGATATGGGGATATATGTATAGCTGATTCACTTTGTTATAAAGCAGAAACTCACACACCATTGTAAAGCAATTATACTCCAATAAAGATGTTTAAAAAAGAATTTAAACAGAGGAGAATAAATTGTAAAATAAAATTTTCCCCTACTTTTCTTTCTGAGCCTTCCTTCTATTTATTTATTTTCTTGGAATATCACTTATTAGAATATAACGTCATTGCTGTCAATGAAAATAAAAACAATAAACCAAGGGCTTATCTGTTCTTCAGTAACAAGTGTCTATTTAAAGGCTAGGAGTAGTAGCATGACTGTAAATATGATTGGAAATATGGGGAAGTAGAGCATGCTTTTTGATCAAAAATGAAGTGTGCTGTCTCCTCTGTTGAGTTTGAGGTAGATTGGAACCCAGATTTTTCTGTAATTCAAAACCCATGAGTTTTCAACTACCCCAAGGGTGGCAGGGGCTGTGGACACTCCCTCCATCCCCCAGCCTCTCTTAGAGTTCCAGTGGGGCCACATGACCAGTTGTAACAAATGGGTAGGAGTGGGAATGGCACATGTCACTTTGAGACCAGCCTGACTCTTCTACCTCTCTTCCTAGCACATTGGAAACAAGACTTTGTGTAACAGAAACTGAATATGGGGTGGGAGTAAATCATTCACATTAAAATGTAACTAGAAAGTAGGTACAAACAAAAGAATCACTGTGATATAGAGTAATTATATGATTTTAAATTTTATTTTCATTATCTTTTGCTATTTTCTTCACACCTCACTTAAAGTATTACACAGCTTTGATATTGCTAATGTCCTTTGAGTTTTATTCTCTTTTTAATACGGCCAAATAATTTAAAATAACATTCATCTGAAACCTCTGTTTCTGCCCCTGTCTCCATCTCTCTGTCTGTCTGTCTGTCTGTCTCTCTCTCTCACACACACACACACACACACACACATATACACACATACCCATTCTTTTTCTACATTTATTCTTAATATCACAAAAATCCTCTGCCACCATGAGGAAATTTGAGCAAAATGTCAAAATAAAATTTAGACCTAAAAGTTGCTTATGGCTTGTTAACTGATAGCAACCCAACATCAGTATGATTCAATAATTAAAACTGATCTTTCATTTGAATGGTTAAAGAAGGAAGTGTGGGCAATGGGGAGAGGGAGGAGGGAAAGGAGAGAAAGACCAGGGAGTGACTGGGCTTAAGAGGAGGCAGGAGTGTTAGAAACGCAGAAGTACAAGTGGTTAGGAAAAAATATTTTTGAAGAAAGTTATATGACAGAAAGAGCTCATTACCAAAGCATTGGGTTTATAGTTTAATGCCTATTCTTCTATATACTTATTTGTTAATTTCTTCAATTTATTTAGCTGGCTCACAAAATTACACCACCCTTTTCAGACAGGCAGATAAAGTTAACTAGGAAACTGCCTGAGACTTTATATTGCTTGTTACAGCATTCCCCGCACCTCTCTTTTTTTTAAATAGAAATATGTAGGCCAGTGGTTTCTTCAGACTCCAGAAACTCATAGGGAGGTTGCTGAAAAGAACAAGCCGTGCACACAGAAACACGCCCAGAAGAAACAGTCATTCCCTTGGCTGGAATGCTAGATCTGCTTTGAAGTTTCTGAGGTGATGCTGATCTCCCTAGAAAAATAGTGGGAGTAAAACCCAGCAAGGTCATTCACTGTGGGAGCTCGGGTAAGAGTAGATTTGGCCAATCAGTTCATGGCCATATTTTTATTCAATGTAGCTGATTCCTCAGTGTGTGGGACTTAGGATTCCATACCTAAGGAATCAAGAGATGAAGAAACCTATTTAAAAAGGAGGAAAAAAGAAAACTTGAATACTAGGAGCAAACGGAAGATGTGTTTGTGTGCAAACAGAATGCTAGAGATTGGCATGGCATGGGCTGGTGACAGTTGAACAGATTTAGAGACCAGAATCCTGGATTCTATCTAGTTTGCCCCTCGTGTGAGTCACTTTTTATGTCTGATCTTCATTATCCTCATCGGTAAAATGGCAGATTTTTATTAAATGATCCATGAGACTTTCTCTCATCTAATACTATAAACACTCTAGGCACAGTTTTCTGATTGGCTCAAAAGTCTGAATCAATATGACTCATAGAGTGTGGCTTTGTTCCAGCTCGTTCTTGATTCTGGAGCATCCCGAAGCCTGGGTGAACTCCTCTTCCAAGGTTCTCCTTGTATAATGGTGATAGTCCTTACAACACAGGGCCCATGCCCCCAGCCCAATCCTTATTGCTGGGGATTTTTTTCTCACTTTGGTCAACTCTCTGGTGATCCTAACCTGTGGAGATTTGCCTAATCATGTTTGCTGTAGAAAGTTGAACCCTGGTGCTGGATTGGGATTTAGATGGTCAGTTTAGTTTTCTGTTCCTTAAAAATTGAGAGTAACATTTCTGATTTAAAATGAAATTATTAATATAATGTGTTAAAGTTTGTTTCTGGGGCATTATTCCAGTAATTAATGAGTTGTGTGGGAGCTCCAAAACAGCAATACAGGAATGTGTGCTGGGCAAGCTATAAAAGAAATGTCAGAGTTTTACCAAGTAGTGGCCTTGAGTAAATCATGCCAGCCTAGGAAATAGCAGTGCTTACCATACTACTGATCTAACTATATACCCTTCCCCCAACAATTGAAGATGTACTTCTTTTGAAAGAAACTGAACTTGGTAAATATAAGAAACAATAGATCACTCTGGCTACATATTACACTTGGCAGTGTGGTGGGGAGGTTAAGAATACCTTTGTCTGTCTCCTACTGCCCTAACCAATTAAATTAGGTTCTCTGTGATGAGGCCAAGGTGTTGCTCTATGTGCTAAGTTTCTCAGGTGACAATGCTTCTTCAGCAGACAGGGCTGAGAGACATGCATTTGATGGTCTCTTCCAGGGCAGCTTCCATAGAGTTGAAAACAGCTGAAATTGAAATGAGGAGGTTTGGGGTTCAAATTATGACTCTCTCATTTACAAGCTGAGTGTCCTTAGGCAAGTCATCAAACTTTTCTTAGTCTCAATTTCCCCAACTATAAACAAGGAGACAAATTATTGAGAAAGCGAAATAAGGTATATTTGAAAATATTTGGTACATAATAGGTATTCAAAAAGGTATTTACCAAATGTTGGATTTGATTTCTTTCACTTTGTTAGCTTAACTTTAGGTGGTGAGAAGTGGTTAGTTATTTAAAGTGGTGAAAATTTCAGTACTGAGCATGGTCACTATAGTAAATAAGATGCCTATAAAATACATGTGAAGAATGGAGACATTGATTTTGTTCTCACTTCCCTCCCAGTTAAGAGATCTCTAATTGTGGATCTGTGGTTAGGCTAATTCAGAGTCCCTCCAACTGGAGTTCTGATATATAAGGGGATTAGAGCCTAGTTCTGAGTGGGTGATGGAGACCCATGGGGCTGACCTCCAAGGTGTGGCTGGTGGTGGCAGCGTTGAGGTCAGGTGGAGGGGCAGACTGGACTCCTCAGCCTCTTCAGCCTCCCATCTCCATTTCTGTTGAGATCTATAAAGTCAAGAATCCATGGTAATGGAAGCATGAACTGTGCCTTCTCTTTCTTTATATAAGAGTAGTCCCAGCTGTGATCTCAGAGGGAGGTGAATAAAAAAGGAAAACAAAAATGTAGGGAAAAGGGAAATAATTACACAAATACTTAAGAAAAGTTACAGATAAAATTGTCTGAGAACCATTCTCTCAAATGACTGCTTTGTATTTTCCAGGTTGTTGTTATTTTAGTTGTTTTTTTGTTTTGTTTCCTCAGTATGAGTATTTTATAAATTTAGAAAGTAAGAGCTATCCAAATTAAAATTAAGGTATAGTACCTTCTGTCTTGTAATGAATGCCCCCAGCACCTTAAATCTGGATGGTTTTTCAAAACTTGATTCCACAAATAATGTTGAAAACCCCTCAAAATTAGTACAACCAGTTTTTAGACTGCTACATTAGCAAATCTTTTGCTACAATGTATAAAACAACAAGCTTTCTAGTTATTTCACAGAAATTTAGGTTTTAAAGATATCTGTAGAAATCAGCTAACTCATGCCCTGCCTTGAGTCACATAGAAGCTGAACAACCTTCCAAGATAACACAACTCATCAATAGTGGTACTAAGAACAGAATCCAGCTATTCCAATTTAATTGATGCTGCAATTATAGATACCTGGTATCTGGGTTTGAAGCAGTCTTCTTTGTGAGCTTTCTTTTGAGAAACAGATTATACTGTTTCAAAAGAAATAACTTTCAACTTCATTAAAGGTTGATATCAGTGAATAAGGTCTGAAGATCTAATGTATAACTAGTAACTACAGTTGATAATAATGTACTGTATAATTGAAATTTTCTAAGAAAGTAGAACTAAAATGTTCTTACCACCTCCCCACCCACAAAGATAAATATGTGAGTTATGGATGCGTTAATTAACTAGATGGGAGGAATCCTTTCACAATGTATTCGTATATCAAATCATCATGACATACTATTTAAATATCTTATTTTATTTATCAGTTACACCTTAATAAGGCTGAAAAAAAGGTGCTATCAAATAGGGTTTTCCAGACGGACTCATAGATTCTATATTCCCTGCATTCTTCTATGTTTGAAAATTTGTTTGTGACTTTTATAAATGAATATTTTGGCATGGTATAGTATTTCTGGTTAAAAATCTCTGACTTCAAAATTCTGCAGACATTATTCCTCTGTCTCCTGACATTGAATACTACTAGAGACAAGACAAAAGCTTTCTTAATTCCTGTTCTCATGAGTAACTTTTTTTGTTTTCTAAGTGTGTGAAGAATTATTTTCTTCTTTCTTAAAGCTCAATTATTTCAATACCATTTATCTAAGTATTGATTGTTCTTTATTACTTTTTCATGATCTGCAGACTTTATGCTTCATTTCAGAGGAAATTTCCTCTATTATGTATTTTAAATAACTTTCTATGTCTTTTGTTGGCATTTCTATTTTAGGGACACCTAGAATTCTTATATTTAATTTTATTTGTTCACCCTCTATATCTATCATCATTTCTCTAATTATTTTAATCCCTGTGGGCACTGTGTTTACCTAAAATTTTTCCACTGTGCCAGAATTTAGATTTCAGTCTGTATATATATGGCCTTTTCCATTTCATTTATTGTACAGTAGTGTTGTAGTTAACAATTTGCTTACTCATTTAAGATTCCACCAAAAAACTATTAGAGCTCATCAATAAATTCAGCAAAGTTGCAGGACACAAAATTAATATACAGAAATCTTTTTCATTCCTATATCGTAACAATGAACTATCAGGAAGAAAAATTAAGGAAAAAATTCCATTTACAATTGCATCAAAAAGAATAAAATACCAAGGAATAAATCTAACTACGGAGGTAAAAGATCTGTACTCAAAAAACTATGACTCTGATAAAAGAAATTGAAGACAAAACAAACAGATGGAAAGATATACCGTGTTCCTGGATTGGAAGAATTAATACTCTTAAAATAACAATACTACCCAAGGCAATCTGCAGATTCAATGCAATCCCTATCAAAATACCAAAGGCATTTTTCACAGAACTAGAAAAAGTAATTTTAGATTTATATGGAAACACAGATGACCCCAAATAGCCAAAACAATTTTGAGAAAGAAGAACAGAGCTGGAGGTATCATGCTTCCTGACTTCAAACTATACTACAAAGCTATAGTCATCAAAATAGTATGGTACTGGTACAAAAACAGACACATAGATCAATGGAACAGAATAGAGAGCACAGAAATAAACCCACACACTTATGGTCAATTAAAGAAGGCAAGAATATACAATGAGAAAAAGACTGTCTCTTCAATAAGTGTTGCTGGGAAAACTGGACAGCTATATGTATATTTTTTAAAAAGATGAAATTTACAAAAGTTAACTCAAAATGGATTAAAGACCTAAATGTGAGACCTGAAACCATAAAGCTCCTAGAAGAAACAGAAAGAATATTCTGACATAAATTGCAGAAATATTTTTTTGGATCTGTCTCCCAAGGCAAAGGAAACAAAAGCAAAAATAAACAAATGGGACCTAATTAAACTTAAAAGCTTTTAGACAGCCTACTGAATGGGAGAAACTATTTGCAAATGATATGACCAGGGGTTAATAGCCAAAATATATAAACAGCTCATATAACTCAATATCAAAAAAACAAATTACTTGATTAAAAACATGGGCAAAAGATGTGAACAGACATCTTCCAAGGAAGATATACAGATGGCCAACAGGCACATGAAAAGATGCTCAACATTGCTAATCATCAGAGAAATGCAAATCAAAACAAGGAGATATTACCTCACACGTCAGAATGACTATTACTAAAAGGACCACAAATAACAAATGTTGGCAAGGATATGGAGAAAAGAGAATCCTTGTACACTGTTGGTGGGGATGTAAATTAGTGCAGCCACTGTAGAAACCAATATGGAGGTTTCTCAAAAAACTAAAAATAGAACTACCATATGATCCAGCAATTCCACTCCTAGGTATATATCTGAAGAAAACAAAAACATTAATTTGAAAATATACATGCACCCCAATGTTCATAGCAGCATTATATATAGTAGCCAAGATATGGAAGCAACCTAAGTGTCCATCAACAGATGAATGGATAAAGAAGATGTGGTACACACACACACACACACACACACACACACACACACACACACACTGGAATACTACTCAGCCATAAAAAAGAATGAAATTTTGCCATTTGTAAAAAACATGGATGGATCTGGAGGGTATTACGCTTAGTGAAGTAAGTCAGACAGAGAAAAACAAATATTGTATGTTACCACTTATATGTGGAATCTAAAAAATAAAATAAATGAGTGAATATAACAAAACAGAAACAGACTCACATAAAGAACAAACTAATGGTTACCAGTGGGGATAGGGAAGGGGGGAGGGAGGAGCAAGACAGGGGTAGGGGATTAAGAGATACAAACTACTATGTACAAAATAAATAAGCTACAAGGGTACATTGTATGGTACAGGGAATACAGCAAATATCTTATAATTACTTTAAATGAAGTATAATCTATAAAAATTTTGAATCACTTTGTTATACATCTGAAACTAATATATTATAAATCAAATATACCTCAATAGAAAAACATAAAACAATAAAAAGTTACCCAAATAAAGTTAGCAAAAAATAAAAACAAACAAAATGTTCATTGACAGAGAAGTGGATAAAGAAAATGTGTTTATACATACATTTTCACTGAAAAATGCAAAGTAATTTTTGATGCATGAGGAATATTAATGATGTTTTAAACTTTCTTTGCTATTTTTCAGCATCTTAGAATTACCATGTTAAAGCTTTGTCTGAGCTAGATTAAATCACTGATTTGATATCAGCCCATCAACTCTTCACACATTCTGTTTTTTTTTTTTTTTTTTTTGTATGCGGGCCTCTCACTGTGTGGCATCTCCCATTGCAGAGCACAGAGCACAGACTCCGGACGTGCAGGCTCAGCAGCCATGGTTCACGGGCCTAGCCGCTCCATGGCATGTGGGATCTTCCTGGACCGGGGTATGCACCCGAGTGCCCTGCATCGGCAGGCGGACTCTCAACCACTGCGCCACCAGGGAAGCCGCCTCTTCACACATTCTTTACTTGTTAAGATATTGCTGCCTTAGGCATTTAGGAAAAGTAGGGATTTCTAAATTATATGATGTTATTCTTTTTCTCTATGGTGTACAACCTCTGTTTTTCTAAATGCCTACTCAGAAAATATGTTCTTCTCACACTTTGCCTTGTCAACTGATTTTAGATAAAATCTTTTAAGCCTCATTTACATTTGTAAAAAGGAAAAAAGAATAGGTGATCCAATTTGGTTAAAACTTTTGGATTTTTATCCCTTACCTCCTTCAAACACTGCAGGCATATGATAAAAAATTCACTAGACTAGAAAAACCAATCTTGTAGTCACTAAATACAATAAATAAAAGTCTACAATAAATAATATAATAAATAGCCTACAATAAAACCAATATATAGATTTATTTAATAAATTATTTTTTCTTTTGGTGGAGTTTCAACGGCAAATTTAATCCACTCAGATCATCTAAAATGGTTCCTTCCATGGTCTTAAACTAGTTATTGGGCTGATGAGGTAATGGGAAGAGAGGCTAGGAGTTTCGACCACTCTATATAAATAGAGATATTTCAGCTCAAGAAACAATTTAAGATCCAGTCCCAGACTCAAGGAGGCTGAAGGCAAGAGGATTCAAAGGAGACTTCTGAATAAACAGTGAATCTATTATGCTACTAAGGAAAACCAGGGTAAATCCCTTTTGATAGGTCTCAATTAGGCACCAGTTATAGAACATTTTGCTAAGAGTCATATTGGAAAATTCTCCAATAAGTACAGCCACAGACCAGACATTTTCATGGGGTCACAGAAAACCCCAAGACAGCCCTGGATCAGAGCCACCAGTGTCTGTAGTATCCCAAGGAACACACTGAAAAGCAAGACTACAACTCTGAGACTTGGCACATTAGATTCAGAGCTTTTACCAGCTTGATGGAATCTGACCCTTCAAGGATTTGAGGAGACTGTGCACTCTGCCATCTGTGGCTGAGGCCAGATCTTCACACCAACGAGCAGATTATGGATAAGCTGGTGATAGAGCAGTTTATGATGTTCTTGTTGCAGGAGTTCCAGGTCTTACAAGGAAAGTGCCGTGGAGAGTTGCAAAGAACTGGAGGACACGCTGAGAAATAATAAGAAACCACAAAATAGACCATAGTCAACTTACAAAGAGAGAAGTTTCTTCTGCAAAATTCAAATGTTCAGATGGTGGAAGCTGAGATCAGTGACATGGGCAATGGGAGAAACTTATTCAGGAAGCCTGAACCTTCTATGAGTGAGATACATTCAGATGACAGAAGGAACAGAATATTCTCCTGCCAGAGACCATTCCTGAAAAAGGTAAACTGGAGGCTCTACAACTCAAACAGAAATTGGAGAAGGGTCTGAGGGAAGACAGGGAAGAGACAAGAATACTTAAATCTCAGGAGCCTCAGCTTCTGAAGGGTCCTGAGAGGGAAGTTTTGACTCAGAGTGGACACAAAAGAGACTCTCAGAAGAGTCTAAGAAGCTCCAAAAGAAAACGGGACAACAGTTCCATTTCCCAAGAAGTGCCTCAAGAAGGAGCCACATATTTGGACAAAGGAGAATTCTCAGGACAACTTGGGTCAAATTCTGTTCTTTCACCGAGCACCATGGGACCAAACGGTCATCATATTGGAAAAGAAGCCACAGACACCATATTAATGTAGGGTATGCAAAAAAAAAATGCATTATAAGCCTCAGTTTGTCACTCACAAGAGGACACACACAGGGGAGAGAGAGACCCTTTAAAAGCAATATCTGCCCTAAAGGTTTCATGCAGCCTTCAGATCTCCGTGTTCACCAGTGAATCCACACAGGCAAGAAGCCATACTGTTGTGAACTCTGCACCAAGGAGTTCACTCACGACTCTACCCTGCCTGCTCACAAGAAGATCCACACAAAGGAAAAGCCGTACCAATGTGAAGACTTTGAGAAAGCTTTAAGCCACAAAGGGAACCTCAACATTCACTGACAAACCCACTCTGGACTAAAACCTTATACATGTCCCTAGTGTAACAGCACCTTCTGTCAGCTGGGAACTTTTAAACACATGAAAAAACACATTTAAAAATGACTTCCCAATGATTCCACCATCAGGTCCAAGTCCATTCTGCTCCAAGAAGGAAGTTAAATGGTTGGAAAAATGATGTATGACATGTTGTGCACCTAACGAGGTTTCTGGAACATAATAGGAGTTCCATAAATATTAATTATGAGGATCTTTGAAAAATTACTTATCTTCCCTATAAGTTTTTGTTTTCTGCTTCATTATAGCCCTCTGTTTTATTATAAGATTTTTAGGTTTATGTTGCTATTCTTCTTCCAGTGAGTGCAGGTCATGAGTTTTCAATATTTCATCATTAAACTGAGCTACTGAAAATAAATAAATTAATTAAATAAAAATTTTCACTGTACCAGAATTTAGATTTCCAGCTGTATATATTGCTTTTTCCATTTTATTAATTGTCCAGTAGTGCTGTCCTTAACAATTCACTTACTTAGTGTAGTAATCTCCCCCTTAATGTCATCTTACTGTTTTATTATTTTAATGTCATCTTACACAATTTTTTTTTTTTTTTTTTTTTTTTTTTTTTTTTGCTGTACGCGGGCCTCTCACTGCTGTGGCCTCTCCCGTTGCGGAGCACAGGCTCCGGACGCGCAGGCTCAGCGGCCACGGCTCACAGGCCCAGCCGCTCCACGGCACGTGGGATCCTCCTGGACCGGGGCACGAACCCGTGACCCCTGCATCAGCAGGCGGACTCTCAACCACTGTGCCACCAGGGAAGCCCCACAATTATTTTTGAATTCATAATTCAATGTGGCACAGTGGCCATGGCTCACGGTCCCAGCTGCTCTGCAGCATGCGGGATCCCATGGACCGGGGCATGAACCCACGTCCCCTGCACTGGCAGGTGGACTCCCAACCACTGCGCCACCAATCACAGTCTCAGTTTCAGTGCTTGTGATTGGTCTGTTTATATTTTCTATTTTTTCCTGATTCAGTCTCAGAAGGTTGTGCTTTTCTAAGAATTTGTCCATTTTGTCCAGGTTGTCCATTTTATTGGCATATAGTTGCTTATAGTAATCTCTCATGATCCTTTGTATTTCTGCAGTGTCCATTGTTACCTCTCCTTTTTCATTTCTAGTTCTATTGATTTGAGTCTTCTCCCTTTTCTTCTTCATGAGTCTGGGTAATAGTTTATCAATTTTGTTTATCTTCTCAAAGAACCAGCTTTTATTTTTATTGATCTTTGCTATCGTTTCCTTCATCTCTTTTTCATTTATTTCTGATCTGATCTTTATGATTTCTCTCCTTCTGCTAACTTTGGGGCTTTTTGTTCTTTTTTCTCTAATTGCTTTAGGTGTAAGGTTAGGTTGTTTATATGAGATGTTTCTTGTTACTTGAGATAGGATTGTATTGTTATAAACTTCCCTCTTAGAACTGCTTTTGCTGAATCCCATAGGTTTTAGGTTGTCTTGTTTTTATTGTCATTTGTTTCTGGGGTTTTTTTTTGTTTCTTCTTTGATTTCTTCAGTGATCTCTTGGTTATTAAGTCGTGTAGTGTTTAGCCTTCTTGTGTTTGTATTTTTTACAGACTTTTTCCTGTAATTGATATCTGGTCTCATAGCATTGTGCTTGGAAAAGATACTTGATACAATTTTAATTTTCTTAAATTTACCAAGGCTTGATTTGTGGCCCAAGATATGATCTATCCTGGAGAATCTTCCATGAGCACTTGAGAAGATAGTGTATTGTGTTGTTTTTGGATGGAATGTCCTATAAAGATCAATTAAGTCCTTATTGTTTAGTGTATCATTTAAAGCTTCTATTTCCTTATTTATTTTCATTTTGGATGATCTGTCCGTTGTTGAAAGTGGGGTGCTCAATTCCCCTACTATGATTGTGCTATTGTTGATTTCCCCTTTTATGGCTGTTAGCATTTGTCTTAGGTACTGAGGTGCTCCTATGTTGGCTGCATAAATATTTACAATTGTTACATCTTCTTGGATTGATCCCTTGGTCATTATGTAGTGTCCATCTTTGTCTCTTGTAATAGTCTTTAAAGTCAATTTTGTCTAATATGAGAATTGCTACTGCAGCTTTCTTTTGATTTCCATTTGCATGGAATATCTTTTTCATCCCCTGACTTTCAGTCTGTATGTGTCCCTAGATCTGAAGTGGGTCTCTTGTAGACAGCATATATAAGGGTCTTTTTTTTGTATCCATTCAGCCAGTCTATGTGTTTTGGTTGGAGCATTTAATCCATTTACATGTAAGGTAATTATCAATATGCACGTCCCTATTACCATTTTCTTCATTGTTTTGGGTTTGTTATTGTAGGTCTTTTCCTTCTCTTGTGTTTCCTGCCTAGAGAAGTTCCTTTAGCATTTGTTGTAAAGCTGGTTTGGTGGTGCTGAATTCTCTTAGCTTTTGCTTGTCTGTAAAGGTTTTAATTTCTCCATCGAATCTGAATGAGATCCTTGCTGGGTAGAGTAATCTTGGTTGTAGGTTTTTCCCTTTCATCACTTTAAATATTTCCTGCCACTCCCTTCTGGCTTGCAGAGTTTCTACTGAAAGATCAGCTGTTAACTGTATGGGGATTCCCTTATATGTTATTTGTTGTTTTACCCTTGCTGCTATTAACATTTTTTATTTGTATTTACTTTTTGATTGTTTGATTAATATGTATCGGGGCATGTTTCTCCTTGGATTTATCCTGTATGGGACTCTCTATGCTTTCTGGGCTTGATTAACCATTTCCTTTCCCATATTAGGGAAGTTTTCAACTATAATTGCTTCAAATATTTTCTGAGTCCTTTTTTTTTTTTCTTTTCTTCTTCTGGGAATCCCTATAATTGAATGTTGGTGTGTTTAATATTGTCCCAGATGTCTCTGAGACTGTTCTCAATTCTTTTCATTCTTTTTTCTTTATTCTGCTCTGTGGTAGTTTTTCCCACTATTTTATCTTCCATGTCACTTATTTGTTCTTCTGCCTCAGTTATTCTGCTGTTGATTCCTTCTAGAGAATTTGTAATTTCATTTGTTGTGTTTTTCATCATTGTTTGTTTGCTCTTTAGTTCTTCTAGGTCCTTGTTAAATGTTTCTTCTATTTTCTCCATTCTGTTTCTAAGATTTTGGATCAACTTTAGTATCATTACTCTGAATTCTTTTTCAGGTAAACTGCCTATTTCCTGTTCATTTGTTTGGTCTGGTGGGTTTTTACCTTGCACTTCATGTGCTGCATATTTCTCTGTCTTCTCATTTTGCTTAACTTACTGGTTTTGGGGTCTCCTCTGTGCAGGTTGCACATTCATAGTTCCGGTTGTTTTTGGTGTCTGCCCTCAGTGGGTAAGGTTGGTTCAATGGGTTGTGTAGGCCTCCTGGTGGAGGGGACTAGTGCCTGTGTCCTGGTGGATGAGGCTGGATCTTGTCTTTCTGGCAGGCAGAACCACATCCAGTGGTGTGTTTTGGGGTGTCTGTGACCTTATTATAATTTTAGGCAGCCTCTGTTTAATGGGTAGGACTGTGTACCTGTCTTGCTTGTTGTTTGGCATAGGGTATCCAGCACTGTAGCTTGCTGGTCGTTGAGTGGAGCTGGGTCTTAGCGTTGAGATGGAGATCTCTGGGAGAGCTTTTGCCATTTGATATTACATGGAGCTTGGCAGTCTCTGGTGGACCAATGTCCTGAACTTGGATCTCCCACCTCAGAGGCACAGACCTGACACCCGACCAGAGCACCAAGACCCTGTCAGCCACATAGCTGTTACTGGAGTAGATACTTGTGTGCAGACTCTACATAGATCCCATTTCCAAAGTAAATATCAGCAGTAGCTGTGGCTGGGTGGTTAAGGCGATGGAGTAGAAATCCACTGGGGTCTCCCCACGCAGTTTCGTATCCTGCCGACTATGAGAAGCCAGTATTTTGGTACAGATCCTTTTTTTCCTTTTGCAGGCTTGTCCATGGATTATTTAAAGAATTTGTGAACTGCTGGAATACAACTGGGATCCCAATGGGGCTAGATGAGGAGCAGATGAGGGAGCTACAAAGTCGTGTGATTGTGATTACAATTTGAGTCCGGAAGAGGGAGATGACAAAACACCCCAGACAATGTGGAACAAAGAAAAGCAAAGCGTCATGAAGTAGCAGAGGAAGGGACAGTTCTTCCGACCGACCTCTTGCCCTGCAGAAAAGCCGGCCTGCACCCGGGGCTTCGGGACCCCACTGCAGCCTTCCGCACGAGTTCATTAGTGCCCCTCAAAGAATTCTTATCAAATGTGTTCCATATTTTGGTGGAGAAATTCTGGCAACTACATAAAGGTTGTACCAATTTTCATTTCCACTAACTATGTATGAGAACTTTTCAAAACCCATGAATCACTATCTTCTGGTTTGGATTAAGTTAAGGGGGTATTGTTAAATAATCTAATTTTTGCATAACACTTTTTCTGAACACAATTATTTCAGTGTTTTCACAATGTGTCTAAATTTAAAAGAAAGTGTCATTATTACTGAAAACATTTTTGTGATGAGCTAACAAAGTCACCCAAAATAAAATAAATCATACTCTTGAGAGATCTACATTTGACATACTTTTCTCTCTGAGCAAGCAAACCCATCCAAGACCTCTGTGTAAGATTATAAAACAATAGGAAAGCATTATAAAAATACATTCAAAGCAAAAATAGAAAAACAAAATATAGCCAATATGTCTGCTTCTATCTTATCTCTGGTTTAAATTAAAACCCAGAAAGAAAAAGCATCATAACCACTGGAAATCAATATTCTTATAACAATATTACTTGAAGTTTTTATCAAAAAGTATTGTAAACATTTTCATGGGAAGTTTTATGTCATGTTTCCAAGGGCCCACACATTTCCTTCTCTAACTGTGGTGAACAAGAGATGACCAATAAAATAAGTTCAAAATACAAACATTTCCCCTGATAGTTTCTCCTAAATTTCTGCTTAGTCTTCTTGTCTAAACCAGTATTGCCACATAAATAGGCTAATGCATGCTTGATTACATTATTTCTTTAAGTGCCTAGACATCAAAGTTTATGTGTATGTAGAAAACAAAGAAAATCCTTGTGAGAGGTAGTAACTACTGATTAATTCATTAATTAATGTACAGTTTATTTATTTCGATCCTTCTTATTTAATAACAAATATAATACTTTCAATTTTCTCTTAGTTACAATAGACCTTTATATGCAGTGATTTCATTAATACTATTTCCTGAGTAATTATAAATTTTTATTTCCTTCATGGCCCTAGACTTATTGAGAAAAATAGTTTTCAGTGTATGAGTGGTTGACCTTTTCTAATATCCCTATATAATGAATTTCTAAGTTCATTGCATAATTGGCAGAGGCTGTGACCCTCACAATGTCTTATAAGCCCCATGTTTGAAAGGTGAGATATTTATTCTCTGTCTATAGAGTACAGAGATTGATTTAATCTTTTAAACTAACATAATCCTCTTATTCAGATCCTATACATTATTATGTCATACATTATTATTTAATACCATTTAAAGTCTCTGTTTCAGTTGAGGTCCTAAAAGCTAAGAACAATAGATTAGGTGCTGAGAGTTCTTGTATCCTAAATCAAGGGATTGGATGACCTAGATGATAAAAGCCAAACCAGTTCTTCCAAGATTACCAGGTCACAGTGGATTTACTGCAAATTAATGAAGATTAAGCTTCTGGGCCCCTTCACATGCACAGGCCTCTCCTCAGATAACGAATAACGTCTATTAAAAAATTATTTAATATTAAGCGCTCTACCAGAACTCTGGAAACACCCTGAAATCTTACAGCTCATATATGAAAGAAATTTAATAGTGGTTTTTCCGAAATTTTGCAAGAATTTCAAAAATTTACATGCTGCTACAATAAAGAAGTGTAAAGGTGGAAGAAACTTTTAAAATTATAATAAAAAAACAAATTTTAGTTAACCATGCCAAGAGAAAATTGAAATACCTTCCTAATATATCTATTGAAAACAGATCTATTTCCAAATGATTGGCATATGAAGAGGAGATCAAACAATATGTAGTGAAAGATGTTAGAGAAAAAGATATTTTAGAGAGATGTCAGGCAGTTCATCAATAAAAAGGTTATTTTTTATTTTGTGAGGTTGAGAGTGTTTGTTAGCTTTTTAAAATTGATAGTAAGTTCTGATTTCTTTTCACTTTAGTAAACATTCACATTAATTCTTAATTTTGCATTTGTTCTTTTGTATTCTTTTTCTTAACCTCCCCACAAAACTGTACCAGCTTCAGACCCCACAAAAGGTGAATTATTCCCTGGTGATCATATACCTTCAGTGACTCAAGAATGAAGTGTCAAAGGGTTTAATTAAAGAGAAGATTCACTTGTATCCCCCCACCTTACACCAAACACAAGTGTGATGAATCAAGAAGCTGGAGACGTGGTTAAATCACTGTGTCCTTACAACACACCCCCACCCCTTCCACTAACTATGAAGAAGAGCTTTCCCATCACCTCAGTCAGGTGAGAAGGGCTCTGAGGGAATCATCCCAAGTCCCTAGTTGGCATGTCCTTTAGAGGAAGTGGTGTCTGAGGCTTCCCTAGAGATTTTTAGTGTCTGGAGCTGTCTTTTTTGTCAGAGGACTGGGCACAAGCCATACTTTCCAAGGAACAGGGAAAGGGTACCTGAGTTTCTCAAGAAGCAAGTAGTTGCCTGGGAGGGAGCTACCGCTTGGGAAGCTTTAAAAGGCCCCCACTCAAGAGAAATGCCTGGAGGTGCAAAGAGACCCCAACAGAGAAAATCTGTGGGGGGTGGACCATCCCTCCCAGACCAACCTCCACCCTCCACCTCCCTCTCCCCATGTCTGGGGAAAGGGAGAAAGCTTCACCTTAAATGAAATCTGGAGTTCTGATTACTGCCTTGGACTGTGCATTTTAATTATTGAATTGTGATTTTCCTTGTGGCTGAGTGACCCACCTGAGCTGTCATTCATCTGTAGGGAAAAACTTAATCGATCTTAAGCTTGAAGGAACTATGGGAAAAAATAAAATTGCTTTATATCAAACCCTAATGAGCCAAATTTATTCAAGAAAAGTTATATACATTTTCCTTTAGCCTTCTTAATCTACCGGGGACAGTAATTTATGTAAATCATGCTTGTTTTTTCATTTAGAGCTTCTTTTTTTTTTTTTTTTTTTTTGCGGTACACGGGACGCGCAGGCTCAGCGGCCATGGCTCACAGGCCCAGCTGCTCCGCGGCATGTGGGATCTTCCCGGACCAGGGCACGAACCAGTGTCCCCTGCAACGGCAGGTGGACCCTCAACCACTGCGCCACCAGGGAAGTCCTTCTTTTCTATTTTTAACAATTTTTCACAAATTGCTTTTCAAGGCTATGTCACACAGCATATAAAAGTTTACTATCTTTAAGGTAAACAAACGTCAATATAAATCAGGCCCACTGTTTTCTTTTAATTTTAGTATTTACCTAACTAAATTGAGCTTTCAGAGAAGAGGATATAGCCTGAGTAATTCCTACCCTTCGGAATATTTTGAATTTTCTTTGTTACCTTAAAAATGATTTTAGGCATTTTTAAAAATAAATATTCCATGGTATTTGAAAGAAATCTATATTCTATGTTTAAAGAAGGTAAGCTTTTCGACATATCTGTATTCATGTCTGTAAGCTAAATAGAAAATAAAATGATTTTCCCCCAAAATTATTCATCAGAGAAGAGAAACTACCTTCCTTATATTTGAAATCCATAGCAAGTTCAAGAGGAGTAGAAGAGACAGTGTGAAATTCTTTACATTTAGCAATGGAAACAGCACATCTGATTTTTTTCCAGTTCTTATGAACCCATCTATGTATACAAAAAAGGATGGAGATGGCAGAATTGTTCAATGTGATGACCCTAGATGCCTCCCCAGAGCCCTGGCACCTTTGCTAAACCCATATTATTCTAAGAATGTGGTCTGCAAGGCAGTCAAAGATTTTGGAGAGAGGTCAGACAATATTTCAAATATATGAGAACTAAAAGTGGGAGTGCAAAAAGGGGTTCCCAAATTGGCAAGATTTATGCAAATTAAAAATATTTATACTCTTTGGGCCAGCAGTTCCACTTATAAATATCAAACCTAGAAAAACATTTGCACATGTGCATCAAAAAATATGGTACTGTGGGACTTCCCTGGTGCCACAGTGGATAAGACTCTGCAGTCCCAATGCAGGGAGGCCCGGGTTCGAGCCCTGGTCAGGGAACTAGATCCCACATGCATGCCACAACTAAGAGTTTGCATGCTGCAACTAAGAGTTCACATGCCACAACTAAGGATCCCATGAGCTGTAACTAAGGACCCCACCTGCCGCAACTAAGACCCGGCACAACCAAATAAATAAATTTTTAAAATATATATGGTATTGTGCTCTTCAAAGTTTGTTGAGAGTAAATCTCATATTATGTGTTCTTACTACCAAAATCCCAAAAGGACACAAGGAAACTCTAGGAGGTACTGCATATGTCTACTACCTTGATTGTGGTGATGGTATCATGGGTGTTAGCATATATTCAAACTCATTGAATAATTACACATTAAATATATGCAGTTCTTTGTACATCAATTATACTTCAATAAAGTTGTCAGAAACATTTTAAAAATATTCAGGTCCACTTCCTTTTTTTGATACTTCTGTTACATAAAAATTAAATAAATGCCAAAACAGGTTCCCCCCCAAAAAAGAATAGGAACATTCATGGAACATTGTTTTAAAAGCAAAATATAGGCAATTATCCAAATGCTAAATAACTGAGGGTTAACTAAATTATGATATATCAATACCATAAAATACTGTGCAATAATTATAAGTAAAATTTACATGCTGACATGCCAGATCCATAGATGCTGTTAATTTTTTATATGAAGTTGCAAAACAATATAGAAAGTCTGATTCCACTGGTGAAAGTGTGTGTGATTTTGCATAAATGCCTAGAAAGCACTTTGGAAGTGTGTACAACAAACTATTAATAATATACTTTGGGAAACCAAGTGGGACTGGGGAGGCAGTGCGGAAGGGATGCTCTAGATATACTTCTCAACTGATTAAACTTTACAATGAGAATATTCTTATGTGTTGTATAAAAGGTTTTGATAAAAATCCACCCTTTTATAACTTGAAAGTTTGGGGTTTTATAACCCACAGAGCCAGAAAATGAAATTGAATGCCATATGGATTATAAGGCTTTAAATTTTTTCATTTCCTTTTTATTATATAATACTAAAAAAATTATTCTCTTTCATTGCCACTAAAAATTTTGAGTAAAATCTCCTTACTATTAACAAAGGTGCCGGATTATAGATACTACTGGCAAATGAAGAAGTCATCAGGTCAACATCCATAAATCAGCAAGCATTTATTAAATATAGGTTATACTTCTCATACTATGTTAGACATAAATATCACCAAGCATCCTGGAACTTCAAAATGTTAAATGTAGTGATATTATATTTGGGCTAGTCATAGAGATTTGAACAAATTAACTCACATAGCTAGTTATCCAATATGTGTACCTTCAATATTATGATAACTGACTACTTGAATAATAACAGTTAACTGCTATGGTATTTACCAGTCTTTAGATTAATAATACAATTGGAAAATATTAATAAAAATACCACATTGAATAAACAATACTGTCACTATTTTCAACATAAGGAACTGAGGGTAGAAAGCTAGAAGTGCCCAAGGCCATATTATAAATAAGTCTCAGAATCAGAATTTGATTCTGGGCCTAGTGGGGCTATGTATTTCAATTCTTTCCACTCTATCACAACACCTCCTCTCTACCTATCTGGTAATTTAGAAAAGCTTGCATGTCCTCTCCCCTTTATTTTTCAGTTTTAGAACTGAAATAGCAAGTTTCAGAAACTCTTCAATTCACTGGTCCAGAACACTGCATTGCTCACAGATGTTAAAAATACAACATTACTATAAAATGGGCCATAACACGTATTTCAACTCATTTTGAAAACAATTTTAATCAGTCCTTTCTGGCCTCCTGTTTCTTTAAAATCTTCCAAAAACATTTCATTTTTTTCTTCATATTCTCTGAAATTTTTCCGGGTTGAAGTCTCTTTAACAAGCATTATTTTTAAGAGGCCAATCCTCCTAAGTTGTTTAGAAATTCTACCTTTGATGTGAATTACTTTAATCGGATTGCTTCCATCTTAGACTCTAAGTGAGATCTCAAACAATGGTATTGTGGATGGCGTGTAGGGTTTGGTGGGTGAAGGAATGAGAGAAAGGGACATGAGAAAAGAGGTCATTTTAGAGTATAGACACTGTGGAAGAGAGCTGACCCGGGTGTCCATCATCACGCGCGGTGTGTCCAGAGATAGGAAAGATGTGAAGAAATGGCAGTGGAAGTGGAATTGATTATAAAAATAATGTTGATAATGCCACCAACCAATAATGACCAGCATTTCTGGTGTGTTTAACCAAGAGCTAGGCACTGATAAGCCTTTTTATGTACGATCTCATTTACATGTTATCTCATTTACCCCTCACAAAAGCCTTACAGTACAGATATTTTTATTCCCATTCTATAGATGAGGAAATGGAGGCTTAGGAATATTGAGCAACTTGCCCAGTTTACATGTTAGTAAATAATCAGAGCCAACTGGAGTTAACAGAGCCAGCTGGAGTGATTTTTAGTATTTCTAGGATCAGATTTCATATACATTGGGGAAATTCTCCAAGTTAATTCTATGAAGTATTTTATTCATTTTAGTGCTTAAAAATATAAATAGAAACCTATAGTTAGGTTAGGGCTTCCCTGGTGGCACAGTGGTTAAGAATCCATCTGCCAACACAGGAGACACGGGTTCGAGCCCTGGCCAAGGAAGATCCCACATGCTGCAGAGCAACTAAGCCCGGGCACCACAACGACTGAGCCTGCACTCTAGAGCCCTCGAGCCACAACTACTGAGCCTGCGTGCCACAACTACTGAGCCCATGTGCTACAACTACTGAGCCCACGTGCTACAGCTGCTGAAGCCCGTGTGCCTAGAGCCCGTGCTCCGCAGCAAGAGAAGCCACCACAATGAGAAGCCTGTGCACAGCAATGAGGAGTAGCCCCCGTTTGCCGCAACTAGAGAAAGCCAGTGCACAGCAACAAAGACCCAACACAGCCAAAAATAAAAATAAATAAATAAAATTTTTTTTAAAAAAAGAAACCTATAGTTAGGTTAAATTTTATTTTATTCTAAATTCCCCAAAGGATTCAGAGCAGAAAATGAACAAATGATCTGTGAAGGTCAAGAAAAATCTGACAATTGAAACCATATGATTCCTACTCAAATGCCTTCCTATCACCTTACATTTCATATGAAAGTCTATCTCTCTCTTTTTCTCTCTCTCTTTCTCTCTCTTCCTTGTCTGAAGATTAATGTTCTCCATAATGGCCTTCTTCATGGCTCCTCTGCTCTTATAATCTTAGTTTTCATGTGGTTCTGGCTCACTGCAGCCTTGATTCCAGCATGGACTCTCCATGACCTTGCTGTCAGCGCTTTGCTGTTACCTGACACAAGTGTGTCTCAATGTCAGTTCTTAAGCTTGCACACTTTGGCCCAGTTTGAGTCAGTTTTCTACTCTTTGTGCAATCAGTTGTCGTCATGGTCCATGTGATAATGGAGCTCCCTCCACTGGAGGCTTGTAATTGGAAGTTCTTTTTCTAAAAGAAGAATATGAACGAGGAAGAAATAATTGGAGTCTTTAGCACTATGGGTTTGAAGCAGTGGGTAGAAAAGCCAAACTTTATTACAAAGGGAGGTGGGCTTAAGAAAGTAGAAGACAATCTGTGAGAATAAGCCAGAAGAGCAAGGAGCTGTGAGGGAACGTATTGGAACGTATTGGAAGGGGAGAGAAAACATCACAAGGTCATTTCAATGTAGAATGAAACTCAAAGGAGAAATACTTGGAGATAAAAGAGAATGATGCTTTTCTTATGCTGGGACTAGGCAAGAGCCATAGAGTATGAAAATCTAATATCGCTAGGACCAGGTGGGAAATCTGCACCAACTGATAAAACTAGTCTCAGATCTTGGGTAAAACTGAGAATCCTATAGGTTCTTAGAAACTATTGACCCAAATCTAACTTAAGGTAAGATTTTGTCTTTTTCAAGTCTTCTAGACCGACTTGGAGACGTTCACATGTCACTTGTAATGCCATCTCATCTTATTTGTTACTTTTAGGACATGTCTTCTTTTTATTTGTTTATTTCAGTTCACTGCTAAAGCTATTGTTTTAAGCCTTCTAGGGGGTCAAGGAATTTGTCAAGAAAGAGAAATAGATAACTGTTTCCACACCACTAGACTGTGGGTAACTCAAGAGGAGGGACAGTGTTATTTAACTCTGCATCCTTAGCAACCAGCACATCTGAAATCCAGCACAGGATCTCGCTTCTTGCAGTTGCTTAATAAATATTTGTTGAATGATTCAGACCTGGAGCAGACCACCCCGGGCAGCCAGGTGTCATGTTAGCAGAAACAGACCAGATCAAGGGCAGAGGTGATTGGGCAATCAGAGCAGGCAGTGAGAAAAAATTTCAGAAGGATAAAATTCAACTGCAAATATATCTTAGTTTCTGAACACATAATAGCAAGGCCTGAACTGGGACTAGATAGACAACTATGCTTAAGTCTAACCTTAAGCAACTAATAGAGCAAAATTGTTTATCCCAATACTACCAGAACAGCTCAAAACTCAAAGGGCTTTGTGGTGTTTTAAACCTTTCTAGAAAAGCCTGGGAGTATGACTGATGATGACACAGTGTGCTCTTTTCATTTAGGCAATTGGCTTGCACCCTCACCCTCTGTTGTTCCCACCACTGAGCATCTAAGAATCCTCTTTGATGAGTGATGAACAAGAGGGTAGCTATAGGGTTTTTTTCTAACACTCTTGCCAAGTAACCAAACAATATACTAAAGAGACTGCATGGGCCAACTAGAGATAAATGATATTTTTCACCACGTTTGTTGAATCCAATAAAATATACCTTTTTATGGAAAGCTTTTCCTCCAACCCCTAGTAATCTTGAGGCAAATGTTGCTCTTTGATCTATGGAAAAGTCAAAATGAATGGTAAAGATAGATTTTTCTTTTCAAAGTCTTACTGGCTAACTAATCTCATTGAAAATGTATGAAAAGGAAGTGGGCCAGCAAGGGAGACCACAGCTAAGTCACTCAGTTTCAGTCCTCGTGTATTTTACATTAACTTAAATTTATCTAATAGTCCTCTTAACATGATTTCAAGAACTACCATTTCTTCTCCATCTCTATGCTGACAAGGAAAAACTGTCCTTCACAGAAGTATGGGTAATGAATAAACATTTTTTATGTCTGATACTCAAAAGTATATAGGCATAAAATTTAATTGAAATAAAAAGGTATCTGACTTTCTGAGTGTCCCTTTGCAGATTTTGATTAATGACTTAATATGAAGGGTACAGGCTTTGGAATAACTTGTGATCTTTCATTACATGGAGTCCGGTGAGATTTCAATTTATCAGAGTGCCAAATTTCATTCTAATAATGGATACGACTTCTTGGGCACCTCACACTTTTCCTTTAAAAAGCCGCTCCTTTTTATAAATTACATATTTGGCTCCCATGTTAGTCTTATCTCTTCTATCTTAGGATTTGGCTTTAATACAACTATTGCAGCTGGACCAAGGCCTGCCCCTGCCTGGCAAGAACATGTGGAATTTTGAATTCACGCTTTAGGAAAATTTCATTTTCCCCTCATATTAATTGTGATGTCAGATTCAAAATATTTCCCAGCTCCAGAGTGGGATGTTTTCTTTTTCCCTCTCCCTACCCCACTATTATGGAATTAAAATGACAAATGCTACTAAATCCCTCAGTATATGTTGGTATAACATATATTAACATATATCCTGTCAAACTAACATTGACATGGAGTAACTGCAAAAATACTTGGGTGATTTTTTAAATAATAATATAAACAACCCTCACTGAACCTCTACTATCTGTAAATCAATGTGTTATAAGGGATAAAGAGACATATAAAGACAAATTTGTGCCCATATGAATTTTCTCATAAGATGGTCCTACTTCAGAAATGGATAAAATCTAGCTTCCCTTCCTCCAAGCTCCATACCTATCTTATGGTTTATAAATGTCCCAGGTTGAGACCGTACTCTCAAATAAGAACCAAAAGTGCTTCAAAGAGATGCTTTTAATTCACCTAATTACTTTTATGGATGCATCTGACTGAATCACATGTCTAAATTCCAGCTGCAAAGAAGACTGGGAAATATAGTTATGGCTTCCCAAAGTATAGAAAGGGTATTCAAAAAATATATAGGTCAGCCACAAATATAAGGTGTGTTAATTAACAATCCTTTGCTGCCCAATGTCAGCACTTGCCCTTCTGTATTTAAAATTCCAAACAACACTATTTTTCTCATCCAACATTATACCACTATTTATCATACGAATAAAACACTCTCATTCTTTGTTAAATGAGACAATCCAAATTTCATTAGTCACTACAACTGATTTCCAGTTAGGATCTCTCTATTCCATCATGATCTTGTCTTTATATTTTGTGAGCTGTGGACTAAATTCTAAGATTACCTACTACCAACCCGTCCGCATACAAAAGAGTAGGAAAATTGGAGTGATGAAGGTGGAAATAGGATAGTTACGACAGGATGAGAGATCTGTATTGGAAAACCAATTATTTCTAAGCAGGCTTCATTTTTTTCCTGGATTTCTATTTGCACTTCTTTATTTCTATTTAGTAGAATTTATTTTGAAAATATCAGCTAGTCTTAGCTTTTCTAAGAGGAAACAATTGAAAGGGCTTTTGTGGGCTGGAGCCAGGGTGTTAAAAATTTGGGAGGTAATTGTGGCAGCAGCCATCAATGTACCAGACTCCCAAGAGGGAAAGAGACCTGGAGAGAGAAACAGAGTTGGCTTATAACCAGAACACTTGTGAACCCTTTTCTGTTCAAATCTTGGAAAGAACTGCTTTGTTTTAATTATGGAAGCCAGCACCTATAAAAGGAGATGAATTTAATGAACATTTGTCAGAAGGGATTCAGATAGGTATAAAAGGTAAACTCAAAAGTTACTGGGGAGCAATTTGCAGAAAGGAAAGAAGACAAAGCTTTAGTTGGGTCAGGCATCATGTCCAGATTTGAATGAACATGCAGCTTTTTTGATGTTTAAAAACTTGATTGAAATAAAATATGCATAAAGGAAGGGGCATATATAATAAATGAACAGCTCAATGAATTTTTGCAAAACAAATACACATGAAACTAGCACCTTCCTAGTCTAGCCCACTCAGAATTCACTCCCACATCTATTCCCAAGATTTTTGCCATTGCAAATTACTAAAGTACTTCTAATCAGCTGGTATATAAACTTCCTCCTCCTTCTTTTATGTGAAAGCGGCTGATCTCTGACTGTAGTTATACTGACAGCAGTGAAAGGTGGTATAGGCAGGCATGAGGGAAAGCAGCTTCCCTCTGCAAGGCTATTGTCCTAGGCAAGGTTGTCACAGATCTTGAAGCAAACCAGGGAAAGGCTCTTGACAAAGGGAAGAAGGAGCTGCTTCTGCTTGTAGAGGCAATTCCATGGAACTTGTGGGTTTACGTCTCATGATCTGATTCTTTTCATTTAGCCCTAGGGTAACTCACAGATTTCCATTGAAACCAAGAAATGCCCTAACTTTTACTTGAGAACAAGGCTACAAATTAAATTGACTTTGTAACCTGGTGACCCTCACGATAAAATTTTGAATTTTATTTTTAACTATGATTGTTCCATTACTGAAAAAATTTAAAGATAATTTCAAACGGTCAAGGAAATTATCTACTCTTGGATGCATCAAAACAAGAATTTTGCATGCTGAGCATATTGTTTAATTTCTATACATTCTCCAGCGCACTTAGAAACAACCAGCCTACTCCACAATCCTTGCATTTCTCACACATATCCTACTATTCCAGATCAGTGGACATTTGGTTCCTAAAGCCTGCCATTCCAGGTAATCACAGGTGAAGAACTGTTTTTCCATTGCTTGCCATGGATGGCAGGGTCCCATTATCTGCTAACAGTTTTACTCTAAAGCCTTCAGACATAAGCAGGTCATATAATTTCAGATTTCTATTTCCATAAGGATCTGGATGCTTACAACTTTTTCTGATACCATTTATTATTTTGGTCAGGGAACTAGGTTGTGAATAGCTGAATCAACTTGAGCTACTTTAAATCGTAAAGAAATATATTAAAAGATATTGGGTCCTCACAGAACCTGCGAGAGTCAGAGACCCAATGTAAGAAGCCACTCAGGCAGGAACCATGTCTAATCATGCCATTCTTGCCACATTTTGACTGTATCACTGCAGCCTTCACAGATACTGCAACTTTCCGTGATGATGTTTGGGACTAAAAAAGAGAAGCTCACCACTATTGCACAGGAACTGTCAGTTACCAGCACTGCCACTCTCATCAAGAGAGCCTAATCACCCATGTTCCAGGTCAAAAAGTCTCATGCAGCTGCATGGGTGGAAACCTTGTCATATACAGGTGTCCATCAAGGAAGGCTGGGAAAATGGCTTCTGACTCTGACACTTTGTATTGTAGTGAGAATTTCACCAACCATAAAAAGGATATTTAATAAACAGTTGTTGGATGGTGTTTTGATCACCTCCTGTTTACCCTGCTGATGATGGAGAAATTTTTGCCCTATAGTTATGGGAATGGCTGAATACATGCTCCCCAACACTGGATAGATGATACCAACAGCAATTTATTAATGACATATACTCACAGTCTGGAGGAGAGGGATACTACATGCCACACAAAGCCATGCGAGGGTTGCATTCAGGGACAGGATGAACAAGTAGGGACTGTGGTTAGCCAGCTTTATAAAATCAAGAGGGTGGAGTGATCCTTAGTTCCTGCAGAAGGATGTGATTGGCTTGTTTGAATAATCCACGGGCTGGTGAAGAACTGAATCCCAACACTGAGGGATAAGCAGGAACTGTGCTTAGTCCCTGTGATGAGGAGGGCTGCTAACCTGGGACAAGGTTGGCTGGGGGACCTTATCCATGGGAAAACAGTGAGGAGGGGAACTTGCAGTTAGGCTGTTGGAGGTCCCCCTGATTTTACTAGATGTCAAGACTCATTAATACTGAGTCTTAATTTTAAGCCTTATACCACTTATATCACATATATGACAAATGCCTACCATAGTATGTTTATTTTTAAAATTGAAAAAAATGTTTAAAACAAATTTTTTATATTGAATATACAATTTAATAGCCTGCTTTAAAATTTTACATTATATCATAAACATTTTCAAATGTCAAAAATAGTGTTTAAAATATTATTCTAAATGTACACATAATAACTTTTTAAAATTAATGTCTGTTATTTAGGAAATGCTGTGCTAAGAATTTTTCTGAAAAATCATTTCTTAGCCTATGTAACCTTTTCCCTAATGTTAGAATATACATTGTTTCTAACTTTTCACTATTTTGAATCATGTTATGATAAAACTGCTGATAATTCTTCTTAGGCCAGGTCTTTATTATTTTTTAAAATATTTAAAAAATAGCTTTATTGAGATATAATTGACATATAACATTGTATAAGGTTGAAGTGTACGATATGTTGATTTGATACACTTACATATTGCAAAGTGATTACCACACAGGTTAACCAACACCTCCATCACGTCACATAAGTACTATTTCTTTTTTGTGGTGAGAACATGTAAGGTCTACTCTCTTAGTAACTTTCAAGTATATAATACAGTATTATTAACTATAATCACCATGCTGTACATTAGATCCCCAGAACTTATTCATGTTATAACTGAAAGTTTATACCCTTGGACCAGCATCTCCCCATTTCCCCCAGCTCTCAGTCCCTGATAACTCCCACTCTACTATCTGTTTCTGTGAGTTCAGCTTTGTTAGATTTCACTTATAAGTGATATCATATATTTGTCTTTCTCTGTCTGACTTACTTCACTTAGCATAATGCCCTCAAGTTTCACTCATGCCACAAATTGCAGGATTTCCTTCTTTCTTATGGATGAATAATATTCCTCTGTGTGTGTATGTGTATGTTTGCATACAAACATCTTCTTTATCCATTCATCCATTGATGGACACTTAGGTTGTTTCCATATCTTGGCTATTGTGAATAGTGCTGCAATGAACATGGGAGTGTAGATATTACTTTGAGATCCTTTTTTCATTTCCTTTGGATATATACCCAGAAGTGGGATTGCTGGATCACATGATAGTTCCATTTTTAATTTCTGAGGACCCTCCATACTCTTTTCCATAGTGACTGTACAAATTTATATTTTTGGTTAGATCTTTAGAAATGTAGTTAATATGTCTCAACATTTTAAGATTCTTTATATAGCCACTTAATATGTCAACCCTTTACAAATACACTTTATAAAAGTAAGAATTACCTAGTACAACTGGTTGAAAATACTAAGACTTTATTCACCAGTATAATAATGTTTTGAAGACTACTGTTTCCAAATAAATGTAACTCTTCTATATTAAAATGTGTGTCCTTTCTTCAGGTGTTATATGTCCCACTTCTGAGGCTTCATAAAATTTTTCACTGTTTTTATGCTTTGTAACTCAGTACTTTTCAGAGCTACAATTATTAAAGGGCTTGAAGAAAAAAAACTATTTAAAAAGGTTAGAAAAAAAGGTTTATTTTACTAAGGGAGAGTGAGAAAGAAAGCCAATGTGAATGTTTACATGTAGGAGAGGTTATTTTATAGGGAATGAAGGCAGCTGTTTTCTTTTTCCACTGATATAAAAATTAAATGATAGACATTCATTTTTAAGTGTAGGTGTATGTTTGACTTAGAGAAAATGTTGACAGGAGAATGTTACCAAAGGGGATTGTAGAATCTCCTTTTTTAGATATTTTGAAAGACTAGGCAATGATATAGTTTGACTTGGGAAGATTCTTGCCTTGCATGACCTTTCTAAAATACAACCACCAACATCAGCATCATTTATGGCAGCGTATGGGGTAAGCTTACTCTTTGAATTCATTCAGCAGACACCTATGGGGCTTTACATTGTACCAGACACTGGGAGGTCAACTTCCAGTTCACAGTCTGTATGCAAAGAGACATGCAGATAGATATACAGACAACTGAAATGCAATACAAGTCTATGCTAGAAAATGGGAAGAATCAGTCCAGTAATCATGACCACCCTCTACTGGGTTCTTTCAGTGTACTAGGCACTATGTCAAGTGCTCTGTATATTATTTTGTTTAGTGCTCACAGCAACCCTATGGAATATATACTATCATTTGCCAGATTTTATCAATGAAGAAACTAAGGCTAGAAGAGATTAAATAATTTGCCCAAGATCACGCAGACAGCAAACTGCAGAGATTGTTTTCAAACACAGGTCTCTGGCAGTAGAACTGAAATCCTTAAACATTGGGCCAGCAACCTAAATCTGAGAGGACGCAGTACTGGGTAAGTGGGAACTGAAGAGCTTGAGGAAAGCCTTTGGCAGCAGAAGCCATAAAACTGAGTATTGAATATTTCTGTTTTGTAAATAAGTTAATTTGTATAATTTTTTTAGATTCCACATATAATTGATATCATATGATATTTGTCTTTCTCTCTCTTCCTCACAGACATAGAAAACAAACATGCTTACCATACCAAAGGAGATATGGGGCCGTGGGGAGAGATAAATTAGGAGTTTGGGATTAACATATACACACTACTATATATAAAACAGGTAAACAACAAGGAGGTACTGTATAGCACAGGGAATTATATTCAATATCTTGTAATAACCTATAATGGAAAAGAAGCTGGAAAAAAAAAAATATATATCTGAATTACTGCTGTACACCTGAAACTAACACAACATTATAAGCTATCTATACTTCAGTTAAAAAAAAAAAAAAAAAAACGGAGTATTTAATGAGTAGGAATTGGCCACCTCCAAAGCGGTAGTGGTGGAGGGGTGGGAGGTGAAGTGGCGGGAGGTGTGGGAGGTGGAGAGGTGGGTGGAGGGGGAATGAAATGTAGAAGGCTGAGGAGGAAGAATGGGAGGTGGAAGGTTAGGAAGTAGAGGTGTGGATGGTGGAGAGGTGTGAGGTGTGAGGTGTGAGGTGAAGGGGTGTGAGATGGAGAGAAAGACAAGTTTGTCAGAAACCAGCTGTGGAAGGAATGAATCTCAGTCGCATGTTATTTAGTTAAAGACTTTGTCATTCTAAAGTCCTCACTGGGTTCTTTGGTGTTGAAAGCAGGGTTTTCAGATGAGTAGTGCTCAACTTATGACAAGGGTCAAGGGGTTGTCATTGTCTTCCTTAGTCTAAGTACAAATAGTATTCCATTGGACATCTGCATTTCAGTTGCTCTGCCTGTTTTTGGTCAAGCCATTTGCCACTCCCTTCTTTCCCTCTAGTTTCTAGCTTCCTTGTAACTACCCTTTTAGTTCCTCCTCTTTCTCTCTGAAGGGAAGCACTCTCCTTCCCTTAGAGGACACTCCCTCCCCTGTCCAACTGGGCAGTGTTTCAAGCACAGCCTCATGACATCTCACATACCCTATTGTGATTGATCCTTATTGCAATCCTGAAATAAATTACCCTTAGTCTAGGATCTGATATTACTGCATGGTCTGACAATGTCTATGGCCATGCTTCCCTCTTAAACATTTGCAGTTACTTTCTTTTAGAAGGGAGAGGAAGGAGTAAAATTCATAATTCTTTTCTTCTTTCAGGCTTTTTGATGTTCTGGTTCTTCTGTGGTCAATTAATACTCATCAAAGTGGAGCCTTATGCTACCTCTATGTTGATTCTCTTTTATACATCTGCCTGTCTTATGTCACACAACAGTATAAACAAATAAATATGAAGAGATTTGGTTTGTATTCTTTTCTTCTGGTTTTTGCTTCTTTTCAGAAAGATAAATTCTATTTAATTTTTCTGACTGATACTTAGATACACATCTTGCATCTCACATAACTTTGTTTCTTAATCAACTATTGGAGCTTTATTAAGATCCAAAACCAACTCTTCCCTTTCTGAACTGAATTCATAAGCAACTGTGAGAGAGAGGCAGAGTCATACCAGTGGGCTCATAGAAGGTGATTTAGAACTTAGCTTTAGCTCTGCAGCCATAACTGGTCTCCAACGCTTAGAAT
The DNA here is from genome assembly GCF_026419965.1 of Kogia breviceps. Lineage (NCBI taxonomy): Eukaryota > Metazoa > Chordata > Mammalia > Artiodactyla > Physeteridae > Kogia > Kogia breviceps. The sequence continues at coordinate 33,615,461 of NC_081318.1, read as the reverse complement.
GAGAAAGTTGGACCCAGTGAGTCCAAAGCAGAGCTGGGGAATCACAGGCTTTTCCTAGGCCATCCCCAAGGGGCCAGAGAGTGGCCTGAATTGCTCATCCTTCTAGGGAAAAGTGAGTCAGAGCGGCCAGCGTTGGGACTGACACATTCAAGGAAGTTTCTCCACATAGAAACAGGAGGCCAGGAAAAAAGGAGAATCTTCCATGTTGGGAAAGAAACCTTATTTAGCTTTGCCTCTTTGGATAACATTAACTACTGCTCCCTTCATATGAGCCTTTTGTGTTTCATTTTATACAGAGAATTGTCTTTTACAATATGGGTAACACTCAAATATATTTACTTAAAACTTATTATGCCTCATATTTCTCAAATTGAGGCCCTTTCACCCTTCCTTTAACGATATGTCACTGTTCCATTGTAACTGCTATCCCGTAGAAATAATAATTGGTATTTTTATAGCATGGGCTTTAGTAATACTCATATCTTCATATTTACAAAGTACATTTTCCTGAGTTGATTTTATCAGTGACTTTACTTCCAAAATAATTTCCTTTTAGGAAGATATCAGAACAGCAAACATAACTGTCCCCAAATCATATCTGGAATAAGATCACTTGTGAACATGAGTCAAAGAAGGTGTATAAACAGCTCTGCTACTGAAATAGCAAGCAAAAGAATACTGTAGATGGCTTAAAGATTTCAAGACACGGGACACAGGTTTCCTCTGTGTGATCCAATTGCCTCACCTAAATTTTCATTAGGCTGATTCATTCATTCCCCAGCAGGGTTATTTGATGTGCTTTTCCACCAATGGCATCCATGGTGTAAAGCTGTCTCTTACTGGCTTTCATCACAGTAGGATTCAGGATGCTCATTTTGGAAAGACTGCAGGTCTTAATAGATGGTAGAAAATTCAGTAAAATGCACACAGAGTGAGTTTAAGAATTGCTTTTATAAGACTTGAAATCCATTTTGCTTATATTGAAATGGTTTTCTGCAGAGGGTAAAAATCCTGCCGGCAGTTAGAGGATTGTGTGACATTCAAGTCTGCCCAGAGTAAGCAGCCAAGCTCAGCTCTCTCTGCTCTACAGATTTGCACTGTTCTGCTAACTTTCCTATGCCAAAAACATTCAGTTGCTCCCTTTCACCAGCTCCCTTAGACAAGGTCACAAGACAGACAGTTCTTTCTTGATTACTCAAACAAATACATGTCTGATTCAGAGGGGGAAAAAGAGAGTTGCCAACAGTCAATGCTTAGGAAGGGCAAGGCTGCTTTCGCTTTTTAAGCCAACCTGATGAATCACCACATCCATGACTAACTGTGGTATTAAAATGTACCCAGTAATACAGCCTGTATTTAGAAAGGAAAATACTAATAGAGATACAAATAAATATGGAAGAAAACTAGACACTTTTGCATGAATATATAAATGGCCCACTCATCACAACTGTCTTGATAAATATCTACATATAGGCTTTCAATTAAGTCCTAGAAAATATGGAATTAACATTGCTGCTCTCAACCTGGCTTTCCTTATAAGTCAGCTTCATGAGCTCAAAAAATTTTTCCAAATGTTTTCTAAATTTCATAAGGTTAGGCATGGGCAGTGACTTTAACAAATTATGATGTTGAATATTTTTGTTTTATGGAAATGGTAAAAACAGACTGATTTTTACATATATGTATATACATACATATATAAATGTAATATATAATATAAATATAATGCAAATATACATTTATGTAATACAAATATATATAAATATATGCACATATATACATATACATGATTATGTATATCTAACATATGTACATATATAAGTCCCATGTTTTCTTTGTAGAGGTACCAACGATACAGTAATTTAAAAAAAGACATGTTTTTTGTCCTCAATTGTATAGTCTGTTGGGGAAGAAAATACATCAACAGAAAATTCTATAGTGAGAAAAGATCATTAACAGTTCTGCATCAGTTATTATGGAAACAAGGGAGGAAATCTTAATGGAGGGGAGCATATCAAGAAAAGGTTTGGGAAAGGGAGAAGTAAGCTGATCTTAAAGGATTTTTAGCAGTTAATCTTATAAAGGTGGAGGGAGGGATAGACAACGAGTGAAGGGAATTCCAGGAAGGGGAGACAGCATAAATCAAAAGGCAACAGGAAAGAAACTGCATGAGATGCATAGGGAACAAAAATACTTTGACTCAGGTAGAGTAGGGGGAGGCAAACTAAGGTCTGTGAGGTCTCCGGCCTACCATCTGTTCCTATATGGCCTATGATCTAAGAATGCTTTTTGCATTTTTAAGTGGTTTTTTAAAAATCAAAACAAAAATACTATTTTATATATTTTGCATTAGAACTATATGAAATTTAAATTTCATTGTTCATATAGTTTTACTGGAACAGAAACATACTCATTCTTTTAGATGTTGCCTATAGCTGCTCTCCTGCTACAATGCAGTTGAATAGTCAGGACAAGGACTGAAGGTGGTACTCCCCTTGCATTGCAGTGCTGTCTGGTGTACTACAAATCACAAAGAAGCACTTAGAACTTGACAGTGTTTGAGTGCCTTACATATCACCACATTGCAACGTTATTTTATTATTATTATTATTATTATTATTATTATTATTATTACCAGTGCATACTTGCCATGTTAAAACAGGAATAGAAACGTGGACTTCAAATAGAAGACCATATTTTTTTTAACTATAATTGACTTACAATATTATATTAGGTTCAGGTGTATAACATAGTAATTTGATATTTTTATGCATTACAAAATGATCACAATAAGTCTAGTTACCATCAGTCACCATACAAAGTTATTACATTATAATTGACTATATTCCCTATGCTGTACATTATATCCCTGTGACTTATTTATTCTATAACTGGAAGTTTGTACTTCTTAATCTCCCTCACCCGTTTCCCTCATACACCACCTCCCTCCTCTCTGGAAACCGCCAATATCTCTTCTGTATCTATGAGTCTGTTTCCATTTTGTTATGTTTGGATTCCTTTCTGTTTTTTGTGTGGTCTTTTCTTTTCCACTTAGGGAGGTCTCTCTGAACATTTCTTATAAAATTGGTTTAGTGGTGCTGAACACTTTTAGCTTTTGCTTATCTTTAAAACTCTTTGTCTCTCCTTCAAAGCTGAATGGTAGCCTTGCCTAGAAGAGTGTTCTTGGTTGTAGGCTTTCCCTTTTCATTACTTTGAATATATGGTGCCACTTCTGGCCCGCAAAGTCCTGCTGAAAAGTCAGCTGACAGTCTTATGGGAGTTCCCTTGTACATAACTAGTTGCTTTTCTCTTGCTGCTTTTAAGATTCTCTATCTTTCATTTTTGACATTTTAATTATAATGTGTCCTGGTGTGGACCTCTTTGGGTCCTCGTTTGGGATTCTCTGCTCTTCCTGGACCTGGATGTCTGTTTCTTTCCCCAGGTTAGGTAAATTTTCAGCTATTATTTCTTCACATAATTTCTCTTCCCCCTTTTTCTCTCTCTCTTCTCCTTTTGAGACCCCTATAATGCAAATGTCAGTGTGCTTGATGTTCCAGAGGTGTCTTAAACTATCCTCAGTTTTTAAATTTCTTTTTTCTCTTTTCTGTTCAGCTTAGATTATTTCCATTACTCTGTCTTCTAGTTTGCTGATCTGTTCCTCTGTATCACCTAATTTTTAAATTTCTTCTAGTGTATTTTTTATTTAAGTTATTGTATTCTTCAGCTCAGTCTGGTTCTTTTTTTTACATTTTCTAGCTCTTTGTTAAATTTGTCACTGTGTTCATCGATTCTTCTCCCGAGTTTGTTGAACATCTTTATAACCATTACCTTGGACTCTTTATCAGGTAGATTGCTTATCTCCATTTCACTTAGTTCTTCTGGGGTTTTGTCTTGTTCTTTCATTTGGAACACATTTGTCTGTCTATTCATTTTACCTGATTCTCTGTGTTTATTTCTATGTATTAGGTATGTCAGTTATGTTCCCTGATCTTGGAGAAGTGGCCTAATATAGATGTCCTATGGGGCCCAGCAGCACACTCCCTTCTGGTCACCAGAGCTATGCTCCAGGGGTGCTCCCTATGTGGGCAGCATGGGCCCTTCTGTTGTGGTGGGGCTGACTAATGTGGAGCCTGCTGGTAAGTGGGGCTGTTCCCTGACCCAGCTGGTTGTGGTGGCTTCTGGCTTGCTGGTGGGTAGGGTCAGTTCTGGGGTATAAGACACAATTTTTAAGGCACAATGAAATGCGGATTTTTTTTAACTGAGTTATATGGCAAAGCACTGTGTTTGCAATGCAATGACACTATAGCTTTACTAATAGAATACAATATGTGTTAATATTGCCAGATTAAGAACTTGTTGCAATATTCTCAACTCACAGGAAATTAACAGTCAGAAAAATTAGAAAACTTAAAATGGAATATCTCATCACAGCAGAATTTCTACACAAAATTAAAAACTCAAGAATGAAGTTGCAACCAAATTAATTCGGAGCAACTCATTTGTTGGCCATACCAGGAAAGCCATTTATCAATGGTGACTTGATCAAATCATATCTGATTGTAGCAACTGAAGAACGTGTCCAGAGAAAATAAACTTGTTTAAAACTACTAGCCTTTCTATGAGAACAGTTGCTTGAAGGGTTGAGGACAGTAGAAGCAACATCAATAGTCAATTGAGAAATAAGGCAAATAATTTCAAGTGATTTTTCTTGGCTTTTGATGACATAAGAGTTAACACTGAGTTTGAACTGACTAAAGAATTAGCTTCACAGTTCCAAAAAAGTCTGCACTGCAACAACTACAGATGAGAATATTTTCATAGAAGTTGAGAAAATATTAATTCAATACAACCTGAAGTGGAATCCGCTAAGATGTGATACAACTGACAGTAGTAAATATATGTATGAAGCATAAAGTGGGACACATTTATAAAATTTGTGAACTGTAAAGTGTTTATTCATTGTAATACTCATTAGCAAATACTTTGCAGAAAATAGTTGAATCTATCATTTGTCATTGACCTAGTAGTATCAATGGTGCACTGCATTCACTTTCATGGATTTAATCATCATTTCTGTGAATTTTTGTCAGAAATAGAAGTTAAAAAACATTACTTGCCTTACCATACAGAAGTGCAATGGCATAGCAGTAATGAACTTTTATTGAAATTTTTTGAGCTCAGGGCTAAGACTGAAATTTTTCTGAATGAAAAAGAGCCACTCTCAGCCACTATTATTGAAATAGAATATTTTAGAAATTAGCTTTTGCTGAAGAATTGAATATGTTTCTTAATTAATTTAATCTTAAATTACAAGGAAAACCAGTGCTTTATATGTGAAACTTATACTTCAGTAATGTCAATGAAAACTAATGTTCTTGAATCACAAAAAATGTTAAGCTGCTTTATATACTTCTATTCTTTCAAGTGAGATCCAGTCCAATACAACTTTACAACAGATATATATCCTGACCTCAAACTACAGTTCTAGAAGAATTTTTCAGAATTAAATACAAATAAGGAAATTTCCATACTATTTCAAAATCCATTTATCTGTTCAATTAAATAGCTTCCACCTAACCTTCTTCAATTGGAAGCAATTATTCTGCAATGCAGAGATATATTAAAAAACAAATATGGAGAAGAATACAATTCTATAAATGCTTTCTAAATAATAAGTATGTTTAATTAAAATTGTATGCTCATGGATAGATATCAGCACTTGGTAATACCTGTCTATGTAAAAAGACATTTCCAAAATGAAGTACATGAAGTCTCATTACACACCAACATTAACAGATGTACATTCGTGATCAATTTTGATGATAGAGAATACTAACTTTGACCTCCAATTAAACAAAATGTTATTCAGAGGAAAAAGAATGCCATTATTCTCATTAGTGGATTGGTAGTACAAAAAATTATTATACTCAATTACTGTCATCATATTTTAAATTTTGTCAGTAAAAAATTTGTGGAAATTTTTCTCCCTTGTTACATATTTACCAACATAATACCTGTGATTTTCCTCTTGTCCCACAAAGCCTAAAATATTTATTATCTTGCCTTTTTAAGAAAGATTTTGCTGATCCTTAGGTAGAGTACAAAATAATAACCAGAGCATGGCAAAAATTTAGATGGAGTGGCATATAAATAATAAGTGAATAAATGCAGGATTTAGTGTATATCTGCCTGAACCCAGAGCCTATGCTTTATGTATTTAAGCTTCATTTTTTCCCCAAAAGGATTTTATTTATTTATTTATAGAGGTAAAGTTGATTTACAATACTATATTAGTTTCAGATGTACAACATAGTGATTCAAAATTTTTATAGATTATATTTCATTTAAAGTTATTATAAAATATAGTGGTATTAAGATTTTCAGTATTTTCTTCAATCTTTTTCTTCTCTATGCATAATCACATACTCACTCCTACACTTTTATAAATTTTTACCCTAATGTATACATTTTTTGTATCCTAGTTTTAAAAATTATGCCTTGAATATTTTATGATGTCATTTATTATTTGAAAGTACTATATATAATTGTTGCATAGTATTTTACCATGTAAATATTCATCTGTGTTTAATCAATGTCTTAATGCTGATCATGTTTCCACTTTTTCCCATTATAAATACTATTTTGATTATTTTCCTAATGCATAAATATTTTTGCATATTTAAGATTATTTCATTGATATAAGATCTTACAAGAATAATTAAAGGATCAAATTATATCAATAATTTTTAAGTTCCTTTTACTAGTCACCAAATAACCTTTCAGAAAGCTTGTGTAAGTTTAAAATTCTACTACCAGTACTTACCCACACCCTTGTTAGCAATACATATTATCTTTATAAAAGCCCTGCTTAACTTGAGGAGCAAGAAAATAAGATTTTACTATTTTGATTTTTTATTTCTTGTATTCCTAATGATGTTAAAGAATTTATTTAACCATGTATTTTTCTTTCTAAATTGAAAATTAATACTATTCACACATTGAGTTGTTAATCTGTAAAGCTATAATTCTTGCTATACATGTTTTAAAATTTCCTTTTATCTTTACTAGTATATTTTTTACCTTTAAATTTTTAAAATTTCATATTGTTAAACTTATGTTAAACTTTTCCTACATGTATTTTCCTTTGCTTTGATGCCATAAAAACATTTCTTTCCCTAAAAAATAAATATTTATTCCTAATTTCTGCTAGCTCAATTTTTTAATTTAATTCTTTAGTGTATTGAAAAATTTTTGAATCAAACTATGAAATGTCTATCATTATTTGTTCCAAATATTTAACCAAATATCCTATTACCATTCATTAAATAATATTGTCTTTATTTTCTAATTTGAATTGCTAGCTTTTCTGTATACTAAATTCTTTTACCTATTAAGAGTTGTTTATGAATTGTTTATTCTATAGCTTTAATCTGCCCATTTTTGCATAAATAATCCACTGAATAATTGTTGAATTTCAGCATATGCAGCAGTCTAGGTAAAGTCAGTAAGCACAGATACACTACAACATTACCAGAATAAAAGGAATTTAATATAGGAATTAGGGCTTGCATAAATGTGGAAGGTAGTCTGGAGACCTCAAACAAAGGATTGGAGGCTCAGTCACTAATGACTTCTGCTCAAAGACCTAGAACAGAATGGAGAAATTAGAGGTTGCAGAGAAGTCTATGAAGCTATATCTGGCTGTCACTATGACTCAGTGTCACTATGACACCATGTAACTATGAAATGTGAGCTGATGGTAAATTCTATGAAGTTGCCACATCAGGTCACCATGACCTCAAAGAGAAGCTCATGGAAATATCTGCAAAGCCACTACATCTGACCATCACACCTCCCTAGAATAATGGCCTCTCCACCCTGCCTTCCAAATCTTACAGGAGTTCCTCACACGAGATCAGCAAACTAGAGAAGGGGATTCTGGGACATTCAGTACCTTAGAAATGGGAATAATGCAAAGTTGACAGCTAACAATCTAGCTGTATCCACACCACTGTCAATTCAGCTTCCATTTCACATTTTACCTATGTTAATTTCTGACTAAAGATAATAATAACATTATACTTCCATGTAACCAAAGATATGCTCACTCTCACTAAAAGTGAAGACAAAACCTTCAACTTACCCATCTCTGAGTGATGTTTACTCCTTTTTAGTTATATTCTTTCCTTGATAAATCTGTCTTAAATACCAAGATATAGAGTTAACTATTATTAACTCTTCTGAGGGGAGAAGAAAAAGAATACACACACACACACACACACACACACACACACACATACATAAACATAGGCTAGAGTACCCAGTTATTTAATCAAACACTAATGTAGGTGTTGCCATGAAGGTATTTTGTAGATGTGGTTAACATGTTCAATCAGTTAACTTTAAATAAGGAACATCCTTATAAAGTGGATGAGCCTCATCTAATCAGTTGAAAGACTTTAAGAACAAAATTAAGTTTTCATGGAGAAGAAATTCTACCTCAAAACGAGGACATCAATCCTTTACGAGTTTCCAGTCTGCTAAACTGCTCTACAGATTTTTGGACTTGCCACCTCCACAATTGTGTGAGCAACTCCTTAAAATAATTATGTATAAAATCTATTGGTTCTGTTTCTCTGGAGAACCCTGACTGATAAATATCTCATGTTTAATTTTTCTGCTTTATTAAAATGACTAAAGCTTCCTGGGCAATAATAAGTAATGGGGGTGATAAACAACACCCTTTTCCCCTGCTGGCTTAAGTTTATTCCTGTTGTGTTTTTAAAATAAGTAAAATAAAGGCTATTGTTAGACATTCTCTTAAGATCATGTTAAAAACATAGAAGAGTTTTAAAGGAGGGCAAGGACATAAAGAGCCTTCATATTTTGAAATGTATTACTTTGGCTACTCTGGAGGGGATAAAAATGTAGGCAAAGAGACCAATCAAGAAGCTATTTCAGAAGCCTGGGCAAGGGATTGTGAAAGCCTGAATCAGAGAAGCATTAACCAAATGAATAGTAGGGATAATTAGACCAAATACTTGAAGGGAAATTCAGAATTTAGGTTCTGACTGGGTGCGAATGATGAAGCAGGGTACAGATTCAAGGATGACTGAAATTCTGGCATAATTATTTGATTGAATGGTATGTCATTAATTAACTACAAAATATAAGATATGAGAAAATAATGAGCTCAGTTGGTCTATAAGATACACATGTAGAAATGTCTAGATAGCTAGACTTGGGAGTCCTCAGGATTCTTCACGTACATATATGTCAGTGAGTGTGAAAGAGATCATCCAAGTTGAGTGTATAAAGTAAGAACAGTGAGACGTTTTAAAGCCTGGTGATCATCAAGGTTTAAATGCTGATCAGAAGAAAAAAGAAACTCATCTATGATAAAGAGAACCTAAAAAAAAGAAGACAGAAGAGTTGTGAGCCTAGAATCATATATTTTGAAAAAGAAAAATTTATCTAATATCAGGCAAATCAAAGATCCAAGCCTAAATAACTTCTAAGATCTACCTTCTATGGTTCTTATACTAAATTTATTTAATTTCTTCTGATTTCTCACATTCAGATAAAATTAACCTGTATTCAATATATATTTCAGAAGCTTCAAGTTTTATGTCTAGAAAGTTATCCTAAAGAAATAATCCTGAATGCATACAAAAGATATGATCAACATATGTTAGATATACATAATTCATACATATGGATATATGTGTGCATACATTTGTATATATTTATATTACATAAATATATATTTATATTGTATATTACACTTATATATTATTTATGTATGTATGTATATATAGCAGAGATTTTTTTGTTAAATAGAAAAAAATGCCTTAGATGTCCATCAAAGAGAAATTCTTCTATACATCACGGCATAGTCATACAGTAGACAATTATGGATCCATAGAAAACTATGTTATAGAAAATTATTTAATTGTGTGATAAAATGTATCTTTATTTTATTAGTAAAAATAAGTAAAAACTGCACTCACAGCATGGTCATATTTTTGTCATCAAAACTTAAGATAAACATCTCATATAAGTCCTATATAGAGACAAATATAGTCATGTCTATTTTACTTTTCTAGTTTAATAACCTCAATCACTCTAATCAGAAAGTTTAGTATCACAATTTTGAAAAGCCACATCCTCTGTCTACTCCTATGTTTTGACCTTCCACTTCCTCCAACCTACAAAATGTTTCCAAGAACCCTACAAGATTACTTACTTCTAAAGGAACTTGCTTCCCAACGTCAGTCTGAGAGATTACGAGAAAGCACAATGACTTCACTACTGCCTTTGACTTTTTTGTACTGTAAAATGTTGCTGTTGAAGAACACACCAGCGAAAGTTTTGTCACTGTCTACTCTCCAACGATGCCCATGCCAGTTAAGGTCCTTGTACAGAATATAGAGGGGCCTCCAGGAAGACTTAATTGCAAATGATATAAACACTCTAAATAAAAAGCAGAGATTGACAGATTGTATTAAAATGTTCACCTATATGCTGCCTAAAGGAAACCCACTTTAAGTATAAAGACACAAAAAGCTAAAAGGAAAAGGAAGATAAGAAAAATGTATATCATATATGATTCCTACTATGTGACATTTTGGAAAAAAAACTATGGACACAGTGAAAAGATCAATGGTTGTCAGCGATTGAAAGGGGGAGAATGAGTAGGTGGAACACAGATGATTTTTAGGGCAGTGAAAATACTGTATATGATACTATAATGATGGAGACATGTCATTATGTATTTGTCCAAACCCATAGAATTAACAACATCGAGAATAAAATATAATGTAAATTATGGACATTGGGTGATTATGATGTGTTAATGTAAGTTCATTAATTACAACATATGCTTCACTCTATTGGGGGAAGCTCTTTTCATGTAATTATTTGTCATATGAATAGCTTCTCTGGTGAAGTATTGACTCAAAATGTTCTCCATTTTGTATTGGGTTATTTTCTTATTATTGAGTTTTGAGGGTCCTTTATATATCCTTGGTATAAATCCTTATCAGATGTGTGATTTGCAAATATTTTCTCCCACGCTGTGGCTTGTCTTTCCAAAACACAAAAGAACTTAGTTCTGTTGAAGTCCAAATTATTAATTTTTTTATACATTATGGCTTTGGTGTCATAGCTGAGAAATTTTTGCATAACCCGAAGTCACACAGATTTTCTCCTGTGCTTATTTCTAGGAGTTTTATAGTTTTAGATTTCACATTAGGTATTGGCCAATTTTGAATTCATTTTTCATGTGAGGTGTGATTCCTCCTTCCTTTCTTTTTCCTTTTCAGTTATAAGGGAAATGCAAATTAAAACCATAATGAGATACCACTACATGCCTATTACAATGGCTAAAAGCAAAAGAACAAACAATACCAAATGCTGGCAATCATATAGATCAACCAAAACTTTCATTCATTGCTAGTGGGAATGCAAAATGGTATGGCCACTTTGGAAAGCAGTTTGACAGTTTCTTAGAAAGTTAAGTATTCACTTACAGTACAATCCAGCAATCCCACTTCAAGGATGAAAGTTTTATTTTTGAAATAATATGTATATAAAATTTTATAACAGCTTTATTTGTAATTTCTCAAAACTGGAACAATACAAATGTCCTTTAATGGTGATTAGATAAACTGTGGTACATCCACACAAAGGAATACATTCAGGAGTAAAAAGGAATTAAGTACTGATACACACAAGTCTGAAATGCATTATACGAAGTGAAAAAAGCCAGACTTAAAAGGCTGCATACTGGATGATCCAATTTATATGACATTCTGAAAAAAGTAAAACTGTAGGAACAAAAAATAATCAGTGGTTGCCATGAGCTGGAGATAGAGCAAGGAGCTGACTCCAAAGGAACATAAGGAATATTTTGGGGTGATGGAACTGTTATATATCTTCAATACGGTGGTGGTTACACAAAACTACAACACCAAAAAAAATATTTAACTGTAGGTTTGTCAAAACCCACAGAACGATACAGTAAAATGGGTAATTTTTACTGTATGTAAAGTGTATCTTAGCAAAAAAATAAAGGAGAATTAAAATGTCATCAAAAATAATAAAATAAATTTTAATATATATGGATTACCACATCTCATAACTAAATCATAAAATTTACTGGATTGAAATTTTACTATTTTGCATTTTAATTTGTTATAATATGACAAGCTGTCTGAATCAACCTTCGGTTGAAACCAGCTAATTATCCTGAATAAATACATAGTCTTAAAAATCATTAATGAATTGGCAAGGTTAAAAGGCAGTCTCAGCACTAGGTAAAAGTAAGGACACAGACAGTTAAATAGAGTTCTACAGCCTTCTTTCATTCATATGGCATTTGGCAGGTAGATTAAATTTGACCTAAAATGCTTTAGCCTCTGGATATATGCCCAGGAGTGAGTTTGCTGGATCATATCATAGCTGTATTTTTACTTTCTTAAGGAACCTCCATACTGTTCTCCGCAGTGGCTGTACCAATTTACATTCCCATCAACATTGTACGAGGGTTCCCTTTTCTCCACAACCTCTCCAGCATTTAATGTTTGTAGATTTTTTGATGATGGCCATTCTGACTGGTGTGAGGTGATATCTCATTGTAGTTTTGATTTGCATTTCTCTAATAATTAGCGATGTTGAGCATCTTTTCATGTGGCATTTAGCCATCTGTATGTCTTCTTTGGAGAAATGTCTATTTACGTCTTCTGCTTATCTTTTGATTGGGTTGTTTTTTCGATATTGAGCCACAAGAACTGTTGGTAAATTTTGGAGACTAATCCCTTATCAGTCGCATTGTTTGCAAATATTTTCTCTCATTTTACAGGTTGTCTTTTCGTTTTGTTTACTGTTTCCTTTGCTGTACAAAAGCTTTTGAGTTTCATTAGGTCCCATTTGTTTATTTTTGTTTTTATTTCCATTACTTTAGGAGACTCCTGAGAAAAGATATTGCTGCGATTTATGTCAAAGAGTGAACCTGCCTATGTTTTCCTCTTGGAGTTTTATAGTATCCAGTCTTACATTTAGGTCTTCAATCCATTTTGAGTTTATTTTTGTTTATGGTGTTAAAGAATGGTCTAATTTCATCTTTTTACATGTAGCTGTCCAGTTTTCCTGGCACCATTTATTGAAGAGACTGTCTTTCCTTCATTGTGTAGTCTTGCCTCCATTTCTGGGCTTTCTATTCTGTTCCATTGATCTATATTTCTGTTTAAAAGAATACATGCACCCCAATGTTCATTGCAGTGCTGTTTACAATAGTCAAGACATGGAAGCCACCTAAACGTCCATTGACGGATGAATGGATAAAGAAGATGTGGTACATATATACAATTGAATATTACTCAGCCATTACAAAGAATGAAATAATGCCATTTGCAGCAACATGGATGGATCTGGAGATTATCATACTAAGTGAAGTAAGTAGGACAGAGAAAGACAAATATCATTTGATATTGCTTATATGTGGAATCTAAAAAATAAATGATACAAATGAACTTATTTACAAAACAGAAACAGACTCAGACTTAGAGAATGGACTTATGATTACCAGGAGGGAAGGGTATGGGGGAGGGATAGATTGGGAGTTTGGGATTGACATGTATACACTGCTATATTTAAAATAACCAACAAGGATCTACTGTATAGCACAGGGAACACTGCTCAATATTCTGTAATAACTTAATGGGAAAAGAAGTTGAAAAAGAATAGATACATGTATATGTATAACTGAATCACTTTGCTGTACACCTGAAACTAACACAACATCATTAATCAACTATGCTCCAAAATAAAATAAAAATAAAATGCTTTAGCCTCATGGGGTAAAAGAATCAAAAAACAAAAAGCCCAGAACTGTTTATAAGAGACACAGTTAAAACCTAAAGATTCAGAAAATTCAGAAGTAAAAAGATTTAAAAACTAACAATATGTATTAGTCAAAATCTAAGCAGAAGGGAAGGTGGTAAGGTACTAGCATCACTCTAGATAGATTTTTTTTTTTTTTTTTTTTGCGTTACGCAGGCCTCTCACTGCTGTGGCCTCTCCCGTTGCGGAGCACAGGCTCCGGATGCGCAGGCTCTGCGGCCATGGCTCACGAGCCCAGCCGCTCCGCGGCATGTGGGATCCTCCCGGACCGGGGCACGAACCCGTGTCCCCTGCATCGGCAGGCAGACTCTCAACAACTGCGCCACCAGGGAAGCCCTCTAGATAGATTTAATAGCAAAATAATTAGGAGAGAATAATTAGGAGAGAATAAAGTGGTAATTAGATAATGTTAATAGATTCAATAACTCAAGAAGATTAATAGTTTTAAACCTGTATGAACCTACTAACAGAGCCTCAAAATATGGCAATAAAAAATTGAGAAAAACAGGAAAAGATAAGCATACAATAATAATAGGGGAGTTTAATATATATATATATCTCAAAGCTAAAGAAACAGCTAATGAAATAAAATTAACATGATATTGACGATTTGAAAAACATAATTAGCAAAATTTACTTAATGGACATTTATTGAACACTATATCCACCAACTCCCAGTTACAAAAGCTTTGAAACGTACACAAAACATGTTATAAAAGTGACCATATTCTGCTCCAAAAGTATAGTCTCAACAAAGTTAAAAGAACTGAGGCATGCAGGTCATCCTCTCTGTCTACAATGAAATTTTGTTAAAAATCAAAACAAAAAGATAATTAGAAAAACTATATGTTTGGAAGGAAATCATCTCTAAATAACCCATGGGTCAAAAAATGAAATCATTATAAATATTATAAAATATTTAGAAATGAAAGATAATAAAAGTGCTATGCATCAAAACTCATGTGACAAGTCCTTAAGTCTGAACTTCTGTAACATTAGAAAAGAACAAAAGCTCAGAATGAATGCTAAGTGACCATCCAAAAAGAAATGAAAATAAAGCATAAAAACAGTGCAAATTGTATTTTTTAAAATAGAGAAAGACATATATGAAAGAGAGAATCAAAAGAGCCAAATTAAGGGCTTCCCTGGTGGCATAGTGGTTGAGAGCCCGCCTGCTGATGCAAGAGATGTGGGTTCGAGCCCTGGTTTGGGAAGATCCCACATGCCGCAGAGCAGCTGGGCCTGTGCACCACAGCTGCTGAGCCTGCACTCTGGAGCCCCACGTGCCTAGAGCCCATGCTCTGCAACAAGAGAAGTCACAGCAATGAGAAGCCCGTGCACCACAACGAAGAGTAGCCCCCACTTGCTGCAACTAGAGAAAGCCCGTGAGCAGCAATGAAGACCCAGTGCAGCCAAAAGTAAATAAATAAATTTATTTTTTTTTAAAGAGCCAAATTACAATTCTTTGTGAAGATTAATAAAATTGATAAACCTCTCATGAGATTGATAAAGAAGAGCAAAGGCAACTGTAGTCAATATTAGGAATGAAAAAGAAGGTACAACTTCATTGTTGCAGAGATTTAAAAGACGATAAGAAGATATAAAAGACAACTTTATTCCAATGAATTTGAAAGTTTAGATAAAATTGAAAAATTCCTAAGACAATATATCTTAAAACTAACTGAAAAAAAAGTCAGAAAACCTGAAGTTTTCTAGAATGGTTAAAGAAATTGCATCATTTTGAAAAATTTCTCCCAAAATGAAAACACCAAAGATGGTTCACAACTGAATTCTAGTCAAACACTGTAAGAACAAATATTTGCAATATTATATAAATTCTTCGAAGAATATAAAAACAAGAAACACTTTCTATGTGATACCAGCATAAATTTGATGTCAAAATCTGAGGACAGCATTGAAAAGAAAATGACACGCCAACTCACTCATGAACCTACATGCAAAAATCCTAAGCCAAATATTAGCCAAATGAATCCTGCAAAGTATTAAGAAGACTATAATATCATGACCAAGGTGCTTTATCCCAGCCTTACATAGTTGATTTACAATAGAATATCAGTTCATATAATTCATCATATAAATAGATTAACCTTATAATTGTGTCAATAAATGCAGAAAAATCATTTGATGAAATTTATTATTCATTCATTATTAAACAAAACAAAACTTTTAACAAAGTTTACTGGATGCAAAATCAATATAAAATTTTAACTCCATTTTTATATACCAGCAACAAACATTTAGAAATTAAAGTTAAAACATATCACTAGGGGACTTCCCTGCTGGCACAGTGGTTAAGAATCCGCCTGCCAATGCAGGGGACACGGGTTTGAGCCCTAGTCCGGGAAGATCCCACATGCCACAGAGCAACTAAGCCCGCGAGCCACAACTACTGAGCCTGCACTCTAAAGCCCATGAGCCACAGCTACTGAAGCCCGCGTGCCTAGAGCCTGTGCTCCACAAGAGAAGCCACTGCAATGAGAAGCACGCGCACTGCAACGAAGAGTAGCTCCCGCTCGCCACAACTAAAGAAAGCCCATGTGCAGCAATGAAGACCCAACGCAGCCAAAATTTTAAAAAAGATAAATAAATAAATTTATATTTAAAAAAATCACTGAAAGTATAAACTAGGTAGATCCTAAGGGATAAATTCAACAAAAGGTGTATGTAGGAATTTTTTTTTTAGGAATTAAAGAGGACATATATAATAAAAAGATATGGCATGTATAACATGCTAATAAAATAGAAGATGACCTAGAAATTAAAAAGTTGATGATCCCTCTTTCTTCAATCTTGTTTGGTTTGCTCTTTCAGAATTTGATGCATACTGATGTACTTGAATTAGATAGTTTGAGATTTTAAAAAAAATATATCAAGCACACTTTCCCACAGGGTTCATTTTATATTTATACTTACTTATCTCAATAAATTGTTAACATATTGAAATGAGTGCTTACACCCACCATGAGCCATTGGCATGCATTTATTCAAAGATTTGGAGGGTCAAATTTGTTATATTGTGTAACAACCAGTTCTATTTTCAGAAATTAAAAATAATTAATTTTAGCATCCACATTAGATTCCAAATTGTTTAGATTGTCTATCTACATACCCTGCATTCACCAGATAATGGCCTCAGTATATCCTGTACTTGGTCATGAATTGACATTCAGTCTGTAATTCTTAATTGCCCAAGATTGTTTTATTAAGTAAACAGAGTGTCCACTTTAGCAAAATAAGATGTAGTTAACAAACTCCAGGAAAGGGATGAATTATTAAGGAAAAACATGTTAAAAGTTATGGAGAACATTCTACATGCAGGGTGCAACGCTGCAAACTTTACCTCTCACTATCTCATTTACTTCTCACAGCAACTGTATCTGGTGGTTTCTACTGTGATACAATTTTACAGACCAGGAAGTGGAATTGTTCCAGTGGGTAAGTAATTTGCTAAAAGGTTGTACAGCTGGTAAGTGGTAGAGCAGGAGTTTGATGCCTGCCATACTTTCAACAGTCATAGTCCATGGCCTCTCAGGTCGGTATAAAGATGGTGGTAAGAGAGTGTACGTTTGTCTTTATGTACAAAAAGGGAAGTTGTGTTGACTGAATTAGGAATCATAGGGTAAGGAATTCTTTTATATTTCACCACTTAAAAATTATGGATTAAGAGATTAAGTATTTCAATGTAGCAAATTGCTCCCTATTGAAAGAATTGGGCAAAAGTCCACTATTTCAGAAGAGAAATATATTATTTATCCAAAACTTGAATTTGGAGTTAGAATATATATCCACTGTGCATTTGGAAGGAGGAGGCAAGAAACTCAAAACTTTAAAAGCAACTTTATGAGGCAGACAGGATTCCTTTGGGACTTCATATTAAACTATTTTCAGTAGGGAGTACAAATATTTTGTACCAAATGCTAAGAAACACCCTTAAAACATCTACTAATAGGGTCATAAGTGGCCTGTTGAAATGAACAGAAACCAATTTGCCCATATGCTTGTAATATTATTACTGTACATGAAAAGTCAGTAGTTATTGCTATTATCTTTTTTCTGATTAAACAATAGCCTACTTTGGGTCAATAAATGTAGATGTTGTGACAAAGTAATTTTGATAAGACTTACACTTTAATTAATGATGCAAAAATACATTTTTGGTCTTAATTCATTAGAATGGCAATTTATTTCTAAGATTAGCTTTTCCTTTCCTTATGTATTATTTTAAATGGTTGTTGCCTTTTGTACTTCTTTACATTTCTTGTAGCATGTAATTCATTGCTAAACTTAAATATTTGTAGGTTGATTGCCCTTTTTCACCTAATGAAAATAATGAAAGAATTACAACATTTGTAGAGAGAAATAATATGGAACTCTAACCACTTAAGTGTACTCTCCTACACTTTGGGGTACTTAACTATCAAGTCTAAAGTTGTGGATTGGGACTTCCCTGGTGGTCCAGTGGTTAAGACTTCGCCTTCCAATGCAGGGGGTGCGTGTATGATCCCTGGTCAGGAGCTAAGATCCCACGTGCCTCAGAGTCAAAAAACATAAAACAGAAGCAATATTGTAATAAATTCAATAAAGACTTTAAAAATGGTCAACATCAAAAAATCTTAAAAAAAAAAAAAGGAATAAAGTTGTGGATTGAATGTAATACTTTTCTGTCTGTAGGACGCATAAAACTAGACAGGCCAACTCTAAAAACAAAACCTCCCCACACTCTATTCACTGTGGCTCCTCTTCCCCTGTGAGGTGTCTGTCCTTCTTCACACCTTCAAGGGTGTCTGCCGACTGCTATCACAATTTGCTCACTGAACAGGCTCAGTCATTATTACCTTAGTGAAAATTTAAATTGCTGTATATTCTCTCCTTAAAGGATTTATATTTTAAGCCTAACATGACATGGGAAGTATCATCTCCCCACTCTTGAAAAAACTTTTGAACATCAGATATTAAGAAGAAATATTAGTGAAAGTAGAGAAGAAGCCTTGAGAAGTCTATTTATGCATCCCAAATGACACAAATCTATGCATAGCTAGTCCCCAAATAAACCTCTACAAATTTCATGAAATAATAAATGAATCTGAGGTGCTTGAATAAAAGAATACTAGAACCAGATGGCACCTAAGAATTCATTGTCTACTTCATTCCACCCAAGGTGTAAGAACATTAACAGATGGTCAACAACTTATACCACCTTTTTTGGCTTTTTAAAAATTAAAACAACTAGATTTCAGAAACTTCTTGGCAAGCTGCTATTCAACTGCAGAAATGCATCTGCTCAGACACCCCAAAATAAACACGTTTCCCAAAGGAATCAAATATGTTCTACAAAATCCTGCTCTGTTCATAGAATATGGTAAGCATGAATTTCATTACAAGTTAATGACGGTGCTGAGATCCTTTTTGCCAGATTAAGAGGTGTTGAATGTAGTAGGTGATGGTTCAAAATAAGAACAGAGAGTTGTGCACTAAGAGACATGCTCCAATCCTGGATGTTTCCTGGCATCAGATTTCAGAACATTAAGAAATAATGTTGCACAAGACAATTTCATTTCATAATTTTAAGTTATTGTTCTCATTATACATGAAATCTGCCATTATACTTAAACACAATATCCAATGGAGTAAATCTGGACCAAATATATTCTTTAACTGACAGAGCCAATGGGATGAGAAAACCATTCCCCGAGTTTCAGGCACATTGGCATACTAAGTACTCTCAGTCAGGGATCTGAGATGCTGAAACTTAGCAAAAAATGGGACAAAAGGAGTTTTAGAGAACAATTCATTAGTCTATTTGCTTTCTGTATGGTATAATACATTTGTGCTTCTTAAAATGTAACAATTCTACAAACTTTTATTTTATTTTTATACACAGTCATTCAATTTCAAATTTACTCAGTAGATGATATTACTGCACACATATCAGAATTTGACATATAAACTTTCAGTCCTTTAGACAGATTGATAACCTTGGTAATCTCTATCCTGTTTAATACTTCCTTGCTCTCTCTGCTTTGGGACATTCTCATGACTCACTTAATGGAGAAAAGATTACATTAATATTCAGTGATATACAACCAAGCATTTAAAGTAATCTCTATAATCTGGAAAGAAAACAGAAGACATCTTGAAATCTAATACAATATTAATGCTATATTTACTAAAATATGTGGATGTTAATTATAGGCAGAGGTTAATTTCCAAAAATGAAGCAGTTTTACTGTGCCACACTCAATATTGATATGAACATAGACTTTATGTTTTAAGACTCAATTTGATTATTTTGTGAATTTCACCATTTTAAGGAGATTTCCTCATGATCCTGATTCTAACTCAAAATATTCCTTCTCACTACTCTTTTTTGGTATGCCACTAACTCCCTCTCCCCAAATCAGTGAGCAAAAAAATAAATGAATAAAAATTTAAATTAAAATAAATTTTACAAAGCTTTTTGTACTTCAAATGGTTCTTACAAAACTTTTAGATAATTCAACTGCAGACTAATCAGAAACACATGGGATTGGATTACCTCTGAGATTTACAATCAGGGTGAAAGGACTTGGAAAACTGCAGTGGTTTAACAGCAATAAAAAATCAAGAATATTCAACTTCATAAGTTTCTAAATTTCCTCCCAATTCACTTATATTTAAAAGGGAAGTAGGTACTGGAAGCTTGAATTATGAAAACTGCCTGGTTATCTGACCTAGTATTCTCATGCACTAGCACCTTATCCACCACCCACCAACTTAAAATTATCGTCTCAATCAAGACGACTTTGAGTCAAAAAGAGAGCCTAAAATGGGATGTATGGTCATTCCACTTACATCTCACATCTGTTCTGAGTCTGTTCTGACTCTTGGAACCTGAAGCAAAAAAATACCATGCTTTTATTTTTATGGTGCTCTCAGTTTTCTGCCAGAAATATTCTGATCTGTGTGCTCATTATTTTCTGAGGTACATACTACCCCATTAGGCATGCAGTGGTGGACCAAACAGCCTCCTTTCTACCCTGCCTGGAGCTTACACTCTGGTGGGCATTTCATGGGACTGGTATCTTTAGAAGGTGTATTGGGAAGCATAGCTTGGGGTGGGGTAATGAGCCAGCATTGCACAGGATGAAGATACAGTAAAGACTCAGGGAAGGAAAAGATCTGCAGTGGTCTAGGTAGGAAGTAATGAGGATATAAACCAGAAACATGGAAGAGGAAAAGAACAAGTGGAATCACGCATGAGATAGTTTAAGTATAAAATCAGCAGGATTGGGTAGCAGATTGACTTTGGGAATCAAAGATGAATTTCACTGGGAAAATTATTGTACTGATTAAAAGAAAATCCAAGAAGCCTGGGAAAGATAGTAATGGGTTTAGGTTTGTGTATTAGTTTAATATGCAGTGTAACAAATTCCTATAAACTTGGTAATTTAAAATAATATACCTTTATTATCTCAGTTTCTGTGGATCAGCAGTCTGCACATGACTTAGATGGATTCTCTACTCAGGAGCTCACAAGGCTGTACTCAAGGTGTTGACTGGGCTGTGTTTTCCTCTGGAGGCCTGACAGGGGAAGATCCACTTTTCCAAGCCTTTTCAGGTTTCTGGCAGAATTTGTTTCTTTGTGGCTGAATAACTGAGGGCTCCAGCTTCTAACTGGTTGTTAGCTGTGTGCTGCCTTCAGGTCTTAGAGGGAGTTCCTTGTCACATGGCCTTCTCCACAGGGAATCCACAACATGGCTGTTTGCTTCTTCAAAGCCAATGGAAGGCCCTCCACCTCAGTCTTGCACAACATAGCTTAATTCAGGCAGTGATATTAAGCCATATAACTTAATCAAAAGAGTGAAATCCCATTGCCTTTGCCATATTTTATTGGTTAGGAGCAAGCCACGAGTTCTCCCAACGTTCAATAATAGGAGAGCAGGACTCACTGGAAGCCACCTTAGGATGTGTCTGCCACAGTTCAGATGCGCTGTGTTGGAGGTGTTAGAGGAGCCTTCTGGTGAAAAAGTCATCATCAATTATAAACTGGACAGTGTGCACCTGAAATGTTCTGTCCTTAGTGAACTTTTGATAGCAATTTGAATTAAACTATTACATCCTCATAATCCTCCTTTATCCAGCTTGTGCTGGATGTCTATATGATCAAGAGGACTAATCCTTACTATGACAATAAAAAATGAAATAATATTTGTCAGGTGATGATGAAAATATAACTTAGAAAAGTATGTATGGTGTCACTCAGATGGGGCTAGAAAGCGTTGAGATACATGTTTATTCCTTAAAGCCAAAGATAAAATAATTTAATTTCCTAATCTGAAAAGCTCCATAGCACATAAATTGGCAGCTTCTCCGCCAAATATCTCTTGGAAGAAGATGTAATACCTCCCACTACACTTTAGCTCCTGAGCCAATTTCCATCTAACACACAGAAGTTAATTCCGGTCATTTCTCAGCAAAATCTTGACCTTTGAATATCACTGGAAAATTGAAGGGAGATTTAGAAACAGAGACAATATGCTAAAAATTGGTGCTGCATTACCACCCATTCCCTTTGTTTCCTTCTTCTCCTATCCCTAAATGACTAAATAAAATGAGCATAGATCATCTATATCTTGGATTTAAGTGACCAAATCTATCAACAAATCAATAACATCACTGTGCATAAATTTATAGCTTTACTCTCCCTATATTTCATTTCTGGTGGGTTTGGCCAACAGACACGCTGTTCCCTAAAGGCAGAAAGTAGAACAAAAGATCATAGTATTCCACAAAGAAAAAAAATAAATAACTCTGTAAGGAAGAATTTCCTTCTGCATAAATTTTGAGTTACATTACACAACCATGGGTTTTAAAAAAAGCTACTTCAGAGCTACATTAAAAAATCTAGATATAAAACCTAGAAAAGCATATCATAACTTGGGGAGATACCTGGGACATATAAGACAAAGGATTGTTCTGTTTGTTTTTTTATAATTAAAGAGTCCTTAAAATCGGTAATATAAAGATTAACACAATAATAGGAGAATAAATAAAAGATATGAAGAAACACAATGACTAATATGCTTATGAAAAGAAAGGCTCAACCTTATTCAAAATTAAAGATGTAAATTAAAGCAATGAACTATTTTAATATATCTAATAACCAAATTAATATACCCAAGTGAGAGTGCAGAAAAATTAGTACTTTTAAGTATCTGCAGATGGCATAAGTTGACACAAACTTTCTGGAAGACAGTTTCAACAAATATCAAGAGTTCTAAAATGTAATGATTCTCTGCACCAGGAATTCTATTTCTAAGAATTACTCATAAGGGGGATCAAATGGGACTTAGTTCCAAGTATTTTTATCACAGTTTGTTTATAAAAGAAGAAAATTCAGATGAAAGAATATTCAATAATAAGGGGTTGCTAAAGTAAGTTATGGTATAGTCACACCTTAAAATACTATTAGCCTATTAACAGTTTTAGCCTGTTCCCACTCTATGCCCCATTCTCTCCTCTCAGAACCACTGCCAGCCTCACACCACCCACAGGAGCATTTGTACCACATAACCCAATGCACCCACCCATTCTGCCTGTATCCATAGCTAGTAAGATGTAGATACACCCAACTAACCTAATCAAATTTCTTCTCTTAAAAGTTTAGAATTGGAATTAAGAGCCTCTAGTAAATCTGTACTTCACTTAAATGGAAGACCTGTGAACTCCGGGAGAGGGGACATTTACACAGAGAAGGAGAGAAAGCAGCCTCCAGAGAAGAACAATGAAGCAGAGAAGCAGAGAAAAGTAAGGTGGGGAGAGGTGGTGTTGGGTGCATGGTGGGGCCAAGGCCATGCATCGAACTCCAGTGTTCTTGTATCCTTGATGGAATCCAAAGAAGGAGCTCATTTTTGGAGACCCCCCACCCCCACCTTCTATTTCTTAGCCCTTCCTCCCCACATTTTCCTTGTTTTCATTTAGGTGTTGTATATATTTGCCATTAGGGTTTCCTGAGAAAGGCTTCCATATAGCACCCTAATTTCCTTTTGGGAGGCTGACCACACTCCAAAGCCCACCAACAACAGTTGTTGTGTTGGTGACAGGGTAATCTAGCTGCACACAACTCACTATGGAAGCTGAACCTGACAGACACCACCTCTCCCCTTCCCTAGTAAAGGCAGAAAATAGACTCCCACCTAAGCTCAGCCCTCTCCCTGGCCTTTGAATCTTAAATCATGGCATCCTATCTGCACTTCATGCTTTCCACATTTTGGTACTCTGTGTCACCCTAGGATCCAGCTTACTCTCATCTTATTGCTCAGCCTCCCTCTAGTTTCCTGGGACCTCAGTAGCCTTCCAAAGTATTTCCTTTGAATAAGTTAGCCAGAGCCAGTTATATGGGAATATTTCAAAATATGTTAATATGTGCTTTTCTTTCTTACATTTCCTTGTCTTTGATGCCCTTCCCCCTTCAGCTAGTGGAACCTTGGCCATTATCTTAGGGAGTCTTGGAATTAAAACAGGAATGTAAGATGAAAAGGTATCCGTGTTCAGGTTTTTTTTGTTTTTAATTTTATTTATTTATTTATTTATTTTTGCTTGTGTTGGGTCTTTGTTTCTGTGCGAGGGCTTTCTCTAGTTGTGGCACGTGGGACTCTCACTGTCGCGGCATCTCTTGTTGCGGAGCACAAGCTCCAGATGCGCAGGCTCAGTAGTTGTGGCTCACGGACCTAGTTGCTCTGCAGCATGTGGGATCATTCCAGACCAGGGCTCGAACCCATGTCCCCTGCATTAGCAGGCAGACTCTCAACCACTGCACCACCAGGGAAGCCCCATGTTCAGCTTTTGATTTCCAAAATTAGATTTTTGAATCCCCAGTGATATATATGTATAGTTTTTGGCTGTGCCATGTGGCTTCTGGAATCATAGTTTCCCAACCAGGGATTGAACCCAGGCCACAGCAGTGAAAGCACTGTGTCCTAACCACTGGACTGCCAGGGAATAACCCCCAGTGATATTCTTGAAACTGAGGCTTTGTTTAAAGGGATAAGATTTTTCTAAATCCCTAAACTCCAATTCCAATATAAGCAAATAGACTTAATAGATGCTAATCCTAGAGTTTTATTAGAACTCTAGAGAGGTGACAAAGTATATTATTGCAAGGGATATATTCAATATGAAGAGGGAAAGGAAGAAAGTCTTTGCCATGAAAGGAAAGCACACACCTCAGAGGGAATGCAGTTAAGCTGAGGAGGTGCCCGTCAGAACAAGAACAGTCACACTGCCATCCCTGTGCCTCGGCCAAAGGGAGAGAACCAGGAAACTCAAAATGTCCATAGAAAGCTGAAATAGGTTAAATGAAAGGTTGATGCTCTGCTTCTCTGTCCACAGGCCAAAGAGGTGTATAGCAGGGATTGCAGAGGGAGACATTCAACCCTCGATGACATACCCAAGAGGATGCCCCAATCCTCCTTCAGCCTATGCATGGCATGTCAGAGACCCAGCAGCTCCTGTGTGGCCAGTG
Source organism: Kogia breviceps (assembly GCF_026419965.1). Taxonomy (NCBI): domain Eukaryota; kingdom Metazoa; phylum Chordata; class Mammalia; order Artiodactyla; family Physeteridae; genus Kogia; species Kogia breviceps. The sequence continues at coordinate 33,590,035 of NC_081318.1, read as the reverse complement.
GGGGAATGTAGAGATGCCACAGGGCCTGGAAGGGACTCTGGATTGGGAAAAAGAGACCACATAGTATAGGAACCTCACAAGTTGAGGCAACTGGCAGGAACAAAGACATTAGAAGTCAGTACCAGCGAAATATTCAACAAGTTTGGGTAGAACCAGCCATACTGCAGAGGGCACTAGCACAGAACCCTTGGGGACCAGACCAAACTCTCTGTAGCAAAGAACACAAAAAAATATGGAAATCGGTGGCCCCAAATCTTGCCAAGTGAAGATGGGTAAAACCTCCACTTGCACATTGGGAAGAAGGATGAGGAGGAGAGTTTTTGCTAGCAGAAGGCACAGTCAAAACTGGGTTCTAAATTGTTGACAATGAGAGTATTTCCTCAAAAGAGTCTGAGATATCTATATTTGAAAAGGCTGTACTTGGAATTGAATCTCTACCTGGAATTGAATCTTGTGAGCAAGATGAAATCAGCTAAGGAAAATAAGGGAAGTTACAAAATATTTTGCACATACAGATTATAGAGAACACATTTAATTCCTGCTATACTTATAATCAAGTATACTCAGTAAGACAATAGAAAAATAAGAGGTGTGTGTGTGTGTTTATAGGTAGAGATTAAAAGCCAATATCAAAAAAGTGAATACAGATGCAATTGGGTTCTTTTCTGTTTCTAAGATTCCTACTTCTGTACCTGTACCCTAAACTTTGTCTTCTCCATCTGCTCTCAGACCTTGTTTCCTCTACTATAACTTACTCTGATACAGAAGGAGAAGAATGTAAAATGAATCTAGAGTTCATTATTTAAAGAGATAAAAGAAGAAATATAAGTGCTAGTATGCTTCATGTCTTCAACTATCTCAAGTCATATGATTAGAGAGAAGAAAAGCCCGAAGAAAATATCAAAATATTCATAAAGTTCACTGTGTAGTATATTCTGCAGAATGAAGAAAATGGGAATAAAAATAGGGTACGAATAAAAATCTGTAGTAAGCCAAACCACCATGGTTGCTGAAACAGTGACTGATGGGACACTGGTAGTGACAACACACAATCCTAGGTAATGTATTAGAGGAAGGGCACTGCAAGGAAAATGTGGGGTATATATAAAAATTATCTGCTGAAGGGATGAAGCTAAGATAAAATCAGCTAAATTCAATATTCATATATCAGCTGTTTCACATATCAGCCAGTCCCCTGAAGTCATACCACATTGGTTACCAGTGTTGGGAGACAATTCTGTACGGGTGTCTCAATTTTCTCCATGTGTTGTGAGCAGTGGCACTGACTGACTTTATCTTTTCCAGAAGGTTTGTATGGTTAACAGCCTTGGAAGTTGGAGACAGGTCTTCCTCTGGCTCACAGAGCACCTTTGCTAATTGTCTGTTACAATAAAGAGAGTGTCTCTCCCCCAGAGCAAAAGTCAGGCAAATTTGATTACTTCCCATTAAAAGAGTTAAGTTCACTAAGGTTGGAGTTTTTCAGCTGGACAGATCACCGCTGCATAAACAGCATCCACCTAGGCCTCTTTATATCAAATCCATGGGAATCTCAGGCAAGGGAGAATCAATGCAAACATCTCATGCTGCCTGCTGTGCCATAACAATGTCCTTTCTCTGAACCAGAAGCTTTGTGTCTTCTGCCAGCATCATGGAACTGTGGCAGGCTAACTTGTTAACATGCAAGTAAAGTAACATCCCAGAGCCTTCATGGTACCTGATAATCAGCTCTTCCTAGGTGAAAGACACATGCATGTCATTATGAAAGGCTTTGATCTGCAGTGTTCAAAATTTTGCCCAGTAGGAGGTTCCAGCATCATCTGAGTAATACATAGTACTGAGAAAACAGTTACTAAAGGAAGAAGAAAATAATATATTTCATTAAACACTCTCAACCTTTTCAAAGAAATGAACAAAAAGGTCTTAATTGGTGGACTGCAAAAATCTTAGAATCTGTCATCAATACCAATTCAGGGAAGAAGAAATCTGAAAGACAGTGACATTCATACTGACATATTTGATACAGAAAAAATATTAAACTATTTTTCTCTCCCCATTCTTAAATTTATACTCTTTTGGTCTTTAGTAAAAGCACTTTAGATTTTTTTAAATGATACTATTAATCTCACTCCAGATTTCTGAAAATAATAGAATTGTGTTGTTCTATTATAGCAGCAATTGATAGTCCATTTTTTTCAGACACTGAAACCTATGGAAGAAACAAGCCTTATTATTTTCACTTGTATTTGATAAATGTGGATGCAATGAAAGTTATATAATTCCTGATTATACATATCCTATCAGGCCAATTAAACACCAGTAATATAAATTACTTCCTGATCCAAACACATCTCTTTATGTCATTGAGATTGAAACAGTCAGTGAAGGCTTTAAGCTAAATTACATTTGAATTCTTTATGGCCAGGTACCAATTTAAGAATCATTTTGCCTTGTCTGCAGTGGTAATTGTCAAGAAAAAAAGAGTATACTTCAGTAACAATTTAGTTAAGCACTCCAAATCCAAAGTAATTCCAAGAATTAATATCTATACTCAAACCAACAAGTATATCTTTAAGAGTTTTGTAAAATGTTTCTCTTGGGTGAGGATTTTATGATTAGGAGTGGGTGGGTAGGGGAGGAAGGAAGAGGGACTAACTCACTACAAACTGATAACAAGGTTGTTAAAATCACTCTTATCGATGGCCTTTGCACTTAACTTGTTTAGAAATAAAAGAAAAAACATTTCTGTGAGTCACAGCATTTTGTCTTTTCTAGCTTGGCAGGTCACATTGTTCTAGTGGATAGAAACTGAGTCAATGTGGGAAGAACCAGAATTTGGACAAATCTCATCAAACATTCACACAGAAGAAAGAGAATGTACTGCAAACATTCACACAGAAGAAAGAGAATGTACTGCAACTGGAGTTGCTTTAAAATTTTTTATGTTCAATTTAAGTCAAGGCTTCTATATTATGAAGGCAGAGCTTAAAATCTCTAATAGAAAAACAGAAACAGAATATTATCTGAAATTTCTGATTGGATTCTTCTAATAAGATTTTAACTTTAAAGGAATCAGACAGCTTTACGGAAAAGGATCCATCAGTGTCTGCATGCTCCTACCTATGGTTTAATCACTTCCCTCCATACATGCATATATTAAACAAATTCAAATGGTATGAAAGATAAGTTACATTTCCTATTCAACACCCTCCCACTTTTCTCACACCCCCTACCCCTTTCCTCCATCCCCATTTTTGCACAGATACTGAGCATAGAAAGAAAAGGCTAATGAATATGGGAAGGGAGGGAGGTAGATTAATCCTATACTGTTTTTAAAAATCTCCATTACAACCAATTTTTAATTTTAAGTCAGATGATGCTTCACAAGACATAGGCAAGTACTGAGATTGGCACAGAAATTAAATGTTAAGTTAAATTATATTATTAAATTATATTAAATTATAGTTTTTAAGGAAAGCTTTTTGCTTTTCTTCCTCTTACTTCTCTTCACATTTAGTGTCTTTCAATAGCTTTTTCTGCAGGATAAATTTTTAACTACTATATTGTTCAATTTGAAAAAGAGTTCAGGGTGAGGAAGATTACAGCTGAGGCATTCACAAGGATTTCCTGTTTTGGGTGGCTCTTTCTTCCTCTGTGATAATGTGTTTTTGATATTTTTAAAAAGCTGCCTGTGTGTTTTAATATTATTCAATCTTCCCTGCCCCTTAAGAAACCATGTTGGGTAGGGGAAGGGAAACAGTTTAAGGGCGGGCTCTTTCCCCATCCATCTCAGTGACCTAAGACAAGCTTCTTAACTTCACTCAACTCTATCGATAAAATGGAAATAGTTAAGGCCTGCCCTGAATTGTCACATAATTCTGGTGAGGCTCAAATAAAATGTATATGTTTTATATTCGAAGAATCACTATGTAATAAAGATCTTGAAGTGTTTGTAATAAGTTATATCTGAAATAGATAAATTCACCAATATCCAAAGGGAAAAAAGAGTTCTATACCCCTTGGGAAATATGATCCATTGATAATTTGTCCACAAAATTATAATACAAAAATAGTACCCCATGCCGCAACTTCATCAGGGTCAAAAAAATATGAGGTATAGGGGCTTTCCTGGTGGCGCAGTGGTTGAGAGTCTGCCTGCCGATGTAGGAGACACGGGTTCGTGCCCCGGTCTGGGAAGATCCCACATGCCGCAGAGCGGCTGGGCCCGTGAACCATGGCCGCTGAGCCTGCGCGTCCAGAGCCTGTGCTCCGCAACGGGAGAGGCCACAACAGTGAGAGGCCGGCGCACCGAAAACAAAAAAAAAACATGAGGTATAGTAAATCTGAAGTGATTTGGGATCTATTCCATTTCTGTACTATATGCATATGCCCCTCTACAAAGTCACTGGCAACTGGGTGACTGTTGATGATGTGATAAAAACCAGACTGATGTCCCCTCCCCCCCATTCTCTGAATCCATTATTATTACCAAATAATACATTGATAAAGATAATTGAATCATATTAAACATTTTAAGGGTTTATTTGAGCAAAAAAGGATTCCAATGAGGCAGCACCAAATTGGATGTGATTAGGTGCACTCTGCCTGACAGGACCCAGGGGAATGAATTACATAGAGAAAGTGCAAAAGCAAAGAAAGGAAATTATTGATTGACTATAACTTAAAGCCTAGTTGGCTGGCTGTGACTGGCTGTCCTTAGTATTTTGATTCCATCACCTCAAGGCATTTACTGGCTTAGATTTTGATTTGCACATGTAGGCCGCCATGGCATTAGAGCCACCTCAGGTCTAATAGCCTCCTTGTTTAACTAATTTAACAACATACATATATAGAACAAATTCAAATGGAATTAAAAGAAAAGTTACATTTCCTGGCTTACCTGCTGCCACTTATCCCACTTTCTAGAATTTCTGTTTTTAGTTCTGATGGTTTCCTCTGTGTTCTCCACTCTGACTGATATGTTCATACTTGCATTTTCTGATCAATCAAGTTTAGGTAATATTGTTGGACCCCCAACAAAAGACATTCAGCAAACACACTGCTCCTCATCTGTCCTTTCTCCTGAGTTTTGTTTTATGCACACATATATACACAAATACACACACACACACACACACACAATCTTTTAGCCTTTCTATTGTTAAATAATATCCCAAACCTCTATTCTTTGTTTCAACTTCAGGCCCTGCATATTGTCTCAACACTGCCTTCACCTCCATTGCTCATTCTCTCCATCCCTATAGCATCTTTACTTTCAGCAAGGATTTTAACAGTTAGGGCTGCTGTGCTGTTGCCTCCTTTGAGGATGGTGCCTCTTAGAGTGTGGCAGTGCACAACCCATGTGGATTCACATAGGTGCCCCAATCATATTTACATTTTATTGTTGCATATCTATAATTAATATTTAAAGCCTTGTCTATAGGCGATTCATTGAAGCTGTAAAACAATAAGCAGCATTTACAGTGTCATGATTTTAGCAATATTATTTACTATAGAAGTGAATAGTATGCTCTTTCTCTGTGTTTTTTTTTTGTTTTTTTTTTTTTTTTTTGTGGTACGCGGACCTCTCACTGCTGTGGCCTCTCCCGTTGCGGAGCACAGGCTCCGGACTCACAGGCTCAGCGGCCATGGCTCACGGGCCCAGCCGCTCCATGGCATGTGAGATCTTCCCAGACTGGGGCACGAACCCGTGTTCCCTGTGTTGGCCGGCGGATTCTCAACCACTGTGCCACCAGGGAAGCCCTGTGTATTCTTTTAAAGTCTTTAAATTTCTGAAATTTTACTTGGATAAGTCCAGGTGGGGCTTTTTATCATTGATCCCATTTAGCACTTTGTGGCCTTTTTCAAATTTCGGACTTGTGTCTTTTTCAACTCTGGATAGTTTTCCTCCATTACATCCTTGATCATTTTCATTCTTCTGTTTTCTCTGTTCATTCTTTCTAGAACTTCTAATAGGTGCTCACTGTCCTAAATTGTTTCTCTATATTTAACTTTTATATCTTTTTTGCTCTATATTCTGAGATATTTAACTGACTTTATCTTCTACTATTTCCTTTCACTTTTTACATTTGGGTAACTGATTCCAAAATCTCTTGCTTATTCCCTAAGTGCTCATCCTCTATAGCAAACTAAGCTTATTTTATGATTGCAATGTCTAGTATGATATTCCTGAAGATACTAATAATAATTTTAATTTTTTCACTTGTTTTGTTTCCTTTGTAGCCAATTATTCTGTTTTTTCATTTGTATTATGCCTTTTGCCTTATTGATTTTCCTTAATAATTGTTGGTCCACAGTTGGCCATTCATACTGGCTGACAAAAAACTAAATTACTATATATAGTTGGTATGGGTTTCTTCAGGAGTTCTATCTCTCCATCATGTGTAGTGTCTATACCTTAGTAGGGAATGGGGGAGAAAGTGATGCAAGTTGAGTTCCCTATCATCCCACATTTTGTTCTGAAGTGCCAAAATCCATATTAGAAGCTGTAGGACTTGGGATGTTTGGTCAATTTCTTTGGAGATCAGTCCTCTGATTTAGATAGGGGCTGAAGGGTATGGGTTAAAAGCTTCCAATTTTTTGCATACTAAAATACTTTTTTGTCATAACTAAGTGCATTAAATAAATACACATTCTAAATGGAATATACTGTACATTTGATGAAACACATATAGCTTCATCAAGGTAAAAATAATACATAGCCATGGAGTAGAAAGATGGCACACATAAAAAAAAATTCCACATGTGGTAAGACTTGCAACTCAGTTAGCTGTTCCATGGATAGTCCTTCAATTAATTACTCTTTCCCAATTCTCCCTGGCAGAACAGCTGCTGAGGGGTCAGGAAAATTTACAGAGACCTGTCAGAAAGAAGGGCTACAGCCTGGAGGCTACCTTCTCTACTGCAAGCTGTATCCTGATTCCAGCTCCATTCTGATTCATCTATCAGTAAGTATTTAGATGCTTCTGCCTTGGAACGTGTTCAAACTTCTGGATCTATTCACGAGCATCCTTCCATCCTAAGTGATTTTCTCTTCAGGTTAATGGAATAAGAAAATGGGGCAGGGGGTGGGGGAAGAGGTAAATTACTTTCTCATACATTCTAGTTTAAACTGAATTTTATCCCACTCTTTTTGGTAAAATTAAAAGGAATAATTTTTTCCAAAGTAGCATAAAAAGATGACTTTGATTAATCATCCAAACTGGGTCACTTTGAGAGTGACTGGGTTCTATTAATAATGATGCCTGGTTAACAGGCATGCTCCAGGACTGATCTGGATAAACCGAGATGCATGGTCACCCTACACAGGTAAGCCTAACTAGGTGCAGGATCAGTTGCAAAAAGACTTTAGTCCATAGAAGAGAAAAAAAATGAGACAAGAGAAGTATGCTGTTCTGTGAGGAGATATAAAATACCCACCTGGGTACCTTGGGCATGATGCAATCAGAATATCTTACAGGTAATGAACAGAGTTACAATCAAGTAGAACAGCTTAGAGTACAGTATCCCTTTTGTCATCTCAGTGGACAGCAGAAACTTTTCTGGGATATTATGTTTCAAGAGCAATAATAGGGTGTTAAGTCAAGGGGTAGCATTATGGTAAGGGCAGTGATTCTCAGCTGAAGTTAATTTGCCTTCTCTTCTACCTCTCTATCTCTCTCTCTCTCTCTCTCACACACACACACACACACACACACACACACACACACACACACGGAACATTTGTCAATGTAGGAAGACATCTTTGGTTGTCAACACAAGGAGATGCTGCAGGCATCTAGGGGTAGAGGCCAGAGATGTTGCTAAACATCCTAAAATGCATAAGATAGCCCCCACAATACAAAGAAGTTTTCAGTCAAAAATACCAATTATGCTGAGGTGAGAAACCCTGGATTAGGGTTAGAAAATCCCCTGGACAGAGCTTGCAGAAGAAGGCATTGAGTATGTCACTTGGGAGTAACCAGTAAGTAACTACTTATTAGCTTTCTTTTCTCTGATATGACTTCCTTCTGATATTTTGTTACATTGGTTAAACCCCCAAATATGGAAGCTGATGACGATTTCTTGGACTGACTGACCAGTGAAGAGATTTTTTTCCCAGACTTTTAAGTAGGAACTCAACCCAATGAAAGAGTGATACCCATATAAATTAATCACAGTCCCTCTGCTCCAGGCATCTCCAACACAAGGGTCACACATACAAACATTCATTCCATAACAGTTGAGTCATTTCTAAGAGTATATTTGCAACTTTAAGTTGAGTGCTTTGTTTCTACAGAATTATGATTTCTGAGTAAACTGATAAATTAACTTTAACTTAAAATTCAACCACAAATCTATAGTAGAAATAGCTGCTACAAAGTGAAGAGATATAATTTATGAGAATTGGTGAGGGTGTTGCTTTTTAATATAGAATGAAGCTTTATCTTTTCTGGCAGAGTTAGTTTACCAAGTTATTAATAATTATTATAACACTTGAAATTCAAGTCTTTTATCTCTCAGTATTTTAATATTCTATGTAAAAGTTGTAAATATTTGAGAATTATTTTGTTTATTTTCCATTATTTGGCTTTCAGGGCAACAATTCACTCTGGACCAATTAAATATTGAAAAGAGTTGAAATTAGTTACAAAGAGAATAACAGTAATGATTTCGTTTACCATTTTTGACCATTTGGAAAATGATTAGTATCTTAATCCATTAGAGCTGCTATAACAAAATATCACAGGCTGAGTAGCTTATAAACAACAGAAATTTATTTCTCATGGCTCAGGAGGCTGGAAGTCCAAGAAGAGGGTGTCAGCATAATCAGGTGAGGGTCCTCTTCAGGGATGCAGACTTCTCACTGCATTGTCACATGGTGAAAAAGGCTAGGGATGTCTCTGGAGCTTCTTTTACAAGGCACTAATCACATTCATGAGGCACTCTACTTTCATGATTTAAGCACCTCCCAAAGGTCTACAGCCAATATCACCATCTTTAGGGGTTAGGATTCCAACATATGAATTTTTGAAGGACACAAATACTCAAACCATAGCAATTAGGTTCTCAACTACCAACACAAGAGCTAAGGAAATATAGAATATTGATGTGTACAAATGGCAGGAACAAATGGTGAGGATAGCACATAAAAGAGAAAGTAAGGTTGTAACAAGAAAGTGAGGTGGACAGTTTTGATAATGCTCATAAAAGAGAGACACTCATTTCCATGGTCTCTTTGTGACTTCTCTGCAAGGTTTAATGGCAGAAGCTATAGGAGAAGGAAATATGTTTTATGTTACTAATACTTTGAGCAATGAAAACCTTTGACTTCCTAAGCTCTGTTTATTTTAACAAATTTTGACAGCAATCTTCCTGTGTTCCAAATAAAAAACACAAGTCATAGCTTAATTTTCCTTGATAGCAGTGGTCCATAATTTTATCTGTCTTATTTTGCACTATGTTATAATGCAGAACACAATTCTGTAACTACTTTCTAGTTTTAGGCTTCTCCCTCGCTATCAAGTGGTTAGTTCTCAAATCTGTGTGTTTCTGCCAGAATGCCTGCCTTTAATTTGCTTCTAATCTTTTCTGGGCTTGGAAAACAGATAACTGAGCTAAGAGTTACATGTAAGATATGTTAGATTCAAGGCAGCAAAATTTAGAACAGGGGCCTAGACTTAGGCTCTGAGCTTCTCAACAACCATTCTGATGTGCAGTAGCCTTTCCTCTCTTTCACCCATGTTCAGAGCTATATTATATTACGGCTGTACAAGTTCTGACTTCTTAATAAATGAGAAAGAAGCCATAGTCCTTCTCAGGTTCATTGTTCCATTTCTCTGGACAACTACAACTTGGGTTTTAGAGTGGGGGTGATAAGTCACTGCCACCATTTACTCTACACAAAGGAAAACTTGTAATTGGCTTAGCTTCTCCCCAGACAGTCCTGTGATCCATTACCGTGTTTCCTGCCTGCATGCCCCTCCTGCACACCACAGCTGGTCACTCTGAACGTGGAAACTCTCCAGGGCTCAAGAAGAATAGCTTACAAGAGTTCAGTGGCAGTGGCAGACTTCACCACCACATGTGGACATCCACTCTTGCAGAATGAGAAGAAAGTAAATCAATAAAGGTAACATGGCAATTTAGAAAGTAAAATAATACTTCAGTTTTTGTTTTAATTCACTGAAGAGCAAAAAACATGAAAAAACGGGAAGTTCTCTCAGTAGGTCAAATTATGCTGGCTGCCATGACTCACTAGACAGGTGTCTTTGTTATGGAAATAATTGTTTAATAGGCATAGTTTATGATAGAGTCTGAAAAAGCACAAATTACCTATAGAAGGAAAAGTATATGAAGGATAATCCTGAGGTTCTATGCTAGAAATATATATTGTGATATCTACAACAGTTGTTTAGAGAGGATTTTTTATGAGAAAAATTAAAAGTTAACTTGAGGGAATATCCAACATGGTCTTCAGCAAGCACGTGACATAGAGTGTGCATGATACGTGTATCATGGGATTATGAGTTCAATAGTCATATTGGTTGCAGTTGTTCAGTTTGAATTCCTCTGGTTGAATCTCCAATAACTTTAGATGTGTTTGGAATAGATGGTCTTTGCAGCAATAAGGACCTAATTGATGAAGGCCTTGTGTTTTCTTTTTCACCAAATCTATTTAAGTACAAGTCCTGTCAATTGTGCCTTTTCAAATTCTTTCAGTCTATATCCTCTTCTCTACTGCACTATCATTGCCTTAGGTCAGACCCTCATCATTTCTTCCCTGGACTACAGCCAATATCTTTCTAATAGGTCTCTTTGCCTTCAGTCTCACCAATCAGTCTTTGTTCCACATATCACTAGAATGATCTCGGTAACAGGAAAATCTAATCATTAAAATTCTCTAATGTGTCCACACTTCTTTAGGAAAATTCCAAATCCTTAACAAAAATGTAATGTTATTCCTGATGTAATTTCTTCCAACATCACTAGAGTCACTTCTTGTCCTCCACTCCTCCCCACCCCATGTATCTTACATTTAAGTAACACAGAACTATTTGCCACTCCTTCAATGCCCCAAATTCTCTTGCCTTTATGCCCAGTTGTTTGTCTCCTTCTTTTCTCCACCTGCACATCTTGAAACAGGTTCTCTTCCACTTCCCAAAGAGACTCAAAGTTGTCTCCTCCAGGATACCTTTCCTAACACTACATCTTCCCATCCCAGACTGCCCAGCTCCATCCAGAATGGCTTAGGTATCCAACTACATTTCCCCACAACACTGTGGATATAATTCTTATCAGATAGGATGCTTTTCATGTTTACTTCTCCACTCCATCCCCACCAAGAAGAAAGTTTTCTGAGGATCACGATAGTATTTTAATGCATGTATTTTTAGAAAAAGTCCATCGTAATGTAGTTAACTCAAAAATTTTTGTTGAAAGAAAAATGAAGTCAGGGAGTGAAGGACAGAGGAAGGAAGGACAGGAAAAAAAGAAAGCATGGAAGAGAGGATGGGAGAGAGGGAGAGAGGAAGACAGGAAGAAAATAATGGGGAGCTCTTCTTCAAAATTAAGCTGGAAAACAACAAATAATTCTGGAAATCAACTGACTCAAATTCCACTTTAATGTCCTGCATTTAAAATGCTGTTCAGGGGGCATATTGAACGTTTTCTGCTCAGAAATTTGCTCCCTGGGAATCACATGATGACAAGAATTCATATCTTGAGGCAACAAAATCAAAAGTCCTTAAAAGAAAAACCATGTTGTTCTGAAAGTTTGTGGAGTGCACAATATAATTTACATTCAACTATTTTGTTCCTGCTTAATAAGCATAACTGACAGTCTTGTGGGATAACAGAAGTATAGTCCTCATCAGTGATGGTCAAATTTTTCAAATTTAGATTTTCAATACAGAACTAGCAAAATGTTTATAGTTCTGATTTGTGCCATCTATGTACTTTACAATTCAAGGGACTACTTTGATGATGTATAGCAGAAACGTGTTAGAGAAGGAGTTTACAATGAAACCTTTAATGACTTCTCTTTGGACAATCTGACTTAGGATCAAATCTCACATAGGCAAAGGTCCTAGAATCAGCTATACAGACAAGATTGTAGAGTTCATAGCAAGTAAGGACACAACCTCTTGCTTACCTCCTGTGCACATCAATCAAGCACAGCTTTCTTGCTAAGCTGGTCACCAGGATCTGCTGCACAGCAATGTGTACTCCAGACTACCTGCCACTCAGTGCAGACACACCAAACCCTGTTTAGCCTACAAGAGCGGCATCTCTGCTCCTTTCCAGGTAAAGCTGATATCTTTCAAGAAAAGGGGTAAACCATTCATATCTCCCCCAAAGGAAGCTTAAGAACTAGCATCGCAATTCACATTACTGACCATTGGACACAGGATGGTAATTCCATGAAGAGGTCCTCACATCCAGAGGGTCCAGGCAGGACAATATGCTCTGGGATAGTGAAGTGTCAGTACTGCACTGGTCTGTGCTGTAACACAAGAAAGAAACTGAGTCTGATTATGCTCAGTCAAAAATTGGTAAAGATGTCTTCCACAGTATTCTCTCTCTAGACTCTTTGCCAAAGAGGTCAATGTCATTAAGGTCTTCTTTAGGAGTACCTCAGATGAATTGGGCAAAATGGCTCCCTCTTAGAGAAGGAAATTGGGGCAGGAAATGTAAAGATCCATGAATCACATTCAGAAATTCAATTCAGAAATCAATGTGTTCATAAGATTGGGGTGGCTTGACTTCTAGAAATTGTAAACAAATGTCCTAAAGTGGTCTCAGAGGCAACTGCCAGGAGGTAGGGTGTGATTTCCTCAGGACACAGTAATTGAGTCAATTTACTCGAAAGCTTGGACTATACCCCTTGGTTTCACTAATCATACTGAAGAACTCCAAAAACTATTTCCCTGGAATTCTCCCAACTAGTCATCACAACTATGGTTCTAAAGTTCAAGGCAAACCTTAGCAACCCCAAGGATACTACAAAGAGTGCACTGAAAAGGCATCTCTATATAGTGCTTGCAATAAACCTGCTCCTTGCTATTCTGGAGGCAAACTTTACTCAGTCCAAATTAATCAAATGCCAATTTCAGTTACCACTGAAAAACTAATAAAACAATTATCATCCAAGTGGCACTCTGAATTGTCATCATGTCAGAATTTACTATTATATCTTAAATTTTCCTAGTTATATCAGACCTTTTTTTCAAAGAATCCAGGAATAGGACTGCATTTTGTAGGTATATTGAATTACATAGTCAAAAAACCTTGCAGAAATCTGATGATCTAATGAAACAGTTACAGGAATGGGGGAAAATAAAAAGTGTAAAATCAAAATTTTTATGTCTCTTTCTAAAGTTACAAATATTACTGGTATTCACCCTACCTAAGACAACATGAATGTAATCTATAGTTACCCTTCTGCTAAGCCAAACAAGAATTTTAAGCTATTTAACAGTTCTTGAATTTCTACCATGTTTTAGTTATGAGGGTAATCACTTTTTCACCTATAGGAGTAATATTTTCTGTGGCCCTGACCTCAGTAAAAATAAGGCTGGCATCTGGAAAGCACAGTAGTCCTTGATGTCAGGTGTCTGGGCCATATCCACCACAAATGAAATCAGAATCTCTGGTGGTAGCAAGGGGGAGGACTGGACATGGAAATGCTTCTGAAAGTTCCCCCAGGTGATTCTACTGTGCAGCCAGTGTTGTGAATCACTGTGGTGGATGAACAGCACTGTGCTAAACACAGTAATGAAAATAAGCACCTAGTAATCTATTCCTTGCCCTTAAGGAATCTGCCCTGGAGGAACAATACAACTTATCTTGTGCCTATCTACTCATTTCCCCCTTCCCTGAAACTTCACCCACAGGCTGCCACAGGAATGGGCTTAGGCAGCTGTCTGTACCAAAAATCAAAGCCCCTGCTAACCACACTGATTAAATGACTGTGTATACAGTTCAAGATAAGACAACCAAATCTCTGAAGTTTGGAATTAAGATCCCAAAAGTCTAATTCAGACTTTCAGACTTTAATTCATTTGGGGGTAGCTGAGCTGAAAGAAAACTGAAATGATAAGGCAAAGAGAAAAGGGAAGAGTACGAAAGTAGATATTCCTGGAAAAGAGTCAGAGGGGTACTGTATGATCCTGACAACTGGAGAGAGCGAGAGCTGTCTAGGCTTCTGACAGGTTCCAGTGCATACCCTGCAAGGCCCATTTCTTGGAGGCTGCAGGTTTATAATACCTTCTCCTTATTTTAAGCTAGTTGAGTGAGTCTCTGCTCCTTGCAATAAAAAATGCTCCTTTCTCCTCTTCATATTCTGGGTCCCAATTTGATTCCCATGTGATCTGTGAACCCTCCACATCCTTCTCTTGTCTCCTGAAAACAGTAAGAGCAATAAGAGTTCAGATAAATGGGAAACTAAAGGGTTGAGGGGTGGTCTGGGAGGCTTTACACAGATCAGGTGGGAACTGAACTGGGACCTAAAAGATGGAGGGGGAAAGAGAGCTCACTCCACGTGAGGGAAAGAGCAAGCACAAAGTCACGGAAGCAGAAATGTACCAAAGGTGAAGCCTACGCTTAAGGAAGAGGAGCACTGGAAAATTAATTTAGCTTGGTGGGGATGAACCCGATTAAAGGCCAGACATACTAATTCAAAGGTCTTCTACTCCTTAGTTTCTCCTGCACATAAAAAATCCTGATGCACAGTACTTTTAAATAAATGCTTTCTACATTCTTAAATACATACCATTCTGTCCCACTACTCTAGGGGAAATGCACTAATAATAACAAACAACCAAAAAGTAATAAACAAGAGAAAAGCATTGATAGAAAGGAACAGACAATGCTTGCCAGTTTCTGTTAAAAACAGTTTATTTTTTACACATCAATGGACATTTATAGCCTATTTTATTCTCTGTATACTTTGGCAAAAGTTGGCTATTTTGAGACTATGTTTTACTTCTATTATCAAAGTAATTCTTTTTTTAACAAAATTTTAAACTTAGTTGCATCTTTACATACATGACTAGTGTAATGGTCATAGCCTATAACCATTATTGGTGACAGGAAATAGTGTATTTTAGTATTAACTATAATTAAAAAGCATTTTGGATAATATTGGTTAAATGCTATGAATTCAACAGTGGTATTTACCATCAACTGGAAATAATTAGAGTAGGGTTCTAAGTATTAAGAGATCCTTTCAAAGCAATCAGCCAATACTATCAGAGTACCAGCCCCAGCCTGAGCTATACCTATAGCCCAAGAGTGACTCTCACCAGGTCACTTCCAATGATCTTCTCTACATTCAGTATCTTCCTATTTATACTAAACGCGTCCTTAAGTTAAAAATGGCCCAAGCTGGATGAGCTCTTGTAAATTAGTTGATATTTCACTAATGAAACTAAGATAGTTAATTGTTGGGCTTAAGGGGAATGCTGAATTTGCTTCAAAAAATACTTTTTTCTTCCAACTAATAGCTCCATTGCTTTACTAAAATGACTTTTAAAAATCTTGAATTCTTTTCCCTTAGAATGCAGGCAGGAGCAGCCTGTGCAAAGCCTGCCTGCTCCATACGTCAAGCAGTGTTTGTATATATTTCGGTGTATCCAAGCAAGGGCTTTTTAACTTTCCACCCTACGGACGGAGCTGTACTTTCCTGAATGGCAGCCAGGAAAAAACTTGGAGCTTTGGCAGGAAGACTGTGGGAAGCCTGGTGCAACACCAGGCTGAGATTTGGAGCAGAGGCTTTCTACAAAGGCAGAGAAGCGAAACACCTCCCTTTGTTTAGCTCTACATATGAGTACAAATGGAGCCCCCAGATTGCAATCAGGCCCTATTGTATAAACTTGGGGTTTCCATGCCATACAGCATTTTTGGCACCAAGTACCTTATTATTTTTCAGCTGGAAAACCAATTAGCATTCTTTTTATATCTGGGTGTTAGTACTTGGGACTTAGAGAGATTTTTTGGCCACCAGCCCACATGGCTGTAGTCTCTTGGGCAATGCCTGACAAATTAAGATAAAACTGTTACTTCATGTTTTCCTACAAAGAGAAAACAAAAACTGTTTCCTGCTCTTATTAATTGGATGAAGTCAATTTCCACATTTAACAAATAAAAAGGTAGGCATAATCAGGGTGTCAACCTAGGGCTCTTATCTCTCCCCAAGCTGGTTCCTCTGCAGGAATGTGAGAGTATAAGAACTGTCGGGTTCTGACTAAGCATTCCTTCTCTTGGAAAAAATCCCCATGGTCAACAGAGGTCTCTGTCCAGTGGATAGGCTGCAACCACCACGAGGTCACCCTTTGCCCCCTCTGGCATTTTTTCCCCCACAAGTTTGAGCAACAGGATTTACCTGGAGAGAACTATGAGGAGATTCCAGCCCTGTCAAGTGAATTAGTCATAAGAGTCAAGAGGGTACTGCCCAGTTTGAAAGAAATAAACAGAGACAAAAATTTCCCTATCTTGAAAGCAGAGCAAAGAAAAGTTCACACTCTAGGAATGCAACTTATGATTAGAGAAAGCCATATCTGGGCTGCTGTCTCAGAATATCTGAGCATGTGGGAGAAGAGCAGGAAAAGAGGTTGAAATTGTTGTGAGAGGTGCCCATCCTGTAAAGTATTCCCTTATGATAAACAAGCCTTGCCATGGCGACACAACCTAATGCCACAAGTCAGAGGAATATGGCCCTGCAGTGAGCAGACCACATTTGGGAAAACCTCCAGGATGATGCAAAATATTTAGAAGGGAAGTGGTGAAACAAACAGAAGGGAAACACAGCAATCCGACTGCAGTTTGAAGACAAAATTATGTTGGGTGAAAAAATCAGTTTGGGTGTAGTTACAACAGTGTTTTTGTGTTGTTGGTACTAAATGTACATCTCTTTGCTAGAAATGGCCTGAGGGGTCTGCTGCTTCCCTTAAAGACTTTCTTTGTAAACAGTGGGTGGTGGCATCCTAAAAAAAATGCACTTGAAAGACTTCTTTAAAGAATTTGCACAGAACATTTTCTTTGCAACAAATTCTGTTCTGGAGCTATATTACTTAACAAGGGGGCTGTGTTCTGAGTCATATGGAAATTAATTACCTTATTGCTAAATTTGTTATCAACAGCATAAAATGATCATCTGTAATAATCTAAGGGAGTAACTAGAAAATGTCCAATTTTGCACAGGTAAAGAGGCATTAGAATCGAGGTTCTAGACACCAGACGTGATGTCACACATTGCCCTACATACCAGGTGACTATACATTCCAATTTGTCAAGACAGTCTCAGCTTACTCCAATTATCCATGTTTAGTTACTAATAGTGCCCCTTTCACTCACAAAAGTGGTTTGGATAACAAGTAATTTAGTGACCCTACTCCTGCAGAGACCAAGTCTTCTCTCTATCCTCCAGGGATACCAGTCTGATGCTTTATCAATCTCAGAACATACAAGCACTTATAAAAAAGGGAGGGGAGGGCTCCCTGGTGGAGCAGTGGTTGCGAGTCTGCCTGCCGATGCAGGGGATACGGGTTCGTGCCCTGGTCCGGGAAGATCCCACATGCCGCGGAGTGGCTGGGCCCGTAATCCATGACCGCTGAGCCTGCGCGTCCGGAGCCTGTGCTCCGCAACGGGAGAGACCACAACAGGGAGAGGCCCGCGTACCACACACACACACACACACACACACACACACACACACACACACACACAAGGGAGGGGAAGAGAGAGTTGCTGCCATTTTGCAAAGAGTAATCCTCAACAGTTTGGCTTCACCTAAAAGAAGCATAGAAGGACCATGCACAAAATCAACTTAGGGGAAGTGAGAGAAAATGTCCATCCATAGAAACCCCCTAAGGAAGCCTTCAGGAGTACCTGAGGGCTTCTTACTAGATTACATACCAAAGTCTAAACAAGTGTTTCTTTATCAAATGCTAGAAGGCAGGCAGTCATTTCAAAAGCAGACATGCATACTGCCTCTTTTTCTGCCTTGAAGTCTAGAATGTATCACTTAGATATTCCAAATCAGAAAGTGTTCAGCCATTTTTATATCGCCACCAGTTACACTTCTGGGTTGCAGCTATTTGGATCAGAATGGAAATGCTTTGATCTCTTTTACATCTAAGTTTAACTGTGGCTTGGGCCCAAAAGGTGGACTAATTTTGGCAACTTCCCCTTTACACTTTTATCTGAAGATAAAAGGAACACTTGGAAGCATAAACAGAAGGTGTATTTCTGTAGGCCCAAGGGCCACCACATCAAACAGACGAAACTATAGAAGCTTATGCTGAATATTAGCTCTGTTTCATCAGCTCTACTCACTCCCTCATTCACTGGCAGCCAGTAGGATCATTTCCTTCCATTGTAAACATATAAAGATAATATAACATTAAAGAACTTAGAAAAGAAAGAACATTTCCATCACAGTGATTTTCATTTTCACAGAAAAATTTTAAAAATTGAAAACCATGTTTCTTAAGTTATAAATTTATTATACTGGCCTTAGATTCAGGAGTCCAAGGTGCTTGTGCATTCTCTGCAAATATCTGGGTGATGGGAGATGCTGGAGCAGTCATTCTCCTAACCTCCTTGTGTCTCAAGGTTCTGGGCTTTAGTCAGGAATTTATAGCTTGATAAACTCAGTTAGAATGGAACACAGGCCCCTATGGGAAGCCAGCTTGGAGCTCCAGAGAGGAATCATGGCTTCCCAATGACTTTTGCACTATGCAAATTATTCATTTGAGGACTAAATGAGAACAATTCAAGAGCTCAGGGGGTTTAATGACCTATTTGATCTTATAGTCGGAGCTGTAGTCCACTCAAGCATAGGTCAAGGTACACTGGAGTTCCAAAAGTGAGGAGGTGGTCTCTTTATAAGGACACATATCTGAGTGCACGGAGGTAGTTTAGCTGGATGCAAATCAGATAGGCTCTGAGCAAAGGTATTGGGCACATAATTGCCGAAGAAGTACTCTCGCTAAGAACAAAAATCACCATATTGGAAGGAGAGATTTCTGACTTTTCCTTACCAATATCTAAGGAGACAAGTGAGTTTCTTGAACGGCCCTTAGGACACACAGGACCCAACTAAGAGAATATGACATGGCTTAAACTACCAACTTGGCCAACTGCCCCACTATAATGATTTGACAAATGGAGATAAAACAACCAGGCTAGTGATGGACAGAGTTGATGGAAGGTAATATGGCAGGAATTTATGGATTAAAAGGTACAAATACAGATAATTGAAATAAGACTGGGAGTCCCTTTTTGTCGGTCATCAGGTGGCATCACAGTACTCATTTGTTTGCCGAAAAAATATTTATTAATTTTTATTCTTTTGAATGAAATTACCTTTTTTGTTTTCTTACATTGTTGGATTAAAAGTTGGGGGAGTAGTACCACCCTATTTGAGTTTTCAGTGGTAAAGTTTTCCCAGGTTTCTGGATAAGGGGATGTGACACAAGCATGAGAAATGTGAAAATCCCATCAACATTTCCTGGCCAACTCGGAAATCAGGATTCCACATAAAACGTGAGAGTTGCATTAGATCATATCTAAAACCCTTCCAGCAATGCAATTTTGCATAACAACGATCTAAACTTTCTTAAAGAATTTCTTTTTATGCCCATTTTAACACCCTCCAGAAAAGAAAAATTGGTAGCAAAGCCAAAGGTCAAGAGGAAATGTAAGTACAGAGAGGCCCAAACCACATTAGTGACAGACATGTGATTCTCAAACCCTCCTTGAAGCAGCTGTCTATCATGTGAAAAGAGTTTGAGCCACTAGGCCTGATCTTCCTTGAATACTTGTCTCTTTGATTTAAAAAACATTTTTTTTCAGTTAAACAAGAAACACATGAATATATTCTCAGAGTAGAAGAATCAATCCATACAAAAGTATATAGAGCAAAAAAATAAACACAAAGTATTTGTACATTTATGGGTCATATACATTTACATACGATTCTATTATGCTATGGCAACTTCTTTTTACCTGAGTCTTAAAGAATTTTCTATTTTAATATGTACAGATCTTATTCTTTCTCTATAACAATGGAATGTTCTGTAATTTATTACTGTCTCCTTTGTTGGTGATATTCTGTTTGTTTCTACTATTTTCTATTATAAAAGAGAATATTCTTGTAAACGTGTTTTACTATGAGTGAGTATTTCTGTGGGACAGATTCCTAGAAGTAGACTGCAAGGTCAAAGATCAGGGTTACTTCAAATTTTGGTAAATATTATCTAATTTATACATGCTGAGCTTCACATGTATGCCATATGCATTTCTCTTGTAAATGGTCCTTTGTATCCTTTGTCTATCTTCTATTTGGTTCTTTGTGTTTTAAATATTCATATCTAGGCACCTTTTATATATCGCAAATCTGTTATACCTGTTGCAAATACTTCTGCTAGTCTGTAGCTTATCATTTAACTTCTTCTTCTTTTTTTAAAAAATATATTTGTGTTGGCTTTTATTTTTTTTATTTTTTTAAATTTTTGCTGTGTTGGGTCTTCATTTCTGTGCGAGGGCTTTCTCTAGTTGTGGCAAGCGGGGGCCACTCTTCATCCCGGTGCACGGGCCTCTCACTATCGCAGCCTCTCTTGTTGCAGAGCACAGGCTCCAGACGTGCAGGCTCAGTAGTTGTGGCTCACAGGCCTAGTTGCTCCGCGGCATGTGGGATCCTCCCAGACCAGGGCTCGAACCCATGTCCCCTGCGCATTAGCAGGCAGATTTTCAACCACTGCACCACCAGGGAAGCCCTTAACGTCTTTTTTATTGTTGTCTCATAGAAGATTTTTGTTTTTATGAGGTCAACATTATAAATAATTTCTTATATGACATATGAATTTTGCGTATTACTTAGGAAAGCTTTCCCAATTCCCAGAGTTATGAATTTTTTTCTATATTCTCTTCAAATACTTTTATAATTTGTTGTTAACATTTATTCTCATTAGTCTCTCCAAAAGGTATCTTTGCTTATGATATGAACTATGAGTTAAATTTTTCCCCAAAAGGAGAACCAATTGTCATAATGTGGTTAATTGAGAAGCTTTGAACACTTTTACTAATTAGAGATGACATCTTTATTATAAACTATATTCTTGGGTTTCCATTCTATTTTTTTCTACCAATGTGTTTGTCTATTCCTATGCCAAAATGCACTGTTTAAATGGCCTTATATTATGTTCTTCTTATTAGTAGTAGTTCAAATCCCATAATTCTCTTTTTTAAAAATGTAACTTGCTAAGCATTGCTGTTCTTTCTTTCATACGTGCTTGAGAACCAGCTCATCAACATTTCACAATGTTGAGTTTTCCCACTGAGAAATATGGAATAACATTTTATTTAAGTAGATTTTTAAATACCCTTTTCATAAAAATCTTGCACATTTCCTATTTATTTCTAAGTATAAAATGGATTTTGTTGCTATTATGAATGAGATCCCTTTTATCATTACATTTTCTAATTGAGTATTGCTAATATTAAGAAAGTTATTGATTTTTGTATATTGACTTTTATATCTGATCACCTTACTATACTCTTACTCTCTTAAAATTCTAACAGTTTTTCTTATCATCCTCCAATTTTCTTGGTAGAAAACTTTATATATTTCTCAAATTAGTTGTTGGGAGTTAGTAAAACTTGAAACACATGTTTTTTAAGATCAACCAATCAAAGTAATCCTTTGAAAGTGTTATAGACTGAATGTCTGTGCTCACCCTTCACAATTCATATGTTGAATCTTTAACAACCAATGTGATGGCATTTGAAGATGGGGTGTTAAGAGTGTAATTAGGGTTAAATAAGGTCATGAGGGTGGGGCCCTCATAATAGGATTAGTGGTCTTATAAGAATAGGAAGAGAGAGAGAGAGAGAGAGAGAGACCTCTTCCCAGTGCATGTACCAAGGAAAGGACATATGAGGACACAGCAAGAAGGTGGCCATCTACAAGCCAGGAAGACTGCTCTCACAGAACCCAATCATGCTGGCACCCTGATCTCAGACTTCCAGCCTTCAGGACTGTGAGAAAATAAACCACTGTTGTTTAAGCCACTGAGTCTATAGTATTTTTTTCATGACAGCCCAAGCTAAGACAGTGAGTTTATGTTATGCTAGGCGTACTGAGAGTATTACTGGGACCCCAGTAAGAAAGCATGTAACACTTATTTGTTAAACTTACAGATTTAATACTTTGAAATTATGGTTTGCTTGCTTGTTTGGGATTTTTTTGGTACAGATCAAATACTACATTCTTTTCCTAGTAGGCTTATCCTACTCTTCCCCAACATACACAAAAAGATTTTCAAACTTAATAGCTGTTTTCAATTTCGAATGCTTGTAAATAGGTCACCATTAAAACTTACAATCAAGAATGTATAATTTGTGCTCACTTCAACAGCACATATACTAAAATTGGAATGATACAGAGAAGATTAGCATGGCTCCTGTGCAAGGATGACATGCAAATTTGTGAAGTGTTCCATATTTTTATGAATGGATAAAGAAGATGTGGCACATATATACAATGGAATATTACTCAGCCATAAAAAGAAACGAAACTGAGTTATTTGTAGTGAGGTGGATGGACCTAGAGTCTGTCATACAGAGTGAAGTAAGTCAGAAAGAGAAAAACAAATACCATATGCTTACACATATATATGGAATCTTAAAAAAAATGTTCTGAAGAACCTAGGGGCAGGACAGTAATAAAGACACAGACATAGAGAGTGGACTTGAGGACATGGGGAGTGGGAAGGGTAAGCTGGGATGAAGTGAGAGAGTGGTATGGACATATATACACTACCAAATGTAAAATAGATAGCTAGTGGGAAGTAGCCACATAGCACAGGGAGATCAGCTCGGTGCTTTGTGACCACCTAGAGGGGTGGGATAGGGAGGATGGGAGGGAGACACAAGAGGGAGGAGATATGGAGATATATGTATATGTATAGCTGAGTCACTTTGTTATAAAGCAGAAACTAACACACCATTGTAAAGCAATTATAGTCCAATAAAGACGTTAAAAAAAAGAGAATGTATAATTTATAAAGGGAAGGACCCCCCACCCCCAAAACTGAATAAATAAGGACAAGAGGAAAATATTTTCAGTTTCACTGCCACACAGCCCATTTCTATTCTTAGCCAGCCTGGGTATGGGTCTTCCAAAGAAGGTTTGCTTCCCTGACATATGGAAACACAGCAGCAGATTTCCTCTGAGTAGCCTAGCCCTTAAGTTTGCAATGCCACACTTCCTGTGGAAGGAATTCTTGAGGCTAAAATCCTTGCTAACTTCCCTTTCCAAAACTGATTGCTTCATATAAGGACATGCTTTCTCTGTAGGTCCAAAATGACATAGAAAAATTAAAATAACTTTTGCGTGATCGTGTCTCTCCATTTGCTTTCTTACAGACTAATGGCTCATTTCCTTTACTTAGTTTGTATATAATGGATCCATATTGGTTTATAGATACAGATAGGAGAGAATTATGGATAATAAGGCGTCACACTCTATCTTTATTTATCTGTTCGTGATAGGTAAGTCTGCTCCCTTAACCATCCCTGACTGGCTGACTGTGGCTCCTAGAGCACTATTTTGAGGAGAGGTCAGAGGCTGCCTCTGGCCATGATCAATGATTAATGTCTGCCATGAGCATGGGAGGAAAAGAGGTGGGATGCTTGCCAAGCATTTCCCATCTTTGAATATAATTGGCTTTTTGTTTCTGAGCTTGGAAGTTTTAATAATTTGTAGCTATCATATGCATAAAAGGAAAATATTGGTTTTTTAACTTGGATCAACAACGAGGCCTAAAACAGGTAAGTGCCTTTAAGACTAGGAAGCTTTAATGCTAAACATTGAGTATATTAATGTATATCCTAAGTAAAGCCTAAGCCAAAATACTACATTTTAAAAATATACTACTACATAGTAGTGATTTTCCTCATTATCATTAATAGTAGTAGCATGGTAGTATTACTAATAATTCTAAGTTTAAAAAATCCAACTTGGCATTATATTGGGTGGCATATAAAATTATCCATAAAGTATGAAACAGATATTTTCAGATAAAAGTAGAATACTTTATTTTCACAACTCAGACATGCCAGGAGGCTAAGAGTTGAAGAAATAATATGAATGTTGTTGGTTTTTACCAAAGATAAGTATTATGTTTTGTGAAATTTAGTTAATAGTACAACCCAAAAGTTAGACTTTGGAAAATACTTGAGAAACATAAAAAAAAAAATAGTGATGTGCAGGTCTAGGCATTGGAGGTTAACAAGTCTGCCCTTCAGAGTGGGATTATCAGCAAAGTCTGGTAGTGATTGAGTTTGTAAAAAAAAAAAAAAAAAAAAAATGGAGTGTTCAGCTGTGGTTTGGGATATTACATCATAAGAACTCAAATCACTTATTTTCCATATCCACATATTTATAATATTTTATGTTTTTTACAAGCAAGGAATCGTTCCTACTAACAACCCACTATTGTGATTCAACTTGCCTATTACATTAGAAATATTGTATAAACAGAAAGAGCAGGGGAACTTCACTTGGAAAATTAGCTAACAATCATCATACCAATCCATTTCCACAAACTATTACAACACATCCACATCTTAAGACATTCCCCCAGAAGTTCACACTGAAATTTGGGCTACAAAACAAATGTTTATATTGATACTGTGTTTTAATAAATTTTCCAGTTTTTTAAACTATGTCAAATAGCCACCTGAAAATATATTTCCATGAAATTTATGGTACTTCCTTCTAGTGATAATACACCCATCATTCTTTCCCACGAAATACTTATCAACATGACCTTTTTCAACAAACTTGGGTAAAAATTGAGTTTTTAAACTATGTGACTTGCTTACTATCAACCAACAACTTTTTGAGGTACACACCTCTAAGGATCTAACCCATTGACCCTAAAAGAGATTTCTGCTCAGATTAACAAATGGATAAAAAAATTATGATAAAAAATTTTTCCACAATCTAATCAAACAACATTTATAAAAGATTGAAAGTCTTGTCATATCCCATTAGAATTATTATACACTTAGTCATATCTACTTTTTAAAGTATGTCCCTGAAGTATACCAATATTCAAAAACATTAAAAAATGTGTTAAAGTTCATACAGTGATGCAAGATCATGAATATACAATTTTGCTATTTATTATTGGAGACAGTGTCTTTACAGTGACTAGAAAACCAGTGCTTCTTTTACCTCATGTTGCACTTGATCAGTAACACATTTAACAAAACCATATTATAGGACTTAAGGACTTTAGAGTTAAAGAAATTCCTTGTTTCCATTCTGCTACATTTTTTATTTTTAAAATTACCAACCCCAAATAATCTGCTGCAAAAGATATCATATGTGTAGGCAACCTACAACAGTTCTACATGTATACATGAGACCATGAAAACCAGACAGAAATATATCTGAGCAGCTCTTCATCACTGCAGTGGAGCATACTAGTTAAGTTTACAGCATTTCCCTTCAAGTCCTAGCCTTAAATCCCAGCTCAACAACTTTCTAGCTATGTGACCAGTACAGGTTACTTAAACATCTCTGTTCTGAGTTCCCTCATGTGTAAAATGAAGGTACTAATAGTACCAACTCAGAAGTTGGTGTGATAATTAAACGAATAAATATATGTAATGAACTTAAAATAGTTTCAAGTGCATAATACTTGTCATTTAAGAACTGGAAAATAATATATGACAGCAGAAGTTTTTGGGGATAGGCAGCTGTATTTAAGAGCATGAATTAACAATAAAGCCATGGGATCTATTTTTTAAAGCTGGAAAAGATATACCTGGGATGTAGCATTGACAATTCCCAGTCTTTTGATTTACCTGTTCTTTGTGAGTAATGTTTTGCATAATGTGTCAGACTTTGACACAGATTTCAGTGCCTCTTCATTTATCAAAGGATTGATCTCACGAGAGTTTGCTAAGGGACCTAGGCTAGATGACAAATGGACTGCTATCAAAGATTTTTTTTTTTTACTGCTATAATGGTTTCTCAAATAAGGTATAATATGTATGGGCTTTACAGGTTTTTTTTTTATCAGATAAATGGTTTCCTTTTATGCATAATGTATTCCCTAATTATCCTTGGGTAATACATTGAGTCTGACAGAAAGCTAGGCATTCACTTTGCAAAAACTGTAAAGAATTGAGATGATTATGTATGTCAGCTGTTTTAACTGACATCATTTATGAAAGATTAGCTAGTATTACTTTATTAACAATTGCATAAAGAATGAAGCTGTGAGGCAAAATAACCCACCTTAAAAGCCAAGTATCAACACTATTAGATCCATACATGGTAATAGCCTACAGTATAAAATTTAAAGTTGAAAGAGTCCTTAGAATCCATATAATCTAACCTTGTAGATTTTACACTTGCATAATCTGAAATTCCCAGGACTTGCATATATTATCTAAGGGAATCAGTTATGAAGTTACAGAATTCCAAACGGAAACCAGGCCCCTAAACTCTTGGTTCAGTATTTTTTATTTTAATCTATTCCAAACCACCTGCTTGTTGCAAGGATCAACATTTTTCCTCTGCATTAACACTGCTTCGTGATTAAATCGAATGTTTCATTTTATAGATGGTAGGTGAAAAACACTAGGTCACCTTCGATTAAATGCTAAATACCCTTCTTGGCTCATTGCTTCTATGTATTTTTCAAATGATTTACTATACAGTGATTATCTGTTACTTGTGTCAGCCATGATGCAAAGTGAAAAAGGGCTCCAGCTGCAAAATTAGGGACACTGTTAATAATAATGTTAAAGTTTTCCCCCAAAATAACTTAGCAGATGGAAATGGGAATGGGGATTTAAAAAAATTTTTATTTTAGTTTAGTTTTGCCTATAACCTTTTCCCTTTGTACCACTGCTTAAAACCACCTTGTCATCTTCCTCCCTTGAAAGAGATCCAACAGATCATCCTATCTTTGCTGTTGGCACTTCTTGGACTTGAGCATTTGAAAATACCAGGTTGAACTTCAGCACTGTCAAGCCTAACCTGAGCTTTAAATACCACACCACTGCAGGCAGGTGGTTACATTTATGAGGAAGAAAGTGGCTCCTATATTTGCCTTACTGATATGACTTTTATGGATGAGTAAAATGCACTCAAGTGTCTCACAGTCATTCCCGTCCAAAGAACTGCCTTGTGGGACAGGGATATATGGCATTTGGTTGAGGATGGCTCCTTGAAGATAATCCAAACTGCACTGGCATTTTATTTTTATAAATACTGCAAATAGCATTATATTCTGCTTCAATGCAATGACATCTCAAAACCCGGCCTGCTTTTCTTTAAGAACTTCTATTGATGCCGAAAAGCTTAACAATGTCTCTCACTGCTGACAGAACAATACTAATGAGAAGAGTTTAAACTTTAGCAAGAGTTACAGTATGTCAAGTTATTTAACGGATCATATTAATAGTTCCCATTTGTTTTGAGATCCAATAATACTGGGATTGAGTAACTCTTTCCCATTTCATTACCTTGTGAACTGCCTTTCCTTTCTTTCCCTCTGCCAAATCTCCTCTTCCCTGCAGCCTTACCGAATTCCCCCAGGCAAGTAGTAGTTCCCTTCTCTCTGAACCAAAAGCACATTGAACACCACTTTAACAGCATTTGTCACACTGTGTCACTATTATTTATTTCATATCTGTCCTCACTGGAGTGCAGTAACTGGATCTTAGTTATCTTTGTACCTTCAGTGCCCCCTACACAGGGAACCACCAAGATTTGTCTTAAAATGTTGGTCCAGTAACTTTATTGCATTCTTTCAAGTTAATTAAAGAAAAAGTAATACAGAAGTCACAATACTTAGTAACATTAAATATTAAACAAAGAAGGGGAAACAGTTCATGTCCCTATGATCAAAACATGCAAGCAGCTAGTGGGAAGCAGCTGCATAGCACAGGGAGATGAGCTTGGTGCTTTGTGACCACCTAGAGGGGTAGGATAGGGAGGGTGGGAGGGAGATGCAAGAGGGAGGAGATATGGGGATATATGTATATGTGTAGCTGATTCACTTTGTTATAAAGCAGAAACTAACACACCATTGTAAAGCAATTATACTCCAATAAAGATGTTTAAAAAAAAAACAAACATGCAACCTATATGAACACACATACATGCTGAATTCGGCCCACAAACCCTCATCTGAAACTCTTGGGGATAGCTGTATTCAAAATTCAGAATTTTAAATAAATTTCAGAATATGACAGCATGTAAATGGCACATATTTAATATTTCCACCATGGTCTCGTTCAGCATCCCCCCCCGCCAAAACACATTAATATTTCTGTAGCATAAGTATGAATATTTACCTTCAAGAAAAGTAAGTAAAGATAAAAATAACCTCATTAATTCAGAACAGGTTTTGCCACCAAATGACTTTGCCACAAACTTATGAAAAATGTTTCGGTATTCAAAATGTTTTAGATCTTCAAATTGTGAATAAGGGATTGTGGACATGGATAATACAACCTATTTGGTGCTTCATCAAGTCTCCCTCTCTGAATGCACTCCAAATTGGATTTGGAACAAAATATTATTATTTCTTAAAAAATTACAGTAACAGAATAAAATACTCTTTGTATCTATCATTAGAATTTTAGTCTATTTTCAAAATCTTTATTCCTATAAAATTAATCTGCATTTGTTTAACTTGTCAGTAAATCGTATTAGTTGGAAGGATAAAACTTCGTAAAAAACCAACTTATTGAAAAGCTTCTGTGTAATGATCTTATTAAATGAAATACCATAATAAGAGGTCTTTCTCACTGTAATAATTTAGAAAACTTCAATTAACTCATAAGGAAGAAGTTCTAATTAACTGGTATTATAATTAACTGGTATTATATATTATATACTGTCATCTGATCATTGTTTCTCTTTTAATATTTATACTGAAGAGAATTTTTACAATGAATCTATGTTTTAAAATGTAGGTTTTGTTATTGTTTAGTATGTCATGCCAATAGATCAGGAGATAATAATTGCCACTGAAACGATAGTTTGTTATAATCATAGGTCCCAAGAGGAGGGGGCATGCCACACCATGTAGGGCCACATGGAGAAGCACCAGGGTCACTCAAGAAGAAGGAACAAGGAGAAAATGGGGGCAAGAGCCTTTATTGTGGTTTCCACAGGAAGGAACAAGCAAGGCAGGGTAAGCAGCCTCAGGATTGGCTCGTTTGAATAATTTCAGTGGGCTCTGGTATGTAGGGACTGTCCCTAGTAGTCTGGTACCTAGCCCTAAAGTGATCAGGGCAGATGGATAGTGGCCCAGAGTGTGACAGCACTTTAAAGGAGGTGGTTGGGGTATGGGCTCTGAATTGGTCGGTTTGCATGTAAAAGGCACACTCCTAGATAAGTTGTTTGCTATCTCTAGGAATTAGTTAGCCCTGGGAGGGACAGTTCCTCCAGGGTCAGCAAGGCCCTAGGAGAGCAAAGCATCAAATACAGAAACTAGAAAATATGATGATTACAATCTACAAATGCATACAATTATACAAATTTAAACCAATAGTGAAATAAGAATTATTTCTTTACTCTCTTTATTGGCCTTATTTTATTACAGTCTTTTCTTACTTCTTTGTAAGAACAAATATATTCAAATTACTACTTTTTAACCTCTTTTTTCATTTTTAGCTTAAAAGCTTAATCATATTCAGAGCATGATGGGCTTTGGCATATAGTACATCCTCAAGGAATGTTAGTCCTCTTCCCTTGCCTTCCCTTTCCCTTTTTTCATTCATTTACTAAATATTTATTAAGAATTCTAGACACCAGGGATGCATCTTTTAGTCTTCACAAAGGGGACTATCTAATAGGGTATACAAATATTCAATAAATAACCGCACACAGAATTAACAACTTGGCACCCTGAGATGTCAGAAGAAGGTACTGCAAGGAGGAACTATGCCCTCATTAGTCTGAATCCAAAACCACAGCATGTAAATAACTTTTAATATTATTTAATACAGTTGAATTATTTATGTTTATGCATTTTGCAAAGTTTGGACTTGATGTCTTCTGAAGCTGGCAAACAATAGAAATTTCTTTTAAAATTTGTATGTGACATATTAAAAATATATCATATGAAGAAATTTATAAACAAGATATAAAGTAGATTTCTGAATTAGGGGTTCCCATTATTCCCTTAAAACTGTTCTATTCTGTTGTATTTATTGGGTACCTACTCTATGCCCAGAAGTCTTTACTGGAAAATTCCAGGTAAAACAAAGTATAAAGTGTGACTAGTTTGTTGACTTTGTGCTTTCCTTTGAAAAGTGATTTGATTTTTTAAGCTTTCATTCAATAAAACATTAATTAGTATTTTGAACAGATTCAACTATTTCTGAATGTGATTATTTCAAAACCTAATACTGAGTGAGATATTGTAAAACTATGAACAAAACAGGGTTACCCTTAGCTATTAGAAAGCAGGGTTAAAAATTTTCTGGCACAAAATAGATGTAGCAGAGACACCGTTTTGATTCTGTGGTCAGAAAGGTCACAGCTGTCCTCAGCCTTGCTTCTGCTGGTGGAGGAAGGCTTCCTTTGTCCTTGGCTTCAGCGTTTGCATTCTCAGTGTGAGACAGCCCATGACCAAGGATAGGAAGCAAGTAAAGCAGCACCTCTAGTCCCATTCTCCTCCCTCCCTCCCTCTGCTTTGCCTTTTTTTCTTCTTTAGTATAATGTGCTAGTAGTGTTATCTCTCTATGTTATCCCTGTTCCAGAGTGGTAACAGTAATTATTTTTGTAAATATGATAAAACCCTAGGTCTAGGAAAGAGCTTAGAAGGGTATCTAACATCCTTTTTTTTACATATCTGATTAATAAAAATTATATGCAAGTGTATGTAGTTCAAAAAAGTAACTTATGTGGTAAGGCTTTTACAACAACAATAATAGTGTTAAGTCTTTATATAAATTATCAGTTCATCAGGAGTGCCTCCATAGACTTGTCATAAGCTTTCCAAATAAAGAGTTTCTGTGAAATATTATCCCAGCTTTGGGACTATTTTTTAAACCAGTTTATCTCCAGTCATCTTCTGTAGATAACCTTTCTGTTGTCTTTCTTAATAATTCAGCTTCTGTATAGATACTCATAGCACTTGCTCTTTGATATCATGTTCACTATTAAATGACTTGCACATCATTGCAACAATAAAATTTAATAATTTTTTATAATACTAGTGCTTTCTCTGAGATATTTTGGCATATAACTTCCAGATATGAAAAACTTTCCAATAAAGATTATCTCCCTGATTATCTGAGGATCCTAACTAGACTGAGACAAGAGGATTGACCTCAGTGTTCTTAGTTTCATTGTCTAATAATCTTTTCTTTCAGTTTCTTACTAAGGGAGTTGGATGTGCTTGTTCCTTTGTGTTACAGCCTAGATGCCTTCTCAGGGCTCAGGACAATGAAGGCCCTCTCAGTTTTCAGTTCTGGCTCTTCTTTGGGGCCACCTCTATCCATCTTCTATACAACATGTCACCTTTCAATTGCTCATCACTGACTCTTAGGACCAAATCCAGACTCTTTAGTGCAAATTCTGAGGCTCTATCTGACATGGTCTCTGCTTACCTCCCCAATGATACCTTTCCCCACTTGGTCTCACATTCTGTGCTCCAGATACTCTGAGCTTCTTTCCCTGTGCCCAACACTCCATGTTTTCCCTTACCTTTAACTTTTTATATATGCTGTTAATCTGGCCTGAAAAAAATCAAGGAGTCCTAATTTGTATACCATAGAAATGATTCTATTTCCCCAACAAAAGCTGTAAAAACATAAAGATCAAACATTGTGGCCTTGTCCATCCATCCATTATACAGCTATTAGCCTATCAGTATCATTAGAAGTCTATGGGGGTATAGATCCTTGTATTAGGTAGGGGAGAGATATCACAGAACTAAACAATAATTATCTCTGTCCTCTGGAAGCTAAGACTTTTGAGAAAGAATATAAGGCATGAGGGATGGGGGAGCAAATCCACAAATACTTATGTAAAACTTTTAAACTACTGGAAAATAAAAATAAGTGAAATTTAGAATATTATAGTATGCAAGTATGAAGTATAGAAGGAAAAAAGTTGAAAGATCAGTAGAGTAGGGTCAGAGGACTTGACTTAAGCCAGATTGCATAGGTATGAAGGGTCATGAGTGAGCACCTGTTTTGGGGAGATGGGAAAGAAGAGTTCAAATAAGGGATAAAAACATTGGAAGACTCAAAATTATAAATGGGTAATTTAAATACAAGGTTCAATAAATTCCAGTGTGACTAGAGCTGTATAAGATAGTTTTACATTTAAAATGTTGTTTAATTCAATGTATATTAGAAAATTTAAAAACTGGAATGTAAGACTGGACACTATAAAACTCCAAGAGGAAAACATAGGCAGGACACTCTTTAACATAAATCACAGCACTATCCTTTGGATCCATCTCCTAGAGTAATGGAAATAAAAACAAAAATAAACAAATGGGACACAATTAAACTTAAAAGCTTTTGCACAGAAAAGGAAACCATAAACAAAATGAAAAGACAACCTACTGAATGGGAGAAAATATTTGCAAATGATGCAACTGACAAGGGATTAATCTAAAAAATACACAGATCATACAGCTCAATATCAAAAAAACAAACAACCCAATCAAAAAATGCACAGAATATTTAAATAGACATTTCTCCAGAGAAGACATACGGATGGCCAAAAGGCACATGAAAAGATGCTCAGCATCACTAATTATTAGAGAAATGCAAATCAAAACTATAATGAGGTATCACCTCACACCACTCAGAACGGCCATCATCAAAAAGTCTACAAATAATAAATGCTGGAGAGGGTGTGGAGAAAAGGGAACTCTCCTACACTGGTGGTAGAAATATAAATTGATACAGCCACTATAAAGAACAGTATGAAGTTTCCTTAAAAATCTAAAAATAGAGCTACCGTATTATCCAGCAATCCCATTCCTGGGCATATATCCAGAGAAAACCATAATTCGAAAAGATACATTCACCCCAATGTTCCTTGCAGCACTCTTTACAATAACCAAGACATGGAAACAACCTAAATGTCCATCAAAAGACGAATGAATAAAGAAGATGTGGTACACACACACACACACACACACACACACACACACACACACACACACACACAATGGAATATTACTCAGCCATAAAAAAGAATGAAATAATCCCATTTGCAGCAAAATTGGTGGACCTAGAGATTACCACAGTAAGTGAAGTAAGTCAAAGACAAATATCATATGATATCACTTATATGTGGAATCTTAAAAAATGATACAAATAAACTTATTTACAAAACAGAAACAGACTCACAGACATAGAAAACAAACTTATGGTTACCGAAGGGAAAGGTAGGAGGGAGGGATAACTTAGGAATTTGGGAGTAACATATACAGATTACTATATATAAAATAGATAAACAACAAGGACCTAATGTGTAGCACAGTGAACTATACTCAAAATTTTGTAATAACCTATATGGGAAAAGAATCTGGAAAAGAATATATATATATATTTGAATCACTTTGTTGTACACCTGAAACTAATACAACATTACAAATCAACTATACTTCAATAAAAAATAATTAATTAAAAAATAAAAATTAAAATTAAAAAATTATAATGAGGACATTAACTCCACAATTGTACCAATATTATCAGACAAAGGTTACAAGAGGTAGTGAGCTTATTTAAATTAGAAATAGGCAACCCCAGCTAGGGAGTTGATTTAAATAAAATCATTAAGTAAATAACAATAAAGGAAGAATACAGATAAAGCAACAATCATGAAGGCCTTACTCAAATGACTAAAGATTGGGGCTCACTGGACTAGAGCAGTAGGCCCTGTCTAAAGACTATGGATGATAAAATGGGAAAGAAGGAAGAAATATATATATATATATATATATATATATATATATATATATATATATATATATGTTATTTGGTGTTGATTTTCTTAGTTTCTGAGCAGGAAAAAAATAGAATATATATTTTTATGTGAAATAATTCTTGCAGCAAGATATATATAATCAGTGAATGAGAGAGAAGCTGAGTAAAGGGGAGAGCCATGAAGTTGCTAGAAGCATGAAGTACATTCTCCTACAAATGAACAGAAAGGAGAGAATTGGATATGGTGGGTGAATCATATAACACTTAGAAATCAGAGTAGTGGCCAAGAGTTCAGCATGATGGTGCTTTTCCTCAGAGTAGCCAGGAAATTTGGGAGGGTATAC